>NC_061812.1:21202602-21858576 GCF_021462225.1 Girardinichthys multiradiatus | reverse complement strand
TTATGTTGGTCTGTCACATGAAATGCCTTTAAATGTTTGTGGTTGGAAATGACACAATATAAAGGGGTGTGAATAGTTTTGCAAGACACAGTTTTTCCTGTTTTCCTCCATGGGTGAGCTGATTATTTGGCAGGTGCTCTTCCAAGGCCGTTAGCTGGGAGGCCGCTTGATGTGATCGAGGTTAGAATGGTCATTGTCTGATGCACCAGCCTGTAATGGGCAGGAAGAGGGTGACAGGACGAGAGGGGTAAGCAGGGAGGCCTGTAAGGTAAAGTAAGTTTATTTATATAGCGCTTTTCAGTAACGAGACACTCAAAGCGCTGTACATACAATTACAATACAATCACAAAGAACACAGAAAAACAAATCAAATGCTAAGAAATCTAAAAATCTATGGATCCTTCTGAGAAATCTAAAAATCTCTGTAGAAGCAAAATCCTTGTGGACTGGGCAATAGAGACAATTAAATCATTGATCTGCATGCCCGTGTCTCTTATTTTCTGTCTAGTCCCTCATAGGTTTTGTGACAGATTGTACAGTCCATGATCTCACTGAAAGCTGCCAACAGCAGCCCAACTCCCAGTTAGGACGCTTAAAGTAGCTGATCCAAGTCTTTTAAATTAAAATTCCACAAGGATGTTTAAGTCGACAGATAAAAACAAACAACTCTGGATGACTTTCAACGTTCTGCTTTTAAATTCAGATAAGAAAAAGGTAGTGGTCTTTGGTCCAGAGCATTGTGGAAGCATAAAGTTTTGTTTGATTAGATTAAAAAGTGTTATTATTGTTTTTACCATTATAAGATGAATTCTGTGAAGAATTGTTCACTCTGAGTAAACCTGCAAGCTGTCTTGAAACAGATTACATTAGGGAAAAGTTCTTGGCAAGAGGAAAGACTAATGGGCTTGTTATTGCTGTTCAGCCAGGAAATCTTGTGATACCCTGACTCTGCCAGGTCAACGTGACATTAGAAGTTTTGCATCCAGATAAGTGATGGAATTGTTATTGTAAACTATCACGTAGGCTAATTTGATCTTTTCCAGATGTTTGGCTGGAGTCAATTCTCGGAACCGCGACAGAGAAGCAATGTTATGGATGCCAAAAAGTTTTACGTAAATGAGTATTATGATTTCAATTGGTCAAGAGGACCCCAATGCTTTGTATCTGTATAAAACTGCCCTGTAAAGACTGAAAAGGAGGGAGGCTTCTGGAATTTTTGATGACATTTTTGTGCGCTGTGAAAGAATAAAAGTTCACCCCGTGGAGACTGGGAATAGAGATTTCTCTGAGTTCTGTGTTAATTATTTTAGCTCAGTGATAAGACCGCCCTCTCCTACAGCATCAACTTGTCCTCCAGTAATAACATAAAGAACCTTGTTGTCAACTTTGGCCAGGACCAGGATCATTTCAATCCCTTATTACACAGGCTATAAGAAAAAAGCAGATCTGATAAGCTTGTGGTGGTAACACCATTGTTAACTCAAAAGGTCAGGAATTCACCTTAACCATGTAAAAGTAGCCAATGATGACAATTAAAAAATAGAATAATATTAGTTCTTTCTGGTTTTCTTAAGTAGTGCTGCTGAATTTTACAATAGTTGTAGAGGGGCTGTGTTGGTATATGGAAGACCACAAAGCAGAACACTGCAGTCACCTATTCTGCATCTTATAAAAGCATGTAATAAATTGTCTGTATTGGACCCAGAGACAAACTGTGAAATTTTGGATATGTTCTTAAGAGATGAAATCCATTTATGATTACATTTTTAAAAAGATATCAACAAGTGTCAGCTAGACCAAAATATAATGCCCATATTTATTGCATGGTCTGAAGGGTTTTAAATGGGACGTAGGCAAAGAAAGGCACGCAACATCTCTCAGTGGACCTCTGACACCAAAATGTACATATTCCAATACGTGTACATGTACATATACCTATACCTATACAGATACATATACATACACATATACATAGACATGTGGGATACTGTTGATCTATTATTTGGATGGGGGTACAAATTTTGGCAGGGTCAACCCCTCTATTGTATAAAGAGCTAACTGCTCTAAAATTTCAGGAGTAGTTAGCAATCATAAGAAGGGTTTGTGATCCAAAAATCAAGAATGTGAATCATTTTATGTGTATGTAATCTCACGTTTTTCATACTACATTTATTGGATTGGAAAATAATACTTAAAAAACATTGTTATTTCCCACAAAGACTATAGCCTAAATAGCCAAATATTCAGTAAAATCTCTTTTGCTAGATGTAGGATAGAAAAAAACCCATCATGAATACCAGTTTGCTCTATCAATCAAATAGCTTTGGATAATGGGTTTTCATTTTAATGATATTTAATCATTAAAGTAAGCAATAACTTCACTATAGTACGTTGTAGTGCCATCAAACTCATAGCACACAGAAAGTACCTCATCTTTATTATACTACAACTTTTATTTTGGGAAAATGTGCTTAAATAGATTTTTTGTCATTTTTCTACCATTAAAATATGTATAAAATGGTCAATAACTTTAATATGGCATGTTGTAGTACCATCAAACTCATAGCACACATAGAGCACATTATCTTGATGTGCTCTATGAGTAAACTCTTACTTTGGGACAATGTGCCACAGATATTACACCTATTCTCCATGTAACATTATGTTTTTGTTTTAGGTATTATTATCCACAAAGACAATGTTAGAAGTTGTAGGGCGACATAAAAATCATCACATCTACTCCATATCATGTTGTTTACACTGCAACAACTTTTAAACAACTCACAAAGTTGTGACAAAAAATGTATTTAAGCACCTTTTCCCAAAATAAGAGTTGTAGTATGATCAAGTATGATCAGACGGTGATACCATGACGAAAGTCACTTTATATGACAAGTTTACCCACAAAACTGTTGGAGGTAAAAGTTATATTTTGAGGGGCTATGACTTCAGGTGGCAAGCTCCTCAAAATCAAATAAACATCATTAAAAGAACCCAGGTCTTCAGAGCATCTCCACATCTCACTGCCCTCCTGCTCCCAAGACACCACTCTGGGAAACCCTTGATAAAATGCATTTGGTGTCTGTGGAGGGGAAGATGTGGAGGTATGTATTTTTAATTAATTGATTTAATTTTAAAATTGACTGCTTAATATGACCAATATGTCTTATGAACAAATACAAAGTAGCAGAAAAGCGATTGTTATGTTGTACTAATAACCCTACATGTTTTTCTCAGATCTCCGCAGTAAGGCGAGTCCGGTCTGGAAGGGACTCACCTTCCTGCTCCGAAATAAGAATTAAGCAGGTATTTCAAATACTTTTTTTTATTATTGTCAAATAATTACATGTTAAATTACATGTTTCTTTGTGGCTAGAAGGGGAGAAGGACAGTTTTAATGTCTGTCTGTCAGCCGCTAAGACCAATGCACTTCTGTTAGCAGAAAATGGGCTTCTCAGATCAGCTTGAACAATAAATACTCAGAGGCTGTTAATCCCAGCAACAGCAGAGTCAATCTCCTTCAACACCAGAATTTGATTCAAACAGTGAAAGCTGATTTTAAATTGAGCAGATTCACAGTAAAGGTCGCCATACAAAAACATTCAAACTAATTATAAATGCAAATTAAAATTATGTATCTGAGGAAGCCAGCTGACTGTGTTCAATCTTCATTTTTGTTACAATCTCCCATAGACTTCAACATTGTTTTTTCATGAAGTACATTACCTGTTTAAAAAAGTTCTTGTTATTGCAACAGGACAACTTCTTCATGGCAGTGTCCCTTTAAAGCGAGGTGGCAATGATGCAAGAACTGCATGTAGAAGAAGGTCTCCATCTCCCACATGAAAATGTCAAAGACGCCATATGGGCAGCAGCTGCAGCTGTCCAGTTTTACAAAGATGGAGGTATGTTATTGACAAGTAATTCATGGTTCGAACTTTTACACATGCAAATATGCAGATGTACATACTTACAAACAGGCCACACTTTCCATTTTTTTAATAAAAACAAACAATTGGAAACCCTGAATTAGTATCATCCACTTCACAATAGTGTGGCACAACATGTTGGTCTTTCACATTAAATCCAAATAAAATGCATTCACATTTTTGGTTATAACATGACAAAATGTGGAAATGTTCAAGGGGTATGAATACCTTTGCAAGTCACTGTATGCAGTTCTTTTTAATTTAGATGATCATTCACACATTGATTGCTGACCCAAATTCATAAAGCCTTTTGACACAATTATAAAATGTTCAATTAATATTTTCAGTGTCAGATTAGTGTGCTTTACTGCATTCTCTGATTATGTTTTTGGACATAGCCTTCAATGGAATGTCTTGGGAGGACAACCAAACCTTTTGGCCAGGATGGTACGTTGGCGTAGGCCGCCATCTGCGGTCAGCGTACTTCTTGTTCTGGTCTGCTGTACGAAGGAGAGCTCTGGTTGCATTTCCCCAGATCCGTTTACAACGGCGTATGTGGTGCCGAACGGATGGTACACCAATGTCTTTTTCATCAGCGGGAAATAAACGAGGTTGATAACCCAGGGAAATCTCAAATGGTGAGAGGCCTGTTGCGGATGAGATTTGTGAATTTATTGCATATTCTACCCAGGGAAGAAAAACACACCAGTCAAGTGGTTCGGTTGTGGTCATGCATCTGAGAATGGACTCCATCTGTTGGTTCATGCGTTCAGTCTGTCCATTAGATTGGGGATGATAACCAGAAGTCAGAGAGGCTTTGGCTCCAAGAGCCAAACAAAAGTGTTTCCAAACACGAGAGATAAATTAAGGACCACGGTCTGACACAATGTACTGAGGTATGCCATGAAGGCAAAAAACTTGCTGAACCAACAGCTGGGCAGTACGAAAAGCAGATGGGAGTTTCTTTAATGGTACAAGATGGCAGGACTTGGAAAAACAGTCAACAATGGTGAGAATGACAGTATTCCCTTTTGATATGGGTAAACCTGTAACAAAATCCAGAGCGATGTGAGACCAAGGGCGTTTGGGTGTACTGAGAGGCTGAAGTAAACCATAGGGAGGCTGGTTGCTCGATTTGTGTCTGGCACATACCGAACAAGCCTGTACATACTCGGTAACGTCCTTATGAAGAGATGGCCACCAAAATCGTCTTGAAATGAGTGATATGGTTCTGCGAAACCCCTGGGTGACCTGAGAATTTGGCGGTGTGAAACCAGCGGATGAGCCTAAACCTAACAGAGGTAGGTACATACTTCCTGTTGGGAGGACCAGTACAAGGGTCCGGTTCGTTTTGTTGGGCATTGTCAAAAAGGTCCTCTACCTCCCAAACTAAGGCTCCAAAGGTCCAATGGGACGGCACAATGGGTTCGGTCTCTTTTTCAGTGGAATCCAGTGAATGAAGCCGGGAAAGAGCATCCGGCTTAACGTTCTTGGAGCCTGGTCTGTAAGAAATGGAAAGATCAAAACGAGAGAAAAACAATGACCAACGTGATTGGCGGGGGTTCAGTCTTTTTGCCGTTTGCAAGTAGGCCATATTTTTGTGATCGGTCCATACTAAGATGGGATGCTTAGCCCCCTCCAGCCAATGTCTCCACTCTTCGAGAGCAAGCTTAATTGCTAACAGCTCCCTGTCTCCCACATCGTAATTCCTTTCTGTGTTAGTAAGACGACGAGAAAAAAAAGCACATGGATGGAGTTTTCCATCTGTGGCTGACTGCTGAGATAGTACGGCACCAACACCTGTATCTGAGGCCTCCGAAATAAACTGTCTGGAAGAATCGGGATGAACTAGAATGGGTGATTGAGAAAAACTCTCTTTTAATGCTTGGAAGGCCTTGTTAGCTTCGGGCGTCCAGAAAAACACGATGTTTGTGGAGGTTAAGGCAGTGAGTGGTGCGGCGATTAAACTAAAGTTCTTGATGAATCGTCAATAAAAGTTTGCAAATCCAAGGAACCGTTGTAGCTGCTTGCGAGAGTCTGGAACAGGCCACTCCAGCACTGCCTCGATCTTCTCAGGATCCGAGCGAACCTGTCCACCCTCCAGGATGTAACCCAAAAATGTGATTGAAGTTTTGTGAAATTCACACTTCTCGGCCTTTACAAACAGTCTATTTTCCAAAAGTCTTTGTAGAACTAGACGGACGTGACGTGTATGTTCTTTAATGTCTTTAGAGTAGATCAGGATGTCATCCAGGTAGACAAAAACAAAAACGTTCAAAAAATCCCTAAGTACGTCATTGATGAAAGACTGAAACACTGCAGGTGCATTACTTAATCCAAACGGCATAACCAGGTATTCAAAATTGCCCAACAGGGTTTTGAAAGCGGTCTTCCACTCATCCCGCTGGCGGATCCTTACTAAATGGTAGGCGTTACGGAGATCTAATTTAGAAAAAATGGTTGAACCGTGTACTGGTTCAAAGGCCGAGGACAGAAGAGGAAGTGGATATTTGTTTTTAACAGTAATTTGGTTTAACCCCGTATAGTCAATGCAAGGGCGTAGTGAGCCATCTTTTTTCTCCACAAAGGAAAACCCAGCTCCGAGTGGAGATGAAGAGGGGTGAATTAATCCTCTCACCAGAGACTCATTAATATAATCCTCCATAATTTTTCTTTCTGGTCCTGAGATGTAATAAAGCCTACTGGAAGGCAGGGGGGCACCGGGAAGCAAATCTATTGCACAGTCATAGGGTCTATGCGGGGGTAAAGACAAAGCTTCGGGTTTGCTGAAAACTAACCTGAGGTCATGGTACTCTGGAGGAACGTTAGTGAGATCGAACATCTCGTTATCTGCAGGATCTGACTCAGAGGGGAGTGAAGCTACTGCTGACTGTAAACAAGAGGAAAGACAGTTAGTGGACCACGATTCAATTCGGCTTTCTGCCCAGTTAATGTGAGGGTTATGTTTCTTGAGCCAAGGGAAACCCAAAACTATTAAATTCAACGCTATGGGAAACACAAAAAATGAAATCTAATCGGGATCTTTTTCTCTCTCTCATTCTGTTATCTAATCTGACGGCTAGCTTGATTAACCCATTCACCGTTTTAGGCTCATCGACTAATGCTAACTCATGCTTCTGGTTCTGATTGAGTTTGGACCTGGTTCTGATAGTGGATGACTAACTGGTCCTGATGGAGAATTCCTCCTGGTTTTGATGGAGTTTGGATCTGGTTCTGATGGAGGGGTCCTAACTGGTTCTGATGGAGTTTGTGTCTGGTTCTGATGGAGGGTTCCTAACTGGTTCTGATGGACATTGGATCTGGTTCTGATGGAGTTTTTCGTTCCTTGTACTGATGGAGCTTTTTGCCAGGTTCTGAACGGGTTTGGAACTGGTTCTGATATTGGGTGACTAACTGGTCCTGATACAGAATTCCTCGTGGTTCTGATGGAGTTTGGGTCTGGTTCTGATGGAGGGTTCCTAACTGGTTCTGATGGAGTTTGTGTCCGGTTCTGATACAGGTTTGTACCTGGTTCTGATACATGTTTGTACCTGGTTCTGATGGAGTTTTTCTTTCCTTGTAATGATGGAGCTTTTTGCCAGGTTCTGAAGGAGTTTGGACCTGGTTCTGATAGAAGGTTCCTCCTGGTTCTGATTGAGTTTGGACTTGGTTCTGATATTGGATGACTAACTGGTCCTGATACAGAATTCGTCCTGGTTCTGATGGAGTTTGGGTCTGGTTCTGATGGAGGGTCCCTAACTGGTTCTGGTGGTGTTTGTGTCCGGTTCTGATGGAGATTTGTTCCTGGTTCTGCTGGAGTTTGGGTCTGGTTCTGATTTAGTGTGGGTCTGGTTCTGAGGAATGTTGGACCATGGTTCTGATAGAAGGGACCTCCTGATTCTGAAGGAGGTTTGTACATGGTTCTGTTGAAGATTTGTACCTGGTTCTGATAGTTTCCATCTGATTCTGATGGATTTTGGACAAGGTTCTGATGGAGTTTGGGTCTGGTTCTGATGGAGATTTGTTCCAGGTTCTGATGCGCCAACAGCCTATATACAAAAGTCTATGAAATTGCTTTTTAAATTTAATCACTGTTGTCTAGCTGTTAGAACAGCAGTACATGCTGTTTAAGTACTCAACACAAAATGGCCGCCAGTAGTTGCCTCCTATGAAGATGATCAAAGGATTAGGGGGTCGGGTCAGGTTTAGGCCATAGAAACGAATGAAAATGAATGGAAGTCAATGAAAAGTCCTCACAAAGATGGTAATCCATGAATGTGTGTGTGGGTGTGTGTGAGCGTGTGTGTGTGTGTCCGAGTATCAGACACGGAGAGAATGGAGGCAGAAACAAAGACAGAATCATATACAGACATAGACAGTAGGAGATACACAGAGCTATAAATAGAACAGTGAGGAATGAATCAGCCAATCAGCAAAGAGTGTCAGTGTAACTTGACACCTGCAGCATTTCTAATGCAGCACCTCACTATTGTCTCCCCCTGGCCTGGGCTTTTGACATGGAGGCGCATGGTCCCGAACTACCGCCCATAACTCGGAAACCGTAAGGGCTATCGACGTCATTCTTGGACCGTTTTTCTCAGAACGGACAGGGGAACGAGAATATTAACATGTTTTCGCTGAAAATATAATATTAAAGGCAAAACTCAAGGTGAAAAGAAAGGGAAAAATGGAGAAAAACAGAAAAATACCTGAACATGATCTCAAACAACGTCTAATAACTCGGAAACTATAAGGGCTATCGATTTGATTCATACACCGTATGAATCAGCAGGCCTTGCTGAACAATCATGAAGCTTCTCAAGTTTCTACAAAAATCTGTCTGAGAGATGTGACCCTGTGAAAAAGTGTATAATTTTGACCATTTTTAAACTGGGTGAAGGTGAATTTTTCTCTCTCAAACAAAATTACGTCACGAGGAAACGATAAAAGGTATCCAAATAATTTTTGGACCGTAGGTATCAGCAGGGATCGGTGAACAATCCTGGAGATTTTCATGTGTCTACATGAATCCATGTAGGAGATATGACAGTGTAGAAATATGGATAATTTTGAAATTTTTCAATTTTAAGCGATTTTGGGAAGGACAGATTTGGTACTCCTAAACAAACCTTTTTTATGACAAAACGATAAAAGTTATCAAAATATTTCCTTCACTGTGAGTGCCAGCAAGGTCTGAAGATAAATCTGCACAAGGCTCATGTCTCTACCTTGAACGGTTTACGAGAGGAGGTGATTCGAAAACATGTGACTTTAAGGATTTTTTGCTCTGATTTTTTCTGAAATCCCTATAGATTTCCTATAGAGGGTGTGTTGACTTTGTGTTGCTTCGGGGCGTGTTGCCGGAAAACTATGTGTCCCACATCAATGAGGGTGACATTTTCTTAATTGCGAAAGAGATTCCTACGTTTTGATGTATAATTTGTATAGGTAGATTGAAAATTGAGCGAGTGAAGAGAGTTTGTTCGTTCTTTTTCAAGTTATTCAAAAACCTAGAGCATACACTCTAGCGACACGAACATTCCGCCATAGGATTACATTATAAAACTGAAAATCTGAAAAAATTGTAATAAAGTTTGAATTAAAAAAGCGGAGAGCAACTAGAAGAATAATAATAATAATAAAGAATAAAGAGAAACAGGAACACTATAAGTGTGAATGCCTACTGCATTCACACTTATGATAATACGCATGATGTCTGTATAGAATGCTGCTAAATCTGGAACGTTACTTGGACAGGGCGGCGGTATGGTAAAAGGTCTCCTTATTTCATGGTTATTAAAATGTTCACGTTCAACCACAGCTGGAGGATCTCGCTCTATTTGATCAGAACTAACTGCTACGTCCGTATTGAAATGACCCCCGTGCTGATCTGCGGCGTGTGACGTAGAAGGATTCTGATGAGTGTCAGGTGAATCATTTTCCTCAATGCTGCTGTGTGGAGACGGTGCGCTGTTCACATCGGAAAGAGCCTGATTGATTACGTTTAAAACGTCACCGTGCCGATCTGCGGCGTGTGACGTAGAAAGATTCTGATCATTTTCCTCAATGCTGCTGTGTGGAGACGGTGCGCTGTTCAAATCGGAAAGAGCCTGATTGATTACGTTTAAAACGTCACCGTGCTGATGTTCATTTATTAAATTTTCACTGTTAGCAGGACATGCATTTAAAACGATGTTATCTGTTACTTCTGCATTAACGGGGATTTCGTTAAGTTCATTTACTAAATTTCTTATTTCATCCAGGGCAAGTCTGATTACTTGATCAGAACTAACTGCTACATCCGTATTAAAATGACCCCCGTGCCGATCTGCGGAGTGTGACGTAGAAGGATTATGATAATTTTGCTCAATGCTGTGTGGAGACGGTGCGCTATTTTCTTCTGCATTAATGGGAATTTCGTTAAGTTCATTAACTAAATTTCTTATTTCATCCAGGGCAAGTCTGATTCGGTTATCCATTTTCTATGAACATAAGAAACAAAATAAAAATAAAACTAACCTACAGAAAAAAACAAAAAAAACAAAAAACAAAACACAGTGATCAGTTCAGTTTAAAATCACCTTGATGTCACCAAAATGCTTCTTTAACAGAATCTGACATGCTGCCAGAAGCGTTAACGATGAGGCCTTATTACGAAGATTCCGTGAGGCTGTAGAGACTGTCTTCCTGCGCTGTCCGTTTCTGTGACCAATCTGTCCTACCATCAACGTTACCTCTGTAAGGAGAATGAACAAAAAATAAATAAATAGATAATAAATATATATATATATATATTGAAATAATCACATTAAAGCTGAAAAAAAATAAAGGAATTCAAATTAATTCAGTATGTATGTATGAATTAAAACGTACCGTTCATTAATCCACTCACTAGTGTTGCTCTGCTTTGTAGCGCAGAGAGTCGCTGTCTTTTGGCCGGGGTTAAATATTCTGTAAAAACAGAAGACAATAAAAGTTATCTTACGCTGCGCAGCACAGCGTTCATAAATAAAACGAAAATAGTTTTTAAAATACACAAGTTTTTTTGTTTTTTTTATCTTACTCCGATTCTTTGCGGTAAAACCTCCAGATTTCACTTCTTGTTGGATTGAAACGGTGCCTTTCTGCTGAAAGCTGTCTTGATCTTTGAAAAGCGACCTTCTGGTGGGCGGATTCAATGTGGCATCTTTGGATGTATCTGTAAACAGGTTTATATGACATTTTATTGAACTATGCTTAAAATACATATATATATATATATATATATATATATATATATATATATATATATATATATTGTTTTTATTTAATTTTTATTTCCTTACCTTGCTCCTGCTCGACAACTATGTCTGCCACAGAGCTCTCAGTCGAATCTGTAAACAGTTTTTTATCTGAGGTTTAAAATACATTCACTCTCAAAGAAAAAATAGATAGTTCTTAGGACTTACTTTCTGGTGGTGCCGGTAACTTGTCCGGTGTGTCTTCAGGGGAAATGATGATAATTGACGGGGGGGTATTCAAAGAATCAGTTTTAATTTCTGTGTTAAAAGAAAGTTCAGTTGTTGCGGTTTTTTCTTGTTTGGAGATAATTCGCCTTCTTAATTTTGACTGTCGATTCCAGCCGCTGAACCCTCCAACTTGATCATTCGGGTTTACCTCTCTCATCAAATCTATAAATTGAAACATTGTCAAGGGTTAACTATAATATATATATATATATATATATATATATATATATATATATATTTTATTGCATTTAACATTTACTTACCATAATCTGATTGTGTCAAGATGAAATCATCAAGGTCATCAGCGGTGGGTTCTATGACAAAGAAACAAATATATATATATATATATATATATATATATATAAACAATATATATAAACAAAATTTGAGAACATTCACATGCATTTAATGATTTCTTAAAAATGATTACTTACTTACTTACTTACGTTTAAAGATGTCATTGTGCTTTTGTGAATTATCAGAAGAAGAAGCCACAATTTCCGGGTTTCCTGAAATATTTACCGACATTTTTTCTTGTCAGTACTGGTATTTTTCAATGTAACAAGTGTTATGGTTCAAAGACATTCAGCATTTGAAGACCCTGACACTGAGGTCAACCAATGAAACAGAGCCCCAACATTTACACACAGTATTTATACCAGAACATGACAGTGTTATCTCAACTGCAAAGACTATGTTTTTAAGACCAAAACCCTTCTTGAGTTCAAAGGTGATATGTTATCTAAGAAACAGACGTAACTGCCCCTTCCTGACATCGCCCCTAACAGTTGTAACCCTGTAACTCTAAGATGAAAAAGTAAAATGTTTTTTAGAAAAGCTACAGGTAACTAAAATTATCATTCCTTTTTTTTTCCTAAAATGGAGTCTCTCATGATTCAAAAACAAACACATCATTGCTAGAGTCAATTTGTAACTTGGAAACAGTATACTGAAGTTCTTTTTTTTTCTGTTAATCTCATATTCGTCTTACCTATTTCAGCTGCTTTTCCAGTATGTTGACGCAGAAGCTGAAGGTTTTTCTCGTTCCATCAATGTAGTGAAGCAAAATTTTTTTTTATTTACTTTTTTAGGTCTTTTCTATTTTGAACGGATTTAGACTGGCTCATATATTCAACAAATAGGTCCTGCTGTAAAGCAAAATTAACTTACAATTCTGTCAGGTTACACAGTTCCTTTATTAGGATTTCATGTGATAGGTCAACATTAAGTTGATTATACCTTTAAAATATAAAAGGATGCATGTCTTTTTTTTTTGTTTTTTTTGTTTTTTAGATGTATTAACGCCTGAAAAAACATACAGATTATTAATAACACCCTTAAACACACCCCTGTGTGTTTTAATTGGCTCATTAAAACACATCGTAATTCCTTTCTGTGTTAGTAAGACGGCGAGAAAAAAAAGCACATGGATGGAGTTTTCCATCTGTGGCTGACTGCTGAGATAGTACGGCACCAACACCTGTATCTGAGGCCTCCGAAATAAATTGTCTGGAAGAATCGGGATGAACTAGAATGGGTGATTGAGAAAAACTCTCTTTTAATGCTTGGAAGGCCTTGTTAGCTTCGGGCGTCCAGAAAAACACGATGTTTGTGGAGGTTAAGGCAGTGAGTGGTGCGGCGATTAAACTAAAGTTCTTGATGAATCGTCAATAAAAGTTTGCAAATCCAAGGAACCGTTGTAGCTGCTTGCGAGAGTCTGGAACAGGCCACTCCAGCACTGCCTCGATCTTCTCAGGATCCGAGCGAACCTGTCCACCCTCCAGGATGTAACCCAAAAATGTGATTGAAGTTTTGTGAAATTCACACTTCTCGGCCTTTACAAACAGTCTATTTTCCAAAAGTCTTTGTAGAACTAGACGGACGTGACGTGTATGTTCTTTAATGTCTTTAGAGTAGATCAGGATGTCATCCAGGTAGACAAAAACAAAAACGTTCAAAAAATCCCTAAGTACGTCATTGATGAAAGACTGAAACACTGCAGGTGCATTACTTAATCCAAACGGCATAACCAGGTATTCAAAATTGCCCAACAGGGTTTTGAAAGCGGTCTTCCACTCATCCCGCTGGCGGATCCTTACTAAATGGTAGGCGTTACGGAGATCTAATTTAGAAAAAATGGTTGAACCGTGTACTGGTTCAAAGGCCGAGGACAGAAGAGGAAGTGGATATTTGTTTTTAACAGTAATTTGGTTTAACCCCGTATAGTCAATGCAAGGGCGTAGTGAGCCATCTTTTTTCTCCACAAAGGAAAACCCAGCTCCGAGTGGAGATGAAGAGGGGTGAATTAATCCTCTCACCAGAGACTCATTAATATAATCCTCCATAATTTTCTTTCTGGTCCTGAGATGTATAAAGCCTACTGGAAGGCAGGGGGGCACCGGGAAGCAAATCTATTGCACAGTCATAGGGTCTATGCAGGGGGTAAAGACAAAGCTTCGGGTTTGCTGAAAACTAACCTGAGGTCATGGTACTCTGGAGGAACGTTAGTGAGATCGAACATCTCGTTATCTGCAGGATCTGACTCAGAGGGGAGTAAAGCTACTGCTGACTGTAAACAAGAGGAAAGACAGTTAGTGGACCACGATTCAATTCGGCTTTCTGCCCAGTTAATGTGAGGGTTATGTTTCTTGAGCCAAGGGAAACCCAAAACTATTAAATTCAACGCTATGGGAAACACAAAAAATGAAATCTAATCGGGATCTTTTTCTCTCTCTCATTCTGTTATCTAATCTGACGGCTAGCTTGATTAACCCATTCACCGTTTTAGGCTCATCGACTAATGCTAACTCATCCTTTAATGATTCATTTAACGACTGGAAAAAAGCTGCTCTAAGAGCGCAGTCATTCCATCCAGCCAGGGTGCGAAAATCAATGGAAAACTCAGCAACAGACCGGTCTCTCTGTTTAATTGACCATTGATTTTGAGCGTTAGCGGTTAAGTCTTTCTCACTAGAGAAAACCTGTCGAAACTCTGCAAATTCAGAAAATGTGCAACCAAAATCCAAACAGTTAGAAAAACGAGCCTCTGCCCATTTCAAAGCTTTTCCAGAAAGTAACCCAAGTACAAAATAAATCTTAACAGAATCATGTGGAAAGGATTGTGGGGAGCGATTAAAAACTAGAGTGCATTGTAGAAGAAAACCCCTACAATCTTCTTTCTCACCAGATAATTTTTCAGGATTCGGGGAAGTGACAAGTGAGTGTGGAAGTTGCTGAGAAACCGGAGGGGCTGAAGTGCCCTCTACTGCCGGCGTGGAGAAATTACTCAAGGTGTGCTGAAACAAGGAGGCTAGATGTTCAATCTGCTGATTGGCCTGTTTCTGCTGATCAAACAGAGAACGGAGGGAAGAATCATGTGTTATGATTTGGTGATGTTGTTCAGATAGAGTTCTCCTGAACGCTTCTGCTGGGTCTGGTTGGCCAGAGTGTTCTGTCATATTGTTTTTAATGGATTTGACCAACATGCAGAAAGCAATTCAGGAGACAGAGTTTTACGGTAAAGTGTTTATTTACAGTGTAGTGACGTGGGCAGGGAGACTGGAACCGGGAAACCAACTGTAAAAATAAACAGGATGGTAAGCAGGGAATACTCAGGGTCAAAACTAAAGAATAATAATTCAGCCTTACTGGGTTGATGGAATGATCCGCCAGAGGGTGGGGAGCGAAGAGACCAAATAGTTGTTTACCTGTTAGACAGATGATGGTGGATAATGGTGTGCCAGGATGATAAGATGGTCCTGGGTTTTCAGAAGTAGGTACAGTGGAAGGAGGAGGGTGGACAGGGTTCTTGAATGGTAATCCAAGGAGTGAAGAATTCAGGAGGCTGCCAACCGGTGTAGTCCAATGAAGTAACGAGAGATTAGAGTCTTTGCTCATGGTGCTGGACAGCTTCTTTCCAGAAGTTGTTAATCCAGGCAGAGTTCCACACAAAAAGGCAAGGTCAGGTTCTGGTAATCCACTAAGGGACAACACTCTGGCTGTGAGTTGCTGGCAGCCTCCTAATATACTCCTCAGCAGGTGATCAAGGGAATGATGAACACCTGTCACCTCTCCTCCAGGTTCCATGCCATCTAGGGGCTAAGCACAGTAACAGCACCAAACAAACAGACAAAGCACAGATCCTGACATAAAGATGAAGAGAAAACTGAAATACTAGCTGAAACATTTTGCAAGTGTGCATTTAGGAAAATCAAAGTAAATGGCACCCGGGAAAGAACAAATCTGATGGTGGACAGAGGGCCCTGTGGCGCCGACTGTATGGCATTGTATGTATGTATGTACATTTCATTAGAAATACAGCAATCGTTATTTGGGATACAGATGATTGGCAGTTATATTTTCAGGGGACACAACCACAAAAAAAACGGGCAATAACAGGACAAATCATCATTTTCTGAGTACATAATTGCGCATGCAGAAGGCTGAGTTTGATGTTGTTTTGCAAGCAGATGCTTTATGTTTGGGGTTTGGACGAATCCAATGAGGCAAAGACTACATTATGTTTCGCCTTTATAAAAATATTGAATTACAGGCTATTGCACCATAGGAGTGCACACAGCTTGTTTAATGTGTTGCTCTATGTAATTCGCAGCGGTTGCAGCTTACAAATTGGCCAATTATATTATTATATGTTAATTATATTATTATATGGTAATTAATTTATTAGAGGTTTGCCTCCTTTGAAATTTTAATTCTTTTCAGAGACTTGCCATGTTCTTTTTGTTTTGACAATATGTTTTTGAAGACTTAACCATAAACAGCCAAACTATTTAAGCCTGAATTTAAGATTAGCAACATAAAAATAGTTGTAGGAGTGGATTATCTGTATATTATAGCTCATTTAAAAAAATATCACAAAACTGTCCTGCAAAGCATTTAAATTGAATATACATACATAAAAATAAATTATTTATTTTATTTTTATTATTTATTTTATTTATTAGTATTTTCCAATGATTGTACTGAATTCATTTGGTTTGTCTTGCCAATATTTTAACTATATAAAACGTGTTTGATTCTTAAAATTGTATTTTGGTTACATCATTATTTACTGTATAAACCCTCTCCTGATATATGTTCACATTCAAAAAATGTAATCAAACAGATCCAGTTCCAATTGTTCTGCATAATAAATCGCATTGCGGGTGGTAAGTGATTACATTTCCATATCCCCCTCCCAAATATTTGTGCGTGTGGATCCCCTCCTTGAACCGCCACCTTAACGTCAAATGATCCTAGAGGCTATGTTGTCTGGGGCTTAAATGCCCCTGGTAGGGTCTCCCATGGCAAACAGGCTCTAGGTGACGGGTCAGACAAAGAGCGGTTCAAGACACCCTCATGAGGACTACACAATCGAGGCACGTGACGTCCCCCAGTACAGCAGAGCTGGGGTCCCACCCTGGAGCCAGGCCTGGGGTTGGGACCTGTCGGAGAGCGCCTGGTGGCTGGGTTGCTCCTCGCGGGACCTGGCCGGGCCAAGCCCAAAGGAGAGACGCAAGGCCATCCCCCAGTGGGCCCACCACCTGCAGGGGGAACCGTGAGGGACCGGTGCAAAGAGGATTGGGCGGCAGACGAAGGTGGAGACCTCAGTGGCCCGATCCCTGGATGCTTAGGCTGGCTCTAGGGACATGGAATGTCACCTCACTGGGTGGGAAGGAGCCTGAGCTTGTGCGGGAGGTCGAGAGATATCGACTAGATATAGTCGAGCTCACCCTCATGCATAGCGTGGGCTCCAGAACCCATCTCCTTGAGGGGGGCTGGACTCTCTTCTACTCTGGAGTGGTCCGTGGGGAGAGGTGGCGGGCTGGGGTGGGTTTGCTTGTTCCCCCCCAGTTCAGCCGACTCGTATTGGGTCTACCCCAGTGGATGAGAGGGTCGCATCCCTGTGCCTTCGGTTTGGGGAGAGGTCTCTGACTGTCGTTACGGCCTACGGGCCGGGCGGTAATGCGGAGTACCCGGCCTTCTTGGCGTCCGTGTCGTGGGTGCTGGATAGAGCCCCTCCCAGGGACTCCATTATTCTGCTGGGGGACTTCAATGCCCACGTGGGAAACAACAGTGACACCTGGAGAGGCGTGATCGGGAGGGATGGCCTCCACGATCCGAATCCGAGTGGTGTTTCATTATTGGACTTCTGTGCTAGTCACGGATTGTCCATAATGAACACCATGTTCAACCATAAGGGTGTCCATCAGTGCACTTGGCACCAGGACACCCTGACTGAAAGAACGAGATCCCAGATACAAGCTGCTGAATGAGCTTCCTCCATAAGGTGGTCGGGCACTCCCTTATTATAACTATTGGAAAAGAGAAGGGGTTGCACAGGTAGCAGAAATGGAGGGTGTGTTTGCACCTCAACCATGACTGAGCCAGTTTAGGCTAAACCTGACCCCAAACTTACTCCATCCAGCAGGGAGGGAGGAAAGCAGAGATAAAAATAATTGTGTGTTGTTTCCCATTGTATTGTGTGAAAGGTCTGTAACTGTAAAATGGGCTAAGTCAGTTCAATCGAACCATATAGATTTCAAGTCAGGCACATGCATTCCAATGAATAACTAACCATTGAACAGTACAGTCAGATTCAGTTATTTATTCAAATAGGATAAAAAGTTTTTCTATCTAAGGAAACCCAGCAGATTGCATCCAGTCAGTGACTTGTAGCAGTCACTCCTCCTGGATGAGCATGTAGCGACAGTGGACAGTCACTGGCGTTGACTTTGCAGCAATCCCTCATACTGAACATGCATGTAGCGACAGTGGAGAGGAAAAACTCCCTTTTAACAGGAAGAAACCTCCAGCAGAACCAGGCTCAGTGTGAGCGGCCGTCTGCCCCGACTGACTGGGGGTTTGAGAGAACAGAGCAGAGAAGGAAAAAGAACACAAAAGCAGAACACATAAGCACTGATCCAGGAGTACTTTCTATGGGGAAGGAAAAGTAAATGTTAGTAGATGTAGCTCCTTTAGTCGTTTCATCTAGAAAGAAAGATCAGATAAACTGTGAGGCAGTTTTCAAGGATAGAGTCTGAAAGAGAGCACATATAATTAGTTACAGTAAAAGCTCAATCAATTGCTTTATCTAGGAGAGATATATTACTCAGCATTGGGGGAATACAGAGTAACCGTCATGTTGGTGTGCCCGCTGAGACTCACAAACTCAACAACACGCAGCTGCTCTGTTCTGTATATTTCTGCCGTCTTTTTAAGGAGAAATATTATTGTGAGAGCCAAGAGCAGCTCATTCTACACAGATGTTGCGGCCTTCTATTTATACTTTCGGGACGGCATCGACGAATTCGTGCATCGAGCAAGAGACGCCTTTCTCTCCCACAACGTGTTGGTAAGCAACGCCCAGCTGAACAGGTATGTTTTTGTAACTTTTGTTAGGAATAAACTTTATTAATATGACACATAGCTGTTTATCCCTTTTATGCCATAGTGATATAAAGTATAAGTTCTAATGTTTCCCTTTTGTTAGAATAGGATAAGAATGCTCATCGACACACATTACAAGGATAAATGGCCCAAGGTTCGTCATAAATGACCTTAGGCTGGGGCACTGGGGTTGATATTGGAGCAGCTGGTAACTGGTTTTAGAAAGCCACAGCACACTTAGATTAAGTATGGACACCCGCTACTACACAATCTAACAGTTAGACACCACAATGGTGACACATAGTCTACTGATAATCACTGAGGGAGAGCACATCCATTGCATTGGATTGCCAGATATAAAACTACATGTGACCTATCGGGGCTCTTCGTCATCCTCTAACAGACGGCGACGGTCCGAGACGGAAGCCTCAGCACTGATCTCTGTAAACATTCCTCTGCCTTAACTTAGATTAAACAAGCTAAAAGTTAGAAACTGTTTGAGATTCATCATTTAGAGTCTTTAGATAGAGTGTGTGATTGCTTCTGGGGACTAAGGACCGGAGGAGCTCTGAGGCGTCTGACCACCAACAGGGTGCGGTAGCTCAGAGAAATTGGTGTTCCCGCCCACGCCCCGCAAACAAAACCACTTTTTGATAGGATTATTGCCACGAAAGGACAAATGCCTCACAGCAGCACTCTGGCTGTGTTGTTAGTTCTGAGTGAACTGTTTTTGTAATTCTTGGAGGCAGAGAAATGGTTCAGAATAATTGTTGCGTACGCATTAATAAGTGATAAGACGTGTTAATAAGCGTTGCGGCTTTAATGGTGAGAGCCCGGGAAGAACTCTACAATCTTCTAAAAGATAGCTAAAGTCCATGGGTATAGGTTTCGAGTTCCTTTATTGTATGTGTTGAGGTAAAATAATGCTATCACTGATATTCTTGCGGCCTCAACCTCTCCCAGTCTGGATGTCGTGAGAAAGAACAGATGAAGAGCAGGAAATTAAGATTAATGCAAGTTTAATCTGGAAGATAATAAGTCCAATGATTTCTAATGCAAAATGAATACATACACAATAACACAAAGAAAGAAAATTACATAAGGGCCCTTACGGAGAGAGATCGCAGATTTCAGCAAAGCATGGCTGTCTTTACCCCGATGTCTCTGTCATTACAAGTTCCAGTACATCTTTATACTGTTGACCTCAAAGCTTACTGACTGTGCCTTCCCCTTTTGTCGTCTGGTGCTGTCAATCAGCCAAGCTCCCTTGTGGTGTCTATGCCATGTCCAAAGGTTGACCTTTATTGCTTCATTGTCCCTACAGCCAGCTTTTACTGCTTGCAGCTGTTGAGAACTTTCTAACCTCTGTTTCACCCTTGTGCCATCCTGACCCCTGCTGTGATCTGTGATCTCTCCTCAAGGCTCACTCATGTTAAATCTCAGTTTAATGTTCTCACATGAAACTAAACTAATAGCATGAAATTACATGATTTTAATTCTCAACATATGCAAGGGAAGATCGGTTTCCCTCGCACACAATATAAAAGCTACCTCCCTGAATGAGACATGCAAGTTATAACTGAGGTTTCTGGACTAGGAAGGCCAGAAATTTCACTTTGCCGATCGAAGACGTGAGTTTAACACGTAACTAAAAACACGGAGTTTGAGGAAACGAACCGCCACCGTGTTTCATCCCTAGTCGACTGCTGATGGTCAGATCCTATTTTTCGGGACTGACCGCTCTCTTGGAGTGTAACTGCGGACGCGCAACAACGCTTCAAACCCCCCCCCCTTTTTCCCTCTCACTCGCTGCCCCAGAAGCAGCTTCACCACTTAAAACCCATCTTTTATTTAATCTTTTATTTCTTTATTAGAAGGCCTGGGCAGGGTCAGAGGTTGTAGAGTGATCAGAATAGCTAGTTAGGATCTCATGTGTTCTGAATGATATGTGCATGTAACCTTGCTTATTGAAACTTTGATGTGTTATTTTGATATCTGGAGCCGCCGCGTTCCTAGCTTTGTGCGTGTTTTACTATGTGGGAGTCAACGCGGGTGCGTTGTAAGACTGGACTGTTAAAATAACCTCATGGTAAAATTCTCCATTTTCCTTTGTCTTCAACCTCACTGCTTGCTAGCTTGCTGCCGAAAGGTTTATAACTCTTTGTGTGCTCAGGAGTTGGGGGACGTTTTATGATCAGGACATCACTGAGTACAGTTGTTGTTGCGCCCCCGCCCACTCTCCACTCACCACCACACCTCTTCGTCATATTCTCAATTTTGCCATAAATGCTGGTTGATTCAACACCCACTGCTGTTTTCTTTATTTTTGCTTAGTTAGATGTGTTACCCTTGTTATGTAGAATTTTGCATGTTGAGTAGGTGAAGATTAATAAGTATTCACATAGATAAAGAGAGAGCGTTTTGTGTTCATTGTGTGCAAAAAGTGATTTGTCAGTCAAGATAAGGTTAAAGTTTCACACGTTTCGGCAGAAACAGTCGATTAAACAGTGACATCTCCGGCAATAGTTATTAATTATTACGGAGTATTTAACGGTTGTAATTGTCAAAGGCGTTGAGCTGCAATTACAACACCAGAAACATCCCTGGTCTCGATTCATAAATGAGGATTTTGGTTAAGAAATTGAATTTGTCAAATTATGATTTGGAATTATAATTATTGATCAAGATTAATCAATCAATAATCATAACCCCCAACACTCGGCATGGTTTAAAGGTCCTGCGGTTCTCTTAAAGAACCTACAAACACAGCCAAGCGGGGATCTTGAGTTTTAATAGCTCTCTAATTTTTCCATAAGAAAAATTTAAAAGCTGCTGGCTCCTTTTTGAGTAAACAGCTGTATAAAGATAAAAGTGTAACATCAACTGGCCAGTGTGGATATGTGTGAGTTGATAACAGTGAGCTGACGGAAGTGACGGGGGACACATTACACTGATGGACTTTGACTGCTACATGCTACATGGTAAGCTAACATGCTAAGCTAACAGACCCTAGCTCACTGAATAAACTCTACTGTGCATAAGCTTTGGTGTCTGAGAGATAACGAAATAAGCGCTCATGTGGACCAGGAAATGGTGCTGTACTGTCTGGTTGGCCAGAGTGTGTGAACATGTGTGTGAAGTGAGAGAATGACTGAGAGAATCACTAGAAAATGAGCTCCCTGCTTGTTCTGTAGGAGCAGCCTTGGAGACGGGGAGGATAAATATATTAGCAAGTTTCAACCACAAAGACGCTTTAACAAGTTAAAACAACAGTTTGATGGAACTTGTTTGGTCCCGGAAATAATTGTCGAGTCACCAGAAAAGGGTAAGAAATAAGTTTTAACCATTAAGTGACACAAAGTGGTTACACTCTAAAATGCTGTAGTTATTGGGTAATCGAACGTTTATGTGGCCATTGTTTGTCCATTTTGTCTGTCTGTTTTTGTGAAATGAATGTCTGTTTCATGTTATGTAAAAATGAGGGTATATGTGGCAGGATACATTTAATTTAAATTGTTTTCTGATATGAAACTAATCATAATTTTTAGTTTATAGGTCTGGGGAAGCAGTCCTGACTATGGACCGCCTGCTTGAAAGGTAAAAACATTTTAAACTGTCTGACACTCAGTGTTATTTATTAAATAAGGTATCACAATAATAATTAGAGACTACAAGAGCAGATCTGATCCTCAACAGTACCATAATAATATTAGGTCAGTTCTTTATGATAACACGAAAGGAAGTGCCAGAAGGGGACAATCTCTCCCCTCAAAACATGATTTTAACAGATGGTTTGACTTTTTCCAGTCAGGTTCAGAATGATCAAATTAGAATCAAATTTAACACAAGATGAAATTCACTTTAACAGAATTACTGGACTGGACTGTAATGGAGGAAACTTGAGTTAACTGAAACAAACTTTAGTTACTTGAAATAAATACAAAGTGTAATTTATAGCTGACTGAAACTGTACGGTTTGTTTATAAAACTGGGCAAGACAAACTAAGACTATAAGACATAACATGCCCTTCATGTTTGTGTTCATCAATTTCATTAAGCCTTCTAAACGGATACGTTTTTCCACACGACTCAGTTACAGTAAAATGTAATTGAACCAGATTTTAAAAATGGTATCTATGTTTCAGATTTAGTACTTACCGTATTTTCCGCACTATAAGGCGCACTTAAAAACCTTTAATTTTTTCAAAAAATGACAGTGCGCCTTGTAATCCGGAGCGCCTTATATATGGATCAATTGGTTAATTGGTTGATCCATACTGGTTGTACACGGCGCTCTGTCAAAATGTTTCAGTACGACTGGTAAACTACAAAGCCGCACCGCTTGCAGCATTACGGCTACCGTAGTCAGGGGCGTCGCCGAAGTAATAGCAGTAAACACCTGTACTGTGCTTACTCCTAGTCCAACACCACCTGTGTGTGTATAACGTTTGAATGTACTGTTGCAGGAATTGCCTGAACTATTTGTGATTAGAAGCTCAGTGTGTGGGGTGTATGTTTCGTGTGTGTGTATGGAAGATGTTGACATTACTCCTCCGGACAGATGTGGCGCTGTGTGCTGCCGTAGCTGAGAATCAAGAGTGAAGGAGTGACGTCGGTATTATTGTGTGTGTGGGGTGGGTAGAAACGGCGACCGGAGCAGCGTTGTATGAGTCTGTGAGCCCTGTGTTTTTACCTGCTGCAAAGTCATTAAAAAGAACCCCGAATCTCGTCAACAACTCAGTGTTTTGATGCCGTTTCTTCATGCTCAACTCAGCAACGTATGAGTGAGGGAGTTAACCCCGAAGTAACTTCGGCCCTGGAGAGAGCGTCTCCCCTGTGTCATCAGACTACGGTCAGGGGACAGAAACAGGAAAGCTCTATTCAATAGAATTCTATGTAGAGGAGACCTTACCATGAGAGTGAATGGAGTTATCAGAATGCTGGTTTGTAGTGTATTAATAAAGTTTGACTGACTGACTTATCTGTTTTGTTGACATTCTCTTTAGCACAGCTCCATCTAGTGGATGCATAACGCAACCCCAGTCAAACGTTTGACTGCAGTAGCTTCTATTCTATGCGCCTTATAATCCGGTGCGCCCTATATATGAAAAAAGTTCTAAAATAGGCCATTCATTGAAGGTGCGCCTTATAATCCGGTGCGCCTTATAGTGCGGAAAATACGGTACTACATTTGCAATTTAATGAACACAATACTCTGACCCTTCTTGAATCCTACACATAAACAGAGACCAATCGAGGTATGGAAAGACAGTAAAACAACCACTAGAACTAATGAAATTAGCACTTAGCATTATTAGAATAATAGCAACTAATAAAATCTAGTGACCCCATCCTTAAATATAATAAGGACTTACTGCATTAGAAAATATATCTAAATAAAGCTAGATTAGAATAGAACATTTAGAGCCGTTATAATCTTGCTAATGAATACCACAAAAGAGAGAGAGACAAGAGAGCAGCTTTATCATGACCAAACAGAAACATTTGCAGGGGAGATACAATGTCCTTCGACCTGATTTTGACTTTATTTAACCCTATCATGGCCCATATTATGTATGGAAAGAAATAAAAGGTATAATTGGCAGCACTGACACCTGATTATTTCAAGGGTAACCCCTTGAAATGTACCATCTCATTTTTGAAAGGGTCCTTGCAGAACAGAAGATAAACAACAATAATACAAATCAAACAAATGTGAAACAAATCCCACAGAAATACCCACAACATTCTCAAGAATACACACGCACACAAACACACACTCTCATAACCACATAGTCACACACAACCACAATCACAACCACCAGCATAGCAACTGCATGGCACGTACACTTAACATCAAGACACAAAATAAGACAACACATACAGATGCAGAGTTCAGGCGCATATCTCTGTGAGGATTAAGTCCAGAATAAATGAACCTTTACTCTTACTGAAAGCAAGAAAAAGATGTTTTAAAATAAAGTAAATAAAGGCAACTTAGAAATATGAATAGCAGTGATACAGCTAAGTAACTGAGGCAACGTATCCCAAGCTGATGAAGCTTTAAACTGAAATGCAAAATGTCAAGTTTTTCCTTATTCTTGTTGTAAAACACAAAAAGATAATTTATCAGAATTTCTCAAACCATATTGTGAATTAAATTGGATTAAGTATTTCTAAATACGGAGTATTTCAAAGTTTGAGGGGATAAAGATTAGTTTCTGTGCCATGGCCATAAATAACATCTGCATGTTCTAGGATTGGCAGCACCAGTTGTGTGAAAACTCTTTACGAGCTGGAAGGGAAAAAACATTCTACAGAACGATAATGTGACAATTTTAAGACAACAGGCTTTCAAACAATATTAAATTTAGGATTTTAGCTCGACCAGTTAGACTTGGATTTTATCCGACTCCAAAAGATGATTTTTCGAAAACTTTACAACAAATAATTGCAGTGATTAAACTTGGAAAAACTTTCACTCATTTAAGACTTTCAGCAGGAGGAAAAATGCTGTTAACTTTACATCATTTGAAAAGAATAAACCTACCATTGCCTTTTGACAAAATTAAAATTAATGTCCTATATTAAAACATTTTGTTTTCACCAAAAGTGGTAGTTGCTTGAGTTGATTAAATTAAAAACAATAAAATCACTGACGGATTATACATACCGATTTATGTCTGGTCAAGTCAGGTTTGTTTGTATGGCACTTTTCAGCAACAAGGCACTCAGGGCGCTGTGCATAACGAGGGGCATTGCACTGATGCAAAATCAAAATAAAAGGTAAGAATAGAATGATGGATAAGAAAATGAAAGGAATGTTGGACTGAAAACTTAACTAATAATGTTTAGATGTCACAGTTATTATTTATGCATGAATAGGTTCATTGTGGTAAGCAGAAGTAGAAATTAATTTTCAACTTTCACTACTTGATGCTACAAAAAGGGTGACGAGAGGCCAAGTATCCATAGTTTTTGTGTCAGACCACCAGGTGCTACAAAGGTAGGCTATACTTTCCTTTTTCTGAACGAAATGATTCTGTTTACAACTAATCTATTTGCTTGTTATCTTCTTTTACTCCTTAATAAGCTGGTACACAGCAAGACTGCAATGTCATTTATTTTTGTCTTCTTTGTATATAATAATAATAATGAAAATAACAATGTACAAATATGATTATGTTTTGTGAAATGAAGATGGCAAAAGAAAGAAAAATGCTGATTTCATTACCCAAGTTTGTGATTTCTTGTTTGTGTTAATTTGTTGTACTGGGATGGCTGTCTGATCAAACTATTTATTTTCAGGCATTGCCAGTCACAATACTCATGATTTCTCTGGAAAGGTTGATGAAGAGTCGTCCCACTATATTGCCTGATGATGTGAGTGATAACCCTAAACATTTATTTTTCTCCTAGGTGAAGAAGGCCTGAAAAAGTGGCTAGGACATTGTATCCTAAAGGCAGTGCCGTGTATCAGGATGACAGTGCACCAATACACACAGCAAGACTGGTGAAAAATTGGTTTGATGAACATGAAAGTGAAGTTGAACATCTCCCATGGCCTGCACAGTCACCAGATCTAAATATTATTGAGCCACTTTGGGGTGTTTTGGAGGAGCGAGTCAGGAAACGTTTTCCTCCACCAGTATCACGTAGTGACCTGGCCACTATTCTGCAAGAAGAATGGCTTAAAATCCCTCTGACCACTGTGCAGGACTTGTATATGTCATTCCCAAGATGAATTGATGCTGTATTGGCCGCAAAAGGAGGCCCTACACCATACTAATAAATTGTCAAATCAAAAAGACAGAAACAGTGAGTTTTATAATGAGCAGATTGCTAACTGCATTCTGATTACTTCACATTTTTGGTGGTTTGTTTCAACTGTTCAACAATATGTTGACTGTCAGTTGTTTCTGTAAAAAACATTGTATTCCACGTCGACACAAACTGTCATTTTCTCAATGTCTGTGTACAGTTTATGTTCCAATGTTCTGCCATCTGTACATAACTTTCTTTGCGCTACCATCTGTAGATACAGCTTTTCATTTCACATTCTGTGTTGTCATTCTTTTTTTGGGCCATTTGCCTTTTTGCCCATTTAAAATTGTCTTTTTGTCATTGCCTCTTTATACCGACAAAGAGTCCAGTTGTGTGGTTTATTTAGCCTTAGTTGTTCAGAAGATTGCTGGTTACTGCTCAGGCTTAACTACAGTTATAAGATCCATAGGAATATCATATATCTGAAACCTCTGCTTTACAGAGATGGGACCAAGTCATCATTTTACAAGTCAACAAGGAAGTCTCGAGTCCAGTTCCCAGTCATTCACTTTGAATTCCAAGCATTAAGAAAGTGATTTGACCAATATGTGATATAAATACAGAATAATAATAGTTTAAAAACATTATTCAACTTCTGTGGGCAACTGTGGCTTAGGTGATGGGAGTTCATCCTATAACTGGTGGGTTGCCTGTTCGAAACCCTGCTCTGTCTGTCTCAGTTGTTGTGTATTTGGGCAAGACACTTCACCCGCCTTGCCTGCTGATGGTGGTCAGAGGGCCCGGTGGCACTGATTGTATGGCAGCCTCGCTTCTCTCAGTCTATCCCAGGGCAGCTGTGGCTACATTGTAACTCACCACTGTCAGTGTGTGAATGTGTGTATGAATGGATGGATGACTGATTGTAGTGTGAGGCACTTTGGGGTCTCTGGGGAACTGATAAAGTGCTATACAAGTGCAGGCCATTTACCATTCAAATACAGATTTATAACAGTAAGTGAAACAAGACATTAAAAACAAACAAAAATCCTCACTGATATAGCATTTTACATTAAATATCAACCCAGTATGATAGTATAACATTGTATGTTTACGTAATGTTATGTCATTTTATTCATATATCACACGGCACTTAACAAGACGAGCAGAACTTGTCCACAGAAATATATTTAAATCAGTCCGTCATATAGACAGATTCAAATTTAGTTGCATGAATTCCAGCTCTATCCTAGTTATGATACAGTGAATAAAAATTCAGTTTATAATGTCAGTTTTCTAGCAAAGGAAGCCCAGTCATTTGCATCGAGTCATTCACCTTGCAGCAAAGTCTCATACTGAGCAAGCTGGTGGCAACAGTGGAGAGGAAGAACTCCCTTTTAACAAGAAAAAGACACTAGAACTGGGCTCAGTGTGAGAACTCATCAGCCGTAACAGTAAAGCGCATCAGCTACCTCCTATTAAAATAATCTCTTTTACATAAAAGTACATTTCTGTATGACTGCTGTTTCCTTAAAGAGACACTATATGTAGCTGTGTTTTGTCTAAATAGAAGAAAACGTTAATGTAGAAAACAAAACATGGTAACCAGAATGTACATTTCCAGTTACTGGCCATTGATGCTTGAATGTCCAAAGTCTTTGACCTACACATTTTGCATATTGCAGTTTGTTTTGCTTGGTGGACGGGGACAGTGCCTTTGGATTGGCAGACTGGGGTGGTGGTCCCCCTACATAAGAAGGGTGACCGGAGGGTGTGTTCCAACTACAGGGGGATCACACTCCTCAGCCTCCCTGGTAAGGCCTACGCCACGGTATTGGAGAGGAGAGTCCGGCCGATAGTCGAACCCTGGCTTCAGGAGGAGCAGTGTGGTTTTCGTCCCGGCCGTGGAACACTGGACCAGCTCTATACCCTCTACAGGGTGCTCGAGGGTTCATGGGAGTTTGCCCAACCGGTCCACATGTGTTTTGCGGACCTGGAGAAAGCATTCGACTGTGTCCCTCGTGATGCCCTGTGGGGGGTGCTCCAGGTGTATGGAATTGGGGGCCCTTCACTAGGGGCCATCCAGTCTCTGTACAAGCGGAGCAGGAGTTTGGTTCGCATTGCCGGCACTAAGTCGGACCTGTTCCCGGTGCATGTTGGACTCCGGCAGGGCTGCCCTTTGTCACCGGTCCTGTTCATAACTTTTATGGACAGGATTTCTAGGTGCAGCCAAGGGCCGGAGGGGGTCTGGTTTGGGGACCAGAGGATTTCATCTCTTCTTTTTGCAGATGACGGGGTCCTGCTGGCCCCCTCTAGCCAAGACCTACAGCATGCCCTGGGGCAGTTCGCAGCCGAGTGTGAAGCAGCTGGGATGAAGATCAGCTCCTCCAAGTCCAATGCCATGGTTCTCGACCGGAAAAGGGTGGCTTGTCCTCTTCAGGTTGGAGGGGAGTTCCTGCCTCAAGTGGAGGAGTTTAAGTATCTCGGGGTCTTGTTTACAAGTGAGGGAAGAATGGAGCGGGAGATTGACAGATGGATCGGTGTGGCTGCCACAGTAATGGGGGCACTGTGCCGGTCCATTGTGGTGAAGAGAGAGCTGAGCCGAAAAGCGAAGCTCTCGATTTACCGGTCGGTCTACGTTCCTACCCTCACCTATGGCCATGAACTTTGGGTCATGACTGAAAGAACGAGATCCCGGATACAAGCGGCTGAAATGAGCTTCCTCCGTAGGGTGGCCGGGCACTCCCTTAGAGATAGGGTGAGGAGTTCGGCCATCCAGGAGGGTCTCGGAGTAGAGCCGCTGCTCCTCCACATCGAGAGGAGCCAGTTGAGGTGGCTCGGGCATCTATACCGGATGCCTCCTGGACGCCTTCCTCGGGAGGTGTTCCAGGCACGTCCCACCGGGAGGAGGCCCAGGGGACGACCCAGGACACGCTGGAGGGACTATATCTCTCGGCTGGCCTGGGAACGCCTTGGGCTCCCCCCGGAGGAGCTGGAGGAGGTGTCTGGGGAGATTGACGTCTGGGCGTCTCTGTTGAGTCTGCTGCCCCCGCGACCCGGTCCTGGATAAAGCGGAAGATGACGAGTACGAGTACATTACTGAAACGTTAATCGTTATTGGTTCAAAAACCTATTAAATTATTGGCAAATTATTACCTTAGTGACTTTATTACATTCAAAATGGTCAAATTTAATGTTATTGGCAGGTATTATGCTACTGGTTACAGCAAGAATTACTACATTAACATGTTACCTCTCTGCAAAACCATGAACCTAAATACCAACAAAATGCTAAAATGCACAATACATATTTATGCCGCCTTCATAGCAATGTGCTTTGGTCCTACATTCTCTGCCATGTTTTGAGTTTTTTTTTTTTGTTTCAATTAATTTTATGATTTAATTCTATTTTGTTTTTAGTTTCTTATCAGGAAATGTGTTTTCTACGCCTCAGTTTTAATCCTTTGATTGTTTTGTTTTTTTTCCCTTCTGTTGTCTCCAGAGGTTTCATGCAGTTAGGTGTGTGTGAGCTGCTTTATGCAGATATTGGTTTTACAAAAATTTACATACAAATAGAAAACTCTGACAACTGCTACAATGATTCTTTAAACCTTTTTTTTTTCATTCACCCATGCAATTTGAAATATGAGGCTTGTGCCTCCTTTTCCCACCTACCTTTTTCTGTTCGGCCTTTTCTTTATTCAGCTGTCAAAGGCTCATTTGCAGAGCAGGTTTAGTGTACACTGTAGCTTGATTCTTGAGTAAACCTTTAGGTTGAGAAGGGAAACCTGACCATTGTGTTCGCAATGGGCGTGACATGCACAAGTGTGTGTGCTATTAATGCCACATCCTGGTCTGTCTGTAACTCTAAGAGCCCTGACACATTTTTCTTTTCTTTGTTTACACAAACGCTCGTCCCACAAGAGATGGCTGCTGGGTATTTTTCAGGGAGCGTCTGCAATAGATAAGATGACACCAAAGCTGCGCTGTATCAGTTTTATTTGTTTAATGAGCATATGAAGAGCATCTGAAAGGATTCATTTTGGCAGAAAAGTCTTTTAGTTTGTTGCTGATATGAGAGACCGAAGTAAGGGTTTATTTTAAAACTGGTAGGTTTTCTTCTGAGACTCCTTATCTTCACGTATCTTTCTTCTTTCTTGGCAGCGTTTCTGACCCTGACTGCTGTGGTTCTGCTCATTCTAATCTTTTTCCTGACTTCATTTGATGTCCAGGAGAAGGCACAAAATGTTCTTGGTGAGATGATTTCTAAATCTTAAAAGCTGAGCAGCAGTCTGTTGTCAATGCCATACTATCTAATTTATTTCATTGAATATAGGGTTTAATACAATTCACACAAAATTCAAAACAGATAAGACAAAAACTTTTCTTCTGCTACTAGCTTTGACTTTAAGCAATTTGTTATGCTCAATTTATGTTAAAATGATAATAATGATAATGATTTCATTTTTATGTCTGATTTAGTTGAAGCAGCACCAAAGTGCATGCTCTCTACAGTCTGTCCACCGGACTACTTCCCTTTTAAAATTCAGAGTGGAGCTGCTAATGTTGTTGGGCCAAAAATCTGCTTTGATGGTAAAAAGTATGTACCAGTGTGGTCGGAGATTCATATTCTGAACCAACAAAAGCTGCAATACTGCTGTGAAAATCAATTTTCATCTGTGTCTCGACAGCATTATGAGTCACATTTTGAACAACGTGGGACCAGGACTGAACATTGTGGTGGTAAATGGTAAATACTAATTATAAACATAAAGCTCAGTACACAGACAACCTGTAAAGTTATGGTGTTTAAATGTCCAAAGTGGTCTGTTTTTAAAGGAGTAACCTAAATAATTTCAGGTTTGAAGGTTTATTCTTGAAGAAATGCAGAGCCTTGCAAAAGTAATTACACCCCTGGATTTTTCATAATTTGTCATGTTACAACCACAGTGTTGCACTGCATATGTGATTTTAACATGTATGCAGTACTTTATGGAACCACATTTTGCTCCACATTTTTTGGGTAAGTCTCTACCAGCTCTGTACATCTAGAGACTGAAGTTTTAGCCCATTCTTCTTTGGAAAATAAACACAGTCAGTCAGACTGAATGAATTTCTAAGTCTTTCCTGCAGATTCTTGGCAAGATTTAGATCAGATCCTTAATTAGGCCATTCCAACCTCTGAATATTATTTGATTCAAGTCTTTTGCAGCCTCTAACAGGTTCGCCTTCAGGATTTAACTGTGTTTAGCTCCATCCATCATCCCATTAACTCTGACCAGCTTCCTTGTTCCTGCTTAAAAAGGAAAAAAGGGGGCGGTGTTCTCCGAATGTCCTTAGATAAAAAAACGTTTTTTCCAGTTTGAATAAATAACTGAATCTGACTGCACTGTTCAATGGTTAGGATTAATTGGAATGTACGTACCTGACTTTTGTGAAGTGCCTTGAGAATTGAATTAAATTGAATTGAATTGAACTCTTCCTGTAGGCAGTCAGGTTTTTCAAACTATTCCAAATATCAGAAGTGTCTCCAAGTGAGAAGCTTTTGTTTATCTTCTCACTGTAGCTTATCTTCGCTGCTTTGATCTCCTTGGTCAGTTTGTTCCTGACCTGCTAATACTGGGCCTGGTCCACACTGATCTGAGCCTCTTCTTCATCCCTGCGCAGCTTCCTCAGGATGAGAAGTGAACCAAGGTTTATTGTTATTGTATGTGTAGAAGGTCTTGGTCTGCACACACGTCACAGAAACTGATGTATGATGTCACCGCTTCAGTCAGTTGGTTTAAGTCAGTGGCTGCAATCCAAAACACAGGTTTGGAAGCTTTTAATTTCTGCTTGTAGGTTGGGATGAGGTGGACCAGGGAGTTGTCAGAATGTCCCAAAGCAGCCCCATTGACAGCATGATATGCATCCTTTAAAGTTGATTATTATTAAGTGTCCCTGGTGGGACTTAATGTGCTGTCTGTATTTGGGAAGTTCATCGGAGAGGTTTGCACTGTTAGGGTGTATTCACACCAGGAAAGTCATTTGTTTGATCCGGACCAAAAACGAACTTTATTTTTTTCATTTGGTGCGGTTTGCTTTCACATTGTACTTTTTGCAAGTGAACTATTACTTGTAAACAACGCCACGCCGGTGACGATCATTGTTCCCATTGGACAGAAATGACGTGGGCGGGACAGAGCACAGACCCGGAAATTGAGGAAAACAGCTGTAGACATGCTGCGTGTAGCACCTGTGTTCTGCATAATTGTGCTGTTATTACAGCTTCAATATTATTGTGAGGGTGCACAAAAGGTCCGAACCAAGGAGGGAAACGAACTCTGGTCCGTTTAAAGCAGACCAGATGTTTAGCGGACCAGGGTTCGCTTGAGTGTATTCACACCTGCACAAAATGTCCGAACCAAGGAGGGAAACAAACTCTGGTCTCTTTAAAGCGGAATGTGAATACACCCTAAGTTCAGACCCTTCGCACCCTTGGTTCGGACCTTTTGTGCAGGTGTGAATACACTCAAGCGAACCCTGGTCTGGACCAAAAAACCGGACCGAGACCCACTTCTTGAGGTGGTCTCGGTCCGCTTCCAAATGGACTCTTGTGCAGTTCACTTATGGTCTGAATACAAACCGACCCCGATCAGAACCAACTACAAAAAGCGTACATCTCTTTGGACATAAAAAGCCATCGTAGCCAGTAGCAAAGGTGTGTGTTGTAAGGTAATCATACCTGATAAGCTGTGTGTTGCTTAGCAACGCAACTGGCTTGTTGCGGGACAAGGCACGTAGAAAACGTTGGCGTTCAGCAGGCATTCTCCGACGGGGTTCCAAAATTATAAGTGGAACGTCTCAAAGTCTGTGTTGAATGAGCTGCTCTTCACCCTCACAATAATATTGCAGCTGTAACAACAGCACAAATATGCAGAACAGAGGTGCTGCACGCAGGACGTCTACAGCTGTTTTCCTAAATGTCCGGGTCTGTGCTCTGTCCCACCCCCGTCATTTCTGTCCAATAGGAACATTGGGATCGTCACCCATGTGGCTTTGTTTACAAGTAATAGTTCACTTGCAAAAAGTACAATGTGAAAACAAACCGCACCAAATGAAAAAAATATAGTTCGCTGTTGGTCCAGACCAAACAAGCATACCAAAGGACTTTCCTGGTGTGAATACACCCTTAAAATCCCCCAAAACAATGATGAGGGAGTCTGGATGTTTTTTCTCCATGTCTGTTATCAGCTCAGCCAGCTGTTTTTCAGCATCTGATGTGGAGCCTTGAGAACTGCCTTGGTGAATAAAACGGTTTAGTTTATGAGAAACAACTCCAGGTCAGAACTACATTGTCTTCTTCAACACTTGTCTCTGCACCAACCTTTGTTTATGTAAAAGCAGACTCCGCCTCATCACTTTTTCCCTGATAAGTCCGTGTTGTGGCTCACTGAAAGCCCGGTATCAAAAGTGCGCAGTCTGGGTTGTTCTCACTCAGCCAGGTTTCGGTAAATCAGAGGGCCGCGGAGGTCCAAGTTTTTTATGGTAAGGAGAAACAGTTCGTCCATCTTGTAGGCCAGGAAACGCACATTTGACAGGTGGATTAAAGGCAAGGGTGCGCATAGCCTCCACTTTTGGAGCTTCACGAGCACCCAGCGCTCTTTCTACTCCGCCATCTCTGGTGGTATAAACCATAGAGAGCTGCAGCTTCGCTGGCCAGGATCTCTGTAAAGCTGGCATCAATAAATGATGGTGAAAACATGCCAAGAGAGAACTGTGCAATGTTTAGAAGTTCCTCTCTGAGGAGGAGGTGATGACCTGCTGAGATCTCACCAGAGTTGTGCGTAAGTAATATGGCGGTATACTGACAAAGCTAAGGTAAAACAAGCCAATAAATTTAAGCCGAACACATAAACGTGTAAAATACTAACCACTGTCTCATATTTTCTCAATAAAACAAACTGGGTGAGGAAACCTTGGACAGCCTGGAGAGCTACGTGGATGAATGTTTTGATAACATTGTAATGGGCAAGCCACAAAAATCTCCAACCATGGCCACACCAACATCAAAACGTACCTGTTCAGAATGCTCGGCCAGCACCTCCACTATCTCCCCAGAGAAAAGCTATGCTGATGTCCTGGACTCTATCGACAAGAAGCTAACCAGCCTGGATGCTCGTCTTGCCCTGGTGGAAGTTCTCCACAGGGAATTTCAAGCTCTGAGGGAGTCTCTGGAGTTTAGCCAGGAACAACTCGCTTCGCTCACAGCTGAGAACCAAATGCTGAGTGATAGTGTAAAAACACTTACCGATGGAATGACACAGCTGGCTGGAGAAAATAAAAAAATGAAGGAGGCAATCCTGGACATACAGGCTCTGGGCATGCAGGACAACCTTGTCTTCTCCGGCATCCGAGAATGGGCAGAGGAGGACGCCGAATTCACAGTCTGTGAATTTCTCCAATGCCAGCTGAAACTCCCAAGCGATGAGGTAAAAAACATCGCTTTCCATCGTGTTCACAGGCTCAGAGGTAAGAAGCCCGATCACAACCGACCTTAGCCAATTGTAGCAAAATTCAAGCCCTATAAGCACGAAGAGCAGTTCAGAAGTCGGGGCAGAGAGCTGCGGGGAATGTACTTCAGCGTTAATGACCAGTTCCCAAAGGAAATCCTCGATCGGAGGCGAGTTTTATTCCCAATCAGGAAGAAATATATCACCGAAGGCACCAGAGCTACAGTGGCTGTAGATACATTTTATGTCAATGGTCAGTTGTTCAGGGACCAGTAGATCACTCCGTGGCTCTATTAGGAGCAACAGCAGGTTAATGTAAAACACGTAATACTGGTTAGATAAGAGGTTGATAACTGGAAAATGTAATCTAATGTAAAGCACAGCTCAGCATGTTGTTTACACTGTTTGATGTGGGCGGGGACAAGGCTGGGCTTTTGGGTATCTGCTCATTTTTGTCTCCTCTTATCAACCTCTCATTTAATGCACCTCTCTGTCACTCTTTTTTCTTTCTGTCACACACAAACATGCACACTCACACACAAGCAAATATTTCTTAACATAGCCTTATATCTCTCACCCCCTCTTACCCCCAGCACCTTCTTAAATTTCTGTTTTTTTTCTGCTATGTCTCTGCTTCTGGACTTCATCAGGCAACCCAAAGCACTAACTATGATTTCACCCGTTTCTGTGGTGACCTGCGCTGTCCAACTTTAGCGGCATATGCACAACTTGTCATTGCTTTAGGTAAATGTCTGACCCATATGTAAAACCTCACTCAGGAGCAAAATAGTTTAGTTTGGGGATGAAAACCTGATGATGGAGAAACTTGTTAAGTTAAGTGCAAGGCAAAACTGCTTCCATACCTGTGAGGTGAATTGTGGGCCCCGATCAGATAGAATTTCTTGTGGAATGCCATGGAGACGAAAAACATGTTTGACCAGTAATTTAGCTGTCTGGAAAGCAGACGGAAGTTTCTTTAAGGCAACCAGATGGCAGGATTTGGAGAACCGGTCCACCACGGTAAGAATAGTGGTCATGCCATGTGAGGGAGGTAATCCAATGACGATATGTGACCACGGTCGTTTGGGTATGGCTAATGGTTGAAGTAGCCCAGCAGGAGGCTGATGAGAGGGCTTACTTCGGGCGCAGATGGTACAGGTGCCCACAAACTCCTTAACATCATTGTGGAGAGTAGGCCACCAGAAGCGGCGGGTGATTAAAGCAATGGTGCGGGAAGAACCCGGATGTGCAGAGAACTTTGAGGCATGAAACCCCTGATTCAAATGCAAACGGACAGACAGGGGGACAAAAGTCTTATTTGGGGGACAGTTGCTGGGACCAGGGTCATTTCGTGAGGCTAGGGTTATGAGGTTGTCAATCTCCCAGGTTAAAGCGCCGATCTTGCAGCTAGGTGGTAAAATAGTGTTAGAAGCATCATCAGAAACATCAGGAGAGAATTGACGGGACAGAGCATTCGGCTTTACATTCTTTGATCCAGGACGATAAGAAATAGTGAGATTAAACCTTGAAAAGAATAGGGACCACCGGGACTGTCGAAGGTTCAGTCTCTTAGCTGACTGGAGATTCGACAGGTTTTTGTGATCTGTCCAGACCAGTACTGGTTGTGTGGAGCCCTACAGCCAGTGATGCCACTCTTCCAGGGCAAGTTTAATAGCCAAGAGTTCACATCGCCCACATCATAATTCCTTTCAGTAGAGGTCAATCTGCGGGAAAAATAGGCACAAGGGTGGAGTTTAGCATCAACTTCAGAACGTTGGGACAACACAGCTCCCACCCCCGATTCCTAGGCATCTACCTCCAGGATGAACATCTTGGACGGGTCAGGTTGTTGCAGAATGGGTGCCTGAGCAAACCTCTCTTTTAAAGCAATGAAAGCTGCATTGGCTTCGGGAGACCAAGTGAAGGCTAATTTAGCAGAGGTGAGGTTAGTTAGAGGAGCAGCAATACGACTGAAGTTCCTGATAAAGCGACGGTAAAAATGAGCAAAACCCAGGAATCATTGCAGTTGCTTTCTGGAATCAGGTACGGGCCACTCTAGAACTGCTTTAAACTTAGCAGGGTCTGGACACAACTGACCACTCTTCAGGACAAATCCTAAGAAGGACACAGTGGACTGGTGAAATTCACTTTTTTCAGCCTTTATGTATAATCTGTTTTCTAATAGTCGTTGTAGTATGTCATTCACCACAGCATGAAAGACTGCTGGAGCATTGCAAAGACCAAAAGGCATTACCAAATACTCAAAGTGACCTAAGGGTGTCGTGAAAGCTGTTTTCCTCTCATCCCCCTCTCTAATGCGTACCAGATGGTATGCGTTGCATAAGTCTAGTTGGACAGGTTCAAAGGCGGCTGACAAAAGAGGAAGAGGGTATTTGTTCTTGGTAGTGATTGCATTTAAACCCCTATAATCCATGCACGGCCGCAGAGACCCATCCTTCTTGCTAACAAAGAAAAAACCTGCCCCTAATGGCGAAGAGGAGTGTCTGATTAGACCAGCAGCTAGAGACTTGGTAATATACTCCTCTAAAGCTTGACGTTCTGGATGTGAAATGGGATTTAACCTGCTGGTGGGTAAGGGTGCTCCAGGAGCAGGTCAACAGCACAATCATAGGGTCGGTGTGGCGGTAAGGATAGGGCCTTTTGTTTACAAAATACCTCTCTTAGGTTGTGATAAACAGTAGGAACATCAGCCAACTCACAGGGGTCTGCCTCCTCGTGAACCACCGGTGCAGCAGCTGGGGGACCGGCTGACTGCAAACAGGAGGAAATACAAAATGAAGACCAGGAGTGGATTCTGGACCTGGGCCAGTCCAAATGTGGATTATGCCGCTTCAACCAGCTAAATCCCAACACGATGGCTGATTGTGAGATGGGGAAAACATAAAAAGAAATGGACTCACGGTGATTACCTGAGAGTACTAGTTGAATGGGTCGGGTTCGGTGTGTGATACGGACCAAGTCTTTTCCATCCAAGGCAGTTACTCTAAACGGTGTGGAGAGTACTTCGGTAGGCAGTCCTAATCGGTTCACTAGCCCACTATCAATCAGGTCTCATTCACAGCCAGAGTCTATGAAGGCTGACAGATCATAAGTGGAATCCGGCAACAAAATCTTAGCAGACAGGACTAAACGGGGAGGCACGGAAGAAGAGTCTTGGTCCGTCAGGCTTCCTGACATCACTGACGGACCCGATCTTTTGGTCGAACATGGCAGGTGACTAGAAAATGCTCAGGCGAGCCACAGTACAGACAGAGATTTGCCCTTCTTCTTCTTAATCTTTCCTCAGCCGTGAGGTGGGCACGGCCCATGTGCATGGGTTCGGATTCCTGAGACACACTAGGTGACAATGCGGGAGAGCCCAGAGTAGTTAGTGACGGGACCCCTGCCGGTAGATGTTCTTTCAGCTTGAAGCCTTCTCCTTTCTCTGATACGGTTGTCAATCCGTATGGCTAGGGCGATAAAATCATTTAAAGGTTCAGGTTCATCCAAAACTGCCAATTCATCTTTCAAAGGTTCATTTAGTGCATGAAAAAATGCTGCCTTTAAAGCGCCGGAATCCCAGCCAGACGCTGCTGCCAAGGTACGAAAATCAACTGAAAATTCAGCAACAGATCTAGTCCCCTGCTTTAAGCTCCATAATCGGTGTGATAAGCCAGTCTTACCAGTTTCCTCAGAAAAGGTGAGTTTAAATTCATCGATGAAGTTTTCGTAAGAACAACCAAAACTGGAGGGATCATGAAATCTAGCCTCAGCCCACTTTAAAGCCTTTCCGGATAGCAAACCCAGGATATAGGAGATCTTGGCATTGTCATGAAGAAACAAATGAGGACATTGGTTGAAAACCAAAAATCACTGTAACAGGAGCCCACCACATCCTATCTCACCCGAGAACCTTTCCGGGTTGGGAGAGGTGATGTCACGATGGGTAATCGACTGAGGCATCTTTGGGACCGCAGCGCCGCCTGCTGGTGTGGGGGTAGGAACAGCGGCAGGTTGTAAGTGCTGAATGAGCCCCTGCATCTGCCCAGCCATCTGTTCCAAACGCTGGTTAGAAATTGCAAGCTGATCATGAAGCGACCTGAGCATGGTATCATGTGACTGGATTAGTTGGTGTTGATCTACCAACTCTCTCCTGAGTGAGTCTGCTGGGTCTTGTTGGCCAGAGTGTTCTGTCATCGCTTTAGGTAAATGTCTGACCCATATGCAAAACCTCACTCAGGAGCAAAATAGTTCTTTAGAAAAGGGTTTATTTTCACAGCACAAAAATAAGTTCAGGTCTTTCTCAGGTCAGTCAACCACGGGAGGGCACAAAGGCTTCTTGGGTTCTCTGGGGAGAGAGAGAGAGGTTACTCCGGGAAGGTCTTTTAGAAACTGTGTAACAAGTCTCTTGCTTGCTGGGTTCCCGGCAGGTAGAGAGTTCACAGAGGTTACAGGGGAGGTTGGGAATCCGGGAGTCCAGGGGGTCTTGGGGAGCCAAACCAGACAGCCAAAAATGAAGGAGATCCAAGGTCAAACAGTAGCTAAGTGATCCAGGTTAGAACACGGTTCCGGAATAGTGGACACGCCCACACCTCACAGGTACACATGGTCGTCTGGCGTCGAAGGACTGGTGGCTCGGCTCCTAAGTACTCCTCCAAGGCATCCACAATCAGATGAAGATCAGGGACACCTGTGGAAGGAGTACACCTAGCGGCTCGAGGGAGACCTCTGGTGGGCAGGATATTCCCAAGCCCCAACACAACTATGGGTACACTAAGGTTTGTCACATGGAATGTGCATGGAGCAGGCACCAGAGAGAAAAAGTAAACAATTTTTAATCAGCTTAAAAGACTATAGGCAGACGTTGTCTTATTACAAGAGATTCATAAATCTGCCACAGCCACAAATGATCTTAAATCACACGAGTTTCCTAATTTGTTTTCTGCCTGCTATAATTCTAGGCAAAGGGCAGTACCAATCTTAATTCACAAAAATGTTAACTTTACAGTATTAGACACAGTTACAGATCTAGAGTGTAGATATATAATAATGAAATTATCAATACATAACCAAAAGATATGTATTGTCAGTATATATGCCCCAAATGTTGATGACCCCCCATTCTTCCATTCTTTTTTTTCTGCGGTATCTAAACACTTGGATTACTCACTTCTTCTCAACTTTGGGCTAAATGAAGAATTAGACAGGTTGACCACCACAGGGACTCAGCACAGTTGGCAATCAATAAATATAGTTAAATAGTACATGAGTGATTACGGACTTTGCGATGCATGGCGATCTCTTCACCCTAATCACAGAGAATATACTTTCTTCTCACATGTCCATCACTCTTACTCCCATCTGGATTATTTCTTAGTCAGCAGCTCGTTGTTGACTGATATTTCAGACACTGAGATACACCCTATAGCTGTCAGCGATCATGCTCCAGTCTCCTAAACTCTAGTAATTAAGAAAGAAAACCCACAAAGCAAAAACTGGAGGTTTAATACATCATTGCTTAAGGATGAAGAATTTATCAAATATTTTAAAGAAGAGTGGACTTCATATTTGGAGTTTAATGACCTCCCGGGGACATCAACATCTGTTCTCTGGGAGGCAGGGAAAGCTGTGATGAGAGGTCAAATAATCTCATTCTCATCACATAAGAAAAAAAAGAAAACAAACATATTCAAGAATTAGAAGAAACCATTAAACTGTTAGAAGCTTCCCATGAAGAGGAAATGCAGAGTAAATTAAGTAAAGCCAAACTAGAATTAAATGAAATTATAGACAAAAAAATCCAATTCTTAGTGCAAAAACTTCGAATAGAAAACTTTGAACATGGCAATAAATCAGGTAGCTTTTTAGCTAACCAGTTAAAAATAAATAAAGAAAAAACAACTATATTTGCTGTTAAAGACTCGACAGGGAATACAGTTTATAATCCTGAAAGAATAAATAGCACTTTCAGAGATTTCTATCAAGCTTTATACTCACAACAGATAGACCCGTCAGATAACGACATCAATTCCTGGATAAAGTAACACTTCCTAAATTATCAGATAATCAAGCGATGGCCCTGGATGTACCACTGACTGTATCCGAAATCATAGAAGCTCTCACAAGCATGCCCAATAAAAAGGCTCTAGCCCCAGATGGATTCCCAACAGAGTTCTACAAAGAATTCTGGAATATTTGGGCTCCAACATTCCAAAGAATGTTGCAGGAAACCAAAGAAAATGGAATACTTCCGCTAAATATGAATTCTGCCAACATAACTCTCCTGTTAAAACCAGGAACAGACCCAATACTTCCTACCAGTAACCGTCCTATATCCCTTATTAATGTTGATCTTAAAATAATCTGTAAAGCCTTCGCAAAAAAACTAGAAAAGGTAACTCCTCTCATAATACATCCTGACCAAACTGGTTTCATAAAAGGGAAGCATTAATCCACAAATGCATGCAGATTACCTAATTTAATAGACTATTCCTACAGTAAAAATAGTGAGACCAATATATTATCTCTAGATGCAGAAAAAGCATTTGATAGAGTTAACTGGAAATTCTTGTTTGCAACCTTGACTAAATTTGGTTTTGGAAGCTATTTCATAAACTGCTTAAAAATATTATGCAGTTCCCCAACGGCACGTATCAGGACCAATAACTAAACATGCTCCAGCTTCTTTCTTCAGAGGGATGCCAGGCAGGGATGCCCATTTTCCCCCTCATTATTTGCAATTTCTATTGAACCACTTGCGGCAGCAATCAGGCAAACTAAGGATATTAAAGGCATAAAATGCATGAATATTGAACATAAAATCAGTCTTTATGCAGATGATGTATTACTCTTTCTCCAGCATTCGCAATCCTCTGTCTCCCAGGTAATTGGATTGAGAAATTATTTCTCAAGAATTTTGGATTATTCTATAAATTGGTTGAAATCGACAGCTCGGCCCCTGACTTCGGTGCATGGTCCATCGGTTGGGGAGGCATCGGGCTTCGGCGAGGGAGTCTTGGATGGGCGGTGTGCAGTGTTGATTGAGATGTGGCTTCACTTTGATGGAGGGGCTGGCCAGCTTGCTTGGTGCGGTGAGCTGTGCCATACGGGAGGGTGGGTGGCCGGAATCCTGGGGCTCCTCCGGGGTTTGGGTGTGGGGTTGGTGGGGTGCCCGGTCCTTGGCGTGCTGTGGTGGCCTTCCTCCAATGCTTCCTTCTGTGGCTGTTGTACCTGGCCGGGCGCAGGGCTAAGGTTAGCGGTCAGGTGAGTGGGGCGGTGGAGCATGTCTTGTGCCTGCACTGGGGCGGCTGATGAGATGTGCTTGGCCTGGAGCAGTTGGCTTGCCCGGCCTGGTTACCCAAGCTGGTGCATTTTTCCCTCTCACGGACTGATTGGCTGGGGCTGCTGACGGTGGCCAAATGGTTGGATGGGCTTGGCGGTGTGCTGCTCTGCTGACTGTTGTGTCTGGGGGGTGACGTGGGGGACTGCAGCGTGTGGAGTGAGGGGGTTGTGTCCTCTTCTTGGATGTGGGGTCACCGGCATCTGGATCGGCTAAGCGGCGATGGTAGAGCTGAGCTGGATAATGTTTCTACTTGGGCTATTGTTTCAGAGGCAGTGATGTGGTGTGTCTGTGTGGTTGCGGGTGCAGGGTTGGGGACGCCAGTCTCGAGTGCTTGCCGCTGGCCGGGGACCTCTTGCCGGGTGAGTTTGTCCCATCTTGGTGTGGGGTTGGGGGCTCCGTTGTGAGCTCAGTGCTCGACGGTGTCTGCCCTGTTGCGCCTGTGGGCGGGGGCTGAGACAGCATTGCGTGGGGCCCTTGCCTTGCTGTCGCGGAGCGCTGTGTGGTGGGGGTGGGACGTGGTGGCGGTGCTTGGAGTGGGGCTGTATGTGTTGGTTCTCCTGGGGTTCCTGTGCTCTGAGGGGCCTTTGGATGTCTGTGGCTTGGATCTCCTCCGTATCTTTCCCAAGTACAGGGGGGCGGGTCTGTGGCTCCTCACACTCACTATTGCATATTTTTATGGAGAAACCTTGTATGCACATGCACGCTTACACTCAGACCCACAGGTGTTTAGATTCAGGTGTTAGCAGATACACAAATGTTCTATATTGAGCCGCATTTACCACTAAATACATCTTGCATTCAGAAGTACAGTGCACCTTTCGGTAAAAAGGCTGGTAATACGAACATTTCTGTAAGTGTAGAAGCAAGCAGGGTGTTATCTTGTATTCTCTTCATCCTTCTTTCTTTTTCCTCCATTCTATTCTCCTTCTCTCCCCTTTTCCTTTTTGCCCCCCTTTCTCTCTTTAGTGCTTCTTTTTTTTCCTTTCCATTTCTGTGTCCGTGTCCGTAACAATTGAAATAATCCCATTGCAGTTTCTAATAAAGTTTATTTTTATGAATATCAACCAGAGCTTTAAAGTGTTAGCTGTAATGCTCCACTGTTGAAAGTAAATCTGTTGGGCTTTTTTCCTGGCACTCAGACAACAATTCTGAGCGCTACTCTGCCAGACAGGACACGGTTAAAAAAAAAAGTGTCTCTCTGCTGAGAGAGACCCTCAAATGGTTGCAGAAATCACCACAAAACACAAAAACATGCAGAAGAGCAAAGCTCCATCAGCGGTGCCCTCTTGGAATCCTTTCAGATTTTTATAAGAAAATTTTGAAAACTATGTATTCTTTTCCTTTCACTTTAAAATTATGTGCTACATTGTGTTTCTCTAGCACAAAAAAATTAAAAATACTCTGTAGCTCATAGCTGTAATGTAATAAAAGGTGAAAAGGTTTCATACTTTTGCAAGGCACTATATATTGTCTCAAGGCATATTTATTACACTCTGACAAATATGGTTAAGCAGCCAAAGGGAATTGTCTGATTCAGACATAATATGGTGTACACGCTGATTAGCTATGTGTCTATAAATGACTTGATTTGGAAGGATGTGGCATGCGTAGAATGGGCACTGAGATTGAGAACAGTAGGTGAAAAATTAAAATAATCAAACTACAATGTCTCACCAAATATCCAGAGCCTAACTTGATTGAAGTACTGTGAGACAATTAAAAAAGGCTGCACAGAAACAAATGTGCGCAAACTTCAATAAACTGAAGCTGTGCTGTGAAGGGGAGAGAATTATGAAGTCAGACAGAAACTAACTACATAAGTTACCAAGCTGTTTAATCGTGTGTTTTACATAGTCATTTAATATCTGTATTCACAGTCTAATTCCCATGACTAAATAAAATACTAACTAAAAATGTTTTTTTTTTTTTTTTGCTACCAATAGGTGAGAATGGAGTTGTAGAAAGGTTTGACTATCTTAATATGATTAGTGGAAGTAAGTAATTGTGACCATTTTTAGATTAAATTTCAAATGTTGAGCTTTACTGAAGCTCCTAATTCTTTTCTTTCCAAATTTTAATTCCACATAAGACTCGGCAGACATCCTGGCATACTTGAAGAAGATAAAACCAGGACTGATTGTGCTGGTGGCCTCCTTTGATGATGCAGCAACAAAGTAAGCCCGAATCACAACTTTTCGACATTTGAAAACGATCGGGTGTTCACAGAACAGTGACCCTTTCTGCTCATTTGCTGCAGGATGACAGATGAAATACGGCAGATGTTTGTCGAGATGGGAAGCACTTTGATCAGCTCAGTTAAACACAGAGACAACTGGGCGTTTGCTGGAAGAGTAGGGATAAAAATCAAAAGCTTCTTTGAGCAGGTCGGTGAACCTCATTTGTCTTTTTTTTTTTGGGTTGTTGTATTTGTGGCAGATAAGATTTTGAAAATATGCAGAAAAGCAAAGCAGTTTTCCTCTTTTTGCCCCCGCTAGCGAGCTGTGAATGATAAGAATACAAACGCTTACGATGGATGGCCAGAGATGGTGGAGGTGGGCGGCTGTTTCCCAAGAAACTCAAGTGTCTAAGAATCAAACTTCATGGAGGTTTTCATCAATGAACTAGAACTATTGGAAGTATTTTATTCTGCTGAATTAAACAAAACACTCTGAATGTATGGCAACCCTTTCATACGCACTGGCTACTTCAGAGGACAGCTATTCAGAAGCTGTTTTCTTGCATCGGTGTGACTTTATTGGACTCTAGTGTGTGACTCCATAGACTTCCACCTACTGACCAACCACTCCAACTTTCTTAAAACACATGAAGCACTTGGACAGATATGCTGAACACCAAGTGAATGTCTTGCCTTCCCCTCTGCAGTACGAGAGCTTCACAGGTAAAACAAGATATTAATAACCTAAATTAACAACTATGAACTAATATAACTGTCAAAATGTTTAAACCACTGATTTTATGTTTGGAGGATAGGAAAAAGTCACCTTTTCAATAAAGTGGATGTCATGCATCACTGGCTTTGTTTAAGCAATACTGGTACTGTACTGTTCTTGGAAATATTTCAACAGCAGCACCTGTCTCTCCATTAGAAAACAAAAACAAACATCCATCCATCCATTTTCTATACCTGCTTCTTCAGTATAGGGTCACGGGGGAGCTAATGTCTAAGTCAAGTGAGCATGAAGCTAGTGACCTGTAGATGTCTCTCAGAGCATAAAGCAAGGATTTGGATATACTAGAAGTGGTGACACTCAGCTTAGGATGCAGGGGGAGATAAGAATGTTGAAGAAGCAGAAGAAGCTGAGGATTTGCCACCTGACAAAACTGAAAGACAATATAAAGCATAATAGTGGATATCACGATGCTCAAAAATAACCTGTTTCAGAGTGGTAGCCTGGTTGATGTGTTGCTTAGTTGTACTGATAGGTTGTTGTGTTAGGTTTGCATATCACTGATGATTTTCATTTCCTTTTCATTTAGTCCTAAGAGTAGTGTTGTTTTCTTGTTAAATTACAGGGAAAGTAGGACAGTTCTGAAGAGTTACAAGAAGGATGAGTTGGAAAGGGGCATGTAGATAGAAGAAGCTGAAAACATAAATCCTAAGACCTTTTTTCATTATATTCAACAATATTAGAAAATGGAAAAATATGTGGTCATGTTGGTATGACAGAAATATTTTGTGATATCTTACAGTTTTTTGGTAATATATTATTATTGTTTGTTTTTTCTTTTATCAAATAAAGGTAACTGCAAAACCATTCATTCCTTTAGCAGATTTAGCTTTAAAATTTTTATTTTAAAAACATTTTCCTTTTTATTTGAAGTAATATTAAATACTTCAAATAAACGGTGGCACAGTTGGTAGCACTGTTGCCTTGCAGCAAGAAGGTTTTGGGTTCGATTCCCAGCCAGGGGTCTTTCTGCATGGAGTTTGCATGTTCTCCCCATGCATGTGTGGGTTCTCACCGGGTACTCTGGCTTCCTCCCACTGTCCAAAGACATGCCTGTTAGGTTAATTGGTAGCTCTAAATTGCCCTTAGGTGTATGAATGAGTGTGTGCTTGGTTGTTTGTGTGTTGCCCTGCGATAGACTGGCGACCTGTCCAGGGTGTATCCTGCCTCTCGCCCATAGACTGCTGGAGATAGGCACCAGCTCCCCCGCGACCCACTATGGAATAAGCGGTAGAAAAGTACTGACTGTAATATTAATGTTTTGGATTGGAGTCCTGACTTGAATCTGATGGAAAATCTGTGGAGTGAGATAAAGATTAGGGTGATGACAAGGAGGCCTTCCAACCTCAAAGACTTGCTTGTCAGTAATTATAAGAAAGTTTTGATTTCTAAAATAACTAAAATGATTCTTCCACTATTTACTGAGGAGTATAGAAATATTTTTTGACTGGGGATTTTTTATTAAAATATAAATAAAAACAGCTTCTTAATTTATGTTCCTTTTACGTTGTTATCTTTTGTGAAATGGCTGTCTCTCCTGCTATCCGAAAAAAACCTCTTTGCATACTGAAAATAATTTAAAACCAAATCTTCCAGGGGTATGAAAATGTTTATATTGACAAAGGTTTAACATGTTAAAATTATTTCATCTTATCTAAAATTAGAGGCAAATTGTTTCTACGGAGATGGCAAACAATGTACAAGACTGCCAAGGATAATACATTTCTCATTAAATAGTTGGCGGTATTATCCAAAAAAGACAAAACTCTGGTTTAGTGTGGATTGTTAAAAAAAATCTCAGAAGGCTTTTGAACAGCTTCAGGCTGACCCGAGGCTGTTTCCACTGTCTGTCTGAGACAAACAATGACCGAAAGATATTCAGTACGTGGAATGGAAAACAGGAGAACTGTTGTGAGCAAAGGCCAAAGGAGACACCACTACTGTAATAGCCGTGCAGAAATGTGAAATTAATGTTTGCTTTAATGAGCCCGTCTTTCTGACATGACTCAGAAATAGATCTCTTTGGGAATAAAGTGCATCAGTTTGTTTACAGTCAACAAAATGAAGTCCATGTGGAAAACAGTTGTTGCCTGTCTTGGATTTTTTGAGTCATACTTGGATCTATTTGACTCTTCATAACTTTGAATACTTACCTAGACGATCCTTTTTGGACTTCTTTGAAGACAAATATCTGTTTGAGTGAATTTTATTACACTGTGAAGCTGGGTGAGAAGTCTCAGAAAGGGTTTTTGAAAGACCGGTTTGAAGATTTAGTTATGGTAGCAGTTATTGTGCTTATGAGATGTCATAACATCTTAAAAACCCAACTCCAGAAGAAGTTGTGTGGTCTAACTTTGCCTCTTTAATAAATGCAATGGATCAAAACTGCATTATTCTGCTGAATTTATTCAGATTTTGCCAAAATCCAATACTTCTTTATGTAATCTGTTTGTTTTGAGTGCTGCTTTCCTGGGAGGATCATTATTGGTTGAAAACGATTCCTTTTATCTCTTTTGCATGGCAACTGGAAAAGTGAAGGAATGGCTTCAAGATACTGCAGGAACCTTGTCCACTTGCTGATACAAGTGACTGAAATGAGTTCAGAATATAATAAAACAAATCTTTATTTTACTTCACCCTGGCCTGGAAATTCACAAAATTCTATTAGTGGGTGTCAGGGTTCATCCAGAAGGTTGGAGCAGAGTCACTTTTTAGGTAGTTCTTTTCTTCAAATGGATTTTGGGACATCCTGCTTGAAGTAGATTCTGGGGCAAACACAGAATTCTTTGGATTATGTTACCCTTCTAGTCCGAGAACAGCAGGATCCCCCCGGAGGAAAGGCATGTCTCGGTTTTCCCTACCTGGACCTGTCGCCTCTGTGACCTGACCTCGGATAAGCAGAAAAAGATGAATGGCTGAATGGACTCTCTCACCCCTGAGACCCAGCAGGTCTCTGACTAGTCACTGAATTCTCAATTCATGCTGAGGTGATGGCAGTGACCCGTAGTAGTAAGGTGAGTTTCCTCTTGTCTTCCTCATGAAACACGCCATGTGAGTCATCCTTCAGGTACATTAGGATAACCAAGCAGGTCCCATGTGACAAAACATTCCCTTTTCTCAGAAATAAATCTAATGTTTTTGATTTATCTCACATATTTCTGCCTCTACCTCCTACTTATTTCCCCAAAGGAAGTGAATAATCAGTGCAAAAGCATGTCTTTATCCAACTGAATAGATGCCCACTGAACAGTGGGCGTAGGAGACTGTTTATGCTGTCATTTCCTATTAATTCCTCTCAGCACAACAACCTCTGTGTGAGACTGGCCAAACAGCAGGACTCCCCCTTCATCAACCAAACAGCTGCTGGCACTGATGCCACCATTAAAGACCTTCCTGCACTTTTATAGATTCTTTTCCTATTTAGATAATTTGCTGTTGTCTCGTGAAATCCACCTAATGATGTAAAATAGACTCTATGAAGTGTTTGTGACTGTAGCAGATTATACAGAAAGAAGACTATTTTCTGCACTGCTTAACTCATTTTGAAAGAAAGTCGCTGTTTATGTACAGGCGTTTATCACTGCGTTTCATCATGCCTTGCTTTAATAGCGCTCTGGAAGTGTTTGGGAACTGAGGGAGACAAACTTTTGCAGTTCTGAAACTAAATGTTTTTCTTTAATTAGTTGATGATGGATCTCAGCTGCCTAGCAGTTCAGAACCGTCTCTGATGCTTTGTTCTTTAAGTTTTCAGTGAACAGATTAGCTCTGCATTCATGTTTATGTAAAACCTAAACTGCTTTTCTATGAAGCTCTGTTGTCTTGAAAAATGGGACTTTGGCAGTTTAAAGCCCAGATCTCACCATTTGCGTGTAGGATATGATTTATTAAACAGTTCATGCACTGGTTTTGTTAAAATAGATAAAACTGATACAAAGGGAGCTGAACACAATCTAAAAGTCTGAGAAGGCTGATGACAGCTGGCGGAAGGTTACAGGGCTTGTAGCTGGTGTTAGAAAGTGGAAAAAACAGTGCCCAGCAATGATATAGCATAAAAATAAAAAAATGATGAAAAAGACAAAAAAAAAAACCTAAAATGATGAAAATAACTAACAGAGTATTCTACCCTTATTGCAGTTTATCTGTTTAATTTTTTCCTGAACAGATTTGCATTCTTTTAGTTGATCTGTATACTTTATATGTATAGCAGATTAAACCTGGAAAAAATGTTGAAATCATTTATAATGATCCTATTTTTTTAACGTATATAAATCCACCATTTTATCAGGCAGTGTTTACACTTTTTATATCCACAACATAAGAATTTAAGATTTTGTCAGGAATGACTGGGCTCAAGATCTTCTGGGATTTTCAGGTCGGGGCTGACTGCAGCCACTGGGAAATCTCAAATGAAGGCACTGATGATGGATGCAGTACTCCCAGCTAGCAGCAATATTAAGAAGTATGGACAGAGAAAGTTTCATGAACTCTAAGTGCTGAAAGAGGAAAATTGTGGAAAATTTGGTGCAAAGGCCATTGGATTTATTAGGCCTGTGTCCCTCAATCTTTCGCTCAGTCAGTTGGGCCAGTAAGAGGTAAAAGACTGCATGGAGGCCTCAGGCTCTTGGGTTTCAGCTTGATGACCAGGTTTGAGATGGAACCGAGAAGAGTCCCAGTTAAGACCATTTCATTTATAAAACTAATGCATCTGTTAATATGTTTCTACAGATGAAGCAGTCAGCTTAATTGTCCTGAAAAAAAACCATATCAAATGATTTTAGAAGTATTCTTGTGGAATAAAACGTAGCTGTCATGTTGAGGTTTGTGAAGGACCGAAGTAGCAAAACAGAGTTCTTTAATAATAATAAAAAAAATGAGAACTTTCAGGGAGGAAAGTCATGTAGTACAGACGAGAGGGACTGACAGTGTAATGAAAAAATCCAGCAAGGGACCATGAAAAACCTGAAGCTTAAATACTGAGGCAGAGGTGGAAAACTACAAAGGAACTAGACAAGCTAATCAGGGGAGATGTGGAACAGCTGTGGCAGAATGGGAGCAGGGAAACTGAGGGAGGGAGACTAATTAAAGGGAGCACAACTAAGGCACAAACAAACTACCAAGCAGAAAAGACTAACACTGATCTAAGATAAATAAATCCAAATGCACAGAGAACAGAATGCAAGAATAAATTAAGAGCCTAAACAAAGGAATAAATTAATATCGAAAAACCTTACGAATAATAATAACCATGTTTCCATGGTCATTATTATTATTATTATTATTATTATTATTATGAACTGAATATGGCAAGACTGACAGAACATAAACAAACAATAAGAAAATTATTAAAACACAGGCACAAATGAGTCAAAAACCAAAAATCTTAACAATAGAAGTCAAACTGTTAGTTTTAAACCTTAATTGATTTTTTTTTTTTGTTTCTCTTGATTATCTGAACACATTAAATCCTAGATTCCTCGCAGTTTTGCTTTGAAGAATGTTGTTCTTAAAATGCGCCCCAACCACCACACACACACCCACAGTCTTCAATACATTGTTAAAACTCCTAATCATCTCTTTTCATAATACTCTTAAAATACACCTGTTGTTAAATAACATAATTCCCTGGCTCATTTTGTTTTACTAAAATATCTTTTGTTCTACAATCTAAATCAAACTTTACATTTTCATAAATCATTGTCTTGCTTTCTCAGTTACATTTTCTGCAGCTCCCGTTTCTTGTTTTTTTTTTATGTCACAGCTCATTCAATGAATACATTATCAGAAAACAAAGGCAGAAGGAAACAGTTTATTCAGCTGTCCTGTCTGTGTCCCACAGGGGGAGTGATTCTCCTCTCGTTAATTCTGCTCAAACTCCATCAAATGAGGAACTCAGTAGGAATCAGCCTCGTTCTTGTTTGATCCTCTCATTAATGAGGTAGCAGTTCACCTTGAGGGTGCTTGCTTCACTGGTCGTGTAGAGCACAACTGGCTTCATTTGTATGTCATCATTATAACACCAACTTAAGCTGCTGTCATGTGAGATTTATATATTTATTTTATTAGTTTAATTTTTTTGTTGCATACTATCATTCAGAATGGACTCCTGGAAACACCTCAGCCAAACACACATTTGGCACTCAGGTGAAAAGAAAGTCCAGTCAGATACTGTCTTGTTTGTATTTTTAGGTAGTCTATTATTAATTGTTTTTTACCATGCTAATAATATAACTAATATTTAATTGTGATAATAGTGATATCATTATTATTAACATTAGCATTATTTACATAAATATTAATAGTATTGGTATTAATAATTATATATATATATACATATATATATATAATTTACTATAATGCTTAATAATATTTAATTTTGGTATACTTTTCTGGATATGTTTTTATTTTTATATAGTACACGCTGGAGGTAGTGCCCTGAAGAAGCCACCAGAGCCACATCATCTGCGAAAACCAAAGCTTGGATGCTGAGGTCCCCAAACCGGACACCCTCCTCTCCATGATTACGCCTTCAGATCCTGTCCAAAAACACCACAAACAGGATTTGTGACAAGAAGCAGGCAGAGATTTTTCACATTTCCAAAAAGTCTGTGGGAACCTGGCTTAGCTATTGAGTATTGAGACTATTGAGTATCTGCAGGAGTCTTTTGGGGACAGGATAACCGTGGGTCTTCTTCAAGTTCTTTTGGTCATATTTCCAGTTTCTTTAAAAACTGATCATCAGTTGTTATTAAAGCTAGTTATTATTGGCCATGTATACTGCTAATCTTGTTATCCTCTTGGTGTTATTTCTTGATTTACAATGATAACATCTGTCTTTCTTTAATTTCATGTTATTTAATTTTTCCCCATTTTGAAGAGTGGCTAAAAGAAATGCGGTCCTGATGTGTGTTGAGGTAGGACACAAATGCAGAGCATAGTAGAGTAGATGAAAAAGGTTTAATAATAAACTGACTTACAAGACAACCAGGTACAGGAACACAGGCAAGCATGAGACATGGGTAGGAGGATAACAGGAGTGTGTGATCAAAGGACATGGAGCCAGGCAGCAAACAGGGTAGTCTCCAGGAGGAACCAGTGGAGAGTAATAACAACTAGAGAGTATAAATGCTGAAGAAGAGTGAAGAATGAACCAAGGGATCTAATCAGAAGGGAATGAGAAACAGCTGGTGGATGAAGGACCGCATGAAACTGAGTGACTAATTAACACAGATGTGCAGGGAGGTAATAGAAAACATACAAGCAAACAGAATAAAGTAAACAATAAAACTACCAAAAGAACCTAAACAGGGGAAAACAGATTTACAAGAAAACACAAACTAAACATTAACCTTGGAATCTAGGGAAGTAACAAACAACTAAACAACAGAGTGAATCTAATAAACCTGAATGAACTGAAATAAAGCAAGTAAAGAACATGGCACTGCTGAGAAAGTAAACAGAACTCAAACTCAAAACTTAACACAGGGAGGTATTGACAAATGGATCCCAGTACCGTGTCATATCAGAATCAGAATCAGCTTTATTGGCCAGGTTTGTGTGCACAAACAAGGAATTTGACTTTTGGTTCTACTTTGCTGTCAATGTAAAGACATCTGAATATAAACATATGCATTTGTTGGGAAATAAAAACGTATTTTTTAACTAAATATCAATATATACAGTGTTATTTCAAAACAAGTATAGAAAAGAATATCAGGAAGTCATGGATTACTAAATACATGTAACTAGACACATTAATAAACTTAAAAATAGCAAACATTTAGGGGTGACAACAACTGCAGCATGTGATTTTCCTCCCCACTGAATAGATGTATTTGAATGTTAGATCTTCTAAAACATTCAGTGTGAAATTGTGGTACTACAATAAAAGATGAAATTAGTATCTGTTTTTTACACATCTTAAATTATGGCACCAATAATTGTGGAGGGAAGTGTATCTATTTTATTTTGCAATTCAAGAGACCTTTCCTTCGGAATATTAGTATATCTCAAAAAATTTGAATATCATGAAAATAGTTAATATTTGCTGTCACTCATTTCATAAAGTGAAACTCATATTATATATTCATTGCACAGAGTGAAATAGTTCAAGCCCTTATATTGTTGTAATTTTGATGATTATGATTATGAAAACTCAACATTCAATGTCTCAGAAAAATTGAATATTGTGAAAATATCAAATCAAATATTAGAAACACATGGTGTCACAAACCAATCTGACAACACCTGCAAAGCTTTCCTGAACCTCTAAATAGTCTCCTAGTTTGGGACAGTTATGGGCAAGTCTGTTTCCTGGACAGCTGTCCAAAACACAGTCATTGACACCCTCCACATGGAGGGTAAGCCACAAATGGCCATTGCTAAAGAAGCTGATTGTTCATGGAGTGCTGTATCCATACAAATTCAAATCATTCAAGAATTTGGAAAAACTACACAAGAAATTGACTGAGGGTAAGGCACAATCATCAAAATTACAAGAAAAAAAGGTTTGAACTATTTTATTTTATGTATAATGAATCTAAATGAACCTTTTTTATGATATCCAAATTTTTTAGATGTACCTGTAAATACCTTTGAAAGAAAAGTGGAGCAGAATGTTCTTCCATAAATAAGTCTCTCACTCTTTAATCTGTAAAACAGTTTCATCTTGATATTCTACAGTCGCTGGTCACAAACAGGCCAGTTTGTTTACAACAGCTCAGATCGGAATAGATGGAACTTTTTTTAGATAACATTTCTGTTATAAATCGTGTGATTCAAATTGTTTTTTAGTCAGAAGAGGCTGAGAAAATGAATTAAACATTTTACCACAGAAGGACTTTTGGTGGCTATTAAACCTCACCTAGGTTTGGATGATCGACTTGCTTCGTTAGGTGTTTCTGTGAGGTTGCTTTTTTATCATTCTTATTTAGATCACTGTAAGATGTACTTGTCCCTGAAACTGCACATCTTTTCTGGTTAAATATCAAACCTCTTCTTTGTTTTGTCTTTAAGCATCACATTATATCAGCAGCTCAATAAAGGATAGCTTGCCCTCACAATTTTATTATTGCTTAGTTTCAAACAAAATAAAGCACACACAAAACAACTGTGAGCTCTTCATTTGGATATTTTTTGAGTTGCTTTTTTTAAAATTCAATCTAAAGAGGCAAGATACGGTACAATTCAGCACTCTGCTTCATCACAACATGTCAACCAGATTTATCACACATTATGATTATTAAAATTAAAAGAATAATACAATTAAAAGAATAAATACAGTTATACTGAATATTAGTGACCTCAAAGGCATTTCACCAAGCCTATTTGTCACTCAAAATTCTCTTCTCACTCAGTTATAATCTTTTAATTTTTTCTAAATTTTTTATCACATTTTGATTTTTCCCCTTCAAAGCAACTTGAAGCTGTTTTTGCTCATTTATTTTTCTGTTGTGACACAAGCCAAATATGCTGTTCCTCACAGAAATCATCTAATATAACGTTTTTGCATTTTCTTCTCATTGGACAGCATGATGCAGATTCATCTATGTGAACACAAGATTGAATACCAAGATAAGATTTTCAGTCTCTTCTGTCTTAGCTACACTGTCAATAAGACCCCACAAGCCTCCCTATCATATAACTGCCTCCAGACACTCCACCAATAACCGCAGATGACCCACAAGAGGTTGGTTGGACAGACACACACTGAAAGTCATAAATACGCTCAGCCAAGTTTTATTATTTGTATAAATCCTGAAATGTCTGTCTTTTTCAGAGAGGAGAATAGGCCAGGAAGGACACTCTGGACTCTAGAAAGTTCTGAAGAGGAGGAAATGATTGTGAAGGCAGAACAGAATCAGGAGGCAAATAGGAAGTCATCATACTCCCAGGGAAGGTGGCAAAGAAGCAGAGATGGCCAAAAAACATACACGCAAGACTCTTCATAGAGGTAAACATTTGAAATTTGTGAAAGTATGTCCATTCAACAGTATATTTAAATAGAATAATCTACATTTTGGAACAGTTTTACATTTAAAGGGGTTATTGGGTATGTTTATTTTCTATTAGTCGGCGCCAGGATAAAGAAGGAAAATGCGTATGTGGCTTGAGAGGCAGAGTAGAGTATGTGGGTTGGACTCATAAAAAAGAAAATCAGGATGCTGTCCCACAGGAGTGTGTGATAAAAATGGTGACCAGCATGATGAGGAGGTACCAGGCTGATGTGGTGTATGGTTTTCATGCACTTTTGAGCCCCCTGTTGTTAAATGAATGAATTGATAAATTGGCAACATGCCTTGTTTCTTTTGACTTCAAGCATGCATTCTTATAAACGACAGCAAGTTTTTCATGGGTACAACCCATTTACTCAACTTTGTTGCTGTCATGTTATGACATCCTTGGACTTGGTTTGTGTTTTTGTATTAACCGTTCTTAGGTCTATGGTTTCCTTTATTGTTAATTAGTTCCACCTGTCCCTTATGCCTCCATGTCTCCTTGCCACACCTGTTCTTAGTTCCTGTGATTACCTGCCTTTGTTTTCTCCCTGTATATTAGTTGGTCTGTGTTCTTTGTTCCCCGCTGGTTCCTCCGTCACTATTCCTCGTTCATTACCCCTGTTTATGCTCAGTTTTGCTACGTTACAGAACTATGTATACATGTAAGTTTTTGGCTCGACTCATGTTTGTACTTGCTGGATTATGTTACGTTTTGGAGACCTTTAATTAAAAAAAAGTCTTCCTCTCATCATGCGGCTGCGAAGCTCTTATCTGCACTTTGGTCCGATCCAAACCCAGAACGTGATAGTTGCTCAATCCATGTGCATTTTACTTGCATATGTGACAACATTTAAGTGGAAATAAATAAGCTTTCAACAGTGTAAGAGTTAGTACCAAAAAACATTGTTAAATCAAAGCAATAATCAACCAAACACAGTTCTTTCTTTTTATGCTTAGTTTAGTATTATGAGTATTTTAACCCCAGCCTTGGTCTTAAATTTTGGATGCTCACTTTGTGCATGTGTTGGTTTTTCCATTCAAAACCATACATCCCAGGGTGTTTGGTCTCTTTAAAATGACTTTAGGTGGGACTGTGTGGATGTAAGGTTGTCCTGTGTTGTGCTTGGATAGAGCTGTGACTTTTCTAGGGTCCAAGGTGTACACTACCCCTCGCCTTGCAAGGATCAAGGGGGTTTGAAAAACACATTGATTGATACACTGATTATACAACATGTATTGTTGTTCCTTAAATCAGCCAGTGGAGGGCACTCCAACCTAGTCTTTGTCAATGTACTGAATTTATTAATTCAAGAGATACTGTATCTGATTTCTTTGGGGTGCAGTTTCCATGGAAATTAAATGAGATGCATCACATACAATAAATAAATAAATAAACATCTGGACTTTAACACCCTTTTCCTGTCTGCGTTTTCTGTAACATGAATTTTGCACCTCATTAAGCTGTTTCCTATTTAGTCACTTTTCAAGAAGATTCAATTACACACCAATATCTAAATGTACCTACTTAAGTCAACTGTACCAAATACTAAGAACATATATGTAAACCTCTGAATTTGAGGAGAAAAGCTTTTTTAAAACAAAAGACTTTGGTATGATTTAATTCCAGTCAATGAAAAAGAAAAAGTTAGAAAAATGTTCTTTTCCTGCCTTGTATGTAAACATCTGGTTTCCACTGTATAGGTTTTAATGTGTTAGGTTAAATGTCTGACCTCTAGCAGGTATCAGTGGTAATTTATTATAATTTTTTTTTTAAAGATATTTTTTCGGCTCTAGTGGCCTTTATTTTTGACAGTAGGCAGACAGGAAAGGGGATAGAGAGAGGGACACATTCGGTAAATGTCGCTGGGTCCGGGACTCAAACCTGGGACAGCCGCCTCGAGGACTGTAGCCTGCATACATGGTTGCGTGCTTAACCCCTACACCATCAGCACCGCGCCCATAGCAGTCCTTTTAAAATATATGTAATTGTAAATGTATATTTTTTAAAATGTATACTTTTAAGTCGATGTGAGTTCCTAGAAACACAAAGCAATCTATGATTTTCTGTTTCCAAATATAACGTTTCTCTTATCTCCTGGCCATTATGCTGGGCGCGGACCAATATTTATCTTGCCAACAAAAATGGCGAGGATTATTCTAAGGGATGCAAAGAAATTCTCCAAAGCTTGCTGTTAGCAAAGTGCAGCAAACCATCTAAGATGCCACTTAGATGCACCAAGTCTTAACAACGGCCATATGGGGTCTACGTGACAACCAGTTGGTTGGGAGGCAAAAGCTTCTTCTGTCCTGCCATCATAAACTTAGATATGTTGAGTTTGTCAAACGTTACCTCAACTGGAGTTGTGTGCGTGGGTCAGATAAAAGCATTTAACTTTTCAGCAACAAAAACTAAATGTGGGTGCCGCAGGAAATAATGGAAGAATATCTGTAAAAGCAGCTCATGATCTCTATTAAGTAAGGTAGAGGATCTATGATGCTGTGGATCTGTTTCTCTTCCAAAGGTACTGGGAACCTTGTTGAACTACATGGCATTTTGAGCTCTTTGAAATCCCAGGAACTTCAAAAAATCTAATGGGTCTTTTAACAGTATAATGCTCCAAAACATTAGCTAAATTAAAAAGAATGGTTCACCAGACACAAAATCAATTTTATTCCATGGACATCTCAGTGCGTAGATTTAAAGATTGTGGCAGTAGAGTAAAATATTAATTTATTTTCAAGCACTTTTCACATCTTTACCAGGAGTCCCAACAAATTTGTCCACATCTGTAATTTCAAACCAAAGCACTCTGTAAGAAACATAAATAGTTATCTGTGCACTGAATCAGTTGTACACAACTCAATTGCTTTCTTTTTTATAGTTTGCATAAAAAGAAATTATTTTCTTACGACAATACAAACAATGCATAGACAAGGAAGTTTTATTTCATTTCCTGCAGTCATTTCTTTGTGGATACAAATTGTATTTTCATACTTTTTCAATAACCTATGATGCATTGCATCCATACATTTGTAGCTCAAAACAGCTTTTACAAAAAAGGATATACAATATATACTTATATTTATATATATATATATATATATTTATATAATATACATGTGCTTCTTGATGCATTTTAGTGTTTGTAATGGGTAACAGAGGCTTAAAAAAACACAGCTGAGTGGAAATAAATCCCAAGAAAGGTTCAACAGAAAGTCTTTACCAAACATATAATAGCCAGGTTATAAAAGTCATCAACATTGGCTATAGTACACTCAACATGAAGCCCTTCAAACACAGTTTGCATATATTCCACAATTACAGTCATGTAAATCCAGAGTGATTGCCTTTTATTACTGTACTATGGACCCACATTAAAAGCTACATATGAAACAAACCTCATTTTCCGACGGAGGATCAGTTGATGGGTTACTTCACTGAGTTTGTAAAGTTTTTTTTTTAAACAGAATGCAACATGTCATTGGATACATTATTTTATACTGGCATGATGTAAAAAATATCAGCATTATAGGCCTTTTAATTCAGTGTTAAAGTTGCAGTAATAATATTGTGTGTATTCAATTGCTTGCAGAGGTGTAAAAGTGGTCGTTGAGTTGTACATTAAGTAAAAAAACTAAATAATTCATGTATCATAATCTACGTATGGCTTCATTGTCTTTTCCTTCTGAGGACATAAAAGGGTGCTAGGTGTTGCTTTTTGCACTTTTATGTTTTTAAAACTCTTTTTTTATATAGACTTTAAAAAATACTAATTTTGCTCGATCACTGATATGTTTTTTTTTTCTTTAGTAGGGTCAAAGATGCGGAAACAACGCAAGCAATAAACACAGCCATAAATAAACATAGTACAGAAAAAAGATCACTCAGAAAGAGACTTGACTGTTAGAGTCAATGCAAATGAGTCCACTGTGCTGTGTTGTACTTTGTCAACAACATTACTTCAGGTGTTAATCACTTCACATTATATAGCTCAAAAATTACATCAGTTTTCAATACAACATAGTAATATTAAATTGTGTTTATACTAATTGATCGTCATTCATGTAAACATATTAAACCAGGTCATGCAAACAGTAGACCAAAACTTCTTCCACTAGAGGTGCACAGCACAGAGCAGGCAGAAACGCCCAAACTGAGATCCTTCCGACTCAACATGAGCCGGGTTTGGGCCAGGACAAGAGGCTGACATTAGTTGTGGATTACTTGTTTTTTTTTTGTCAAAAACACAAAATGATGAAAATAAGCATGGTGTCTCTGTATTTTTCATGGCATAATAAGAGCTCATGGTTATAAAGATGTAACGGGGATCTCAGTTTGAGCCTCTAATAACAAAACAGCCATAAAACATACAAACAAAAAAAGTATCCTTTTGGATATTCATACATTTTAATGTTTTTCCCTGACAGGAAGCATGCAGACACTTCAGGTCAAGACCACCCATCACAAACCCAGTCTGAGCCAGAGTATAGAGCCCAAAACCCTCGATTCAATTGCTACTTTCAAGTATTTCCATTATATGTTCACATAGTATCTAAACAAAATGGAAATTACTGGAAAAAAAACACATAACTGACAAAATTTTTAAAAATGGATTTAACAGTAAAAAACACTCAGCTTGAAGATGGGCAGCTCTTTGTTAATCACAAACAATATTTGCGGTTTGATGTTATTCTCCTGCTGATCTGGACTCGACATATTTTTTGCTATGTTCACACTTCTTATCCACATGAAAACAGCATTTAATAGGGAAACTGATATTTTCTACCTTGTTTCAGCGCAGCATTTTATATTTTATTAATGAGAACAATATCCAGTCGCTAATACCCACTATCCACTTGATGGAAGTAAACAAAGAATTGGATTAAATTGGGTTTTACTGGACTGAAATGGACTTTAATCAGCTGAAAAGAGTTTGAGCAAATGGAATGTAAAAATGGTTTGACTTGAGACAGAATTCGACCCAGCCCGATTATACTTGGACTGAACTGTATGGTATTAGTTTGAAAAGTATACGAATTGATTCAATTGGAATATAACAGGACTGAACTGGACTGTATTTAGTTGATATTTTTATAGAACTAAGAAGCAGTGAACTTAATTTGACCAGATTTAGGTAGAACAAGTTGAAGAAAATCAAATTTATAAACAGACTAAATTCGATTGCGTTCAGTTGGTAGGATTTAGAATGGATGGGGTCAGTTTAATTATAGTTGGACTAAGTTATGTTGTATTCAGTTCTATTAGAGTCAGTTACTGTTTTGACTGAAGTATTTTGTATTCAGAAATAATCAGAAATTATCGATCTCAGTTGGATTATAACTGGAATATATTCAATTCAAGATCAAAATTACACAAAATTTAAATGAGTCGGATTATATTTGGACTGAAAAGAGTTGAATGAGACGGATAGAAGGTTGAATTTCATTTTTCCTTCTATCCGTCTGTTTTTCAAACCAGCTATATTCAACAACTGGACTGTATTTGAAAGGAAATAATTATACAGAACTGGAGTCAGTTGGGGTAGGGACTGAAATATGTTGTATTTTATTAAAATAAATTGGTAAAATTTAATAGTGTTGGATTATGATAGGACTCATCTGGACTGGACTGAAGTATATTATGTAGTTAGAAGTAACTGTGAGTAATTTGATTTAATTGGAAAATAATTGGACTGTTTTTAAATGAAAATGATTAAATGGACTAATTAATATTTAGATTTAAGGAAGTGGGAAGGATTGATTAAAGAATTGACTATTGAATTGGTTTGATTATAATTAGACTGAAATTGGTTATATTCAACTGAGAATAATTTATTTAAACTGGGCTGTATTCAATAGGAAATACCTGGACAGAAATAGAGTCAATTGGATTAAATCAAATCTGAACTAAGCTACACTGCATTTAGTTTGAAAGAACTGGAAATTAATAATTCAGTTGGATTATATTTGGACTGAACTGGATCATATTCAGAAAGAAGGTCCAGAACAGAATCAGTACCAGATATTTCACAGTTGGACTGAAGTATACTGTATTTAGTGAAAAACAATGATTTAATTCACATAGATTGTAATCGCACTGAACTGGTCTGTGTTTAATTTGAAAGAATATTATTCTAGATTTATAATTGGACTGAACCGGTCTATGCTCAATTAGACGTAAGTGGGTAGAAATAAATCGGTTGGGTTAAATTTAGACTGAGGTATTCAGTTGGTAAGAATGGGAATAAATGTGATTAATCTGGACTATAATAGGACTGAATTAGATCCAAATGTACCTTAAAAAAAGAAGTCAGTTATAATTTAACTGAGTTGGACTATATTCTGTACTGGAGCTGATGGAGCTGGAAAGAGTCAATCGGACTATTATTAAAATAAAGTGTACTGTACACCCTTGTTAAAAAGGGGAATCAAGTGGATCAATTCATATTGTAACAGAACTACCTTCAGTTTTAAATAAATCATCTTTAGTTAGATTTCCATTGAACTTGTTTACTTTATCTAAACGGTTCCCTGAGTGGAATTTCTACAAAAACTGAGTTGTTAACAAGGCATTAAAGGATACCGTGAGGAAGTAACAATGTTCAGCTACTTAATGACCTTCTTGGCTAGTGATTGGTATTGCATTAATGGATAAAGAGTAGAAGGACCTGCAAGACCTGCTTTCAGTACTGGTACTTTAAAAGATATTTTCCTTGTAACCTGTCTGGTCAGATTTTTCATGAAAAGCTGCCAGTATTATAGAGTGCAGGAGCCAGATGGATGCAGACACACAGAAGCTATGATTGGAGGTAGATGTGGCATATAACGAGCTAACAATTATGATAAAGGACACAGCTTTTAGAACTCTTTGATTTAAACACCCTCTGAAGCCAACATGTTGAACCATTTGTAAAAGGCCATGTTCTGCTGTGGATGCACAAAACAACTAATCATTTCATTAGTAGGGTGGGCTGTTGAGTTAGACCTTTTAAAAACATAAGACGCTCTGCATTCCTTAAAGCAGCCTTGTGAACACTTCTGCAACACACAGTTCTTTGAAATAGCATTTGCCTCCCTACAGATTTCTTCAGTTTTTTCTTTTTTGTTTTAGATCATCAGACAAAGATAACCTGAATAAATACAAAATGCAATTTTCAAATCATAATTTAATTAATTAGGGTAAAAAGCTATCCAAGCTATCCATTTGTGAAAAATTATGTGATGCTAAACTTAACAATGCCGCTACCAAGCTCTTAGGATAACCTGCAGGTTTTTTTTTTTATATCTCTGTGGAGGAATGTTGTCTCACTCTTCTTTGCTAAATTTGCTGGTGTATGTCTTTATTTGTCCTGCTGCATACTACAAGTGCATGTGAGCTTAAGATCACAAACTGATGGCCAAAGATTTTCATTCAGGATTTTCTGCTAAAGAACTGAATAAATGGCCCCCTAAATTATAAGTCATTCAGGTTCAGCAGCAGCAAAGCAGCCCCATACCATCACACCACCACCATGTTTGACTGTTGTTATGAGGATCTTTTTTTTCTTCTGTTCTTTTCTTCTTTTTGATCAGCAGTGGGTGTGACTTTTGTCTAGTCCCATTGTTATTGTTGAGTCATACATATGTAACTTTGTTTCTCATCTGTTCTTGAATTCTTTTGAGATATTTTAACCTACTTCATGTTGTCAAACTGGCTGTGTTTTAGTGACTTCCTGATTCTGTAGGTCTGACAGTAATTAGGCCTGTACAATTAAACAAAAAATGTGGGTAATCACAGGAAACACAGGTAAAATAGCTTACCCTAATAATTTAAATCATCCCTTGAGAACTGCTTCTTGTATTAACACTGTTTATCTGTGACTGACAATTTGGTTAATAGACTAAAACCTTTATCTGTGGCAACAAAAAAAAAGCAAAAACAAGCAACATTGAGAGGGAAAATACATTTTTCACAGCATTGAAGTAATAATGTATTTAAAACAAAAAAAAACAAACATACAATATGTTTTGTTTTAACCACAAAGAAGAGAGGAACTGTTGTTTGGGTATGTGCTCTGGCAAACCTTGACTAATATCTACTCTGCCTTACTGGCCAGACTGGGTGGGCGGGTTCTGGGTGCTCCAAAGACACTTCATCATCATGACACCAGTAGGCTGTGCTCAGATGCGACTGGTTGGCCGGCAGCAGTAGGTACAGCTTCTCAGGCTGTCCTGATCTGTACTACCCTCATTACTTCCACGACGACCATCCTCATAGTGAGACACTGGATGATGAAAAGCAGAGCAACGACATAATTAGAAGAAAACCCAAGGGTTCGTCATTAAGAGTACAACCAACAATATTTTAACCAGGGAGCATAAATAAAGTTAGCAACATACGTTTTTCAGTATATTTAACATAAGAGCCGTCTGTTTAACTTTGACATTGCTGCATATTTCAATAAGCTGGCAAATCCGTCCTACTAAAAATAACATTAATGAGAAGGAGGGAAGGTAGAAGATATGCAATAGAGCAGAATCAATGCAATACCAATCCAAGTCAAACGAGCTTTTTAATCTCTGGGGTAACATGACCTTTATTCAACTCATTACCATCTACAACTTAATGTTGTGCTCACTTCCCATATTTCTGTGACAATTAGAATGAGGTGTAGACAGCAATAGCTATCCATCTTGTGTTTAAATATCCACTTTCCCAATGTAATATACCGACTTTGCATTACACACAATCACACATTTTGAAAGGTGCAGTCAGAAGCTCATGGCAGGCTTAGACTCAAAGATGTAGGTTGAGGGAGGGGTTGGGTGGATCTGGGCTAAGCATTTTTTATTCTTCAAAGGGGTTGCAACAGAAAAAGTATGAGAACTATGGGTCTATTAAGTAAAGTGCCTTAAAACATATTGAAGGTTATGGTTGTAAGTGGAAAAACTATGGAAAGGTTCAAGAAATATAAATACTTTCCTAATATTTCATGTAAATGTACATTCCACCATAATCAGTAGTGGATTTTGATTTGAGTTCTATAGGCAGTGGACCAGGGTGGCATTAGAAAGCAAAGTTGTGTCCTGAACTAGTTTTCCATTGCTTTTAAGCATGTGCAGTCAATGGCGAGTGTGTATCCCCATGTGTTCAGTAGACATCCCTTAATTGCTGTTAAGAATATCAGGATTAGCGTACTTGCTTTGTGCAAGACTGCTCTGCATTTTATTCTATCCAATTATGTGATTGTCTCATTTTAATTGGTAGGGCAGCTTTTTTGTGAGAACCAGGAATGAATGGCCACAATTGATTGAAGTTTGTCTTTCCTGTGAAGGATTTTGCAGCTACCTTTGACTGAATCAAATTGTCTGAGTCATTACTTTAGGAGTAACAAATAGCAAGGGTTAAATTATGTATAAGTAATGCAATAGCTTGCCTTAAAGCATACATTCATTCATAAAGTCTACTCAATGTTTAAGTTTCCTTTTTAAAGTCTCACTTTGAAAGGCCTACTTAATCTACAAAAATGAAACAAATTGAAGCAAAATACAAACTTCCAAAGAAACTTACTTCTAAAGAGATATTGGGTGCTGTGAACGCAAACACACAAACTGTCCCATCTGCACTAAAATTTATATAATTGCTTTTGGTATTTTTTTGTCATGATTTATCACCAGGCTGGGCTGAGTCACAACCAGACAGTCTTTCAAGAATACAACAGACGGGGGTCCTGGCAGCCAAAGAATTTGTAAATTCAAAAAATAATTTTTTATATTTCTAATTTTTAGTTTGTCCTATTAGTTAGTTGAGTCTACATGTGACAACAATCTGCTGTATTTTCCATATTTCTGGATTAAGGAGGAGTAATACAAAACAAAAGAATTTTCTTCCAGAGAAAACATCCAGACCTGGTTTAAATCTCCCAAAATCTTGTGGGAAAATGTTTTATGGATGGAAGGATCCGAACTGGGTCTTTTGGGCTACAATCCTAAAAGGTATGTTTGGAACCAAAATCGTACTGCACATCACCATGAACACCTTGTCAACCATGAAACATGGTAGCAGCAGCAGCATGCTCTGGGGTTACTAGTCTTTAGAGGGAATTAGGGAATGAGCAGTTCCAAATGAAAATCAGTTTTGACCCAAAACATCCATGTCCCAACAGATTTGGGAAATTTTGCAAAGCAGTGTTGGTAAATATTGCCAAGTCAAGATGTGGGATGCCAAAAGACTCCAAACAAATGAACTCAAAATGCTCAAATTAAATCAAAAGGTATTTTAGCAAAGTATTAGTTTAAGGGTGAGCACACAACTAGGTCATTGCACATGTTATTTAAAGGACTTTTCCCCCTAACATTATTATTGTTTTTTTTAGTTAAACTGCACAGGAAATAGGTCACTTTAAAAGTGGTATAGCTATAGGAATTATTTCTGATGGACTATGGAGTTCTAACAGGGATGTGTACTCCACTGTGCAAAGGCTAAATTAAACACTATACCCCAAACAGCACTTAGAGGTTTTAAGTTGTATTTGTTCGTTTACTGTGAACTGCTGACTTACACCTCTCCTCCTCCTCGTTCCCCAGTTCATCCTCCTCTTCCTCCACCTCCTCCTCTGGGAGCAGATGTCCATGGCAGGGACTGGTGGGAGTAATCTGACTCGGTCCCTCGAGACTGGTGCCCAGCTGCAGCCTCCGCATGTGTCGTACCACCGCCGTGGCGTTGAATGCTTGCTGCAGGGATACAATTAATAACATAAAAAATTATATATATATATATATATATATATATATGATTCACTGTATGTCAGAAATTCTTTAGTTGTTATTTCTTGTCTGTTTTCTTCTTTTTGACAGTCCTAACTTTATTTCAGAAATAAACATTTTTACTGTAAACGTTTTAGTCACGGATATACAGTGCCTTGCGAAAGTATTCGGCCCCCTTGAACTTTTCAACCCCTTGCCACATTTCAGGCTTCAAACATAAAGATATAAAATTCATATATTTTTTGTGAAGAATCAACAACAAGTGGGACACAATCGTGAAGTGGAATGAAATTTATTGGATGTGTCAACATTTTTTAATAAATAAAAAACTGAAAAGTGGGGCATGCAATATTATTCGGCCCCTTTACTTTCAGTGCAGCAAACTCACTCCAGAAGTTCAGTGAGGATCTCTGAATGATCCAATGTTGTCCCAAATGACTGATGATGATAAATAGAATCCACCTGTGTGTAATCAAGTCTCCGTATAAATGCACCTGCTCTGTGATAGTCTCAGGGTTCTGTTCAAAGCGCAGAGAGAATCATGAAGACCAAGGAACACACCAGGCAGGTCCGAGATACTGTTGTGGAGAAGTTTAAAGCCGGATTTGGATACAAATCCGGCGTTTGAACCACCACCTTAAGGTGGTGGAGGGGTTTGAGTGCTCAAATGATCCTAGAGGCTATGTTGTCTGGGGCTTAAATGCCCCTGGTAGGGTCTCCCATAGCAAACAGGCTCTAGGTGACGGATCAGACAAAGAGCGGTTCAAGAACCCCTCATGACGACTACAAGATTGAGGCACGTGACGTCACCCGGTACGGCGGAGCCGGGGTCCCACCCTGGAGCCAGGCCTGGGGTCGGGACTCGTCGGAGAGCGCCTGGTGGCTGGGTTGCTCCTCGCGGGACCCACCGGGCCAAGCCCAAACTCCAGGAGTATAGAATCGGGGGCCCTTTACTAGGGGCCATCCGGTCTCTGTACAAGCAGAGCAGGAGTTTGGTTCGCATTGCCGGCACTAAGTCGGACCTGTTCCCGGTGCATGTTGGACTCCGGCAGGGCTGCCCTTTGTCACCGGTCCTGTTCATAACTTTTATGGACAGGATTTCTAGGTGCAGCCAAGGGCCAGAGGGGGTCAGGTTTGGGGACCAGAGGATTTCGTCTCTTCTTTTTGCAGATGACGTGGTCCTGCTGGCCCCCTCTAACCAAGACCTACAGCATGCACTGGGGCGGTTCGCAGCCGAGTGTGAAGCAGCTGGGATGAAGATCAGCTCCTCCAAGTCCAAGGCCATGGTTCTCGACCGGAAAAGGGTGGCTTGTCCTCTTCAGGTTGGATGGGAGTTCCTGTCTCAAGTGGAGGAATTTAAGTATCTCGGGGTCTTGTTCACGAGTGAGGGAAGAATGGAACGGGAGATCGACAGACGGATCGGTGCGGCTGCCACAGTAATGGGGTGCTGTGCCGGTCCGTTGTGGAGAAGAGAGAGCTGAGCCGAAAAGCGAAGCTCTCGATTTACCGGTCGGTCTACGTTCCTACCCTCACCTATGGCCATGAACTTTGGGTCATGACCGAAAGAACAAGATCCCGGATACAAGCGGCTGAAATGAGCTTCCTCCGTAGGGTGGCCGGGCACTCCCTTAGAGATAGGGTGAGGAGCTCGGCCATCCGGGAGGGGCTCGGAGTAGAGCCGCTGCTCCTCCACATTGAGTGGAGCCAGTTGAGGTGGCTCGGGCATCTATACCGGATGCTTCCTGGACGCCTTCCTCGGGAGGTGTTCCAGGCACATCCCACCAGGAGGAGGCCCAGGGGACGGCCCAGGACACGCTGAAGGGACTATGTCTCTTGGCTGGCCTGGGAACGCCTTGGGCTCCCCCCGGAGGAGCTGGAGGAGGTGTCTGGGGAGAGGGACGTCTGGGCGTCTCTGCTTAGTCTGCTGCCCCCGTGACCCAGTCCCAGATAAAGTGGAAGACGACGAGTATGAGTGGATACAAAAAGATTTCCCAAGCTTTAAACATCCCAAGGAGCACTGTGCAAGCAATCATATTGAAATGGAAGGAGTATCAGACCACTGCAAATCTACCAAGACCCGGCCGTCCCTCTAAACTTTCATCTCGAACAAGGAGAAGACTGGCGTAAAAGCAACACAGCTCATCACCCTGAACACACCATCCCCACTGTCAAACATGGTGGTGGCAGCACCACCAGGGAAGATGGTCAAAATTGATGGGAAGATGGATGGGGCCAAATACAGGACCATTCTGGAAGAAAACCTGTTGGAGTCTGCAAGAGACCTGAGACTGGGATGGAGATTTATCTTCCAACAAGACAATGATCCAAAACATAAAGCCAAATCTACAATGGAATGGTTCACAAATAAACGTATCCAGGTGTTGGAATGGCCAAGTCAAAGTCCAAACTGTGGAAAGAGCTGAAGACTGCTGTTCACGAACGCTCTCCATCCAACCTCACTGAGCTCGAGCTGTTTTGCAAGGAAGAATGGACAAAAATTTCAGTGTCTCGATGTGCCAAATTGATAGAGACATACCCCAAGCGACTTGCAGCTGTAATTGCAGCAAAGGGTGACGCTACAAAGTATTAACGCAAGGGGGCCGAATAATATTGCACGTCCCACTTTTCAGTTTTTTATTTGTTAAAAAAGTTTGACACATCCAATAAATTTCATTCCACTTTACGATTGTGTCCAACTTGTTGTTGATTCTTCACAAAAAATTTGAATCTTATATCTTTATGTTTGAAGCCTGAAATGTGGCAAGAGGTGGAAAAGTTCAAGGGGGCCGAGTACCTTCGCAAGGCACTGTAAGCATCCACTAAAACATCTTAAATATACACCGGAGAGGAAAGTTAGGAAATATTTATGATATTAACTTATCAAAATATAGTTGGCCCACTTATCAGCAATAAGTCTTTGTGGAGAATATAAAGGTAGTATATAAAGTATATATAGTACGTATTTAAAGGAATGCATGGCAAATTTATAAAAAAGTCCAATCACAGAGCTATATAAGTTATTTCTGACAGATTCTATCATACATGTTATGTAAATCATTTACTTTCAATTACTAAATGTCCTTGGATTACCATTGTTCCAATGGTTGCACTGTTTTAAGTATAATTAATGATGATTATATTTGTGTTTTTTCTTTCCAAGCTGTAAATTATGCTACATTTTGCACATAAAAACGTTAACAATAAATATGAAAAGACTCTTTAGACTGAACAGTGGAGCGAAAATTGCAGATATCACAGATGGTGTTGCCCACTAGAGGTTACATTGCCCACTAGAGGTTACATTAAATTATTTATGACAAACACCCACACAGGCACACTGTGGTGTAACACATAAAGTTGCAATTTGTTGAAATTTATACAGCGGCATATAAGGCAGGCTCTTTGATTGTGTATTCTTTAGGAACAGCAAACTTAGGGGTTACAGCTGGGAAGTCAAATCTTTTTGTCACAGGAGCCAAAATTGTCATGTTGCTAATACATGACTTTTCTAAAATTAAACAAACTAAACACAATATTTTAATGAAACAAACAAAATAGTCTGATTTTTGTACAAAAGTGATCTGTAAATCAATGAAGATCCGAAATATAAATAGTATCTCACAGGTTTTTAGTTGTTAAAAGAATGGCGCACAATTTTCCAAAATGTTTTGAGTTATTGTTTTCTATTTTGCTGGTCGAGAAACATTTTTAATATATTGTCAGCAGCGAGAACAGGATATGGGTCTCCCTGTGAAAACTCTTGCTTTACCCAAAAGCATCCAACTCAGTAAAAAGTGTTTGATATGGTTCTATTTAGAAAGAAATGAAAATGAAAGCAAAAATTAAGGATTAATAAAAGACAAATACACTGTGGTATCCAACTCTTTCCATTTAAAAATAATTTTTATTTGTTTGCATGTTTTTTTGAAAGGCCTTTTAACAGTGAACGTTTGCCTTATAAGATTTAAAAAAGCATCAATCTGCAGTTTGACCAGAGTTTGACATTAATAAAGCCTTTATCCTTCCTTCAAACTTACAAACAAGGAACAGGGGATTTTCATTGTTCTTTAGCATCAGGGCCACCTTAGAACGGGTCCTAATTTAAACCTTCTAGTCCGCCCTAGTGTCCACTCGATCGCAAAGCCCGTATTTTGTCATAATAATCATCTGTACTGGCCAGTAGGGGTTCAGTAAGTGTCTATGTGGACGTCCACAGGCCAGATTTTTGTGGCCATGCTGACTGTGACTGCAGCCAGGGACTATAATACTCTCAGTTAGAGGGTGGGGCCAAGCACATGAGAAAAAGGTACATTATAGGTCAAATCATGAGCAGATGAAAAAAAAAAAACAATGACCATGCTTGTTTTTAAGAAATAGGGTTAGGAGACATCTGCTCTTTCCCAGTTTGTTCTATCAGTTCTTTTGTTCGTTCCCTCCTTTAACTAGACAATGTATAAACCGGGGCATGAGCATCCCCCTCGGAGGCTTTAGTAAAAACAGGATGTCTCTGGGTGGAACACGGCTATACAGATTACCTAAAAATTGTAGAAACAGGGGCTTGCATACAAGGACACAGAGTTACAGGACACAAAAATGTGAAATTTCTATTTTGAATTTTTTTATTTTTACTTGTTCATTAATAAACTTAACATATAATATTCTAATGAAACAAAGAACGTTCTCAGATGTTTGTAGAAAGAGGATCTATTAATTCTTGTAATATCTATAAATATCTATAAATTCCGTAATATAAAAAGGGTATCACATGTTGGCCTTATTAAGAGAGGGGCATAGACTTTTCTACATTTTGTTTTCTTTCTTATTGGTCTAGAATAAATCTTTTTCTGTTCTCAGCAAGAGTAATGATACATGGGTCACTCATGCTTTGAAAATGTGTATTTTGTTATTTTATAAAGCCTAACCCTAAAGTGAAAAGAAAAGAAAAAAAATAAAAATAAAAACATTGATAGTAAAAGTTGAATATGAAACATGTTCCATTTTAAGAAAAATGTTTTTAATATATCAGTGAAAATATTGTCCAAAATACATTTTCAAAAAGTGTTCATCTGCATAAGTCTTCATTACCGACAGGCCAATTTTGTGTCAGTCATAAACTGCATCGGTTGCCACACAAAATCATTCAGAGGGCCCCAAATGATCCAAGGGCCACATTTTGGACAAACCTGGACTAGTCAAACCCAGACTGGATTGTTGTGATATAAAACATTTGAAATAGGATTCAAGCCTTAGTCAAAGTTTTACAGAAAATGCACTGATTGGCAGAAGAATTAAGAATCCAGACTTGGGCCCTTCCCTCTGCCTGCTTTGCATTTTTCATCAGTGAGGGTATGTAAGCTCTGCTTTTATGTTAAGTCCACATTCCAAAACCAAAATAAATACACTCAACTATTCTATGATGGCCCCGATGTTTTTTTTCTCTGTTCTTCCATTGCCAGTGCAATTGTCCACATGATTTTAATTGTTTTTATTAACTGCATCAGGGAAGGCATAGATTTTATGCATACCTGCTTTGGCTTCAGGGGGAGAGAGTTGTTATTGCTGCTTCTTTTTATATGCTTGGCTGTGCTGGGACGTCTTAGACTTTTTATTGTAGGGGGCTGTTTTTAACAATAAAAGTCTGATTTTACTAACTCGGAGGTCTCTCGAGCTGTAAAACTTGCCAGGCATACACACCTACAATTAAATGTGTGTGTGCAGTTGTTTACAGCAAAAAACATCACTATAAGCCCAATGACATGTCATTGTGACATTTATGTCCCTGATGAATGCAGGTTTTTGGAGGAATGTATCTAAGTGAGAAAAACAGGCAGAGAAGATAGCATGTACTGTAACTCCTGTCAGTCGTAAATCTGCTCCATCCACAATTTGTTGACTGACCTTCCATTTACTTTTGGCAAAGTTCTTCTTGATCTGAGCACTGACAGATTCATGGATGTTCTTGTTCAGAGCTGTGTCACCACATATCCTGCAAAAATAAATTTGAACATCAGAGGCAATTCTGCAACATGGAAGTTTCGGGTTAGATCATTTTTAACACAACAGGCTTGGGTATGTGTTGTAATGATCACTGAATTGTTTCACATTTGGAGATAAAAGGCCTAACAAACTATTCTTGAGCTAATCTGAAGGTCACATGAGGTTTGAAGGACTGTAGATACTGACTGTGCAGAAAGCTGGCGATCTCTATGCACAATGCACCTCAGCATCATTTAAACCTATTCTGTGAATTTTTGTGGCCTACAACTTTGTAGTTATTGTCATTTCCAATAATTTCCTATTTATTACATTACTGGTTGCTGGCACACATGAACTTAATGATTTGAATGAGTGAATGGGGGGATATTGTTGGCAACAGACTGTATCTCTGATCAAGATTACTTTTGTGAAAAAAAAACCTAACTCTGAGAGAGGTGGAGAATAGCGGTCACACATTCATGTATGGATATGGGTATTTTCCCCACTCGTTTTATTGACTCTAGCCCTTGATTGGTTTGGAGGCATGGCTTTGTAAGTGTTGATTTATAATCTGCAAACTGATCTTGGACCCTTTAGTGCTTTAGAGAGGTAACATTAGATTAATCTTGGGATTTTCAGAGTCACAAAGCGGGCTCTTTACTTACCTGGGTCTATCACCATAGTAACATATGCTGCAAATCTAATCTGCAAACCTAATCTGCTCTCAAGCAATCCATGCCAGGAGAAAATGAAAAAAAAAGGCCTGGTGGTGCGTGAACAACATCCCATTTTGTCCCCTTATGTTACACCTTTATGTCTTACTTAGTCCAGAAAATCTTTATGAGCTATATCTCAACAGAATTAATCCTTATGCACCTCAAACAGAGACTGTTAACTCTAAAGTTTGCTCCTGTTAGAAGCTGATGATTAGAAACTAACATTAGTTGTGTTTCTTAATTAAAATGCCTGCCCCTAAAAATATATGCATGTCAGAGCAAGCTAATGTTACATTATAGAGTCTGGATGGCAGAAAATGACCTCAGACATTTCCAACATCTCCTCTCCTGCTGGACTGATACATTCTCATTTTTGTGGATCATTTAATGCTAAGAGGCTTTAGAAAAGTCAGGACTGTGGCACAGAGATCAAACCTGCAACTTTTACGATATCGGGAAAAAAACACAATAACAAAATATTTGACTAATGCTTTAAACATTTGGCCAAGATTATTGTGATAAGTGTATCTACATCGGTTGGCTTTTTTTTCCATTGCAGACAGCTTCTGTTCTGCTTCCTTACTGTGATTGTTTTACCTAAACTAGCTCACATCCAGAGTCAGTAACCCAGGATTGGCTAACCAGGTTTAAAGCACGATTTGAGCAAGATGTTATATTTTAGGGTTAGTTGAACAGCATCTCTCAAAGAAAACCTGGATAGGTTTGTATAAACCTGCCCATGTTAGGTTTCCAGCATTAGTCACCGCAGTGATAGATCCAGGTCAGAACTGGTAATGGAAATCCTGAATCGAATCTAAAGTTGCCTCAATAGGCCACTAATCCCCCAGGGTGTCATCTTAACTTTGTGTTTGTTCTTTTATCTATTTTTCCCCAAAGTTGAAAGCCTTTATTTTTACAGTGAAATTAAGAATATCACAAAAACTTGTTGCATCACTCAAACAAATATTCCAGCAGATACAGAAATTATTTTGAGTTTCCTACCAAGGATGTTGGAGAGCCTGCTCACAAGTATACCTCTTCATAGGGTCCTTTTCCATCATGTGACAAATGAAGTCTTTGGCTGCCAACAAAATTTAGATTCATGTAATTAAAAAGCCATCGCTATTGTTGTATTTACTGTAGATATTCTGGCAGCACCTGAATCTGAGATGTCATCCCAGTATGGAGAGTCGAACTCGTACTCTGCTTTCAGAATCTGCTCAAATAACTTGGCATCATTTTCATCGTAAAATGGAGGATATCCACAGAGTCTAAAGGACCAAAATTAAACCTGATAATTTTTAAAAGAAGCTAATTTTAAATGTTTTAAAAAGTAGATAGAGAAGACCAACTCACAAAATGTAAGAAATAACTCCTATGGACCAACAATCCACAGCTTTACTGTATGGTTTCTGAGCAAGAACTTCAGGGGCTGTGAAGATAACATGATATACATTCACAGAGTGAAATATATACAAGATGCAAGTAATCTTGACCTTTCAGTAAAACTGTATGATCTAGCAGGTTACTCGAAGCAGGAACAGAGCTCTTCTGAAACACTTGAATTGCCTCAGAAGTGGCTAAATAGCCTCTTACAGTCCATTGAATAACGAGGAGATGTCAGCTGTAACAGCTCTCATTGAAATCAGAGGGGAAGGTGAAGAGAATCTGAATGACCAGAGAAAGAGTTCCTCACCCACATAACCAGGAGTACCACATGCTGTGGACATGACACTACCCGCTCCCTCGATCTTTGACAGACCAAAGTCACTGATCATGATCTTGGAGTCTTCATCCATGCTGTAATACAGTAAATTCTCTGGCTGCAAACAAACACAGAGGGACCAAAGAGGATTGTTTGAAAATGGGAAACAAAAATCAGCTGCGAGTCAGAGTGAAATATATCTGTCTTTTCAGAAAGAAGGTACCTTCAAATCTCTGTGAACAATTCCCATATCGTGGAGATATTTAACAGCATCCAAGATCTGGCGGATGAGCTGGCTGGCATCCCTCTCTGTGTAGAACCCTTTCTCCACAATCCGGTCGAAAAGTTCTCCACCAGAAACTCTGTCAATAAAATAATATGTAAAAAAAAAAAAAAAGAAATTTAGACATCTATTTTCTTGTTTATCTCTGAAAAAGAAAGTGATTTAATTACATGTAAACACCTTGAAACAAATTAGCATTTTCTAGCTGAGGAAAAAGTTAGAACAATCTACCACCTAACAGTTAATCTTAGCCCTGTAGGTTGAAAAAACTTCAGCGAGAAGCTACTTGCGGCCATCTATCAACAAGCCCTCAAACATCTAACAGCTAAGATTCAGGAGTGGGGGACGGTTTTCTCAGATTGATGTCAGAGACTGGTAAATGGTTTCAAGAAGCTTCTCAGTGAAATTTTTTCAACCAAATTTCTTTTGGTAAATGAGTAAAACAAAGTAAATTTTATTTTGCCTAAGTACAATTAAATCACTTTCGTTTTGATCCAAAAAATCGATTGTACACCAGGATGTGAATATATCTTAATAAAGAACTAAATATTTAATGGGCTGTCCTACTTTTTTCACATCACTTTTATTAGCTGGGTACTAAATTAGCCGATTCATGAGTGGCATGGCTCCTAACATTAGCTGTAAATTGAAATGAGTTGTGATATTTATTTTTGAGCTAAAATAAAAAGCATACCTTTCCAATCGTTTTAACCTTACAAAACAATGAGGCTACGTCCCTTAACCATTAAAAATAAAAGCATGCTGGATGTGAAGTTCTGCATGCCACATTAGACCAGATCTCAGCTTGCAGAAGAAAACAATCTGAGATTTTTGATATTGTGACTTTTTTTTTTCTATGACCATCACACTGGTGATTGCAGCCAAATGAACAGGGCAGATGTCTTCAGATTATGTAGGTGGAAGATTAGTGAACTGATGTTGTGCCTAAATGAAATCAGGGTTTTAAATCAGCTTGTGGGGCTTTAGGAGCTACTGCAATCAGAAATGTAGTCTGAATAAGGCACTCTTCAATCTCAATCCCAGACCTTATTTGCAAACTAACAATAGAAACAGGATGATATGTGAATGAGAGCTGGTTTTGTAGGTATATGGCCAAATGCACTAACACAGAATATAGCAAAGAATAGAGCAGTTGTAACGAAGACGGCACAGACCAGTTTGTGGAAACTGTGTGGACATAATAAAGATGCATACTGACACATGTATGTCTTCTACAGTCCTGTGAAAAGGTATTTGACCTTTTACAGATTTCCTTTGAAATCACTTTTTTTTGTCACACTTAAATGTTTCACCTCATTAATCTAAAGTTGAATTACCCTCCTTGCTAAACCCAAGCTAACTGTGTGAATTAGCCTTATAATATTGTTAGGTACAGAGAACAACTCATGGTTCCTCCAAGAACCACCGGGGCCGGAAAACGGCAAGCATCCGAAGACCATCACACTACCAACAACATGTTTCTATGATGTTCTTTTCTGAAATGTTGTGTTAGTTTTACACCAGATGTAACAGGACTCATACCTTCCAGAAAGCTCCTCATTTGTCTTTTCAGTGCATAGAAGATTTTCCCTAAAATATTGGGGTTCATTGGGGTTTTGTGAGATGATCCTTTGTGTTCTCACTGGTCAGCAGTGGTTTTAGCCCTGGAACTTCCCCATGGATGCAATTTTTGCCCAGTCTCTTTCCTCTTATTGATTTATGAATACTGATCTTAATTTAGGCCAGTAAGGCCCGCGCTGCTTTAGGTTCTGTTGTAACCTCCAGGCTGAATCATCGATTCGCTCTTGGACTCACTATGGTATTTATGGGAAGGTTCACAACTTTTTCATGTTTTCTCCATTTGTGGTCATTGACTCTCTACGTGGTTCACTGAAGTCCAGACTTATAGATGTGAAAGACTTAGTTTAAAAAACAAAACTGGGTATGATGTGCTGCTTTTTAAGATATTTCATGCTATGTTTGATTTGTCTTGGAAGTCGGGGCTAAAAGCTAGGAGTGTCTTCACAAGGAAGTTGCTAACTACTATAAGCAGGTCAAGCCGAAAATATATTTCTCCTCATTTATGTGTTAGAACACTTAAAGAACATGCTAACAAAAACATATTTTAAAGAACTATCTGTTACAGGAGTGTCATGATAAACAAACTGTCAGCGGTACTAATAAATAACTAATCTTAGCAACTTTCACATATTCCACATGCAAGGAAGCCATATTTGATGCAAAACTTGTCGCTGTTTGACAAGCTCTGACTTTAGGGAGCACTTTTGATGGTCTTATTTGTGGGAACCTGCAAAATCTAATTCTATATATAGACATAGAATGCACCATTAGCCTACTTCATGTTGTCAGTTATGTAATTTCTTCATTTCTTGATGGGTGTGCAGGTAAAACTGTACTTTGAAAAATATTGGTTAATCACAGATAATTAATGATTTAACAAAGGTTACTTAATCACATAGAGTTAGCGTGGTTTGGAAAGCTTTTGATCACTAATAAATTAAATTACCATAAGAAAACAGCTTTTTTATTTACACAGGTTATTTTGTCTGAAAGGTTTTTCGATTATCTAAAACAATTAAATGTGGCAACAAGGCAAAACCACAATAAACCTGTAAAGGGGGAAATACTTTTCATAGGACTGTACAAAATTCAGTGTTTTGTAGAAAATCTCTCCAGGCAGTATAGGTGCACCTGGATTCCACAAGCTTTCAACATTGTTTGTTTCTTTGGGTTTTTTAAAGCCTCAGCAGAACATCTTGTAACCTCTGTCTGCTTTTATATTTTTAATAACTACCTTGTATTTTTTGGACAGCTTATTCATGATATATTGTATGCCCTGAGACAATTTATGTTCCACAACCTTACCTTAGCAGCAGAGTAGTGCTGTGCTAAGCCTTCCAAAGTTCTAGTTTGACTTTGCAACTGTGTCTCATCCTCCTGGTGAAAACAATAATCATCAGGCACAACTGGGTTGTCAAAAACCTTCACATACGCTAACTTTAACAGTAGGAATTGATTCTATTCAAAGGCAAAAAGTGGTCAATCCAAACTATTTTAGATATGTAAAATATTTTTTACTTTTACACTGTAATAGATGTCTGCATCTTGTCAGGCTTGAAACAAGTACTGAACTACATACAGATAGCAAATTAGACTGGCACAAACACTGAATCCAGGAATGCAGTATTAACCCATTCTCATAAACCCAGGACACCGGGTGTTTGAGCTGCTGCCCTTGGGTCGATACAGAGTGTTGAGGTCACTCATTAATACCTCAGGAACAGTTTTTACCACAGTGCTATAACTCTAATCGATACCTTAATTCTTTGAAGTGGCCCATGTGCAATACACAAGTGTAATTGTTATTTTTCTAATATATGGTTGCACTATTTATGCACTGTATTTTATTCTGTACATAATTTATGTTACAGCATTTCGCCACATCTTCTCTGTTCTTCGGACCTGCTGATTTAACATGCTCTCCTGTTCATCAGAAGGTTTACAGGAAGAGGTTGAGTCTGGGCAGAGAAAATTAGTTCAGGATAAAACAATTCAAATATTGTTTATTTCATTGGGTTTTGCTATGTTTTGATGCCTAAAATGTGTGGGGCCAAACCAAGCTGAAGCAGAAACTATTGATGATACAAACTATCTCAGTGAGTGGTTTGAGCACTGATTGTCCGATAACTTGAGCTTTTTCTGTTTAATCGATGTTTTCCCTTAATCTCCACTCACTAACTCGCCTAAGAATATGTCTGCAAAGTCCATATAAATGTGTTAAAATTGCTGCCTTATCCCAGCTGCTAATGCTAAAGCTAGAGCTATGCTAATGCTAAAATGGTAGCCACCATTCTGCTGTCTTTACAACACAGCTTGCTATGTTCACGCCGCGATTGGGTGTAGCACGCCACCATCTTGATAGCCCATCACTCCATTCAATCAGTCACTGCGATGACTAGTTAACACAATATTAAGAATCAATTGTCCAAAATGTTATTGTTCAAAATGATTTTTGAAACATTAGTTTATTAAAATAGTGTTTTATGTTCCCTTCTGCTTTGCATTGTGAACTGGTTCTTTAAACATCTAGCAGCTGTTGTTCTTTGTTAGCTTTTAAAGCTAATTTGGCCTCATGTCCAATTCCTTGGTTGTTAAACATACATTTTCACACTGAACATTGATATCAAGGAATTCCTATTTGTTCCTATTTGCAATTTATGTCTTGTTTATTAGTTGTCCTTTATCTTTTAATTTGTACTTAGTAGTTTAGTTGAATGTCACTGGTCTAGTTAAAGAGTTTGTTGACTAAAGTATTTTAACTTGGAATTTAATTATTTAGTTAATAAATTCTTGTACTTTGGAGAAAAGTTGTTTGAGTTTATTCTGTATTTGTGTTTTCTATAAAACCACACCACACCAGACAGGTATTTTTTAAAACAATAACTGACAGAGACTAAGAGCTGTTTGGCTATTAATTCCAAACCAGGTGGAGCCCTAACTTGGTAATTTTAATTAAAATTACTAACTTTGTTAATAATCGCCTTTGGCTGTTACTAATAGTTATTCATAGCCAAACCAACACTATTGTTGTACAACAGTCATTATACTGTTTGGCTGCATTTTGTTTTTTATTTTTCACATGTTTGAGTGTCTCTATGAGAGTAAATGCCTTGGTTTTATTGTGTCTGTTTCCACAGCAGGTGCCAGTTATTCCTGGCTGACAGGTGTTTCCCTCTACAGATAGAGAAGTAATCTTCCACTTTAGCCCACCTCTGTTGTTGGGTACCTCAAGGCTTTATTTTAGGCCCCGTTGTTTCCATTATGTATTTTTTCCAGGGACAACTTCAGAATGCAGAACACCTCTTTTCACTGATTGACCTTCTGTCTGTTTCAGATAATAGCTATGCATTCATAGGCCTTGGTGAAGTGTCTCAAAGCTGTGTAAATGTTTATAAAACCATCTTACTAGTCTGTACTTTCAACATCCTCAAATCAGTAGCAATTGGACGTTCCAAGATCCAGACTTTGTACGAGAGGTGACAGAGCTTTTTTTTCCAATTGTGGCTCCAACTTCACATCACTTAAAGTAATAAAAATGTTAGAAAAAGGTGCTGCTCACTGACTATTTTGCATTTAAAGTAAGTGCTAGAAATACAGTTTTTTACTGGACTTTAGTTCTACTTGAGCCCAATATCTTGCTTTTCCTGCACAAGCAAACTAATTAAAGTATTTGTTATAATAGTTATGTAGTTGTAAACTTTGTTTAGCAGTTTAGCAGATTAGCAGTTTTCATTCGATGTCTGATTTACTGATCTTTTACTTTTTAAACTCCTTCTAGGACTCTAAGGTCATTAAACCAACTGTGTACTCTTCCCAGTGCAAAACTTGCAGCAGAAGGTTGTAGGACTTTCATTGTCAGGGCTCCTCTTTTGCAGAAGGCTTGTCCACTTGATATCAGACAGGCCTCCCCCGTGTCCTCTTACAACTCTCATTAAAATATATGTTCACAAATGATCTGTTATTCACTGAGCTGACTCTTATTTTTTTGTATCTGTTTTTTTTTTTTTTTTTTTGACTTCAGTGTTTCATAAGACACAGACATAAATAAGCTTTTATTAGTGTTTGATGCTCAGATTTTCTGCTACAGATTGTGAAGCAAGCTATACCAGGTGCTTGGGCAATGGGAAGCTATGAGGTTTCTGCCTCACAAGGAAAGAACATACAGATGGACAGGTAGCAGATGTAGTTCATGCTGTTAAAGATGGAGCGAGGCATGTTCTAAATATCTTAGAATTAAATCTTAAGTGCCAAATGTTCTGCAAATGCTTTTGAAAAGGCTGACATTTCTATAGCATTAGCCTCTGTGGAAATGTGTGCTTGGTGGATCTTAACACAACAGACAGAAAAAGCACAAGAAAATAAAAACCTTTCTGGATATTTATCGATCAAGTAGCAGGATCAAATCCAATTTTCATGCTTCTACAGTCATACATGTGCAGGGAAATGGTTGTTCTCTGATTTAGTCCATGGCCAGATGGATAAAAGGAAGGGCTACTCACAGTTGCATGACAAGATATAGATGAGATGTACTCTCAAAGATGTCCTCCAGGGAAACAATGTTTGGGTGCTTGATTCTGGTGAAGATACAAGACAAATTATACTGATACGAACCACATCTCTCAAGTTGGTCAACAGATGGCATTCGTGATGAACAGGTCACACCCAGAAAAGTCTGCTGTCTCATTTTTATGGAACGCAAAACTGTAAATTTAGATTAAATTACGCAGTAAGTACAACACAGTAAAAAACAAACTCCTTCATTGAAACATGACAAACGTTAAGAAGGGTGGACATTCAGAATGACAGCTGGAAAAACAAAGACATTACTTCACAGGACTTCACAAAAATCTACAATAAATGCTAATCTTATCTCACTCATGGGGAAACTGATCTGGACAAAGCGCCCAGCAGACGGATACGCATCTGTCTTGGCTCTTGAGTCAAATTGAGAGCATATCAGCTGTCACCAACAGCAGAGTGACAGAGAAGGGCTACAAAAGTTTGGACCTTTAGCAGACTGAAACAATCCCATCCCCCTTTATCACATGTTTCATTGAACCCCCTGCCTCCCTCTTTTACTTATTTTATTGCTTCTTTAAATAGTCCAAAACTCCACTCTTCCTCTTCTCCCATGTAATTCTCTTCTTTTTCTTTCATACCCTCTCCACATCCCCACCCTCCCTGTGTCTCTTTCTTTCTTCAGTACACTGCTGCGGGGAACTCCACACCATCTCCGCCTCTGTGTGCTGTTGCCCTAGAAACAGGGACACTAAAAATAGGCCTATCTTTTTTACTCCTGACATTTCCGGTGCACAATCATACTGTTTCTACTGACACCATACATTTAGTCATCTTTTCTGTTGACCCCTGTGTTGCATCTGCACATGCACGTGTTGTGAGATGCCGCACTGATTAATTTCTGAGCCCATGGCAGATGCATGGCGGGTAACCTCACCTGTGCAGAACTGCGATCTCGTTTTCAATGTTGTTCTCCTTCCCTTCCAGGGCTTTCTTAGGGATGCACTTGATGGCCACTAGCCTCCGAGTCCTCTTCTCTTCTGCAAGAACCACCTCGGAGAAAGCCCCCCTGCAACATGTGTGCACACATGTGATAAATATTAGAAATATAATAGAGAGTGTGGTAAAATAAATTTTTTTTCCTAAGCAGGTTTCTTTTAAAACCTGCTTTTTCCAAGAACTTCCTATCTTCTGATCTTTTTATAATCATTTGGTTCATGAGTTTGCAAGTGTGCACACACAGATTAAATATTTAAAACGGTGACATTACTGAGTGATTTGGAAGGGGCTGGGGATATCTCTGTTGCTCCAAAGGTGGAGCAACAGAGATATTTGTTGGAGCAAAAAAAAAAAAAAAAAAAAGCTGCAACTTTTTAAACTAGTTTTATTCCATTCAATAATAGATAGCGTAAATGTAGTGGAACTTCATCCGAGGGAGACCAGACTGCATTATGGATCATGGTCTGGTAATGATGAGAGGGAGAATAGTGTTTATTTACATAGTCTGCCCAAAGGAGCGTGGGAGGAGACTCAGGAGGAGGCCTAAATGCCTGAACATTGTAAGTAACCACAGGGATCCAGTCCATGTGTACGAAACAGCACTGACAATCAGAATGTAATAGACGATCAACGCTCAAGAACCTGTTTTCCTGAGTTCTAAGAGAAAACATCTAAAGATAGATGTTGCTTAATTCTGTAACAAACATTTGTAGCCTTCTCAAAACCAGAAACCAACAAACACCAATATTCATGTTTAGCTTCCTTTACGTGCTTGTTTCTTTTCAGTGCATCTCTCACTGATGTGGATTTCTGTTCCCATCATCCCTCAGACAACGCACAGAGTGAACCTTTGCCTTGCTCCATTGCCATCCTGTGCTCGTGAACCCAGCGCAGTGGAAGTCTAAAGCTGCCAAGAAACAAGCCACTTTTCACACTCGTCTCTAGTTTCATTTTTAAACCTTCCTAAAATAATCCCCCCAGCAAAATCACATAAGGATCCTGTTCTCATCGACCCATAAAAGCATTTTAATCTATTTAAGTCTGCAGCACCTTTAGCCATGGATTCATCAGAGAGAGCAGAACTCTAAACATCAGTTACCTGCCAGTTAAAAGTTTTGTGTTTAGGAAGTTAAGTCGAAAACCACTGGAAAAAATAAACGGGACTGAATCTAATTGCACCTAAGAAAACTGATTAGATTCACCAATAATAGGTAATGTTGGTATAATCGGAGTAATGCAAATCTTAATATACAAGGTGCCAGAAAACAGTGAGATTTTCTACACAAATACTATTGCTGCTAATTAATAGACTTTTATAATAGAAAAAAAATCTCATTATCATTACTGTAATCTAAGACCGGAAGGTTTCATTACCACGTTTAACTCCATTTGCACAAGTCTGGAATAAATTTTTTCCATGAAGTGCAAAACAACTAATTTTAGAAGGGAGAAAGTTAAGTGACATTCCAAATTTTACACTTTATTCTAAATACTGTTCATTCATATTGTACCTTATAATTTTTATATGCTAAATTTTAATATAGTAACTTTGTCATTTGCTTCTTTCTGTTGTTCCATCCATCCATCCGTCCGTCCATCCATTCCTTATCTATCTAATGAAGGACATATTTCTGAGAAAAATGGTAAGTCAAAGCTGTTCTGTGACATTTTTATTCATCGCAGAAACAGCCGAGCTGACAGATGCATTAACTATGAAGTCTTGAGACCAGTGAGTCATGTAAAACATTTACATTTTTTATTTATTTTTTTTAACTGGGAGTTAATGTGAGGGCCAGAATTTGTTACTGGCATTAAATCAGTTTTTCATGTGCCGTGCTGTAACTGCATTATTTAAATATTTAAATTCACAAGGCCTGACTGTAGCACAAACCTCCCATTTATCTATTTTTATGACTGTCAGGCATTACTGTACGAAGTGCACATTAACTCTTCACAAAATCTCATTAGTTGAGAGCAGCAAGTACAGTAGCTTCCTCTCCTCCTTCGCGTTTCTCTCTCCCAAATCCGCCGAGAGCCCACCCCACTATGTCTCCAAGGAGAAATGAGCAAGTGGATGGTTAATTACACAGTGTCTAATGGCAACAGAAGAAATGTGTGTATGTGTGTATACATCCATGAACAACTGGCTTCATGATTTAGCGTAGAAGATTTCAGAGAATGATGCTGGTAAACAGAGCCTATTTGGTTTATTCAGCAACACAGTTACTCTAAATAATATTCAATATTTGTTGTATATTCATGCTGAATTTAGCTTACTACTAAATATATATTGTATTAATGTACCTGGAAACAGCAGCAGTTTGTGCTGAGAGCAATCTTTCAGTTTATTTAAAATAAATTTTCACATTTTGATTTTTAATCTTTTTTAGTTATCTCTGGAAATAATAATATTAAGTTTAATTAACAATAAACAACACAAATTATTATTTTTTCTAATTAATTAAAATATATTAACAAAAATGTGTGATTTACCTGAGGAAAAAATTAAGACACCTTACACCCCAATAGCTAGTCTTGCCCCCTTTGGCTGAAATAACTTCAGACGCATCTTGTAGCCATTTATCAATCTCTGCTGTCAGTCTGAGGAAAGATTGTTCCACTCCTCGCTTTCTGCACTATGATGTTTGATGGGTTTATTGTATGTGCACCTCATTTTAAGTCACCTCACAGCATCTTACTTAGATCAGGATCTGGGCTTTGACTCATCCCTGGACTTTCCATTTCATAATTCTCAGCCAGTTCTTGTTGGATTTGCTGGTATTTTAGAGGGTCACTGTCATGTTGCCAGGTCCAGTTCTGCTTCACCTTTAATTTTTTTGACAGATGGTCTCTCTCACATATTCTTCATGCACCCTGTGATGTATAGTAGCATTTATGACGAGCTTGCCATGTCCTGCTACAGCAAAACATCAAGAAACTATGACACTTCCCCCGCTGTGCCTCACAGTCGAGGTTCTTTTCCTGGAATGCTGTCTTTGGTTTAAGCCGAACATATCCTCTTTTCTGCTGTTCAAATAAGTGACCTTTAGAGTTTTCTGTCCAAAAAACATTATTCATGAAGTCTTGCTATTTATGTACATTCTTCCTTGCATACTTCCCATTCAAGTTAAACGTCTTTAGTTTCTTTGTACAGTAAATAACTTTTATATCAACATCTGCAACAACCTACAACAGGTCCCATTATGATATGTTTGAGTATTATGAGATATTTAATATCCATATGTTTAATATGTTACTTTATTTCTCACAGATAGACAGACAGACATAGATACATAAATATAGACATACATACATACCATTGGCCTTGTGGCCATTGGCACACCATGAACCCATGCAACACAGCTTGAGTCCCTGTCTGACACACTCTGATGCTCTCGTACACCCACAAAAAGGCACACACATACACGTTGGTGAAGACACTGTAATCCCAGCTGCCTATATGGGCAAATATTGATTCACACATACTCAATTTGCTATAAGTGTTCGAGGTACGATTGCAGTGCAGCTGCTTTTTTTTCTGTGTCTTCAAAACTCCCCTGAGGGGTGGTTTAATTATTTCTAATAGGCACAAACAAAAAAGGTGTAGATTACTGTGTCAACGATTTTAACCAAAATATACTTTTAACAATGGCTTTCTTAGCCACCTCAAAGCATCAAATTTATCAACAGGGACAAAGTTGTTTGTTTTCAGTTCAATAGCGAGTGAGAAATTGAAGCCAAATCACTGCAATGGGGTCCAAACACAGTTTGTCCATATCAAAACCGGTGACTGTGGGTTAAAGATGAACACATTCACGGATTTCACCTTTTGCTTTGTAAAAGGCAGTTTGAAGCATGCGTATTTGAGTCTTCAGCCAACATATTCACAAGTTCCTTTGTTTCTTTTTCTGGGGTTGATATGCACATTTTGCACATAAATGTGTTTCTCAATGGGACACAAAACCTGTTTTCTTCCTAAATGGCATGACGTATATTAGTAATTGCTAAGTCATACATAATGTTTCGTTTATGATGTAGCTGAGGTCTCTGTCATTAAAATGAACTAGAATCTCATGATAACATTAAAATTAAATTGCTTTTAGGTTTTTACATTTTACTTTATCATAATTACAGACATTTTGCAATCTGTGGCATGTGGTTTTGCAAAATGAAGATTAGATTTAATTAGTTTTAAAGACCAGACCATTTCTAGATTAAAACCCTAGAACTGACAGATAACGTTCTTTCTTTTTAATGTCACTGAAACAAACAAATGCACAAAAACAGAAATGGGGTTTGAAAAAACCCAAAACTTGTGCTTGAGATCAAAATCTGGCGTAAACTTTGTCATCTATGCCTGTTGGCGAGGGTCTGCTGTAGATACCTACCAACAATGCATTCACAATGATCAGACACACCACTGACAAACAAGCTAAGAGTCAAACTACAAGTAGGAGAAGAACAACAAGAAACGCTTACAAAGACAGTACAAAGTACCTTGGCAAGGCTCTAACAGCCTGCACAACTGAGGACCGAATAGCATGAAGAGGTCTCAAGTTTATAAAGAATCTTGTTAATACTGACAATTATCTAGCACCTACTAAATCATCCATCCATCCATCCATCCATCCAGCCAGCCATCCATCCATCCATCCAGCCAGCCATCCATCCATCCATCCATCCATCCATCCATCCATCCATCCATCCATCCATCCACCCATCCATCCATCCAGCCAGCCATCCATCCAGCCAGCCATTCAGCCATTTATCCTTGCAGGGTCTCGGCAGGGGCTGATGCATATCTCCAGCCACACAGGGCCTGCTAAACTATACATCCATCAAATATCTCTAACTTTAATAAATGGTATCCTCACTCAAAAATTCCCCTGTCCAATACAAATTGTATAACTTGCCCTCTAGCTCCACTTACATCATGAGTTGGTGAAGCCTCTTACCTCCACAGACAAGTCGACAAGCACAAGTGCTTTCCAGCAGTGTTTAGAGGTACATAGCCACAGAGTTTAAGCTCTTACTGGTTATCCACCTGAAGAGTTCAGGTAGCTCTTAAATCTGTCCCATTATGTAATTTACACCTCCGTATCTTTATAAAAAGGCCGTGAAATGAAACCCTGTGTCTGAATACACGGTCCCTACACATACCACACTACCATTCAGAATGTTTTCATCCAACAAAAAAACATCTAATGTTAAAGCTAAAAGGAAAAGTTAAGTCGGACACTTAAATCTATAATAAAAACTTTTAGAGGATGAATTAAAATAAATATGCAAAATAAATATTCTTCGGTAAAAATTTAATACTGGTTTAAATGTTATGTTCTTGCCCAAAAATATGGTGTTACCATATCAATGACCACTTGATATGATGCCTAACTACTCCAGAACCTGTAACAATTGTTCAACTGTACGTCTCATCCATATAGCAATATATCACTTCAAATGGTTACTTGGCTTCTTTTTGAAGTAATTAAAGTCAATCTAATCCAAAAATCAATGGCTGATGCTTGAGTTTTTGTATCAATGCGGTAAAAAGGCAATATGTTTTAATTATGCTTTTAAGCAGAGTATTGGTCCACTATTTCACATTTGTATGTCACAGAATAAGGCTGGAAATATGAGCAAGACTGAGTATATCTGCCTCAAATGTGGACTTATTGAACAGCAGCTTCATTCATTTCAGTTTGAATAAATTGTAATGTTAACAAGGAAAACTGTTCATCATAATAACAAATAAAAGTGGAAAATCAACTACTAGGCTGAGACTAACATAACTGAGGAATATGAATATTTTTACCCCACCTGCAAACCCTTTATGAGGACAGTTTGTCCTAAAATGGATCCCAAACAGAGGTAGAACTGCGGGGATTACCAGATCTGAAAATAATATTTCAACATAAATCAATTAACTTCACACACTGAATTCCTGGATAAAGCTCCTCTATAATCTTTTCTCCGAGCATAAGGAGCTTTCCATCAGTGCATTTAATTCTGCCCTCTGCCAGGTCCAACCACAGTGACAGGAGGGAAAAAATATTGATGTAACTTTTTCTTCTCTTTTTTCCCATTGAAATGAGAAAACATGGTATGACTCCAATCCTCTTATTCAGCCCTTTTATATAACCTTTAATTTCCTAATTTAGAATATAGCATTGCTTTAAAGATTTGGTTAAATCTTTGTTGAATCCTGGAAGATATCAACATAAATTGTCAACTTTGCAGCTTGTTAAAGTCAAAGTGCATTGCACATAGCATATCCAGATCCGACACGTGGATGCCTGAGGTCTCATTTACTGTTCTCTTTCAGCATTAGGAATAACAGTTTCATTTGATCCACTGCTGTTTCACTGTCCTGAACCTGGACCTGTGTTTTGCAGGAATTAATGTCTGATTCTGTTTAGCCTCTACGGGGGAAGAGGGTGTGATTCCAAAATGACAGAAAACGATCTCACTACATATGGCAGCATCCTGTCATGACAGGTGGGCATGTGCTGGGGTGACCTGTACACAGACTGGGAGTGGGGAGTTGCACCCTGACCATCTGGGCACAGTCCTATCCATCTTGAAAAGTGAAAATCAGCGCCCAGCCCTGACCTTTACTTACTTTGAGATTAATAAAGCAGTTCATAAAAAAAAACAGGGATGCTTAAATCAAGGCTGAATCTGAATTTTTAAATTCAGACCGGGTAGCAATAAAATAATCCAGGTTGTAAGAACAGTGGAAAGTAAGATCCAGCAGCAGATTATGCAACTGAAATGTTTTCATTGCAGCAGTTTTATTACTCTCATCTATTGGTTTGGATTACAATAAAGAGATTTTGCATTTATCCGTCATATTCAGGGAGCCCTTCAGTATATGATGGAACACAGACCCAGCTGATTTCCACTGACTTGTGAAAATGAACACAATAAAACAGAACACAATAAAAGTAAACAGGGACTCAAGAAACTCAAAATGGCTAACTCCTTCACTCAATAGTTGAAAGATGTACATATATTTAAAAAAATGTAATGGAGTTTTTGCAAAAGCAAGAGTACAATAGCAAACATGTGGAAGAAGGTCTTTGGGTCAGATGAAACCAAACATGAAAAAAACTCCATGTTTGGTAGAAAACTAACCCTGAACATCACCGTAGACATGACAGGAACACATAGTAACTCACATAGTGGTGGCAACATCGTGCTGTGGGGTGCTTTTCTTTAGCACCTACAGGTAAGCTGGTCAGAGTTGATGGGGAGATTATGGAGCTAAGTACAGGAGAATACTGGTAGAAAGTCTGTTAAAAGCTGCAAAAGACTTCATAGGGCTGAGGTTTACCTCCCAACAAGACAATGACCATAAACATACAGCCAGAGCTTCAATGAAATGGTTTTGATCCAAACATATATTCATGTGTTAGAATGGCCCAGTTAAAGTCCAGACATAAATCCAATTCAGAATTTCGGGCAAGATTTTAAAATAGATTTTCACAGACACTGTCTATCTAAACAGACTGAGTGTGAGCTATTTTACAAAGAAGAATGGACCAAAAAATATGTTTCTAATTGTGCATAACTAGCAGAAACACTGTGAAGATAGTGTTGAAATCTTTTCTCAACACAAATACTTGCCACATTTTTATTTATAAAAAAAAGAGAACCAAGTGTGCTTTTCCTTTCACTTCACTTTAGATTTATGTGCAACTTTGTGTTGCGCTATGCAATAAAATCTTATGAAAATAAATTGCAGTTTGCAGTTATAACAAGACAAATGACAAAAGATATCCATACTTGAGAAAAGCACTGTGCTCAATAAAATATGTGTTATGGAAATTAATGTTTGACTGGATGCGGGTGGCTTCAAACGTCTGCAAACTTATAGACTGAATTTCTGAAAGCATAAACTCTGGCCAACATTCAGGACTGCGATGAAGTCCAAAACCTGAACTCTAACTATACAACATTCTTAGTTTATGCTACTTATTGTACACTAACCAAACTATAAAACTTTTCTTCGGGGAAGAAAAACAGTTTTGTGTGAGTGATGGGATTGGTGTGAGTTTATATGGGAAAAAGCAGAGTCAGTTTTGAGCCATGGCCAAAGCCAATGTTTTGAGTCCCGGCTAAAGTCCTGCAGCCCTGACAGCATAATTGATGGGATGAAAACATCCTCTTTGTTCTTTCATCTGTGCGTGATGGATATGCACCTATTTTGGGACCCAGATATGTAGATTGTTTAGGATTAGTATTGGAAATGCTTTGATCAAATCTCTTGGTGCTGAGGCCTCAGCAGAAAGATTGCACTAGAGCTAAATGACTCCAATGTTATATTTTTAAAGCATTATTTTCTCCCTGGGCAGCAAGTACACTCGTTAAAATCCTGTTCATCTGTATCTGTGCACCTGTTTAAGCTGATGGATGGATACATGTATGCTAAAACCAGTTCCTCCACTCAGTGTGAATATTATTACACCTTTAAACTGCCGTGATCAAAAGGTGCTCATTTGACAGATTGGTCATCCAGCTTAAGCATGAAAACAAAACTAAACTGCTATGTTACTCACGTTCCCAGCACTTCTTTGAAGTCATAATGTTCTTTGATGTCTGATGTCTTCTTCTTCCATCCGTTTCCATCCTCTCCAAGAGGCATCCTACAACGCTGATTGGATTCGCCACACTAAAGCTGAAGGGCAGAAGGAACAGATTCGGAGTGTGCAGTCAAGTTTTAAACCGTCCCACGTAGAGCAGATTACTATCACATCAAAATGCTGAATGTTACTATTAAAGAAACTGAAACTGAAAAGTTTTAAATATTTAAAGTTAAAAAAAAAAACAATACAAACTTATATTCTGTGACAAATTGTTACAAACTTCCTAAAAAGGTTTTTAAAGGACACATTTTCTGATGTGTACACATTTTCCTTGTGTTCAAGTTTGTAGCTTTCTATACATGTTTACATGTCCTAGTTTCGAACACAAAAATACTGTATGTTGAACAGGGTTTAAAACAACAATAAAAATGACCACAAGGCAGCCAAGAAAGCAGCTGAAATTTGAGGAAGAGTGATTATGTATGGAACACCAAACTCTTGTACGGCACTGGCATAATGCTTCATCCCCTGATCCAAACTCTGACTTCAAGGACAACTTAAGAACACGTATCCTCCTACCCTGGGACCTTTGCTGCCTGACCTCCCCCTTCTCTTTCTGCCTGTTTCTTGTCTATATACTGTGAACTAAAGACCACTAGTGCTAAAAAAATTAAAACATTATATATAAATATGTATATATGTATATGATTTATCAAATAGTATAATGATGCTAACAGACAGCACTAGTTTTCTAATAGAGGCTACTTTATTTGGACAGGTGAAAAAGCTCATCTGATGTTCAGGCAGATCAAACAAGGGATCTCTAAAACATTTGTTTTGGTTCACCTAAAAGTGAGCCCTTGTGTGGTAGTACTGTTGGTTTTGTCCCCTTTTAAAAAGTGCAGTGAAAGTAAACCAAACTAAATGAAGGTGTGAAATTTTTCTGCATTCCACAGCCATTCGAAAAGAATACAATGCACTAACACTGTCCTGGTGTGATAACGTTCTAAGAGTTTCGTAACCCTAAATCTGTGTACTAAAGAATCTCTGGTCAGTGTACAAGTATCCAGTTAGGGTCTGACCAATGACCAGTAGTTTAGATTTTGAACCATAGTATCAAGTCCAGTACAGATTTCTTACAAAAAGTTTTTCAAAGGTCTTGTGCTGCTCTCTGACAGAATGGCACGTTGGGCCATGCAGCCTATATAACATTATACGTGTTTTTTGTTCACATACCCATCAGATTTCTATTTTCAACTACAACAATTGTCAGGATGTGACATTTTGGACTTTGTTTTGGGTTTTTGTGTTTTGTTTACTTTTGCTAGAGGTTTCTCGTTTTTGGTTTGTATTCATGTTTGGTTATTGTTTCTGTTTTCCTGACTGTTCTGGTTTCCTTCTCCCTCCCAGTGTGTTCTCCTCTCACCCTTGTTCCCTTAGTGTTGCTTCCCTATTTACTTAGAATGGTTTCTTTATTATTATTATTATTATTATTATTATTATTATTATAGTTCTCTGGTTCCTTAGCTTTGCTCTCGTCTTATATTCATGTTTTGGTATTGGTTCCTTTCCACTCTTATTTTATGAGTTTCTGTTCTGTTACTCATCGACATCAGTTTTTCTCTTCTAGTTATTTCTTACTCGACTTTAGTTCCTTTTACATTCTTTGTCCCTCTTAGCTTTGTTTATCTTTATTTTCTAGTCCCTCCTTTTATAGGTTAGCCTTAATTGTTTACTTTTATTCCAGTCCTCATTTCCTCCGCTCCATTCTCAGTTTGTTCCTTTAGGGTTAGTTTAGGTTTGTTTACTTTGTATCAGGGTTTCCTCCAGTTTCTCTGTTACCTTTTAGTTCTTGGCTATTATAGATTTATTATGCTTCTTTGATTATTTAATCTTGGTCTATAGTTTGGCTTAGGTCTGTGTTTCTTTTTATTAGTTACTTTGCCCATGCTCTGTCTTTGTATTTGTTTCACCTGCCTCCCTGCCTCCTTGTCACACCTGTTCTTAGTTCCCTTGATCACCTTCCTTTGTCTCCCTCTGTATATTAGTTGTTTTTGTTCCATTGTGCTTTGTTGGTTCCTCATTCACGCTCGCTACCCTCATCCTTGCCTTGTTCCTGCAGTTTCAGTAAGTTGTTTAGGATTCCGGCTCTGTAATGTACCTGCAGTGATTTGCTACATTCTGCCTCTTCAAATAAAGTTGAGCATTTATTTAAGATGCTGCATCCACGCCCTTGTCTGCACTTTGGTCCACACCAAAACCACATCGTGACAACAAGAAGGTGTTTCTCTGCAGTTCCATAGGATACATCATCACTACTTGTATGGTGACACTGATTCGGTTTTATAAAGGCATCCAGAACTTGCCAGAAGTTTTCAGCAAGATGTAAAACATGAAAAAACTCATATCTGAAAATATGTAAAATATATGTCCTTATTCCAGCAAGGGGAAAAATATAAGGAATCAAATGAATGCATACCTGAAATGTTTTATGTATGTATTTAGGGGTCTTTAAACTTGCCAAACGGAACGTCTTGCGTGTCAGACACATCAAGCAGCTGCTCATGAAAAAAAGATTCGGTTTAGGATAGTCAATTTAAACTATTCATCAAGGGATTTAGTCCGATTATCATATTAAGCTTTCTTTACAGGTTTCTGTATAAGAAAAACAGAGTAGTCCCATGACTCTTCTTTCTTTAATATTTAATATTGTGCCTAAATTGGTGGAAAAAAACGCTAACCGTTAACAATCATTTGAGAAAACATGAAAACACACCAGTAAATAAAAGCGCTCATTGCTTAATCGGTGACGCCTCAAAGTGGCGCACAAAAACAGCAGATCTTACTGCTGACAGCCCGCTTTCATCAATAAATAGCAACTAATAATAGCTTTTAAACTATGGCCATTGGAGGAGCAGGCTCGCACGAAATGTCGCAAAAGCAAACGCATAGTCAGTAGAGGCGGCCACAAGCTGGAGGACCTGTGCTATATTTAACATCTAAAGCTTCAAACAGTTCCCTGGCCTGTGAGAGAGAGAAAAAAAGGATAAAAAATATGAGAAAAATGTGATAGAAGGACACACATTTCAAGAGCTCTCGTCAAGTGGAAACTGAATTCCTCTGAGCAAAATTTACCAACCTGTTCTGCAATAAGGCTGCGGGGCGTGAATGACATGCAAGTAAGAGAGTTTTCATGTAATAAAGCCATTCATGGGTGCCATATCCAATGCTCAAATCAATTTTTTAGGATGGTGATCGTGAAATCCTCCCTTGTTATATAGAAAGAATATGCGGTGTGGGTGTGCAGCTTGTATACTGCAGCGCTCAAGGGTATGGCAATGTAAGCCGCATCTTTAGGTTAAATCAGGAGGCTGCGGACATGGAGGCGCACCGAATGCGCTTTGTTTAACGCAAAACAGAAAGTACGCCATAGTGCATTTGAATAAATCTGCAACTGGAAAGGAACGTACCTAAATGGCGATCTGTAGTTGTGCAGTGCCCTGCTTTCCTCTGGGAGAGATGTGGTTGCTCAGCTTGTGCGCAGCGCTGGATGCGCTCAGACTTCTCCTGACGTCAAGAAATCCAGACGTCTACGGGCGTAGTGTACCATAAAAATCACTAACTGTTCTCTCAACAATCTGCAAAATGTTGCTTCTGGTCGTCGAGTCACTCTCTCTTAAAATGGGAGGTGCTTTTTTTTTCTTAGACATCTGCTTGTGCAGAGTGTGGTTCTGCACACAGTTTAAAGGGGGTTTCAGGCACAGCATGTCACTGTGAATAATGCATCAAACAGCAGCGAAAGCACCAGCCACTAATCAGAGAAAGTTTTCTTTTTTACAGAACAAAACTTTTTAGAAGAAATCTGGAACGATTCCTCTTGATTAAACGTAATTTAAACCGTAATCTTAAAATGACGCCTTTTTAAAAACTGCTTCAGATACTCCCACTCATTTCTCTAGGTTCAAAGATAACTGGTTACAGGGTGTGGACAGGTATAACGTCTGCTGGAAGATGCCAATGAATGAATGAATACGACGATAAATAATAAAAAATAATAAGTGGGTTAACAATAAACTTAACTGAAAGATATGGGGGACTAAAGCACACAAAAACTCAGAAATGAAATAAATTCTTCAATAAATGACAACCTCTGCCACTTCAAAGCTAGAACAGTTATTTTGATTTATGTTATTATTTCCATGATGGTTGGAAAATTTGTTTTAATTTATCAGTTTGTGTCATATTACGGACAAATTTGTTGTAGTTGATGCTAGGGCTGTACTGTGGTGCAGTTTGGTAGCACTGTTGCCTTACATCAGAATGGATAGGTTCAAGTCCCATCCGTTCTGATCCGTTCTCGGGTTTTTCTGTGTGTTTACTTTTTCTCCCTATGTATGCAAAGGTTCTCTTCCTGTAGCTTCACCAGGTGAGTGTTAATTGGTCTCTAAATTGCCATTAAGTATGAATGCGAGTGTGCATGGTTGTCCTGTATGTTTCTGTGTTGCCTTAGACTGTCCAGGGTGCGCCCTGCTTCTTGCCCAATGACCGCTGGACATTGTTCCTGCGAAATACAAGTGCAACTGAAGCATGTACAGTAAGAGTTCACACCACTGTTTCACAGTCAGCTTTTTGTGACACGCAATGGTAAATTATTTCAAAGATTTTTTCGCAGATAATCACAGATTATATATAATAGAAATAACCTTTATTGTTCCACATTGGTGTAATACAGGTGTACCAGCAGCAAAGTGAAAGGCAAATGGAAGCATAAAGACACACACAAAGGATATAAAAACAAACAAAAAAAAAACATAAGAATAAGAGACTGTAAGAAAGAACTACTGTAAAGTTATTAAAAATGGCTTACTCAAAAAAAGCAACTGAGTTTAAAAATGTACAAAAAAAAAAAAATGTACAAAATGTGCACACATATTTGTGCAAAAAACTTACAGATTATTTACAAGAAATGAAAAAATTGCAAAAACAGCAGAGATGTAAGCACCCTAATTTAAAAAAAACTAAACAGAATTGTAAGAACTGGCTAAGCATAAAATATAAATCATTTACGAATTCAGAAAGGTATTACGACAACTTTCAACTAAAAACCCTAACCTTCTGACATTCTTCTGACATGTTGATTCGTGATCTGTGTGGAGAAGGGGCTTTGTGAAGAAAAGCCAATTCGTAAAGATGCAATACCACCTCTACACTCAAGGGGCCAGCGCTTCCACCTGACAAACGCAATACATCTTCAACTTCCGGGAAGGAGTTTTCAAAGAACATTAGCTAGCAACCTAGCTAGCCTTGACTGTTTTTTTTTCTCAGGGAAATAAAGTGAAATTTGCCGAAAGTCGGTAAGATATGTGTCTTTAACGTAATATTTTATTAAACTTATTTTTTTTAATTTATCGTTTGTGGAACGTAAATAAACGTTCCTTTTCATAAATGCAGCAGGACAATTAGAATGGGATGCTAGTAGCCACCGGGCTCGTCAGTTTGCTTTGTTTCACTCTAGCCGCGGTGACCCGTTGAATGTTAGCTCCAGCTTTCACTTTATTGGTGGGAGCCTTATAAAACTAACGGCCTCTTTCTTGAATTAATTTGAGCAGAGGTAAATGTTTTTTTCTTTTCTTTTTTTCTTGGTGTTGTTAGCTAGCGGGCTAGTCTGTTAAAGCAGTCGGCGATGTCAGCGAACTCCAAGAGGAGAAGAGCCACCTCTCCCTGCAGCAGTGTCAGCGGAGGGGGAGATCCTGAGGATGCCTCTTCCTCGACTCCTGGAAGCGGCAGGAAAAGAAGGAAGCTCTCCAATGTTCTTCCTGTTGATACGGTGAGTGCGCTGTTTATTGCGCGATTAAACCCGACCTGACGTACTTTTAGTTTATCGTCAAGATCTGTGACGGTTCTAACGGCTGAATTTGTTTCCTCCTGCTCCGTTTGTCCTCTAGATTGCTGTCTGCCATGAACTGTTTAATGCTGTTAAAGACTACAAGGATGATACAGGGAGGCAACTTTGTGACTTATTCCATAGGGTACCAAAGAGGAGGTATTATTTTCGAAGTTATAATCGAAACTTATAACTGCACTCTATATTTCTTGTTTAAATCTGAGCTTATTAAATGAACCTTGAAGACTTATTTATACAAACAGTATGTGTTTATGATATATTAATTGTCAGTTAACAGAAACAACTCTCATTGAGCAAAAGTTGCATTTATTATAATTTCACCATTAAAAATGTCTACAGAAATCTCATCTACACATTAGGATGTATGTGACTTAATGTGTTCCTATCTGTTGCTAAAGGTTTTATTAAAATGTATGAAATATGGCAGTCGTCATTACTCCGGTATCTAGTACTAATGTTCATTATTGTGCTTTTCCATTCAACTAAAATTTGATTAAAATAATGAATAGATAAATATTCTGTGTTAAAAGAACAATTCAGTCCTCTCACAAATTTCTTTCAAAGTAAATATTTTAGTTAGTTCTAAAATTAGGCTAGAAATTATTATTAATTTTTTAATGGACAAGCAGACCTTAGCCTAGAAAAGCATGTATGAAGTTTATGGAGTTTTGGTATGTAGGTACTGGAAAATGTAAACTGACAGACTGTTTGGTTGATGAAAAGAAATCTACCGACCTTTAAGTAAATCATAAACAATTTTATTGTACCAAATCTTCACCATTGTGCCCGGACTATGTGTCTAGCAGGACTGAAAAACATAAAGAAGGATCCAAAGAACAATTTGATGTATTTCCATTAGGATTCTTAAAACTTGGATAAATGTTAAACGAGAAGGAACAGTCAGAGAATTGACCGTATTTGAAAGTTCATTTAAAAGCTTTGGAGCATAAAGGTTTCCCCAATTCTAATTTACCTGTGGAAACAACAGTGATTTCCAATTGATTCTGGTGTTATTGTCCTATTATGATGCAACAAAAAAGTGAAATGTAAGTATGCAGATTACATAACAAAGTATTTGCATTATGAACAAACCTACTTGATGACTTATAGTGAGAGACTATAAGGAACATTTTACAATGCCGTTCACTCATTTATGATAGTAACACAAATGTGTGTGTTTTTTATGTTGCAAGTTAGATACAGAACAGCATACATAAAATATACATATATATATATATATATGTACAAAATATATTGACATTTGGTTTTCTTTCTGTCTTTTTCAGGAATCAGCCTGATTATTATGAAGTTGTATCCCAGCCAATTGATATGACAAAAATCCAGTACAAACTGAAGTCGGAAGAATACAGTGATGTGGAGCACCTCACTGCTGATTTTCAGCTCATGTTTAATAATGCCAGAAATTTCTACAAGGTATATTTGATTCTTAATTCTCAGCAGCAGTAAATTTTAACCACCAACCTGTGCTGCTATGCAGTCCATACACAGCATGTGCTGTTGATATGAGTTCAGTTTTATCTTATCTAACTTATACTTTGAAAATAATTGCATTTAGCATGTAGATTATGCCAAACCCCTTTACCTTGTATCAACCCCCAGCTTTACTATTACATCCCAACTGAGATTGGAACGTTTTGAGGGGAGGTCTGTAGCTATTAATATGAATGTAATGAAAGTTTGTATGGACACAGATACTGTGACATAGGGGATACATTATTTGCACTCTGCACTGTAACTAATTGTTAAAATGAGTGAAATATCTGGTGTAGAGCAAAAAGGAATAAAGCAGAATAGCCATTACGGTTAATTATAATACATGTACAAGGAATATAGCAGAGAGGCAGCAGTTTATAGCCATTTTAACTAAATAAACAGACTATCATAGAAATAAAAGACATGAAATAAGGTAAATTATCATGTCAGCAGGCATTTATCTTATCCAGGGGAAGATGCTGCTCTTGAGTCTGTTATACATTTAATAAATCTGCATTATCTGCCAGAGCTAGGGATGTTAAATGTATACTGTCCACAATGAGAGAGGTCAGAAGAACTTTTCTTTACCATACTAAGCAATTTGGAGCTGGCAGCATAGTCCAAGAAAGGCAAACGACTCTTGATGGTGTGCTGGACACTTTAAATCACCCTCTGCAATGCCTTCCTGTCAGTGGCTGAGCAGCCACTTTGCCACACTTACAATATTATCATGTGTGGGAGAATGCCAGTAAACACAGCCTGTGCAAAATAATTTTGACAGTCCTGATCTCTGATTCTAAGTGTGACTAGTGTGGCTGCACATCTGATGTACCACCTTATGTTTGTGTTTAATCAGAGAGACAGTGAGGAGTATCAAGCAGCCTGCAAACTGTGGGAAGTGTATTTGCAAACAAGGAATGAATTTGTGCAGCCTGGAGACGGAGACGAGGAGGATGAAGAAGGTGACGACATTATGGCTAATCCAGGAATGTCAAATGAATATGAGGTTGGTGTATGCATATTGTTAAGTTGCTAATGTTTATGTAATTGTAACACAGTGGGATGCAGTATTATTTATATTTTTAAACCTTTAACTTGCATATTTATGTTTAAGACATCAGCTAGCAGTCTGAAAGAAGTGCTGGAGCAACTTTTACAGGCTATAGTTTCGCACACCGACCCCTCAGGCCACCTTGTCAGTGAACTGTTCCAAAAACTGCCTTCCAAAGTGGTAAATCTTCAAACTTAAATTAACACCAGTTAATTTGTCATATGCACTTTCAGGCCAATGAAATCATTAAATAAATTAGCTGACACAATAAGTGTTTTCTATTCTGCTAAATCTCTTTGCATACACATAATTCTCAATTAAAGCCCTAAAGTAGGGGTCCTTATTCCTTTTGCTTCTGTTAATATAGTTATTTGAGTTTTTAAAATGATTTCACTCCTTTTCTGTCCTTTTCAGCAATACCCAGACTACTATGCTATTATAAAAGAGCCAATCGATCTCAGAACGATTGCTCAGAGAATACAGGTAACCAGCTAACTCAGCATTGGTCTGCAAACAGAAGAGTTATTTCACAATTTTACAGCTTCTTACTATACTCTACACTATTTTATTTCTCAACAGCAGATTGGATACTATAAAACGGTTAATGCTATGGCCAAGGACATTGACCTGATGACCAAAAATGCCAAAACATACAATGAACCAGGATCTCAGGTTTTCAAGGTAGTCTTTTTCCTCTTTTGTTTTTGATATTTTTCTTGTTCCTGAAATAATCTAAACTTATTCTCCTGTTTTACAGGATGCAAACACCATAAAAAAAGTCTTCATCCAACGCAAGACTGAACTCGAACATGCTGAGCCTACTAAATCTAGTATTCGCATTAGGTACTTAAAAAGTTGCACAAATGTACTTTATTCTTTAAATCACCAAAGTATTCCCAGACCAAACGGGTTATGATAAAATAAATGGTTTGTATTCTGCAGAAACCGCAAATCAGGACAAGCAGATCGTTTTTCTGGTGTCAGCGTTGCCCTTCAGTATGGTTCAGAGAGTGAGGACGACCCTGTGCTTTCAGGTGATGTTTGGTAATTATTTTTGTTAAAGAGAAATTAATAGTTATGTTGCAAAATAACAGTTCAAACCATAAATGCTTACAGGCTCTGTGTGCTATGATGAGGGAGAGTCAGAGGCAGAGAGCCAGAGTTCGAGCATGGAGATGAGTAACCCCATCTTTCAGCTGTATGAAGCCGTTAGAGGGGCCAGGAACAACCAGGGCCAGGTCTTCTCCGAACCTTTCCAGCAACTGCCGTCCCGCAGGGAGTATCCTGATTACTATCAACAGATAAAACAGCCCATCTCGCTGCAGCAGATAAGGTTTATCACATTAAAAGATTGACTTTTTCTCCAAATGATTGTTCTACAGTAGGTTTCCATGTTAAATGAGGGAATTACATTACAATTTACATTTTAAGGACAAAGATGAAGAATGGTGAATACGAAAGCGTGGAACAAATAGATGCCGACCTCAATTTGATGTTTGAGAATGCAAAGCGCTACAACATGCCCAACTCAAGCATATACAAACGGGCCTTCAGGCTACAGCAGATTATGCAGGTGATCATTTGTACTGAAATGTGTTCTCAGCCTAAAAAAAGGCAAAAAATATTCATTTGATAACTTCATGTATATTTCTGTTGCCTATTTAGGCGAAAAAGAGGGAGCTTCTGAGGAAAGATGAGGAAGATGGAGACAGCATTTTGTCATCTGATGCAGGAAGTGTTAAGAGGAAAAGGTTTTATGATCTTAACTTTAATCATTCTTTAATCATTTTAAGTGTTTGATATCTGTCTAGATTCTTATTCTACTTTATATTTTTGTCCAGCCACAAGAAGAATGTCAAAAAGAACCGAATGAAAGCATTGTACACAGCAGTTGGTGAAGCCAGGGAGGCAGCTACCAACAGACGTCTGTGTGAACTTTTCATGGTCAAACCATCCAAAAAGGACTACCCTGACTACTATAACGTCATTCTCGAACCGATGGACCTGAAAACCATCGAGCACAAGATTAAAAATGAACGCTACACCACCGAGGAGGAACTGATAGAGGACATGAAGCTGATGTTTCGTAATGCTCGGCATTATAATGAGGAGGGATCTCAGGTCTGCAGCATGACTTCTGTTATAAAATATAAAGCATTTCTTTTGCTACAATTGTATTTAAAAACAAATTTGAGAAGCAACACATCTTTCTGACGCTCTGGTCATTGGTTTTATGCAGGTATATAATGATGCAGATGTTTTGGAGAAGATACTGAAAGATAAGCGGAAGGAGTTGGGACTACCACCGGAGGAGGAGGATGTGGGATCACCTAAATTAAAATTAAGTAGGTGCTGTCTGTGTTTGGCATGTTTTTAGTTAACCTACTAGTGACTGGATGTGCTTAAGTTAAATACCCCTCGATATATTTTGATGCTAATTGCAAGTGAGCTTTAAATTCTGATTTCATTGAAAATATTAAGTCCATTAATAGTCTTGCATCGAATTTGAGCTGTTACAGTTACTGTATTTTCTTGCCATGTTTACACCCTCCAGCGGTAGAAAACCTTGGATATTCTTATTTTTAACATTTTATTAGCTCTAGTTACTGAAATGACAAGTCTGAAAATAGTGGCTAGCTGGTTGACCCTTAGCTATTTGGTGCGCATACGGTCATCAGCGAATCCCTAGTATAGTTCTATACCAGCAAGAATTTCCTAGAGCTTAGAACTATCTTATTCTTGTCATTTATTGGCACCCCTGGTAAAGAACTGGTAAAATGTCCTAAACTAAATCCATCTTTTATTTATTTTAACACTGAAGATTTTTTTGAAAGTCCAATCTCTTCATCCAAGAACATTTGTTCAGTGGGAAAAATACCACAGGAAATGACTTTGTTACATACTCACTGGTTACACAATTAGTGGGTGTCCTAAAAGTCTCTTTAAATTTAATTGGAGCATTTTTTATTTATTTATAGTTTACATTTTTCAGTTGATCAGTTTCTAGCAACTTCTAATTAGTACTCCGCTTTTCTAAAAGAAAATATCCAGGTGGTTTTTGCATGAAGCAAAATTTTAGGATGTGGTGGAGGAACTATAGTGCTCTGGGCCAGTTTCTCTTCCAAGAAGCCTTGGGACCCTTGTTAGAAAGCTTGACTTAATGAACTCTTTAAAATACATCAATAAAAATCTAGGGCGTTTGCCAATAAGCTATAAACTTTAACAGTAAAATGAATAAACACAGAATGGTTTACCAGAAAAAAAAATCAACCCTCTGCCATGGCCATCATAGTCCCCAGATCTGAATAGTATAGGAAACCTGCAGGGTGAGCAGAAGAGAAGCACTCTGGATAATTTATAGAGATGGTGCAAGAAAAAATACTCAAAGATCCCTCTCTCTGTGCTCTACCCTTGTAAAATCTTTTAAAAAATTGTTTGTGTTGGCACCCATAGTACCAGCAATTATGCCATTTGTGATTTTGTTAAAACAAGTTTTTGAACAGTTTGTTTTCCCCACTGATAAATGTACTCCAATGTTTGATTTTTGTCTACATTTTCATGGTGTGTTGGTGCTGCTGCAACAAAAGAGGGAGTTACACTATATTGCCAAAGGTCTTTGTCTAATTTTACATGTACATGAACTTTGATGACATCCTATTTTAATCTATAAGGTCCATTTTGTTGATAGAACCACAGTTGCCAGCAATAGCACAAACTGTTCTGTAAACATCTTCCACAGGGCCTCTGCTCTAATTCATCCCAAAGGTGATTAAGAACGTTGAGGTCAGGACTCTGTGCAGGTCACTCAAGTTTTTTCACACCAAACTTTATAACCTGCAGACATGGAAGAAATTGTAACACCAGAATTTGTTGATTTGGTGGTGTGACCCAATACTTTTGGCTGTATAGTGTACAGGTCCTTCTCAAAATATTAGCATATTGTGATAAAGTTCATTATTTTCCATAATGTCATGATGAAAATTTAACATTCATATATTTTAGATTCATTGCACACTAACTGAAATATTTCAGGTCTATTATTGTCTTAATACGGATGATTTTGGCATACAGCTCATGAAAACCCAAAATTCCTATCTCACAAAATTAGCATATTTCATCCGACCAATAAAAGAAAAGTGTTTTTAATACAAAAAACGTCAACCTTCAAATAATCATGTACAGTTATGCACTCAATACTTGGTCGGGAATCCTTTTGCAGAAATGACTGCTTCAATGCGGCGTGGCATGGAGGCAATCAGCCTGTGGCACTGCTGAGGTCTTATGGAGGCCCAGGATGCTTCGATAGCGGCCTTTAGCTCATCCAGAGTGTTGGGTCTTGAGTCTCTCAACGTTCTCTTCACAATATCCCACAGATTCTCTATGGGGTTCAGGTCAGGAGAGTTGGCAGGCCAATTGAGCACAGTGATACCATGGTCAGTAAACCATTTACCAGTGGTTTTGGCACTGTGAGCAGGTGCCAGGTCGTGCTGAAAAATGTAATCTTCATCTCCATAAAGCTTTTCAGCAGATGGAAGCATGAAGTGCTCCAAAATCTCCTGATAGCTAGCTGCATTGACCCTGCCCTTGATAAAACACAGTGGACCAACACCAGCAGCTGACACGGCACCCCAGACCATCACTGACTGTGGGTACTTGACACTGGACTTCTGGCATTTTGGCATTTCCTTCTCCCCAGTCTTCCTCCAGACTCTGTTACCTTGATTTCCGAATGACATGCAGAATTTGCTTTCATCCGAAAAAAGTACTTTGGACCACTGAGCAACAGTCCAGTGCTGCTTCTCTGTAGCCCAGGTCAGGCGCTTCTGCCGCTGTTTCTGGTTCAAAAGTGGCTTGACCTGGGGAATGCGGCACCTGTAGCCCATTTCCTGCACACGCCTGTGCACGGTGGCTCTGGATGTTTCTACTCCAGACTCAGTCCACTGCTTCCGCAGGTCCCTCAAGGTCTGGAATCGGCCCTTCTCCACAATCTTCCTCAGGGTCCGGTCACCTCTTCTCGTTGTACAGCGTTTTCTGCCACACTTTTTCCTTCCCACTGACTTCCCACTGAGGTGCCTTGATACAGCACTCTGGGAACAGCCTATTTGTTCAGAAATGTCTTTCTGTGTCTTACCCTCTTGCTTGAGGGTGTCAATAGTGGCCTTCTGGACAGCAGTCAGGTCGGCAGTCTTACCCATGATTGGGGTTTTGAGTGATGAACCAGGCTGGGAGTTTTAAAGGCCTCAGGAATCTTTTGCAGGTGTTTAGAGTTAACTTGTTCATTTAGATGATTAGGTTCATAGCTCGTTTAGAGACCCTTTTAATGATATGCTAATTTTGTGAGATAGGAATTTTGGGTTTTCATGAGCTGTATGCCAAAATCATCTGTATTAAGACAATAAAAGACCTGAAATATTTCAGTTAGTGTGCAATGAATCTAAAATATATGTTAAATTTTCATCATGACATTATGGAAAATAATGAACTTTATCACAATATGCTAATATTTTGAGAAGGACCTGTATTTTAAGGCTTCTTACATGTCTTTACCAGGGTGCCATCAGATTTGTCTGTATATCCTCGCAGAGGTTTGTGCCCTGCTGAGTGCTTTCAGTGCTTTTCCCAACTTGGTTTTACAATTCTCCTTTGCAGTTTTAACACTGTTAAATTTTCTGTCCTAGGAAAAAGTGGCGTTTCTCCAAAGAAATCCAAATACCTCACCCCTCTCCAGCAGAAATTAAATGAGCTCTACGATGCTGTCCGAAACTTCACAGACCGCCGGGGTCGCCGTTTAAGCACGATCTTTCTCCGACTGCCGTCTCGCTCCGAGTTGCCCGACTACTACGCAACGATTAAAAGACCCATCGACATGGAGCGCATCCGAAGCCACATGGTAACAGGCCGATACCAGGATGTTGAAGCTCTGTTTGAGGATTTTGCTCTCATGTTCAACAACGCCTGCATCTACAATGAGCCAGAGTCACTGATCTACAGAGATGCTCTGGTGTTGCACCGAGTGTTACTGGAGACTCGGAAGCAGCAGGAGCGAGGGGAGGACTCCGGTCCTCCTGCTGTGGGACCTCTGGTGCGAGAGCTGATCAGGAATCTGTTTGTGTCCGTAATGGGCCACCAGGATGAAGAGGGCCGGTGTTACAGTGACTCGCTAGCTGAGATTCCTGCTGTAGATCCAAGCGCACCTGAAAAGCCAACGCTTAACTTTGACATCATCAGGATAAATGTGGAGCGGGGTCTTTACCGGAGACTGGACATCTTCCAGGAGCACATGTTCGAGGTGTTGGAGAAGGCTAGAAGACTAAACAGGTATGTAAACTTTAAAAAAGAACTTAAAATGTAGGTCCCTCTTAAATCCCCTTCACAGTTTTTTTTTTCTTATTTATTTCCTTAGCTGTTGTTTTATTTTTATTTTTTTATTTCCGTATGCCCAGCTTATAACCATGTTGTTTGAGAAAAATAAAATACGAAAAAAAGAGTTTTAGTAGAAAAAACAAAATGAAAAAAACTAAAAATGTTATACAAAGTTAAAGAGGTTGGTTGGTTAAGAGTTTTTTTAATAAGAGTTCTTAATGACTGTTCAAATCAACTATAAATCAGCTATTTATTGTACTGCATAACCCTAAGCTGCTGTATTTTTAAAATCTGAGCTGTCAGCAAAATAGATATTTGGTGAAGACATGACTGTAGTTGTTTGTTGAGTCTACATTTACTCACTAATACGATCCACTTTAATTGTAAAGTTCAAACATTTGTTTGTACTGTTGCTGTGGTGATCTTTTTGTAAATACCTGAATAAAATTGAGTTAATATCTTTATTTAATTAAGTATTTTAGTTGGAAATAGAGATTAATGTTTCCATTAAAATGGCCACTGTGTTTTGGGTTTCAACCAAAATCTGAAACGCAACTGATATGTTTTAACGTATTTAATAAAGTTGGTAGGTGAAAATCTGGTTATTCATTTAATTTATCTGATTGTTTTGATCCATATTTTTTCCTAGCTTTACAATAATGATGGAAACTGTATTCTGTTTTTCCACTTTACAGGACCGACTCTGAGGTGTTTGAGGATGCTGTTGAGCTTCAGCAGTTTTTCATTAAGATCAGGGATGAACTATGCAAGAATGGAGAGATCTTACTCTCCACTGCCCTCAATTACACGTTAAAGCACCTGCACAACGACGTAGAGCAGGATAAGAGGGAGAAAATTCCTAAAGAGATTGAGGAGGATAAGCAAAAAATGGAGGAAGAGGAGGGAAACAAAGGTTTGTAAACTTTTGTCGTAACACCGTAGAGATGCACCATCCAAGCGATTTTTGGCTGTCACCAGTTTCTGGTTTTCTTTGAGGTCTAACCTGCAAATTCAGAGTCAAGTTTTTCCTTTAGAAAGAACTGTAATAAATTAAACAGACATAATGTCCTGCAGGTTCTTTGCTTGAGGTGTTTTAAATCCAACAGAAAATAAAAGTATTACAAACTTACCTTTATTAATATATCAAGGAATATATCGCTAGCAAATATCTGGTTTTAACTCAAACAGAAGCACATTTTAAGCATACTATTGGTTGATGCTTGTAAGGAAAATTGTGGAAGCTCTTACTTTTCATAGATCTAATGAATAGAGGAAAAAGGACAAATTTGACCTGGTGATCACAGATCACGTCCAAAACAATTGGCCCTTTCTGTTTTCAGCTTCATTTACGCTCTTCTGTTGCTCATTTACAGATGAGAAGAAAGCAGGGGACTTGGAGAAAGAGGCATGGCAGTCTGATTCAGAGTCACAGCTTGTTTACAGTCAGAACTGCAGCTTTGAGAACAGAACTTATCATGTGGGCGAGTTTGTTTATGTGGAGCCATCAGAACCAAACCTGAAGCCTCATATTGTCTGCATCGAACGTTTGTGGGAGGATGAAATAGGTAAAAATTCTACTACTTAATCTGTTCTTGAGAAATAAATGACTGAGTTCTTTGTTTTAATCCATTGCTCCCTATATATATTTTTTAAACTCTACATGTATGTTAGTTTTTCTTTGCATTTGTGTCTGAAGGTGGGAAATGGCTCTATGGCTGCTGGTTTTATCGACCCAGTGAGACTTTTCATTTGGCCACTCGCAAGTTTCTGGAAAAAGAGGTCTTCAAGAGCGACTACTACAACAAAGTATCTATTAGTAAAGTTCTTGGCAAATGTATGGTAATTTTTGTGAAGGTAAGATCTCCTCTGAAATTAAAACACTACAGGAAACCAGTTTTTGATTTAAAAACAAAAAATCTTATTTATTTATAAGCAACCTTCTGCTTTGTTTAGGATTATTTCAAGATGCTGCCCGAGGGCTTTAAACTAGAGGATGTGTATGTGTGCGAATCCCGTTATGCTGCCAGAAACAAGTCTTTCAAGAAGATCAAAGTTTGGGCCAAGCCGGAGAGCTCTGTGAAACTCGTGCCTCGAGATGTTCCTCTTCCTGTTGTGCGTGTAGCATCCATGTTTGCCAAACCTGACCTGGAAAAAATGGCAATGTCATACGCAGGCATTGGAAATTTTATAGAAAAGGTGAGGTGATGTTATGTTTTCCTGAGTTAAACACTATGGATAAGAGCTTAAAGATTTTTTATATAAATATTAATCTACAGTAGAAATTAGAATAGTTTTTTAGTGTACCTCGGCATTACAAAACCGGAACACTAGCTCTGCAGGGAATCTCACTATAAAGTATCACTGTGGAGTCCACGTAATGATAAAAAGGAAGATTGATTCCCTTATGGATTGTTGCCAAGCAGAAACGGTTATTATTTACCATGTCCTACAGGGGATTAATTACCTCTCAAGGTGGTTACACGCCTCCTGACATGGCGCAGGGTGACTAAGGAGTTGTCATTCATGAGTACAAAACATCATGAAAGCAAACACGTTTTCTGTGTGTGCTTGTGAATTTATTTAGGAGAGAGAAGATGTCCCTATGGAGATGAGTGCAACTGAGCCAGGGTGCCAATGCTATGAGCAGTTACGCTTCAACAAAATGTGGTTCAAAGTGGGGGACTGTGTTTACATCCAATCGCATGGTCTGTCCAAACCTCGGGTTGCCAGGTTGGTCAAAGTCATCATGCATGCAATCAATAAGGAAATAAGGTCTGAAATGATGTTGATCCTGTTTATAAAATATGTAGTATTTGATGGACTGTAATGTGTCGGCTCCCCTGGTTGCCCTGCAGGATAGAAAAGCTGTGGGTACAGAATGGAACAGTCTTCTTATTTGGACCCATCTTTATTCATCCTGAGGAAACGGAGCATGAACCTACAAAGATGTTTTACAAGAGAGAAGTGTTTCTGAGTCACCGAGAAGAAACCCTGCCCATGTCTCGTGTCATAGGTACTGCTTTGGGAATTTCTTCCCTAAACTTCTCTAAAAACGCTTTGCACATATATAGTTGACACACACACATAAGTATAAACCTGTACGGTGGAGAGTTTGGATGGTTTCACACCAGGATAAATAAAATAATTTATGAATATTTAGTTTAAAGATCCATTATAGTTATTGGATGTTAAAGACTTTGCATAAGCTTGGGTTCCCTCACCTTTTAAAATGGAGCAAACAACTCTGTGAAAGAGCCCATAGAGTTTTTAGTTACAGTTTTTTGTTTAGCACAAAAACTTTAAACAAGAAACACATTGTATGGCTGTGACATCTAAAGGGTTCTTGAAAAGTCTCAAAAAGTATTGAATTTCAATTACATATTTAGCAGATCTTAAGAAATGTAGGAAAAGAAAATGGAGTGTTGAAATACATTTGCATTTCTGGACTTATTTCTTGTCCAGCTGTTTTGACAAGTTGCGTCTGTCCATTAGTCCACCCATCCTGTGTTGGTCATCCTACCCAACCTTCATTCATCTTTTCAGTCTGCTTTTTTAGGTTACATATATTTAAAGCTTGACCACACGTTAAAATGCACAAAAAAGGTCTGGGAACTGTGTAATCTTGATTCTGTAAACCCTGAAGGAACCCTACACCTGCCTTTTAAACATCAACATCATCAGTAATAATCTTAAACCAATAGATAAACATTACGTAACACAGTTTTAAAGGTTTTATGTGCCTTCATTCAGACCATTAGTTTACTGATTGCCCAGCAGCTGCTTAGATTAAGAAAAAGGCTGATCTTTACATTTTTATATTACTGTATGTTAAGTATGTGGTCCCCTCCAGTAGGGGAGGTAAACTTCAAAACAATTTTAATACAACAGCATTATTTCTTCCTAACTGTCCTCCAGGCAAATGTACAGTGTCCTCTTTCAAGGACTACCTGTCCAACAGACCCACCGAGTATACAGAAGAAGATATCCTTCTGTGTGAGAGCCGCTACATTGCGACAGAGAAAATAATGAAAAAATTCAAGGGTCTGAAACGCTTCTCATACTCCTCCAAAGTGGTGGAGGATGAGGTCTATTACTTCAGGTTTGGGAACTAAATTGGATTAATTTCTTTCCAAATGGAGCCTCTTAGTTCCCTGCTGTTTTATTTTTCTTTTGTTTTGATATCTATTATAGGAAACTGATAGTGCCTCAAAAGGAAGCGTCACCCTTTTTGGACAAAAAAATAGATGAACTTGAGGTGAAACTGGCAGACATAGAGGATGCAGATGATGACATAGACGACATGGACGAAGATGAAGACGCTCCGACGACACCTTCTATGCCTCAGATGCAATCCTCTCTTACCAGTGACATGGACATCATGGCTTACACACCTTCTCAGGTATTCATACACTTCTAAAGACGATAACCCAACAAAACCACACATTGCAATCAGAAGCTTCAAGTTCTTACTGTCGATGTTACAAAATGTGGCCGATTTATTCATTTTTTTTATTTATCATTAAGGCAACTCCTAGGGTGAAAGGTTTGGCAAAGAAGGAAGGAGCCAAAAGAAAGATCAACATGAGTGGCTATATCCTGTTCAGCAGTGAAGTTCGAGCCATCATCAAAGCTCGACACCCTGATTATTCTTTCGGGGAGCTGAGTCGTCTTGTTGGCACGGAGTGGAGAAACCTTGAAGCTTCTAAGAAAGCTGAATATGAAGGTGAATCATTAGGACCAGCAAGCATGATCGGGGTCTCCATGTTAGCTGAAGTCAACTGAAAACATTTTTTATGTTTCAGAGCGTGCTGCTAGAATAGTGGAGCAACAGGAACGTGACAGGCCCTTCAAGCAAGGTTCCCCCAAAGCAGGTACCCCTGTAGGGGCACTGATGGGTGTGGTGCCTTCACCTAGCACTATGGGAATGATAAACCAATCCATGACACCTGTGTCAGGTAACCCCTCTCAGAGACAGCACGAGTGTTTGACAACAAGACGGCAGGAAAATGAGGCTGGACTGTTTGAAAACCTTGAACTTCTTTTAAGCGTTTTAAGCTTGTTTGAGCTAAAAGCACATTCTGGAAGCATTTCATTTTTTCTTTTGCTGCTGTAAAATATTTTGTTTTCATCATCTCCAGCTTTATGTGTGATTTTGCATGACAGTGACTGCATGATGGACTTTTTAACCATGAATGGCTTATTTAGTTTTCCATTTCATATACGTTTTTTTTAACATTCATTTATTTTTAGGCTTTTGCATTGTCAGCCCCTTTCACACACTGAATCTTCAGCATTACCAGTTATTGCTAATTAGGTGCAATTTGACTTGCTAACAGTTAACACAAAGCTTTTCTTTATAGCAAAAGTTTTGCTATAATGTTATCTTCATTCATGCATGTATGCATGTTAAAACAACTGACTCAGATCAATAATCAGGCAAAAATTGTACAAAAATATATACATTTTGCATTTAAGATGAAAAACATTTGTCTATAAATATGCTCTATCCAGAACTCTTTAAGTGGAATAGGTTTAGCTTCACATAGTACAAATCGTGTAGAAAATCTCCTATTAAGCACATTTTGCTATCTGATTATTAATCGATTAATTAAAAAAATTGTTGACAGATTATTCAATTGGCAAAATAATCGTTAGTTGCAGCCCTACAATTGGCGCACATCAGCAGACATCTTGACTGAATAAATCACAAAAAATCAAAACCACAGTAAATTTTCTTAACTGGGAACTTTATGCTCACAAACAATATCCAAGGGCATACTGATGTTTTGGCTGTTTACTCCCTTCTTGAGCTTCACTGCCCTCCAAAAAAAGTTACAACTTGCAATATCACATCTTTTTTTCATCCAGAGTTGCATCAATTTATGGCCATGGTCTTGTAGAGATGATGGGAGAGTCGGACCTCTGCACAAATTCTTCTCCAGCACATCCAAAAGACTTTCAGTGTCGATAAGGTCTGGACTCTGGTGGCTAATCTGAAAGGGATGCCTATATATATACTTTAATGAATTTATCAAAATAACATCTCAGTTGTTTCAAACATTTTTTCAACATGAAAACCCTTATCTGACTATGCAGTGTTTTGTCTTAATAATGCACAAATTAAAACCCAGCCATGTTGCTGGCTGCAGACGACGAGTCACTAATGGATGCAGGTGTGCTAATGGTACCGAATGCAGGAGTTGTAGCTGTAGATCTGAGGCTGACGGAAATTGTGCATTCTTCACCCTTGAGAAAAATCTGGTGCTTAACCAGATACTTCCTCATATTAGACGTATTCCCATCGCTGGTCTTGCACTGCAGCGAGCGTAATCTGCATCGCATTTTGAAAGTGGAGCCATACTTTCGAGTGCTTTTTATCAGCCATGCTTTGTTGACTAGCAGCGGCTACCGACATCATTACACTCTTGTACGTGCAATGCTGTGTTCATGTCCAGCATGGAAAATTGGCCACTCTTCCACTCTCTTAGTGTCACAATGATATGTTTAGGTACCGAAACATGGTACCGTTTGATTTTACGTGAATCTGTATTCGGTAATACAGACGGAATTTGCTTGGTACCTATAAATGAACCAAATTCGGTACCGCTCCCTAGACCTGACCATTGGCAGCAACCCCATATTGCAGCACTGCCTCCAAATGCCTGTACTTTAGGCACTAAGCAAGATGAGTGCATTACTTCCTTTGCCTGTCATCTTACCCTGATGCGCCAGGGGAAATGCAGACTTATCAGACCACATGACTATCCCTTGCTCCAGATTGCAATGTTTATGCATCCTGGTAAATTGAAGCCTTGTTTTGTGATTAGCCTCGCTGGTCATTGGTTTTCTTTTGTGTTTACACAGCTGTCTAGTCCCAATTCTTGAGTTCCCCTTCACAATATGTGAGTAGGAATGGGTTTTATGTCACTCTTGAACATAGCCGTGAGTTCTGCTGATGATTTTTACGATTTGATTTTACCAAACATTTAAGTGATTGCTGATCACGATATTTAACATTTATTCCCCAAAGTTGATTCCCCACCATACTTTTACTTTTTAATAATGCATAGGATTGTTTTTAACCCAATCTTAGTAGTTGAAGCAATCTTCTTGAATGTTGGATCTGGGATGTGCTTGATGGATGCCAAAAATTTGACCCTTCCGAAACAGATGGTCTTTTTCAAGATCACAGGATGTCGCTGCTCAGTGTATCAGTTAGGGTTAAATGACTTCTTGCCAACTGAAACATAAACATCTATCAAGTAATTATCCAATTGGACATTCCTATGTATTTGCTTTTTTAAGGCCAAGTGGTGACCTTTTTTGGACAGGCAGTGCTATTTGACCTTTACCCTTAGGTTTGGATTGTTTCTTACCTTGATTTCGCAACTCAAATTCCAGAAAGAGGCTGTTTTTTTGGTGGCCTTGGTTAATTCGTCCTCTCCACCTGTTTACTTTCAGTGAGCTCATCCACGTTTCTTTTATAGATGATCTTTGCGGCAAAAGTAGTCAGCATATCCGTTTTTTTTTTTGTTTGTTTTTTCATATTTTATCAATACGCAGCCATACTTGAATTTGTTATATTTCCTAACTAGGGAGGAATGTTTTTTTCTACCCTGGTTATGACCAGACTAGAAAACTTGACTGAGACACAAATGGATGTTCTGAATACATCCCTGAAGGTGCATGTGTGAAAAGGGCAAATATGTTTGGTAGCTGTAGTGCATGTTGTTTTAGAGTCAGCTGCATGTAACTTATGCATGAATGTGTTGTGCTCTCCTCGCCCTCTTCCCAAAGGCATGATGGGAGCTTACGGCCCACCTTACATGCCCATGCAGGGCCCCCACGAGGGTTTGCTGAGTGTGGCTCCAATGCCACCTCACCCTGCAGGGGGTCCTAACCTGCCTCTTCACCATCTCCACCAAGGCATGCCAGGGTATCCAGGCATGCCACATCAGGGTAAGGGCTTTTCTGTCCTAGCCACACCTGCTCAGTCACATGAGATCGTGCCTCTCCTGCTGGAGGGGTTTACCTGGTCTACAGGCTGCAAAGCCTGTGCTACACACAGAGCTGATAAAGCTCCTGCTCTTGAACAACCAAAACACACTCACTTAACACCTAATGTACAACATCCATATTCATACACGTATTGCATGTTAGAGCTCATACCAGATAACTAACATTTAACTGATATTGATAAACTAACAATTTTAGAAGTTGTTGTAAATCTTGACATGAAGCAAATCCAGAAATAAGAACATACTCATGGACCTTCTTAAATCTAATGTAAGTTGTGTTTTAAATCAGGAATGATGGGAGCTGGTGCAAATGGCATGGCAGGAAGTCCTGGGCAAAGCAACTTCATTCAACAGGTGAGTGAAAACAGAAAGTGATGAACACTTGCATTAAATGTGTTGTTAATGTTGTTTTTTATTTATTCATTGTATAACTTCTCTTTATAACACATAGAAATCAGGTCATGATTCCAGCATGATTCTTTGTCACTGCTGCACATAAGTAGAGACGCCAGTTATTTTAGTGATGCAAGCATGTTTTAATAAAAATTCAGTTTGAAAATATTTTTTTCTATTTCTTTTAAGCCTGGTATGTTCAGTCCAGGCCAGAATGCCCCTCCACCATATCCAGGACCGGGCCAGCCATCCCACTTGCAACCCACCACTCCAATGTTTGTGGCACCACCACCGAAAACACAAAGGGTGCTTCACTCAGAGGCCTACCTGAAGTATATTGAGGGATTAAATTCTGAGTCGAACACTGTCAGCAAGTGGGACCAAATGCTGAAAGGTGCTGCTTCTTTCTGCTTTCCATAAGGTTGTATCTGTCTTTGTTTTTGTTTAAATACTACAGATTATGTTGCAAGATCTTATTAATACATTGTATTTTTTTCTGCATCATGATATATACAGTCATGTTTTTACATACGTCAAAAAACATGTTTATATGGTTCTGCTGACTTACAGTGCCTTGCAAAACTTTCCATACCCCTTGGATCTTTTCCACAAATTTCCGGTTGCTACCCCCCCTGTATTTACCTCAGCTTTCCTATCTTTCAGTCAGTCAGTTTTTCCGGCCTGTCAGTTTAGGTGACATATATTAGTAGGTTGTGCTATACTCTTTCTATTTACAGATTACTGGTTGAACAGTGCTCCCTGAGATGTTTAAAGCTTGGAATATGTGCTTGTTTGTGTTGGTCTAATGCATAGAAACTCTGAAATACTCTGAAGACTGGTGGTAAAATAAAATGTGGAGAGGTTCAGGTGGTTTGATTATGTTTGCAAAGCACTGTTTAAAGAAGTAAATTTTTTCCCTAACAGCTCAAAGACGTGACGCTCACCTGACCAAAGAGCAGGAGAGTCGACTTCCGGCGCACTGGCTGAAGAGCAAAGGAGCTCACACGACCATGGTGGACGCATTGTGGCGTTTGCGTGACCTAATGCTGAGAGATTCTCTGAATATCTGTCAGGCGTACAACCTCTAACCTCCCAGATAGAACCACTCACCTCAGTAACGACTCTTATCCTCAAGTTCCCAAACTTCTAGACCATAGAAGCAATATTTTATAGTGAGTGATGACCACTTTTATATTTATCAGCTTAAAAGAATGAGCTTCATAGTATCTGTGTGTGTGTTTTGTTTTTATATATACTTTTTGGAATAGTGACGCTAAACCTGTGATTTTAAGTTTTTTCCTTTTTTGACGTACTTGTGCAACCAAAATAAAAGTATGAACACCTTGTCCCTGCTGTGCTTCTAAATTATGTTGGAATGTCTTATTTGAAGTACTTCCTGTTTGATGTTGTCACATCCTCCTGAGAATTAAGTCTGTGCCATTCTCTTTAGTGTTTGCCCTGTCCTAATGTTCTCCTCGCCGCCCGCCTTTTGACAAAATAACACACACTGACTCTTGAAACTGGAACCTAGAAAAGCCATCCACTCTAAATCAACACTTCTCATGGAGTAACTTACAACTGAAGGAAAGGAGCGTCTAGGTGAGGTTTATTATCTGCTCAGAGTTGTCGGCATTAGCTAGCTAGCTAGTTAGCGGGTTTAACTGTGTTAAAAGTCGCCGGTTAATTGAACTTTTCTCAGACCTGATTAGCAGACAATTCTCAAGCGTCTGTGCTTGTTTGATGTGAAGTCACCATCATACATACATACTTTTAGAAGCATTTGGGTTTGTTTCTGCGAAGATTAATGCACTAGTGGCTCTGCAACAAGACCGTTGCTTTGCTAATGTGTTTTAGTAGCGCCAATGTTTAGCCGGCGGTCGGATTTAATTAGGAAACTTAAACATGTTTTTACTTGACAATAGTATCTTCTAAGTACGGATGGTGTTATGAATCGAAATAATATAATACGTGTTATACGTGACCCTTGTGGGGGTTTATTAAGAGGTTTGTATGCCTCGGCTAACTGGCTAGCGCACCAGTCTTACAGAAACTAATATTTTGAGGTGACGTTTCATCAGGTAAATGCGGGGAAGGTTCGGCAGACGGAGATGTGTTAATCGGCGCATAAAATGTGCTGTAAATCAACTGTATTTATAAGGCCCAACTATACTTATTCAGACCGCAGGACGCCTCCCAGTTATGTTCCTGGAGGACGTAAAGGGAAGGCTCTTAACTGGGGGATAGAATATACAAACCAGTCGGATTCAATATGTCTTTGTCCTCTGTTTGTTGGTGACTGATAAAGATGCCATCGCAAGATAAAATAAAATTAATGCGTGGAGGATGAAAAGAAAGAGTAAATGATATAGTCCAGTTATGCGGTGGTTTGAAAAGTCACACGTTTAGGAGTCCCGCTGTGTTCAGATTTTGCATCATTAAGAAAGGAGAAAAGGTTTCACTTCTACAAAAGGGTCAATATATATATTTATGGTTACAGATGCTCGGAATGCTGTATGAATAGTACCCTAGTACTTTACAACATCACAGATTTGGGGTGTCTATTCGCATGTCATCTAGAAGAGCGTTTTTTCATTGGGTAATTTAGATTAATAAAGCAAAATATCAACAATTTCAGAATTTATTGTAGGGCTTTAAAACAGTAGCCCCTCATAAGATTTTTGGAGGCATTATGTATATAGCCAGAAGTCCTGATTCTGACCTACAAAGAACTGAATTCCAATCATTTCCATGTCCCCCAGGTCTGTAGCGTCCATCATCTATACCAGGGGTGGCAAGCTGCAGTCCTCGGTGTCCTCCAACTTTTAGATGTGTCCCAGGTTCAACACATGGCTGAATTATCTCCTCAGTCTGCAGCCAATTTCTTCAGAGTCCTGCTAATGACCTAATCATTTGATTCAGGCGTGCAGAAGAAGAGAGACACCCAAAAATTGCAGGACACGAGCCCTTGAGGGGCTGGAGTTTGACACCTGTGACCTAGACTACTTCCACATACATTTTATGTAGAAAAGTTGGTCGGTCTCAGAAGCTCGCTGAATTTAACCAGTTTACCGTGATAGGATGCCACCTTTGCAATAATAATTCATTAAATTTCCTCACTAGTAGAGATTCCACGGTCAGACAGAGGGTGATATGTGTAGCAAGGTGTAATTAAATTGGAACAACAGCAACTCAGACATGGGAAAATCAGAGTTGGGGACCGTGCATACTGAGGTGTACAAGTCACAGACTTTAAATCACTACAGGTCTCCAAACTTCATGTGGCCTTCAAATTATTTTAACAGTGTGCTGCAAGCTTAATGAAATGGGTTTCCATGGCTGAGCAGCTGCTTCCAAGTCTTTAGTCACCAGGTGCAATGCAAAGCGTCGGATGCAGTGACGCACGCACACACCCACTGCTCTACACAGCATTAGATACATGTTTTCTGGAGTAACAAATCATACTTCCATGTGTGGTAATCCAATGGAAGAGTCTAGAATGCTAGGAGAACCAAACATGTCAGACTGCATTTTGCCAAGTATAAAGTTTTCAGAGTGGACTTTGGATTTTTGTTGTTTTTCAGGGTGGATCTTAGTTTCAGTGAAAGAAATGCTATAAGCTGCAGCATACAAAGCATTTTGAGCAGTTTTGTTCTCCTGACTTTGGGAACAATTTGAAGATCACTTCTTTTCCACTAGGACTGTGCACCAATGCCAAAAGCAAGGTCTATAAAGACATTGTTCAGTGAGTTTGATGTGAAATAATTTGATTGGCCTCTACAGAGTTCTTATCTCAACCCGATAAACACCTGAGATGAATTAGAGCGAAGTGCTCTCTGTGCAGTGCTACTGCTTTCTTCAAGATGTTGCTAATCATTAAGTTATCAAAGTGAAGCTTGAAGACCTGTTATATAAATGAGAAATATTTTAGATTATTATTTTTAAGCACACATTCAGATTTGTATTAATGTTATGGACAAAGGAGTTGTATTATGATAAATTATTTATTATATAGCAAAATATACATTCACAGTATAAATTAGACCAGACTTGTAAGTTTTGCTAGAAAGCACAGAAACAAATGTGACTGACACGATGGTCCAGGATGTCAAGCAACTTCAAGTAGAAGCATTGAACTCTGTACTTTTTATATCCTGCTACATCTCTTTCAAACTGACAGAAAGATGTGTGTGTGCTGAATGTTGCCATGACTTTTGGCACTTTGCTGTTGCTTTACTCAACTTGGTAGAGAAAATCATTCGGATTCAAATAAGCACTTCAAAATTTTCAAGGTCGTTTGTTTTCGTCTACCTTAGAGTGTTAATGTCTAAATGACTGTTTTAGCTAATTGTAGACTTGGTGTATCATTCACCATCTTTTCTCCATTAATCCTATTTTTTACCTTAATTAATCCAGTTGGATTATTTGAAAATTATATTTTTTATGGGTGACAGTCAACCAGAGTCAGAGGTATATGTTTTTGGATAGGCAGACTCCAGTGCTTTTGAGAATTAGGATATTACTTGAAAATAGTTTTGTTTCAGATGTACTTTCTATTCACATTTACTCGAATATGTCTTTGTCTCTTTCTGACAGACTCTCTTCCTGGCAGAGCTTTTATTCAGACGTCTTCACGCCACAATATTTCCCACTCTGCAGATATCTCATCTGGACTTCAGCCTCCAACATCAGAGCTAAAAGGATGTCTCAGCTCCAGTTTCAGTGTCCACCTAGCTCCATCCCTGCTGCTTCTGCCCCACTGCAGCTGGGACAGCCGCAGCTTGGCTACAGCATCCCATGTGCTACAGGCGCCTTACCATCAGAGAGCGCCAGCCAGCCCATCAGGAGCTCTGCTCTCCCCGCAGGCTCAGCCACTCCCTATAATACCACCACAGGTTTGTTTGCATTTTATTTTCTTAAGTGTTGTTTTGTTTGTCTAAATATATTATTTATCATCTCAGTTCATCAAATGTTGTTGAAAACATAATTTATTTTACGAGTTCAGTTCAATAAATGAAACTTCTCTAGACTCATTACACGCAGCGATATAATCCAAACAATATTTTCTGTGAATACATAATCTAGTTTCTCAGATAATTAGAAAATTAAATAAGGCTGAAAACATGAAATGATTTTTGATATAGAAATGTAAGCCTTATGAAAAAGTATGTCCGTGGGCGGCGCTGGTGGTGTAGGGGCGAAAGCGCGCGACCATGTACAGAGGCTACAGTCCTCAAATGGCGGCTGTCACGGGTTCGAGTCCCGGACCCGGTGACATTTACCGAATGTCTACCCCTCTCTCCTGTCTACCTACTGTCAAAAAATGGAAAAATAAAGGCCACTAGTGCCGAAAAAATATCTAAAAAGAAAAAAAAAAAAGTATGTCTGTGCATTGTATAGTAGATGGTGTCAGTACTTGGTTGGGGCTGCTGTTAGATAGCTGCGCTGACTTTGAAATTGAGAAAGCCCAATGAACCACCAAACGATGACATGTCTCTCTAAATGACCAGTGATGGGGGAAACTTGACACTGAAGCGGTTTAGATTCATCGTCCTGCTCACTCCTCCGAACTCTGGGGCCTTTATTTCAAACTAAAATGCTAAATTTATGTGTGCCATAGAGGTTTGCCTTGCTGATCAACAGTCCCGTTCTTTTTCTCCATAGTCCAGATCAGATGTTTCAGATATTGTCTCTGGTTCAGGGGGTCTTTAGACATGGAGTGCCACAGTTGTAGCCCATTTTCAGGGTATGTCCGTGTGTGGTGGCCCCTGGAGCACCGACTGCAGCCACAGTTCATACCTTCTGCATCTCCCCTTCACACTGTGTGAGCTGTCTCAGATAAAAACCTTTCTCGTGAAAGAAATTCTCTGGCCTTTAGCTTAAATCTGTGATGGTTCAGTGTGACAGGTGCTCCGACCGCCAGGTTAGTGCGGTCACAACCACAGACAATTTAAGACAAATATCAAGCAGTGTCAGAGTTTTCAGGGAAAAGTTTGGAGTGAGACATACATCTGATGGTTAATTCTTCTTTCACTCAGTCATTAGTGCTTCTATTGCTGTCTGCTTTTCCTCATCCGTCTCTCATTAAAAGCATGAATTACAGATCTGTTGTCTACAAAAATCAGAACTCTTTGTTCCTTTCATTAAAATATTCCATCTTTAGTTTTTTGTTGAACATGTAAAAAGAAAAATCACGTTTGTCTTTAAAAATGTACCATTTGTGGCACGTGAGGACTTCCCGCTTCACAATTTCGCCCCCTATTAGGTATTAATTAGTCAACTCAGAGGCAAGAACGATACAGAGTCAGATTTACTTGCAGCAAGGGTAGCTCACTTTGCAGTGCAGACTACAAAGTGTTGGTACCCCTCTCTCTTTATTTATACATGCTGGTTCACACACAGTTCAACAAACATTCAGTGTGTGTGTGTGTGTGTGTGTGTGGGGGGGGGGGTCAGAAAGGTTAGGGTTCATGTGTCTTGGTTTTAAACAGAGAGGGAGTGAGGACTTGGTAATCATAACTCACTCGTCTCCCACATATCTCTTTTCTGTGACATGTAGGAGAGAAAAGCACTTAGAGCAGACATGAGTGATAAACAATACAAAAGTTTTCAAACCCTAACAATCCCCCCTTTTTTTATCACGAATAAAGTCATCATGATTAGATACATGTAAAAGAAAACACTCTGTGTGAGCGAAAAACCCACAGTAAGCAGATTATATTTTTGGAAAAATACTCAAGAGTACAATAATAATATAATAAATCAAAGAAAACAAAATGTAATAAAAGTAAAAGAATTAAAACAAGCTTTGTTCATGTCATCATTGTACTTTTTCTCATTCCACTTAAATAGCATCTTCTTTCAATTTTCTGCTATAAAGTCATTTTATGAAGTACAATTATGAGTACACTCAGGCATCAAAGATATTTTCATTTAGAACATGTCATCATAGGAGTAGTGGTCTTTATTTTGTAGCTCGGTAAAATAAACCTTTTCTGTGTCATCATAGTCATCTGTCTTTGGGTTCAGTGTGGTGTCAACATTTACACACAGTATTTAAAGAGTATGTGGGTGTTATCTCGACTTAAAAGAGTTTGTGCTTTATGGCCCTATACCCTCCTCGGGTCAGGGGTGACAGACCATCTGCTTTTCCTGAGACATCACCCAAAAGGAATGGGTTTTAACCATTAAACGTCTGATACTGGCTTTTACAGCTTCCTCCTCTAACACAGATGTTCTGAAGAAAGAGAGGTAACCTAAAGGTCATACACTTTGGAACACCTTAGAGCACTTAATACAAGGATTTCCATTACAACTCCTTTCTTCTGATTACAAGGATAATCACAATTAAAAGGAAAATTCTTCAAAACCATCACCCCTCTCAGCTAACAGATAATCCAAAGCCATTCTACTTTGCAAACTCATGTTCGAAGAGCTTGCTGCTCCTCGGTCAGAACAGTGAAACCTTCCTCTCTAATAATGGGCTGATTGAATTATAAGTTGTGACTGTAGGTAGTAAATGAGCTAGATAACATACTCCAGACCAATTAGCAGGCAGATACAGATATGATCTATTTCCACACATCCAAACCATGTTCTTAGGACACGAGTACCCATCTCTACTAGGAAAAGTAACAAGAACCCTGGTTAATTTACCTGCCTGGCCATACAACTTTACTTCCATTCGGTACGGCTGTAAGATTAAGAGTTAACACAAAAGGATCTGGGACCAAAGATCCTGAAATGGTAGAAGCAGCAGGACATGACTCAAATTTATGTCTGTTGATTAAAGCACATGAAACAGATATAATAGTTTTGCAACCTTCTGTCTTTCCAAGGAAATAAGGTGTGTTTTCCTCCTGTGCGATACAAATATCTGTACCTATATCTGGATATCCAATTGATTCCTATTACCCCAAAATCTATAAAGAATTCCTGTAGTAGCACATATTAAATTAGTCTCACTAGAAAATCTACTAACATTTCTGCTTTCCCTAACAGTATAATTCCTCACCCAAGGAAAAATAACCTCCACCAGCTGGTTATGTTGCCTATCTGGAAAGAAAGTAGTATCAATAGGAACAGCTACTAAATATGGTTGATCATTAATAACACGTGAAATCCAACAACAAACATAGCAACTGTCATTTCTTATCTTCCTCACAGTTTGATGCATCCGTTGCCACCAGACATTATCAGTATGATCATGGTAATCTGGAAAGTGATGAATCTCTCTTCGAATCCGCTGATGAGTATTATTGGCGTAATTACTCAGATTAGCCACAAATTATCTTTGCTGTACCTTTTCCCAAATGAACACAAGAGTAATAAAATACTTGCAATACCAATCATTAGCATCAGAATCAGACCATCTTCCATTTAACTGCATCGTGACCTTGAAGTGGAATGTCCTTTCTTCTGGTACTAAAAGCAAACTGTTTTTTTTTTTGTTTTTTTCAAAGAAAACAAATCATAAACAAAACTCAAAAATCCTGCTGCCTCTCCTGAGTGGCTTCAAGCTGCCCTGTTACCAGTCTGGTACAGCTGAGCGGTCGTAGGAAGCTCCTCTAGAAATATGTTTAGAAACAGGAACTCTAACCTGCTGGAAGTTAGGCTTCCATAGTCCAACTAAACAACGGTGGAAATGAACACATTTCAAATTTGTACCGTAATGATAGATATCAAGCAATAAACATGAAAGTTAGATAAAAACAGCCGAGATTTCCTCCTCAGAGTCAGTTTCGCTGTCAAAGTGGGAGAAAAGAATTTGGCTGACCCTTGCTGTCCAGGCAAAGGAGCCTAGTAGCCACCAAATATTAAGAAATTAAGGAGAATAAGCATCATGGCGCATGTTTGACTGTCTCTCTGTTGCAGACGTCACCAGTCCATCATCCAGAGAAAGGTGATGTGCAAATGTGTAGAGGTCTTCCCTGTATGTTTCCTATGTGTCTCTCACTGTGGTGTGTGTGCAGTGAGGCAAATGACCTTATGATTTCTAACTTTCAGGCAATGCGATGGCCTTAAGTAGATTCTGAAATAACGTTGCACTGCCCAAGGGATTATTGTGCCCTTTTAAGAACAGTGTTCTTTAACCACCTCTTCAATCACTCGCCAGTGATCAGCTTACAGTTCTTTGTCTTGTGGTGGTCCGCTGTCCTCACACCTTTCAGGCCGTGGATGATCCAGTTGGAAGATGACTTGTGTCCTGGGTGTCTTGTAGGATCTGATATGGGCCATGGCCTGGACTTCCAGTGTTTTCTCCTAAATTCTCTGATCAGAATCGCCAGGAATAAAGGACTGGAGGGTAGAAGTGGCTGTTTCTGGTAATGCAGCCTTCACCGTCTGTGAATCTTGAGAAAATACAGTGGACAGGTTTTGACAGTAAAACAACATCCTATCTTCACACAAAGATGTGGAAAAAAATGATCGTGGCAATAACTCCATGTTACTTTATTCTGACATTCCCCTCTCCTGGCGCAGGGTCCAACCCATGCGACAATCCAGCAAAAGGTTTAAACAAGAATGTTCTAGAAACCAAGATCACATTACATAGAACCAAAGAAATGAATTCTGACATAACTATGTGTCTCTATGAATTTAACGAAAGCAACATGAATAAAATCCAGATGTTTTTAACTGTAACTCAGTTCCATTAACAACAAAACACAAACTTTAGTTATTCAGTGCATCAATATTTCACTTAGAAATTAGTCACATATCATCCTGATTTGTCTTGTATGAAGATAAGTTTTAGATTAATGGAAATCTAATGTAATTCTGATGCATACACTCTACAAATTTAATCTAATAAATAATTCCTGTCAAGTATGAAATCATAACTCTGATTCTTTATCAAAATATATTCCTTACTTTTGACATATCTTGAACTGTCAGTTAGCTTAATGGCACCAGGGAAACTTTCAATCTAATAAATCAATGATTCTGTATGCAAAACTAATTTAAAAAAAAAAGTTTAAACTATTTCATTAACCTTTTAATAGTAAAACACATAAATCTAAAAGTCATGCTACATCCTTTATCATTATACAAAAAACATGTTATTAAGGCAACAATCACTACAAGCATTTTGATTCTTTTGTTTCTTAAACAATATTAAAACTCAGGAAGGGAAGTACTGAGCGTTACCATGGCAGCAAAGGCATGAACCAACCTGGTAGGTGGGCGGAGTCAGGCAGAACTAACCTCTGATTGGCTGCCTATGGGCGGAACCACAGTTTCTTCATTCCAACCCATCTTACTGAACCTCGAACTGCAAAACTGTTAACATGCACCTACCTCAGAAACAAGCTGCTTCTTAACTCTCCTGAAAACTCAAAGTTTTAATCAATCTGGGATTTAGAAACATTATTCTAAACATGGATTATTGTTTCATGCAACATATAAACAAACATTCATTCCAACAAACAAAGACAAAACATCAAAGACAAACAAATGGCCAAATTTGAAGCTTCAAGAATTCAAATACATTTTTAACAATCTCTTTTCAGAATATGTTTTCTCAGCCGCATCTTTTAATGCTGTAATTGATCAATTTTGTTATGACAATCTTCAGGATCCTTTTTAAGATGAGTGCACATAGTCCACAGAGATCTCAAAGTATTTAGAAGCACAGCAACAGTTTTCTCTTAAATGAATCCACATTTACTGATGCTGAAACTTTTTGCCAATTCTTTATACTGTAACTCTGTAATAATAATAACTACAACCCTGAGAGTTATTGTTATAGTTCTCTTTTTGTTTTGCTCAATTTGATCGCAGCTGCATTCAAGAATTTCTCTGCTCAGGTTAAATGTAAAGAAGTATTTTAAGCCAGCGTTAACATTTTTATGGTATACCCAAACAAAACAAAAACTGCAGTGTTTGACTTAATCAGAAATTAAGATAAGAAGCTTGTCTCCAAACTGGACCTTTTCCACATAGTGTTTCAAAGGGAAAACACACATAATTTTCCTTAATTTGGCTATTTAAATTTTGAGAGTTGGGGAGAAAATTATTACTAGAACCCCTCTTTAATAATCCAAATGCTGATAAATGTTCCAATATTTTATGTTTTAGTAATCTGAAATCACCTTGTGTACCTTGGTACTCCCATGTATTCTTTTAATCTTTAAACCCTAAGAAATCAAACAAGGAGACTGGAGTTTGAGCCGACCATCCTATTTAGTGTTGAGAGCCTTTATTTCTTTTCTTTTCCTAAAATGAAGGATTTTACTTGTCTTTATTCCATTATAAAAATCCTAACCTTCGTTCCAAAACAAAACTCTTCAACCCCAATCTGTGTCACCCAGAGTAGAAATTTTGAGTATTATTGCATTTCAAAGCCACCAAATGACTGGAACCCATCATTGGCTTAGATCTGTTTTAATTTTTGTGTGGTACCACTGTCCAATCAGATTCTTTCTTACCTTCAAAAATAACCCAATTTTTCCCATTCTCATTTTAAAGGTTTGTTTTACCAAGGAAAATGTGTTTAACAAAACCAATTACTCTCAAAAGTTTAAAAAGTTTTAGCTGGTGATATCTTAGAAAACAAGTGTTTTAATATTCCTATGCAACATAGAACTGATTAGGTTTCCTTTCCTTCCCCAAAGGGAGAAAAAAGAACCTACAGAACCAAGCCTTTCATAGTTTTGTTAGGACCTGATATAAGGTACAGTGTAAATCAACACGCTGCATGAATCAGAAGAGGGAAGAAAAACCTAATATAACCTCTTCCCAGCAGCTGCTGTGAAAAACAATGAATTTGTTCCATAAGCGTCAGTTAACACTTGCGGACAAAAACTGCACCAAACTTTAAGTACTGTGTCAGAAACTGTATGAAGACCATCTGCAGGAGAACTAAGCCTGTTTTAATGAGGTCTCTACCTATTAGATTTATGGGATGCAAACTCTGACAACAGAAAATAATGGCTGAAAGAGACCCCATCAGGTGTTACACATGCGCTGGGTTTTATAAATACTCCTTCATGAGATCTGTCCTGAGAATAACATAGAAACACTTGGTTACTGCTGAGTTTTGGAGATGTTGTAACTTCCTCTGCTTTTAATAACTTTTAATAACTAGAATAATTGACCCTGAATATTCCATGACGAAAGAGAACTTGTTTCTCTAAAAGAATTAACTGGAAAGTATCAAATGAGCTAAGTTATCACCCTATTAAAGATACTTTTCTAACCCTAAAATAATATTTTAACCCGCTATATCTGTCAACGTCAAGCAAGCTTCACATGAGCAGCGGTTAATAAGCGTTCTTCGTTGCAGAAAATAGGAAAATATTTATGCAAATGTGTGTTTGTACGTTACCCCCATCAGTTTCTTAATCGCTCCAGAGTCAGACTGTCATGGCACACAGTCCTCTATCAGTCCAAAAAACAACCAGGCCCTTCCCTGGTCTGTTGGTGGGACATTCACTCTTTGTCCACTTTAACTTCTCCAGGAGGGAGAAAGAAGAAACTTTGCTCCGGCCTGTTTCTCTACTGCCCGCATAGGATGTGCTTTCAATATAAATCCAGTGTATTCACTCTTCTGGCTCTGGCAAATAGCATGGATCATTGTCCATCTCAGTGGGTTTGGGCTAGACTTCTTCTGAGTTTCGTTCTGGTGGAAACTCACACTGTGATTTGCAGCAAGCAGGCAGGCAGGTCCTCTCTCCTTCAGGCCGTGATGAAGAAGCATCTCGGTGGAGTAGCCATGGGAAGGGCAGGTTTCTAAAGTCCAGACTCAAAAACGCAGATGTTGCACTCAAATCCCATATGTGTGTGTGTGTGTGTGTGTGTGTGTGTGTGTGTGTGTGTGTGTGTGTGTGTGTGTGTGTGTGTGTGTGAGAGAGGCAGAAAAAAGTTTAGTATAGGTTCAGATTTTGCACACAGAAATATTATCAGTCAGTCAGTCAATTGTCCCCCATAACATGCACTATACTCCTTTCTTTTCTGACTGATCGCAATATTTAAGACAAACGAAACTTCCTTCAGGAAAGTTTTAACTCTTTAACAGCTTAATTGATGCACTCTGTGCTTTTTAATCTTTTTCTTATGTTTTTTATTTTTCTCATCTCCATCCATCAACTGTTTGCTTGAAACTATTTAAACTATTTAACTCAAACTTCCACTCTGTGAAAAACCAAACTTATCTTCCCAAATTAAAGCACATTTAACACAATCATCGCCACCTTTTCCTTTCATTTTTTAGGAGATGACGGTTAATGTGTAATAAAAAAATAAAAAAAATATACATAATATCATACAGAGCAACTTCTCACCCAGATATATTTGTAGACAAATAGTTCGGATCCAATCGGCCAGAAGCCACAGGCGGGTACTAGGACTCCCCACCGTAAAATGGAGGTGGACTGAGGACAACGTCTCAGGCTGGCCAGGCGTCCGTGTCCCCTCCTGCGGTTTCCTCTGGCATGTTAGATCAATTATAGTATGAATGTCCCAGATAAAAGGTCACTGGCATGAGACTTATGGGGAGGACATTGACACGCCCTTTTACTGCGACTAATTCGCAGCGGTGTTAATTTTCTGGAATGAAATCCGACCTGAATCCCCAAAGTCACCAGTACATAGTTTTAATCTGGGCAAAAGAAAACACAAGACCTGCAGAATCTTGCTATGATTCTTCCAAAAATGCTTAGTCCTCAAAACACACACAACAGCACTCACATTTAGTATTTTTGACATATTTATGTCCCTTCAGCATATATGTGGTCGACCTAGCTTAGTTTGTGAGCTCCCTTATTATTCAACATTTCATTTCCTTTCGGCGAAATGCTACCAACCAAATTATCCAGTTCCCTTACGGCGGAACTACCTAGTCGTTTGTTGTCTCCTTACGGCGAGACACTACCAACGACTTTTTCTTATCTTAGCGCTTATTCTATTTTAAAACTGTCTCACCTCGGAGTTGACTTCTTGGTGACTCTCTGGATCCTCTGAGAGTCACTGTTAAAGCAAAGAAAATAAGGTTATTGAAATCTCTCCGCTCGAAGGACCAAGTTAATGTTAGGTATTAATTAGTCAACTCAGAGGCAAGAACGATACACAGTCAGATTTACTTGCAGCAAGGGTAGCTCACACTCTGCAGTGCAGACTACAAAGTGTTGGTACCTCTCTCTCTTTTTATTTATACATGCTGGTTCACACACAGTTCAACAAACATTCAGGGTGTGTGTGTGTGTGTGGGGTCAGAAAGGTTAGGGTTCATGTGTCTTGATTTTAAACAGAGAGGGAGGGAGGACTTGGTAATCATAACTCACTCGTCTCCCACATATCTCTTTTCTGTTGCATGTAGGAGGGAAAAGCACTTAGAGCAGACATGAGTGATAAACAATACAAAAGTTTTCAAACCCTAACACCCCCCATGGCAAATGGTTTGGACTCAAAAATTTTTATGAACATAATTTTTGTTTTTTGTTGGCTATAAATTAAACACTTGAAATAAATAACTCTGTATGTTATCAGTCTATGTGTTTCTGAATTGAATTACTGAAATAAATAACCTTGTAAGTGTTTAGGACCATCTATGAGTGATTATTTTGTTTTGTTTTAGTATCTAACATGGCAAACCCTAAAGAGAAGACCCCCATGTGTTTGGTGAATGAGTTAGCCCGTTTCAACAAGATCCAACCTGAGTACAATCTTCTTTCTGAGCAAGGCCCAGCTCACTCCAAGGTACTGGTCGTGTAACGTAATTTAGGTCTCTGACCTGTTTTGGGTGCTTAATTCTAATGAAGAGAATCCCTCCTAGATCTTCTCAGTGAGACTCACACTGGGACATCAGCACTGGGAGGCAGAGGGAACCAGTATCAAGAAAGCCCAGCATTCTGCTGCTGCATCTGCCCTCTCCGAGACGACACTCCCCAAACCCACAGTGAGGACACCCCGTAGTACAGGCAGGAACCCAGGTGGGCTGCTTTCACTTGCTTTGTCCTACCCTGATTAATAATTTTCATAGAGGTAAGAAAATGAGCACATGGGTTTCATTTTAGAGTTTTTTTTTTTTTGTCTTTACCTTACAGTAGATGGCAGTACACATAGCATGGAGTTAAATGCACTTTGTTTGAAGCTCAGTAAAAAACCCATCTTCAAACCCATCGACCCATACCCGGGTATGAGACCACCAAACTACAACTACAATGTCCGTGCTCCAGGAGCTTACCAGCGCTCTATGCAACAGTGAGTTGACATCAAGTGAAAACACATTAAAAATGTTGTTGTTTGGTAATTGTCATTTACAATTAATGAAAACACTGTTGTTGTGTAGGTACTATTATCCATTTCCTCCAGTGGGACCAATAATTTACCACATGGAGCTTTCCATCGGGAGCCAGCAGTTCATCGGGAAGGGCCGGACGTGGCAGCAGGCCAAACACGACGCTGCTGCCAAAGCCTTGAAAGTGCTGCAGAAGGAACCGATGCTGCAGCAGTTGCCAGTGGTGAGAAAACTAGAGCACGCTCAGCATGAAAAGGCTTTTATGCAATGTAGGGCTCAAAACGTTTCTATTTTTAATGTTGTTTTTGACAGATGAATGGAGAGCCCGAGGAGGAGAACTTGAACAAATCAGAAATAAGTCAAGTGTTTGAAATAGCTCTAAAAAGGAACCTACCAGTCAACTTTGAGGTTAGAATGGGTTTGCTGTTTTCAAAAGTCTTAACTGTTGAGGAGTAGGATGGCATTGTTCTTGGAATAAATATTGTTACATGAAAGATATTTGTCACCGTTTTTTCCACACAGATTTTAAAGGAAGAAGGGCCTCCACACATGAAGAGTTTTGTAGTGCGTGTTGCAGTCGGGGAGTTCGTGGGAGAGGGCGAGGGCAAAAGCAAAAAGATCGCAAAGAAGCTGGCAGCTGCCGCTGTGCTGCTCGAGTTAAAGAGGCTCCCCCATATACCCAGTGTGGAGAAGAAGCTGCCACGAATCAAAAAGAAAACAAAATCTATCATCAAGGTGATGTAACTTTTAACTCGAGTTGGGATTAGTCAGACCCATCCTAAAGGCTCTTCATTAGGTAATGATTTATCCATCATGTCTACAGCTGCAGACCAGCCCTGAGTATGGCCAGGGGATGAATCCCATCAGCCGCTTGGCTCAGATCCAGCAGGCAAAGAAGGAGAAGGAGCCAGAGTACAGCATGGTGACAGAAAGAGGTCTTCCACGGCGCAGGGAGTTCGTCATGCAGGTGAGTCACCTGCAGTTGATGCCTGCCGGGGGGGGATACTTATGTTTGCTCTTCTTTGCTTGTTTATTCTTTGTGTTTTTTTATTATTATTTATTATTATTTTCCTGTTCTGTTACAGGTGACTGTTTGTGGCCAGACCGCAGAGGGGTTGGGACCGAGTAAGAAGGTGGCCAAGAGGAATGCTGCTGAGAAAATGCTGGAACTGTTGGGATATAAAGTGCCTCAGCCTCAACCTCCTAAACCAGCACTCAAATCTGATGAAAAAGTACTTCTCAGTTTTTAGTAACTTTAAATTAATGTATAGACCCAAAAAGACAATTTTCTTTTTTTTTTAACTATTTTTCCTTTTCGGCTGTGTTGCATTAGTTATATTCATGTTCATATCCCTTATAGAGAATTATGTTTATATATAGAACGCAAGAAAAATGCAGCTCAGAACCTAGATAAAAGTTTCCAAGAGTCATGACATTACATTCAAAAAACCAAGTTTGTGCACAGCGGCCATTTATGAAAGCATTGAAGGTAAAGGCCAAGCTAGAATGTGAGTTCATAAGGTGAAGATTTATGTTGATTTGTCCAATTGTGATGAGAAATACAGGAGAAATATCTGAAAGGGGTCGTCATGGAGACATAGCAAGCTGCCACCCTACGGTGGAAACAAAAAATGTAATTCAAAGCAGCTGGTAATTATTATGGGTAAACATGCAGAGGAAACCTGTAGGAGGAGGTTGTTGTTTTTGATTAAATTTAATTATTCAATCCATGAATTTTAACTGATGTTTTGTAGCGACAGAGAGCACAAAAAATTAAAGAAAGGGTAAAACGACACATTTTCTTACCTGAAAACTATGCACTCATAAACACCAGCGGTGGCCTCTGGCCTGGCTGCCGAATCCACTCCACTAGAGCTGTCTGTCATCGTCATGGTATGAACTGTGATGTTTCCTCATCCTTCAGGTTGTTTCTTTCCAAAAAGCCCTGGCACGAAAAAGGCTTTCAATGGGAAAGAGCATTTTGGTGTGCAAAGAAAAATCCTTATCACCTATTTACGATATCAGGAATATCTTTAGGAAAATTAAGTGCTTACTCCATGCGTCTGTGTTCCAAGTAAGCAGCCATACATCTTTTCGACATATTCCTCTTAGGTCGTTATGGTCAAAACACTCAATTTCCTGTTAACAACGACGGGCAGTTGTGTTCTGCTGCTTCAGGCAACTTGTCACATTTTAGTGCGTCTCTGTTTTAGAAGGGCGTGTCTTTGAAGGCTCAACTTTGTCAGAAAAGTGTGTTGTAAAATTACCCATGTTATTTGAAACAAAGTGGCAGTTTGTTTATTTTTATCATTTTTAATTTTTGTAAGGTTTATGATTTTTTTAGCTCTAAAATTATATTTGCCCTTTTAATGTTGTAAATCCTGGTAAAAAAAAACAAATGTATGTATTTTTTTGCATTAAGGCGCCAGTGAAAAAGCCGTGTGATGGACGCAAAGTGACCTTCTTTGAACCAGGCTCTGCAGAGGAGGCGCCAGTGGGTAAGTCTCCGTTCGAATTGTCCCCAACAGGTTAAAAAAATATTACAACCATCTTCTTACTTGCGTATGCGTATCAGCTTCCAAGGAGGAGGATTACCGCTTGCCTTACCTCAGCCACCAGCAGCTGCCTGCGGGTATCTTGCCCATGGTGCCTGAGGTGGCGCAAGCAGTCGGGGTCTGCCAAGGATCCCAGGTGAAGGACTACAATCGAGCTGTGCCCAACCCAGGCAAGGCCACAATCACTGCCACCATCGCCAACGAGCTGCTGTATGCTGGCACGTCCCTGACTGCTGTGACGATCCTAAAGAACAAAAACAACCTGACCCAGGTGCCCCATGGACCCCTCACTAGACCCTCAGAACAGCTTAGCTATCTGGCATCTGTGCAGGGTCTGCAGGTAAACAGCACTTCTCCCACATTAGAGCAAGAATTATTTCTATTTTTTCTTAAGGATGTCATTTGCTTGCAGGTGGAATACAAGGATTTTCCTAAAAACAATAAAAATGAATTTGTTTCGCTGATTAACTGCTCCTCCCAGCTTCCACTCATCAGTCATGGCATTGGAAAAGATATAGAGTCCTGTCATGATATGGTAAGTAATTTAAAAATAACTGCTAAAAGTATTTATCTAATTTAATAACCCAGGAGATATCCAGAATCCTATTATAACAGATCATAATGTAGCTGGAAAGATGTCTCTTCAATGGCTTTATTATTATATTAATATATTTATATATAAAATCTATATATAAAATCTAATGTAAGGATAATTATAATAATCATCTCAAGAGAACCAGGCTTGGTTTATCATGGAACCAGTTTAATTTGCTTTAAATTGGAATGACAGTCAACTCTCACATCAACAAAATCTGTTTAATTATAATACAAAAAGTATTATTTTATAGTTATCAGACAACAGGGTTGCAGTACTAGCATGTATATACAGTATTATGATTGTAGCCAACCTGGTTGGCCTGGTGTCTTTAGCCGTTATGTTTTATTTAAATAGCTGAAGCAGAAAAGTCTGACTTGGTAAACTTGGTATGTTTTTGACAAGAAAACCCAGCACATTAATGACTTAGCTGGAGCAACCAGGAGGGTGGCAGTATTTGCTATGGCTCATAGCTAACAAGAACAAAAGTTAAACAAGAGTTATGGTGGATCAAAGGACATTCAATTTTGAGTTCTCCTTAATTATCTCTGAATACTTTGTTCTGTACAAAGTTTAATGTGCTGACAACAAAATCAGACAAAAATCATCAATGGAAATCAAACTTATTAACCAATGGAGGCCTGGATTTGGAGTCACACACAAAATTAAAGTGGAAAAACACACTACAGGCTGATCCAACTTTGATGTAATGTCCTTAAAACAAGTCAAAATGAGGCTCAGTATTGTGTGTGACCTCCATGTGCCTGTATGACCTCCCTACAACACCTGGACATGCTCCTGATGAGACGGTGGATGGTCTCCTGAGGGATCTCCTCCCAGACCTGGACTAAAGCATCCACCAACTCCTGGACAGTCTGTGGTGCAACGTGACGTTGGTGGATGGAGCGAGACATGATGTTCCAGATGTACTCAATCGGATTCAGGTCTGGGGAACGGGCGGGCCAGTCTATAGCTTCAATGGTTTCATCTTGCAGGAACTGCTGACACACTCCAGCCACATGAGGTCTAGCATTGTCCTGCATTAGGAGGAACCCAGGACCAACCGCACCAGCATATGGTCTCACAAGGGGTCTGAGGATCTCATCTCGGTACCTAATGGCAGTCAGGCTCCCTCTGGCGAGCACATGGAAAGAAATGCCACCCCACACCATTACTGACCCACTGCCAAACCGGTCATGCTGAAGGATGTTGGAGGCAGCAGATCGCTCTCCACGGTGTCTCCAGACTCTGTCACGTCTGTCACATGTGCTCAGTGTGAATCTGCTTTCATCTGTGAAGAGGACAGGGCACCAGTGGAGAATTTGCCAATCCTGGTGTTCTCTGGCAAATGCCAAGCGTCCTGCACGGTGTTGGGCTGTGAGCACAACCACCATTTGTGGACGTCGGGCCCTCATACCATCCTCATGGAGTCAGTTTCTAACCATTTGTACAGACACATGCATATTTGTGGCCTGCTGGAGGTCATTTAGCAGGGCTCTGGCAGTGCTCCTCCTGTTCCTCTTTGCACAAAGGCAGAGGTAGCGGTCCTGCTGCTGGGTTGTTGCCCTACGGCCTCCTCCACGTCTCCTGGTGTACTGGCCTGTCTCCTGGTAGCGCCTCCAGGCTCTGGACACTACGCTGACAGACACAGCAAACCTTCTTGCCACAGCTCGCATTGATGTGCCATCCTGGATGAGCTGCACTACCTGAGCCACTTGTGTGGGTTGTAGAGTCCGTCTCATGCTACCACGAGTGTGAAAGCACCACCAACATTCAAAAGTGACCAAAACATCAGCCAGAAAGCAAAGGTACTGAGAAGTGGTCTGTGGTCCCCACCTGCAGAACCACTCCTTTATTGAGTGTGTTTTGCTAATCGCCAAAGATTTCCCCCTGTTGTCTTTTCCATTTGCACAACAACATGTGAAATTGATTGTCAATCAGTGTTGCTTCCTAAGTGGACAGTTTGAATTCACAGAAGTTTGATTTACTTGGAGTTATATTGTGTTGTTTAAGTGTTATACCTTTCATAGATAATAATCACAAAGCACTCAAATAATAAAACTTCTAACTGGATTAAAAGAAAAAATAAATGAAGAGATACAGATAATTGAAAACATAATTAAAATGGTCTTAGGGAAAGGCATGTTTGGATAAGAATGCCTTCAGCTGCTTTGTAGATGAGTCCATCCGATCTGATGGAGCTGTTTTACAAATATGAGTATAAATATCTATAGATATGCAAAGCTGGTAGAGGTATGCACCTAGAAGTCTTGGGAGTTTTTTTTATATGCACATTTTAAAAACCATGCATCATTTTTATTTCTACTTCACAAGTACTGCCACGGTTTGTTAGTTTATCACTTTAAATCCTGCTAAAATACACTACAGTTTGTGGTTGTACCATCAAGCAAATATGATGAAATTCAAGGAATATTAATATTTTGCAGATTTTACAGTTTCACACACAAAGCAGCTTTTAGGTTTAATTAGATATTATAAGAACCTTTTTTCTGCTGCTTTATTTCAGACTAGAATGTTGCTGATGAATGCATAGCAATAGGAAAACAAGCATAAGGGTGGATTTTCATTAGTGGGTCAAACATATTTCCTTTGCTAAGGATTAAATATCTTGAAAGGTTTTGCTGCTCTGAGTTACTGCAGTTTGAGACGGGCATTGTTGCAGCTTATTGTTCCTCTCTCAGAAACATCTGGGCATGTTCTGACATTCTAAGATCTGTTTGCTGAAACGAGCTGCCAGAGCAATAAATATTATTCCTTCATCTCTGCAGGCTGCACTAAATATATTGAAGTTGCTGTCTGAGTTAGACCAGCAGGCAAACGAAAGGACAGGGAACGGACCAGCCCCAGGGTAAGATGTAAAGTAATGCCGAGTTCAGCTTCTTTAAAATCATCAACTTCCTTATAATCACACTGTTTGTTCAAAATATTTATATTGGAGGTGAGAATATTTTTGTTTTAGGTTTGTATTTGTGATGTTTGTAATTGACTATATTTATATCTAAAATGTTTTGGTGCTACTTGTCATCTAAAACAAGCTGGATGTAACATTTGATGGGTGTGGACAGAACAAGGTCTAACAAACATCTGGCAGTTCATTTAATGTAGCTAAAAAAGCTTTGCTGAGATAAGAGCTTGAGGGTTTAATGTTAAAAGATTTCCATTATTTAGATTATTTTATTAAATGTTCTTGGTTCAACACAGCTTTTTTTGGCCACTGATCAACCTGAGAGCAAAACTAAATCTGTCCCTTTTTTCTCCAGGTGTGCCAAGCAGGAAATGGAGGGAGACCTGCACCTCAAACAGGCTAACTCAAGCACATTGGTACAGACGCTGGATAGTACGGCTTAGATCAGGTTTGGTTGTCTGTAAAAGCACTAGAGAAAACTCACCACACTGTGTTCTTAGCCTTGTTTCGGATTGCTACAGCTAGCTTCACCCTCTTTGGGCCTTGAAGTGTTAAGATTATTGTTACAAAATGTTCACAGTTAAACAAGATTGATAGGAAACATGGCTTCTTCTCCTTGATGTTGTTTAATTGTACACATTATTTATTTTTTCTTTTCTATATAGAACCAGTAGCTGCATCCTAGTCAATGAATTTTTTGAGTGTATATGATAAACAAATCCTTAAGTGATAAACTGTGAACGTAGTTTTGTTTGGAATGGAAATCATTTCGGATATTTTTATGTGTTTTATGTTTTATTCCCAATTAGCTAGTTGATTTAGAAAATAAGTTTGGGCCTCCTCTTTGTCTAAGGTGCAGCTGACGAACCTTTGTTGATTTTGCTAGAGTGCTTTCTATAAACAACCAAAAATTAATTACTAAATGTAGCGCGTGATGTAATGTGATTGTCACTGCTGTGTGTGGCAGTGACACCCCCATCCCCTTTTCTCCCTCATGTCATCTTCCCTTCTCTATCCATAACCATTAATAGCAATTAAACTTCTGTGCTTTCAGGCACAAACCAAAGACTTCTACTGTCTTGTTCTTTGTCTTTCATCTGCCGATGCCAGATTATGTGATTAATTTTGTTCTTGGTTGTTTTTTCTAAAGTGTTGTTCAAATGGCTGCACGATGTATCGAATCACAATTGCAATCTTCATATTTATGCGTAACGTCTCGCAATGGCTATTGACTGCTTGGATGCAGTCTTTGGAAGGAGGCTATACTTAAAGTGCAATGCATGCACATTTTACATTGTAATGTTAAAAAAAAAAGAGTCAGGAAAATTGTGTTTCATACCTTCATTGCAGTGTCTAAAGGTTTTCTAGATTTTTCTTTGAACTTTAGCTGCTCTTTAAAATGTTTTCTGTGTAGTTGTTGTGAGTGATCAAAACAATATATTGTCTGAGGGCTTAAAGATTTTTAAAACTGGACAAATGGAGAACAGATGAGCAATATCTGACAGTGTTGCTCATCAAAGACATGAAGCACTTTAGGACTTTAAGAGATGAATCCTCTACTTTATACTATGCTTCCATCTAATACATCTTCAGGAATTAACTAATTGGTTCTCAAATAAGATTTTATGTTTCAAATAGATGTTTTATGTATTTTCTATTGCTTCAACTAAGGAAACAGAAACAGATTGTCTTTCTGAAAGGTTGCTTGTAACTCCTTTTCTAAAAAATCCAATTTAAATTATTTTCTTTGCCAAGTTCAGGGTTTTTGTGTGTCTAAAATTAAAATGTCAGAAGTTTAGGTCTTTAAAATGTCTAAAGTATATCTAAAAATGTCCCTACTTGGTATTATGTCTTTAAAATTGTCTGTTTGCTCATCCGCTGTGTCTTTGATCAATGCTATTTTTCTTTTTGCACTGACATAAGACAGCAAGCACGCCGTTTAGAAGGAACTTCAGGAGCCTTTTTCGTGAGAAGTTGCATATCTGATGATGTTTATAAGATGAAAGCTGAGTTGAGAAGAGTTGTCTCATGGTGGAGCTGAACTTGAACAGAAGTCTGTCTAAAGTTATGTTAATTTATTTTTCCTAAGGTTTTGCATTTAAATCAAATTCAGTGAACTGAAACTTATAGAAAGCCTGTAGTTTTGTGGTAAGACAACAATGGTTCATCCCTTGTGTTTAGGAGCCTTTCATCTGCCTGACTTATTCATAGGTGGGAGTTAAAGTGGTTTAACATAAAAAACGGACCTTCAAAACTTAGTCGGGTACTTGACTGATGAATGACAAGCAGCCAAAATCTAAAGAAAATATTTGAAAATCCTTAAAGTAGGAAGACATTTTAACACTACTATAAAACTTATTCTATTTTGTCCATTTAAACACCACATTTTGTCTTATTTTATTCACATTTTCAGTTTAAGGAGAACTTTTTCTTTTTTTTTACTTTGGATCCTTTTTTCTCCTGTTTTATTGGTAAAAAGTCTGTTCATATCTGGATATATTTTATGTGGCCCCAAGCCCTGAATTTTGATCATTACATTTTGTTTCAGATTTTGTTTTCAGCTCAAAAATTTTATTTAAAGCTTGTGGTAATATTACGTGCTTTCCACTGCCAACAGAATACACTATATTGACATAAGTTTTTGTCTGTCTACTTTTATATGGACGTGATCTTTGATGACATCCTATTCTTAATCTATAAGGTCCAATTTGTTGATGGACATGCCGTTGTCAACAATCACAACTTCAACTATTCTGTAAACATCTTCTGATAACATGAAAGGAGCTCTTAAAATCGGGACCCAAATGGCTCTGACATCTTCTCCATTCAACACCAACCTGTGGCCGAGGCCCTGCTACTAAAACAACATCTTCCAAATGCCGCAAAGCTCCACCACCTCCTAATCTATCTCCTCCTAATCAGGACCTTCAAATCACTTCTCTGTGATACAGTCTGGGCCCCAGTGGTAACTCTATCAGAAATGAACATGTCCAGGAAAAACTTGGGCCCCTAATAGGAGATAGTTGTAAAATCTCCGTGCTTATATGTGACAGGAAGAGCAAAGCCAAAAGGATAAGAGACAGTAATAAACAAAAAAGCCATAAACTGTCAGGCACAACCAGACACAGAGTTAATGTCAGCAACTAAGTCATATAAACTGGCTTTACTGAACATTAGATCTCTGTCAGGAAAATCATTTTTAATCAATGACTTCATTACTGACCACGATCTTGATGTTAGGTTTTTAACAGAAACATGGTTACATGAATTTAATGAAGCTCCCATTCTGATAGAGTTGACGACTGAACTACAGTTTTCTTTGTGAGAGCAGACAGCAAAGAAAAGGTGGAGGGCTGGCCACTTTGTTTAAAGATTTACTAAAGTGTAAAAAAGTATTTCTGGGCAAATTTGACTCTTGAATATTTGGCTCTCCAGGTAAAGAGCCCGGTCCGAACAATGTTCTTGAATATTTACAGGCCTCCTAAGTCCAAAACAAACTTTATCAGTGATTTTAATGAGCTTTTATCTGTGATATGTGTTGATTATGACAGTTTAATTATTGTGGGAGACTTCAACATTCACATGGACAATCCTGAAGACAGACATGCAATAGATCTATGTGACACTCTTAGAAACTTTGGTTTGACTCAACATGTTAAACAGCAAACGCACAAACAGGGACATATTTAGAACTTGATCATCACTAAGGGTCTAAACATTTCCAAGGTGTCTGTAACTGATGTTGCTCTATCTGACCACTTTTCTGTTATTTTTGAAAGCATCATCTGCAATGACTCAGTTTGCCAAAGAGAAATGATAAGAAAACGCATCTTTAAGGACGGTGCTGCTGAAACCTTTAACCAGATTTACTCTTCTACCTCCACTTTGCCCTGTAACACTGTAGATGAGCTGGTAGAAAACTTTCATTCTAAAATCTCGGACATCATTGATTCAATTGCTCCAATTAAAGTGAAAGTCGTTTCTGGGAAGAAAATGTCTCCATGGAGAAGTGCTCCACCAGTCAGAAGTGAAAAAAAGGAGTGTAGAAAAGCTGAACGCAGGTGGCGAAAGACTGGACTCCAGGTTCACTATATTATCTATAAAGAAAGACTATACAGATATAACTTACATTGAAAAATGCAAGGGAATTTTTGTTTTCTGAGATCATCAGCAAAAACATTAACAATGCTCGTGCATTATTTGCCACGGTCGACAGGTTAACAAACCCTCCTGTAACTGTAGCATCTGAACTCCACTCTACCAGGGCCTGCAATGAATTTGCTAAATTCTACAAATAACCCAAAAGATCAGAGAGGCAGTCAGCACATCCACATCAACTCCAGTACCAATGTTGTCTCCAACTAGAACTGATTTTGACAAAATTTCCCAATTTCACCAAATAAACTACAAAAACTTAGAAGAAATTGTACAGCAACTAAGCTCTTCTTCCTGCTGTCTCGATGTTTTACCCACAGCTTTCCTTAAGAAAGTGTTGCCTGTAAAAACATCTGATTTAACACAAATAATAAACACGTCCCTTTTGTCAGGTGTTTTCCCCCAGGCCCTAAAAACAGCAATTATCAAACCTCTATTGAAAAAGAGCAACTTGGACAAGCTGCTACTACAGAACTACAGGCCTATATCAAACCTCCCCTTCATCAGAAAGATTATTGAAAAGCTGTGTTTCAACAGTTAAACAACTTCCTAACAATGACCAACTGCTTCGATGTCTTCCAGTCAGGCTTGCTGCTCACCACAGTACAGAGACTGCTCTTGTCAAGGTGTTCAATGACATCCGTATAAATGCAGACTGTGGAAGAACCACAGTGCTGGTATTATTGGACCTTAGTGCAACATTCGACACTGTTGATCACTCCATTTTATTAGAGCGCCTGGAAAACTGGGTCGGCCTTTCTGGTACAGCATTCAACTGGTTTACAGGTCCTTCTCAAAATATTAGCATATTGTGATAAAGTTCATTATTTTCCATAATGTCGTGATGAAAATTTAACTTTCATATATTTTAGATTCATTGCACACTAACTGAAATATTTCAGGTCTTTTATTGTCTTAATACGGATGATTTTGGCATACAGCTCATGAAAACCCAAAATTCCTATCTCACAAAATTAGCATATTTCATCCGACCAATAAAAGAAAAGTGTTTTTAATACAAAATCGTCAACCTTCAAATAATCATGTACAGTTATGCACTCAATACTTGGTCGGGAATCCTTTGGCAGAAATGACTGCTTCAATGCGGCGTGGCATGGAGGCAATCATTCTGTGGCACTGCTGAGGTCTTATGGAGGTCCAAGATGCTTCGATAGCGGCCTTTAGTTCATCCAGAGTGTTGGGTCTTGAGTCTCTCAACGTTCTCTTCACAATATCCCACAGATTCTCTATTGGGTTCAGGTCAGGAGAGTTGGCAGGCCAATTGAGCACAGTGATACCATGGTCAGTAAACCATTTACCAGTGGTTTTGGCACTGTGAGCAGGTGCCAGGTCGTGCTGAAAAATGAAATCTTCATCTCCATAAAGCTTTTCAGCAGATGGAAGCATGAAGTGCTCCAAAATCTCCTGATAGCTAGCTGCATTGACCCTGCCCTTGATAAAACACAGTGGACCAACACCAGCAGCTGACACGGCACCCCAGACCATCACTGACTGTGGGTACTTGACACTGGACGTCTGGCATTTTGGCATTTCCTTGTCCCCAGTCTTCCTCCAGACTCTGGCACCTTGATTTCCGAATGACATGCAGAATTTGGTTTCATCCGAAAAAAGTACTTTGGACCACTGAGCAACAGTCCAGTGCTGCTTCTCTGTAGCCCAGGTCAGGCGCTTCTGCCGCTGTTTCTGGTTCAAAAGTGGCTTGACCTGGGGAATGCGGCACCTGTAGCCCATTTCCTGCACACGCCTGTGCACGGTGGCTCTGGATGTTTCTACTCCAGACTCAGTACACTGCTTCCGCAGGTCCCCCAAGGTCTGGAATCGGCCCTTCTCCACAATCTTCCTCAGGGTCCGGTCACCTCTTCTCGTTGTGCAGCGTTTTCTGCCACACTTTTTCCTTCCCACAGACTTCCCACTGAGGTGCCTTGATACAGCACTCTGGGAACAACCTATTCGTTCAGAAATTTCTTTCTGTGTCTTACCCTCTTGCTTGAGGGTGTCAATAGTGGCCTTCTGGACAGCAGTCAGGTCGGCAGTCTTACCCATGATTGGGGTTTTGAGTGATGAACCAGGCTGGGAGTTTTAAAGGCCTCAGGAATCTTTTGCAGGTGTTTAGAGTTAACTCGTTGATTCAGATGATTAGGTTCATAGCTCGTTTAGAGACCCTTTTAATGATATGCTAATTTTGTGAGATAGGAATTTTGGGTTTTCATGAGCTGTATGCCAAAATCATCCGTATTAAGACAATAAAAGACCTGAAATATTTCAGTTAGTGTGCAATGAATCTAAAATATATGAATGTTAAATTTTCATGACATTATGGAAAATAATGAACTTCATCACAATATGCTAATATTTTGAGAAGGACCTGTAAATCCTACTTGAAGGACAGGGACTTTATTGTGTCAGTAGGTAACTTTACATCAGAGACCACAAAAATCACGTGGTGTTCCCCAAGGGTCCATCTTAGGGCCCCTCCTATCAGTATCTACATGCTCTCCCTAACTCAGATTTAAATAAACAACGTAAGTTATCATAACTATGCAGACGACACACAGCTATACGTTACGATGTCACCAGGTGACTATGAACCCATTCAAGCGCTGGGTAAATGCTTAGAAGAAATCAATGCATGGATGGGCCTAAATTTTCTTCAGCTGAATCAAAACAAAACTAAAATAATAATCTTTGGACCAAAGGAAGAGCGTTTAAAAGTTAGCACACAGCTTCAGTTAATACAGCTAGAAACCACCAATCAGGCTCGAAACCTGGGTGTAGTGATGGACTCAGACCTGAACCTTCAGAGGCACATAAAGACAATAACAAGGTCGGCCTTCTATCACCTAAAGAACATCTCCAGGATTAAAGGACTAATGTCTCAGCAGGACCTTGAAAAACTAATTCATGCGTTCATCTTTAGTAGAATTGATTACTGCAACGGTGTCTTCACAGGTCTGCCTAAAAAGTCGATCAGACAGCTGCAGTTGATCCAGAACGCTGCTGCCCGCGTCCTCACTAGAACTAAGAAAGTGGAGCACATCACCCTGGTTCTAAAGTCCCTACACTGGCTCCCTGTAGCTCAGAGAATAGACTTTAAAATACTTCTGTTAGTCTATAAATCACTGAATGGCTTAGCACCAAAATACATTACAGACTTGTCAGTGTATCAACCACCCAGACCTCTCAGGTCATGTGGCTCAAATCTACTCTGCATACACAGAACCAGAACCAAACATGGAGAAGCAGCTTTTAGTTCTTACGCTCCACTAATTTGGAATAAACTCCCAGAAAACAGTAAAAGCGCCGAAACCCTAAGTTGCTTTAAATCACGATTAAAAACTTATTTGTTTAGAGTGGCCTTTTACTGTGCCATCTAAACATTAGTTATGTTTTCAGTCCAATTTTCCTTTCATTTTCTTATCCATCATTCTATTCTCTTTATTTTATTTGTATTCTTTTTAAATTACCTCTGTTGTTTGATTTTATCATTTGATTTGTTTTTCTGTATCTGTGTTTATTTTCTTTGTGATTATATTGTAATTGTACAGCGCTTTGAGTGTCTCGTTGCTGAAAAGCGCTATATAAATAAACTTACCTTACAAGGTTTAGGAGTGTGTTCATAGTTGCATGAGAAAACTGTCAACAGAATTGCAGGCTCTGCTCTATCTCATCCCAAAGGTGTTCAAGAAGGTTGAGGTCAGGACTCTGCAGGCCAGTCAAGTTTCTCCACACCAAGTTTTATACACCTGCAGCTATAGAAGTGATTGGAACACCAGGATTCATTGATTTGGCTGTGTGACCCAATACCTTTGGCAATATAGTGCATCTATAATCCTTTGATAATTAAAATTAAGAACTGCTAAAAAAAATGTCAGTGGAAAAATGTATTCTGTGATCGGATATTTTTATAATGTGGCACTGTGCTGCAGGAAATCAGTCATATTCGCTCTCTTTCATGAAAATAAATTTAAATTTGATTTTGTTAAACTGCAACACTGCTGTATTTTGAGATGAGCAACATTTTCAAGTCCTGTTGCTCTAATTTGGGAGCTTATTTGACTACCTGATGTAGTCTTTAGGGCAACGCAAGAAAACCTTTTTCTTTTATCCGTTTAGGGTTTTTAGCTATTTTAAAAACGGATGGCTCTTTCACAGTTTACACCATTTAGATATTCATCTTATAATTATGGTGGGATTTACATTAAATCCTTGAACCTTTTTGACACGTTCTGTTTGCAAGAAAATAGCTGAGAAAATAAAGTAGTGTTCATTTAAATTTAGAGCACAATATTCAGTTACATAACATTACAGATTAAAGAAACATGCCCAACATTTTGATCTGATCAGTTTAAACAGTGGTGAGGATAGTTTGAGGGGACTTGAACTTTATCTGAACATTTCAGAAATATTTAAGTTGGGTACGACTCCTTGGCTGAGTAGTCATTTAGCAAGTTTCTGAATGATCAGCTCCAAAATGTAAAGTTAATCATGGCTCAAGCTGTTGTCCTCAAAATGTTTTATTCCTTTTATTACACACATTTTAACTTAAAGGTCCACTTCCTCCCTAACAGATGGGCCAGCATTAACTGTGACATTTTTCAGCAGATACATGCAAACTGTCTTAGAGTACCACCTACGTCAAAACACTTATTTTTCTGTAGTTGGTTCTTTTATTTCTAATATGTTTATGCAAATTCAACAGAGTATTGGCTCACTCAATGCTTTAATATATCATGTTCAAGTTTCAGGGCACGCTAAAACTAAATGTGTTTGGTAATGCACATTTTTTTCTAAAAAGACTAATTAGGTACCAATAGGGATTACGTTCTGGCCAGATGTTTTCCTGCAGGCAACATGACCTAGGGATTATTTTAACTGTTTTTTTCCCACTGTGAAAAGATTATAAAGGATACAACTTCAACTAATTTATTATGAATTCTCTTATAAAATAGTTGGTTTCCTGGCATTTAAATAAAGTCCAAATGTTTTCAGAAGGGTTGATGTCAGGGATTTGGGTTGTCATTGCAGAAGCTTATTGTAAGCCTGCTTTATCTGTTCTAGGACCAGATTTGATGTGTATTCGGGACCATTGTTCTGTTGAAACACTTTTTATGACCAAGTTTTTATCACCTGAGCCAAACTTACCCTCGGAAGTTCAAAAGTAACCAAGATTCCAGTCTATTCTAAACTAATCTATTTATTGTGTATCTCTTGGCACCACGTGACTTCTGAAGATAATTGGCAACAATAGATTTTAAAAGACAGGCAAATCACTGTATACAAAAGGTCTACAACCAAAATGAGAACGATTATTGAGACATAACATCAGAAGATCTCAATTCTACGTAAATCTGTGATACGTAAAGGGAAAGAAGATGGGGTGTGAAAATTAAGTTATAATTATAAGGATAATGAAAACGCTTCAGATCTTTATACTTCATGGTTTATGGCAACATTGCTTACAACCAAAATGAATAATTAAAGGTTGTCTGTAATATTGATTAGCTGTGGTGGGAAACAGAATTGTTATCTTGAAGCTCAGCCTGTTTCAGGATCAGCTCAGACAGAAAAATTAGATGGGCTGTATAGTTAGCATATCTGGATGTAACACTGAATCATCAGGATGGATGCATATGATTCAAAGATTTCATTCTGGCCCTACTTCAGCAGCTGCTCAGCTGAGCATTGAAAATAATATTGAATAATTAAGGAGATTATCTCAATGCACACATTTACGGTTGACTTCATAAAGGCAGTCTTCTGCGTGTCCTGGTTTTATTTTCTAGGTGAGCACGAATGGCATGGTTCTTATGAATTTGTAATTACTTTGTAAGAGCAATTAAAAGCTATTTTCAGTGCTCTCCCACGATAATTTTTTATTTAGAATCACAATTATCTGCAGTGCAGGGACTTCAAATGTCCCATCTCAATAGGTTCACGACTAAATTAATTAAGACCACTTAATTATCACACAGCAAAACTTATTTTTAGACAATAACATTGGCTAAAGTTTTGAACAGTCCCCAGTGGATTTATTTAGCTGGCAGACAATTGAAAAACTCATAGTGAAGCAGACAGTAGACCTCAAAAAATAATTATGTATTCATGGGTTACTGCGTTTCTTAATGTTTCAAGTCAACAATTAGAGTTGACTGTTTAGCAACAGCATAAGCAAAGGAAAAGGTGAAATGATTAGTTTGGATCGTGTGCTGATCCTTGAATGTTAATACACATATGAGGTGACACCAGTGTGTTGCCAAGTTTGATTTTCTGAATGCTTCTCATGCAGCAGGAGTCCAATACAGAATTAAAAACTTTATACGATGCCAGCCACATTTATTGGCACCCCTAGCATAGATGTGTAAAAAGCTATAAAAAATCCATCTATTCTTGTTGTAGTATATTCTCAAAATAAGAAAGTCCAACCTTTTGTCTCAGTTCATTTGTTCAGCAGAGAAAATCTTCCATATAGAAATAACTTCCTGCTGATCCCTGTCTCTGGCAGTCATTGGGGATGAGGCATGGCACACCCTGGACAGATTGCCAGTGCGTCACTGGACAACACAGAAACAAACAGGACAAACAACCATACATCTACACACTCATACTGATACCTAAGGTCAATGTAGAGAAACCGACTTACCAAACAGTTATGTTTCTCGGACTACGGAAGGAAACTGGAGTACCCAGAGAGAAGACACACTTGGGCGAGGAGAACAAGCAAACTCCATGTAGAAAGATCCCAGGCTGGGATTCGAACCTAAGACCTTCTTTCTGCAAGGCAGCAGTGCTAGCAGCTGGATCACTGTACTGCCCCATCTTTGAACATTCTTGTTTAATCTCTCCAGTTCATCCAGTCCAGGTTTCTCTCTTAATCAGTTTCTCTTTAGCTCACCTCACAGGTTTTCTATAGTATTTATGTCTGGGAGCTGTAATGGCCATGGAAGAAGCCTGATTCCATGTCTGCAGAACCAGTCCAATGTTAAATTGGAAATATGTTTTGAATCATTATCCTGTTGAAAGGCCGGTTGATAACCCATTTTCAGTTTCTTGGGAGAGGTTTTACAATAAAATTGTAAATAATTTTAATCCTTTGTTTCATGCTAGACCCACCTGGAGTCTTGAGGTCAATTTTAGTCTCATTTGAACAAAACAAAAGGTCCCAGTTTAGCATTCTATTTGCAAAGATAAGAGTTTGTTTGCATTGTGAGACAGAACAGACTTTTTTTCTGGCATCTCTCCTGAACAACCAGTTGGCATGTAGATACCAGCTGATGGTTGTTATGGAGACTTGGTGACCCTGAGATGCCACTCTTTGCTGCAGTGAGCTTTGGAGACTTTTTCCTTCACTTACCGTTCTCCAGACAGAGAGTGGCAGCAAGATACATACAGGTCCCCTTCCAGCATGGTGGCTATTTGCTATAAGAAGTAGATATCTGCTTCACATCATACTTAGCTGAGGGAGTCGTGGGACACAAATTAAAAATTTATCAAATTAATGGAATTGTAAATTTCCAAAAATCATTTAATTAGTTTTTTTAAGAGACTATTATGGATATTGGTAATTTTATAAAGAAAATATATATATTTAGGGCCTGATCTCTATGTGCTTAGATGCCTTCAAATTAAACATTGTCCCAACTTTCTTTGTGTTTTTCTTTCATAGAACATGTAATATAAAGTACTATTTATATGGATTTGTTGACAACCTGATTTAGTCATATTTTCATTTTAATTCAGACTTTTCTCTTTAGTTTTATTTTACAAATGAACAGTAGTATTTTTGTCTTACATGACATAAAAACAAACAACTAGTTTAGTTTCATAAATTGACACCATCTGCTACCACATTTCTTTGTTTCTGCCTCTCAAAGGTAGCAGCATTGTTCTAAGTATGAGTTACAGAGCAGAGGCCATCTCTGATCATAGTACTGATTTTTTTTGCATGAATAACTTCAAGCACAGGAGTTTTCTTCATCTTCCCTTTTCACATGTTGAGGCACACATGAGGCAGAAAGGCTAGCAGCTTCATAAACCCAGAGGCACCGAAGGGGTGGATGTTGCCCATTCAGTTTCATTTTGTTTTTTTAAGTGTTTTGCACCTTAGAGAAGAAAATGCTAAAAGTGTGGAACCTCTGCAGACAAAAATTAGTTTCCTGTCTCATTAGAAAACGTGGCCCAGAATGCTGATTTTGGGGTTAAATCAAATCTTTGAAGGTATTTGGATCTCCTAAATGTCATGACTTTCATCTGGTCTCCAAGGGTTTGCCAATGCTAGTTGGGTTTTTCTGTTTCTCATAGGTTGACACTGTCAGGAACAAAATAAATGATATTCGTCTGTATTTATGTTCATATAAATAAATCTAGAGTTCAAATTACAATATTCTTAGGACTGATGCGGCATAGTTTCATTTTTCTGTGTCTGTTCTTTCATATTATCTTAGCAGCTGTTACAATGCATCAAAAACAGAAACCCTAACTAAATCCTTGTTGCTATGGTTACTTAAATCGAAGGCTTGTCTTCAGGGTCATCAGCTGTTAAAACAGCACAATAATTTAAAATGTATATTCTATAGTTTTTGCTGGAATCACTTGGTGACCTTTGCAAGGAGCTTTAGGAAACCACAGGGCTCATATAAAGAATTTAACAAAAGTGTTGCATTACAGCAATTTCATTTTCAACATCAAAAGTTGCTCCAAATCTGTCTAACGCTACCCCAGTTGTTTGAGGTGAGTGCTGGAATATTAGAAGTGATAAATGAATTAATAAACTTAGCAACAGAGGCTGAGAGTCATCTAATTTGTGATCAGTTTTAAATTAATTAAATAAATATGATTTTCTTTTTCTTTGTTATATAAATCAAAAACATAGCCTGGGTTAGAGTAGGTGTTTGTGTTCTTGGAAGGCAATGCTAAAGCTTTTAAAATGCGGTTCTTCAATTTTCTGGAAGGACCAGTTCCTATAGGTGAAGCTCACATGCATTTTCATTGAATTAGCACAACTATCCAATAAAATGTGCAACACAGAAGGTTTACATGGCACCATTTACTGCACGAGCACTCTCGGCTTATCACCTTTACAAAGAAAATTGTTCTTATTAGTAATATTATAAATCTATACATACTTAATGTAGGGTGTAAATATCCTAAACAATTTAGGAATAGAAAAGCACCGAAGCTTACCCATATAATAATGAGTCACTTTTAAATCAGTACAACCAATAACAAATGAAATAGTTAAATAATTTTGAAAGAATTAAAATGGTCTTTTATAAAAGTCTTTTTTTGACAGAAGGAGACTGGAGTAAGTTGAGCAAACTCTCTGTACAGGACTGTCCTCCAGGAGACCAGATTTTACATCCATTCGGGTTCATTATTACCAGACAAACCAAATCATTATTATAAAGGGACAAACCTCTTGCTAATATTCATTATCACAAACAACCATTTCATCTAATAAAAAAAAGATTTTCTAGTAATTAGGTTTTCATGGTTTATAACTTTTGGCTGCTTTTTTAGTTGTTTACTATCGGAATAATCTTTACAAAGACATGCTCACATATTATCCGGTCATATGCAGCCTGCCAAATCTGGAGCAGACCCTCTATGTGTTTCCTAAGTACCTCAGTTTGTATTTTGAGAAGTCACAGTGGTGGGTGGATTATAAATATGTGGGTCAGTTGAATAGGAAAGGCCTGGGTTGCCCTGTTTTTCCTCTCTTTTTCTTTTCCCAGAAATCTGATCTGAACCTACTTTGTTGGATGCGATCATGGCGTAAAACGGACAACCACTAGATGGCAACCTTGGTTCTAACTTGATTTAAAATCAGCTCTTTTGTTACTCTTTCCTCCCCCTCCCTCCTGCAGAAGACCATCTCTCCAGCGGCAGGCGGTGGGGAACCCTCAATGTAGGGCTGTGTGGAGACGTGTTGGAAGGTTGGAAGCTCCTTCCTCCCTGACATCACTCAGCTTCCTCTTCATGTTAGCCTCATCCTCCCTTTTTTCTGAGAAATCAACCTGTCTTAACTAAATATAATCAACATTGAAATGAAAGTCAAGAAATCAGAAATCAAACTGTAAAGTGATTTGATTTATTTAATTTTGAGTCATTCAAGGGAAATGTTGCGTTTTCTTAAGAAATAGAAATATCTTAGGACATTCAGACACTTTTTTTGTACATGACAGGTACTGGCTCTGTGTGAATCACAACCAGTCACAACGCCAAAGTTACAACATGCACTTAACAGTAGAACATTTATACAGAAACAACAGCATAGAAAGTCAATGGGTAAAAATGTTATCGGTGGTTTTTCTTTTACAAAACAGACAGCCTCGAGACCTACAAACAACATTGTATAAGAGCTGGCTAAGGTCGTTCAAATATCTTTTTTTTTTTTTAGTTAATTCCCTGGAAACAGTGTGTACTTTACAAAGAATAATGGCTTAGGCAAGGGTGGGGTCAATTCTACTTGGAGCTTGAACCTAAAAAAATATATCTAAACTTTTGTGTACTCCTGTTGGTGTTAAGTGTACTATCATCCTCTAATAATGCTCGTTTCTGTGGTGTTGTACGTGATGAGAGTACTCCATCAAGGCATCCTGAATCGACCCCAACCCTGTAATACAGTGTTAGATTCAGTATGTGCAGAATTGAGCTGCTTGTAAAAGCAGCAATCCTTGTCGGGTTTTTAACTACCACATGCTTTGTAAAGGACCTGTGAGGTTACATCAAATAAATGCAAAATACTTTTAAACTGTGAAATGTAGCAGGTAACATCCTAATTACACTTTTTAACTTAATGACTTTATCTGTACACTTGGGTGTCTAATAAGACAACTGAGTTTGTGGTCATAATCAAAGAATTTGCCATTTTTATAAAATGTTTTCATTAAATTAAAAATAAAACAAAGACACATGGGTTAGACTTTTAATTTGAGTCCAATGTTAATAAATTAAAAGGTGCTTTGTACTGTTAGTTTTAATATTGGCTCCCATTTAAAATGGATCACACAGACATGCCTTAAATAGACAATTCAATCTTTTTAAATAGGGTTCTGTGGACAGTGAGAAGCAGTCAGTATCTTACCTGATCTGAGCTTTTTTTAATTTTCTGCAATGACTCTGTAAACGTATCCACTCTTAAAACAGCTCCCATCACAGGTCTTTTGTTGTTTACACTAAGGACCATGTTGGTCCACATCCAAAATAGCTAATGTTTTATAAACGTGGGCTTTAATAAAGTAAACTTTTGTAGTAGCTTATTTGAGATTTGTTTTATTGATTTTTAGACAGACTCATATTTCCCAATTGTTCTTTGCCTGGCTCTTCAGTTTAAATACTCACAGATGTCTATGCAGAAAGCCACTCATACTGAGCCAGCAGCATGGTTTTCCTGTGCTATAAGAAAATTGTTCCTTTCACTGTGGCCACATGCTTGCTCAGGATGACAGATTGCTGCAAAGTCAATAATTTAATTCTGTCAGAAAGGCTTTTCTAGATTTTTACCAATTGGTGATCAACTGAATTTGCCTGCATGATATTATATTTAAGTTTAATTTGAACTATAGGTAAGCAAATCTAAAACTCTGAATTTGATTGCATTGTATTGGTATGAAATTAATAAATTTGATTACCGGTATACATTTTTTATACAATTAGATCTGAATTTGACTTTTTTTTCTTGTAGAATGATTTAAAATTGTATTTGTTACAAATAGTCTCTACATAAATAAACTGAACTTAATTGAATAACCATCATATGCAAACACAGTTTAAAGATTTCCAAAATGGTTACAGCTTGGCTGGTAAAGCAAAAAACCTAATTAAGTTTGAGTTTTAAGATGGTAGAAAGACATTTTCAAATTAAACAACACATTAGTTTGATTTTCTAGGCCAAAATAATCTCTCTTTCTCCAAACAAACAACATTTTGAGAACTATCTACTACATAAGATACTAACTGCTGATAACTATCCCACACAAACCCACTTTAACATTTAAAAACAATCTTGTTAGTAAATTTTAAAAAAGAATAAATTGTAAGAACATACATTGTGACTTGTAGCAATATGTTTGTTATGTGTCACAGTATCACAGTCTAAGTATCAAATTAAACATCTTGTTTAACGTTTTCTTGTCTAAAAAGCTTAAAAGTTTCAACACTGTTTGGGATTCGGGTGCTTGTTTGAGCAAGAGTGTGTTTGTGCATGGCTGTAAATTTAGTTTCATATCTCCAAAATAAATCTCGACTCTCTAAGGCAGTGCTTGCTGCCTTGTGATGAAATATTGATTGTCATCATTGTTCAGAGATATTTCAGCAATAGTGGTCCCTGACTATACTGTGGTATAGAAAACCGAACTGAAAAGATCACAGGATGCTTTCAGGAGGAGTTGCGTGAACTGGATGCCATTTATCTGAAAAAATATTTTTTTTAAGTTACATTGTTCAATCTGAAGGACAGCTCTGACTGTCTGGTGTTTTCTTTTTAGGGGGTAACATATAGTGAAAGATGACAAACACTGGACTGCTGGTTATGAATGATTAGCAGGTGTTTTTACAGAAGTGAAGCCTTTAAATTCAAGTAATGTTATGAAATACACTGAAAGAAGGAGACATTTGTCTATGAATGTAATTAATGCCATTTTCATTGTCCATCTGAGAAAATGTGCAATACCCTCCATTTGTTCTTGTGCAACACAGTTCAAGAATTAGGACTATGGCAATGTTTTCACATCATTTCATTTCCAGGTATTAGCAGTATGTCTGCTATAACTGAGCACTTGTTAAAATAACAGTTTATTGACTTTTCCACCTAAAAAATACAAAACACTGTAATACAGGTTGGATTGTGTAATTGTTTTTCTTACTCCTATATATGTTATTTTCAATATGAAAAATGTATCTTTGCCTCATGGAAAAAATATTCTCTTTTTTCTCTTTATATTTCTCTGGTTGTTATAACTGGATTTTGTTTCAGTCAGAATAGCACATGTACTTGGGGAGCAAACAAAAACAGGACTCCACCAACACGCACACACATTCCCATCAAAAACAGTTAATTCTTTTCCATTAAGCAGCACCCTAGCTGCTTAATGCTTCCCAGTGGTAACACACGCACACAGACACAAACTAGCTCGGCTCCCCTCTGCTCCTCAGTCATTGCTATTCCTTTCACACCTCAGCTCTTCTCACTAAGGGAGAGCAATATGAAATGGTCCAATACTGTGATTAAAACTGGAAACAGAATTTGGATTTGTGATTGCACTTTTCACCACAAGACAAAAAAATCTAAATCGGTCATACCATGGTTTACTGAATCAATTATTACTTTGAAAACTACATTCATGTTAGTTCAGTGGGTTCTTTACTTAGTTGGTTTGGGTCTGGAAATGGCTTTAATCTTTAGATACAAATATTGTAATTCCTGTTAACGTTGATGTGATGCAAGTAGACTTAAAAGCCTGACAGAGTTTAAAAGAGAAATCTAGAATACGTACCCCAGAGGTATTGGGCTACTATGGAGGCATCAACTCTACAAGTCCCTGAAACCCTATGGAGATTAAATGTTTCCTTATTATGTGTTTTATTGGTATTAGAGGGAATAACAAGCATCCTCTATGTTAAACTGGAGCACCAGTTATAATTTATTTTTTTCTATGTTTCACATATTTTTATACTTAGATTTTTTTTAACCTGTTGTTAAAGATTTTTTCTCTCACGTTCAGACAGCATTATGGTTTTATTATACTTTGTGAAACGAATAAAGCATTCATTGCTCATTAAGAGCTTCTCCTTTATTTAAAAAATTTTTTATACCTTTTGATTGCAGCCCACTAAAGACCTGTGGGGTGCGGGTGATCGACAGACGGACCGTGCAGCCGCCACAATAATGAGGACTCTATACCATAAATATATAGGCAACAACTATTAGAAATAAAATGGGACCTAATTCAAATCGTTCCAAGTCTCTTAAAGGGAAAGAGAAATCTTTAATAATATTAATAAAACGGATGTCAAAATCCTATTCATCAAATCGGATTGTCAATGCAGTCAGCAGATTTAATCCCCAGGCAATAGACGTTTTACTTCTTGTTTTTGTAATGCCCTTCGGTCTTTATTTCTTTACATTGGCGGTTGGGTGTTTAAATCGCGGTTATGCAGCACCACACATGATGCTTTAAAGCCGCGCCTCCAGGAGGTGTTCCCTTCAGCGGAGCAAAAGCGGGTCCATGGAAATGCAACACACAACATGTGGAGCAGTTCCGGGCTGGCCAAATCGAGCCAGTAGAAAAGGGGCATATGTCTCTCGGCCGGCCCGGGAAGTCTGGGTGTCTCTGCTTAGACTGCTGCCCCGTGACCCGGTCCTGGAGAAGCGGAAGATGATGAGGACGTGATTTTTTTTTTATTAGAAATGAATTATTTATGAAGGGGATGTAGCTGGTCAACATGACTCTGGGCCTGATTAACTAAATGTCTGTATGATCGAAAAAACATAAAACAAACAAACAAAAAGCTGACATAAACAAGGGATTGATCAGCTTACAAATCCTCGCAGAGCCAAATTTGGTGCCCACACCGGTCTGCCAAGCAAACAGCATCACTCTGCTGATCAGTCTGGCCATATTATCTGCTTCAGATATTATTCACTCATTTAGAAGAAAAGTTGATTACAGCACAAATAAAAAGCAGCCAATTCTCAAAACCCAGTGCTGTTTGTGACACATAGTCATTAAATATGCATGTCTCATGGAAGCTGGTGGTATTTATGACGCAGAAGAGTATACAAAGAAGTATGAGTTGGCTGATGCATTGCTAAATTCATATAAAGTATGCAGCATGCCACGGAAGGTATGTTTCATGTATGTCTGGTATAGTTGCAATTTATTTCTGCATTCTATAAATACGTTGTCAAAACTGTACAGTATTTGATTATGGAATATTCCAAGAGATATAAAATGGTTTGTCCACATTGCATAATGAGGTTGGGGAGCAATGACCTTGTGCTAACTGCAAGATGATGGTGCGTAGCAACCACCACTCTGTCATGGGTAAGAACTGTGGAGCCTTTTTTCATTTACAAAGAAAAAGTATGTAGATGCAGCGATGGTCAAGAAAGCACAAGCGGTTATGATCATTTTGATGTTATATAAAATTTTAGATAGCAGATATGCCTTAAAAAAATGCTTTTTATCTTTGGGTGAGTCAGTTAAAATTATTATGTATGGCAGTATGCCTTGTAGTCTGTAGCTGTTCTTCAAAAAACAAATATTAATCAATAATGTAACAGTAGCATTTTTTACTGATTCCTTACTGCCATTGGTGTTGTTTGCTTTGTGATTGAGACATCAAGATGGAGCAGATACCAGGTCAGAAGTTTGGATTAAATACCGCTTGTTTCTATGATGTTTTATTGGATTAAAGACTGTCTTTTGACATTACCTCGCCTATTATATTACTCTGCAGTGAAAATGTTTTACTCCCTTATAGATTTTGTTTGTTTTTGCTTTTTTCTGTCACACTGAAATGTTTCGGATAATGAAAAAACTTTTTTTTATTTAACAAAGATTACTTGAATAAATAAAAAATGCAATATTAGAATGATGTTTTCCTATAATAAATGAAAAAAACAAACAAACCAAATTGTCCAAAGGGTAATTGTAATTACCACATAAACATGTTTGAAGATGGTTGGGCTGTCGTTAAGTGTTGATGGGAATGAATCTTAAATTGGGTTGGGAGGTCTTTTTTTATACTTCTTGTTGTCAGACAGATACTAGTGTTGTGTTAATTTTTTTTATTCTACAGATCTGACCATAATCAACCCTGGGGGTGGCTTCTGAAATTGAACAAAAAAAAAAAATGAGGTTAATTCCAGCTAATTCATGATTTCACAAGGAGAAAATCAAATTATCACATGAATATATACTCTGGTTTGATATGTCAGACATTAAACATATTTTTGGGTGACCTGAAACATTTAAGTGTGTCAAAAAAGCAACAAAAAAAAAAGAAATCTGTTAGGAAGCAGCAGTTTTTCAAAGCACTGCACATGACAGTGTAAACACGTATCTAAGGGTGAATTGAGTTCTCTAAGACATGATATAAAAATACAAAAGTTGTGGATATGGAGTATTTTTTCAATTTTACATCATATGTTTGCATCGACACACTGTTCATAAATATGCACAGTGAGGAGTGACTGTGACATGCAACTATAGTAGATATTTGCCGCATTATAGCTACATGTCGTTTATCAGTGAGTTTTTTTATGCATGCCTAAGAGCACATGTGACATGCAGATCTCCAACACTAATTAACAAATCTTTGCTTTGCTCTTGAAAGGAATTTTGGCCAACTCCTGTCCCCCTGGAAAATAATGATATCTATGCAGCCTTGAGATGTATGTGTGTGTGTGTGTGTGTGTGTGTGTGTGTGTGTGTGTGTGTGCGCATTCATGTGCGAGGTGGATCCAGTCTGGCAACTGTATATAAACAGTGGTAAAATCATCCTTGAGTATAGGCAGTGCTAATTGAGTTAATGACTTTAAAAAAACATATAAGAAACAAAGAAAAGCCCACTTTTTTGTTCTCATATCCTATTTAAAACTTCATGTTGGTCATATCAAGGCTAGCATGCTGAGAATCTTTTTTCTCAGATCTAAACTTTCATGTGAGTAAGCTGCAAAAAACTACAAGAGAAGCCTACAGAAAACATTTATTTACTGTAATCACAGCTAACTCATCATGAGTTGTTATGTTGACACTGTGGTTGCATGCATGTGCTATCAGTGTGCACCTTCTGCAGCAAATGAGACATTTTTTATTCTTCTCTTAACCCATGTTTGAAGCCCAAGGTCCATCTTTATTATCACAAAACATCATACAAAGATGCTAAAAAAACTTTCAGTGGCTCATGTTCTGTGTTCATCCTTTCTATACACAACATGGCAACCTAAAGGATAGCAGAACAGATGCTTAGGTGAAGGTTGCCAGTGTAATGGAAAATGAGCTGGAAACCTATGATAACTGCAGACCTTAAGCGAAGACACTAAACCTTATGTATTACATAAAAATCTGACATTGTAGACTAGCAAATCACTTCCATATAAGGGACTTTCTCTTATCTATAAAAAATAAATCAGGTTACACTGTTTTATGATTTTGTTTACATCAGTTTCTCATAATTCACCCATTCATTTTCAAATTGTCTCACACACGTATGCATACCCTTACCAATGTAAATGATTAAGGCCAGGTTTGGGAATAGAGGGCACAATATGTAGCTTATAGGCTTTTAGGTCCTCTGGTATGTCCCCAAGAGTTAAAAAAATTAACTGGGAGTCATTACAGGGAGGTGGACTTTGTTTTTTTGATGGAACATAGAGAAAACCCCCTTTGGCTAAAATCATTATTTTGTTGTGAAACTCCAGTAATAGCCATAGCTCAATCTCTCTGAAGACTCTGCTTCTTTAAACAAACCCATTGGCTACTTGGGGGTGTTCTTTAGTTTTGTAGGTGTGAAATACAGCACACAGGAATGAACCGCACGAAGGGGCAGTGACATTCTTCAACTTAAGGTGTTTTTCTTCCAAACTATTCTCAACATATATTGACCCAAAGTTTGTTGCCCTAGCGGCATGCTCAGGTTATTTGTGAAATACGAGAGTTTTTTCTCTATGCCTTTCTTTGTCTCTGGCTTGCTGAGTGGTTCTGTTTGTCAGGTAACTTTGTCATTAAATGTTTGTTCACCTGCTTTCCATGTGTCTCTGATAAGTTATACCTTAAAGGTTTTTGTCCAAAGTATTTTGCCGTCCCCTCTCACCCTTTGGTCTACGTGCAGGGTCTGGTCCTATATGATTTTCATGAGCTTTCCCACGAACACCTTCAAGAGGAAAGTAACAGTTTTGGCCCAACATCTTTTGGGCTGCTTCTAAATGGTTAGTCCCCCTCTGGTAATTTATGTTAATACTGCGTTTTGGGCTACCACTAGCCAGAAGATGATCGGAGGGACTGGCCTCAGTGATGTCCCGGAGGTGCTCGTCATCATCCGTATCTGCATCGATGTATTTGCTGATTGATGAGTCGTGGAAAGTGAAGACTGTGGGGGCCATGGCAGTGCTTTCTGGTGACTTTGGGGGGGTCCTGCTGCTGGCAGTGGTGTACACAGATGCCTCAGGACTCAACAGAGACTGGTCTGAGACAACTGAGCTGTCTGAAAGTGGGGACAGCCCCGAATCCCCGTCGCTACGGCAGCCCCCTTTAAGGCTTTTTGAGGAGTTTCCAGAAAAGAAGAATCTTCTTGTATTTTCTGGGCCTGAGGACTTCGATGCTGGACTCTTCACAGAGTCATGTTGCCTTATGATTTGCCTGCCAACATTTTTACTAATGTGCTGGGACAAAGCTGTAACTGGACCAAAAGTGAAGCGGTTGCTTTCTTTAAGACCAATGTCTGGTGCTGGACTGTGGGGATAGCGGGGATTCTCTTGAAAATCTGTAGCACAACTGATGTAGCTATCAATGCTGGATAAGCTCTTCATGTCCCCCACTCCATCTTTGGCTTCTAGCACCGATGGTCTATGGTCATGAATGGCTCCAAGTTCTATCTCATCTCTATGTTTGATAACTCTGCACCCTCTGTCTTTTGCATTTAGGTTGGGTTGTGACTGTGTCTTTACCATCTGGCTGTACATCTCCTCTAGTTTCTCAACATTCAATCTTTGGGGACTGGTGTCTCGAGCTTTGCAGGGGGAACCTATTTCTTGAGCATTGAAAGAACGGTTTGAGCTCGTCTCCGATGCAGCTCTTTTGGACGCCCATTTCCAGTGACTTGGGGAGAGGTGGTTGTCATGAGGTCTCTCACTCTTTTCTACCACCACATCCATGAGTTCTGCACTACGAGCAAAAGCCTCTTTTAAGTTCATAGAAACAATGCTACCATTTCTTTTTGCCCTCTCAAGAGCCTCCCTTCTTTTAAGGGCCTTTTCTTGCCTTTTCTGCTCCTTATAGAACTCAGAGAAGTTATTTACAATAATGGGAATAGGTAGGGCAATTACAAGCACTCCAGCGATACAGCACAATCCCCCCACGATCTTTCCTAACAAAGTTTTGGGATAGATATCTCCATACCCTACTGTAGTCATAGTGATGGTGGCCCACCAAAAAGAAGCTGGAATGCTTTTGAACTTTGTATCCTCTTCATCTTTCTCAGCAAAAAACACAAGACTAGAGAAGATCATTATACCCATGGCAAGAAAAAGAATAAGCAGACCCAGCTCATTGTAGCTCCTCCTGAGTGTGAAGCCCAGAGACTGAAGACCCGTAGAGTGACGAGCCAACTTCAGAATACGAAGGATACGCATAATCCTGAAGATCTGAACAACACGGCGGACATTCTGAAACTGCAGCACGCTCTTGTTGGACTCTGTTAGGAAGATGGTGACGTAGTAGGGTAGAATCGCCAACAGGTCAATGACATTGAGAGGACCCTTGAAAAACTTCCACTTATTGGGAGAGGAGAGAAAACGAAGTAGGTATTCCATGGTAAACCAGGCAATACAAACAGCTTCCACATGCGCTAGCTGTGGGTTGTCTGTGGATTGGCCAAACTCATCAGTGCCCTGCAGCTCTGGAAGGGTGTTTAGAGACAGGGCAATGGTGGATAGCACAATGAAGAGAATGGAGATGATGGCCAAGATCTGAAAGACAGAATATGAGAAGTAATATGAGCAAAGATTGAACCATCAGGGAATTAAGTAAAGTACGATAGGACACTAAGACTGGCAAAATCTACATGAGAATACCGATAACTGCTACAAATATTAAAATTGCATGAAAAATGGTGAGCAATTATGCCAAGTAGAAGTAATGGTGTACTTTTATTTATTTAGTTTTTTTTGTTCGCCACACTTACCTTGTGAAATTATAACAAATAACATCTTTCAACTTTTAAAATCAACCTCACTTTTAAACGTATTGGTGTTGCTTTAATTAGACATAGACTTAAATACACTTTCAATGCATTTATAAAATATCAGGAAGGCAGTATGAAAGTGATGAGAAGTGTAGGAGAATGCCAGAATCCTCACAGTGTGAATAAACCTCCAGTAAATACCCAGAGTGTGGGACTGGCTGAGAGCTAATGGACCGAACTGACTTGGATTACTTACTTATTAATGTCTGACTTATCTACTGTACTCACATCAGCAAGTGTGCTTGAGTGGACAATAATGCTTAGCAATCTATAAAATCACCATTGTGTCTATCTGATCTAGGTGACATATATGATAGCCAACAATTTAATCAACAAAATAACAATAAATTTATATAAGATGATTTCAATGATGCCTCATGCCTGTAGATCGCTGGAGATAGGCACCAGCTCCCCCACGACCCTGTACGAAAGACGCAGGTATAGAAGCTAGATAGCTGGATGGATGGATGGATGGATGGATGGATGGATGGATGGATGGATGGTTTCAATGATAAATATTTTATTATGTTCACCTGTGAAATGTTCAGTATATTTAAAAAATGTAAACTAGATTTAATACAGTGTTTCTTCCATGAATGAAATACAAGTGCCTCTTAGGAGATCATCCAGTTCAATTAAAACTTTAAACTGATGGGGTGGCAGGAAGCAGCAGTAAAACACAACACACAGTATCTGGAATTATCTTAAGGTGTCCAAACTTCCAAAATACTCTTTTGCAGGTCTAGTAATCTGCCATTGTTGCCTGGGAATAGAAATGTTCAAATCCCCCCTATAAAACATTCTATCCATACAGTTTTTAACCATTTGTGCATTCTATTGATAACATTCTTACTGTTTCCAAAAATCTAGGACTAACGAGTATAAATCCAGCTATTCAACTTGGTCTTAAGCCATAGATACAACAGAGATTTCCTGCCTGCATGATGAACTATAACGGTGACATTCAGTTATATTTACCACAAACTAATACAGTTCTGGTTAGATGCTTACAGACATCCATCATGGCCATGAATGTCATTAATTTTGAGGCTTTTAATGATTTATTTGAAGTGCCTCTGTAGCATTTAGAGAGACAGCACCAAAACCAGTTGCTTTCAGACGCACCTCAGAACAGGGGTAAAAGAGGGGCCTGTGGAGCTACAATAACAAGAAGTTAAGACCAAAGCATTGCAGTTTTACTTTATATAGACCCCAATTGACTGATTTAAGTGTAAAAAATTAAGAATTTAAGAGCATGATATTTCCCCTTGAAACAGGCATTAGGGGCACAAGTTTGAATTCATTGTGGATTTTCTCTAACTGGTATGAGTTAAATTAAAGCAAATGTTGAATATGCACAAACATGAAAAAAATATGAGACACCCTATGAAAGCTTCTGTGCTTTTCTGATATATTTTCCCTTTGTGGATATTTAATATAAATTTTTACAGTACTGAGAAATTAAGTATTATAACCAAACAACTGAGACTAAAATACCTTTTAAAACTCTTTAAGAAATGTAATAGAAATGCTATTAGGACACACCTACATTTATTATCACTGAAAATTGCTAAAATTACATAGAGGCATCACATCAGGTACACATGATTAAAACATCATTACTCTGCATTTTGAAGGAGGTTTCCAATTTGTAAACCTCAGACATTTAGTGCAGTGTGCTCTTGACTGCTGATGTGACAGGCAACACAATGGTGACATTGACAGAGCTGTCTGAAGCCTTCAGAAAGCAGCCTATGAGCCTGGTGAAGGGTTTAAAGTGGTCTCAAAAGAATCTGAATCTACAGGTGCAGAACAAACAAATTCACCCTAAGAGCAGACTGCAAGATGCTAAAAGAAGTCCCCAAAAGCCCTAAAATTTTATCATGGGATCTAAAGCAGGCTTTTGATACTACTAAAGCCTGCGCAATCACAAAGTGACTGAACAAGTTCAACGTTCATGTGAGGTGTGCAAGGAGGAAACCTCTGCTTTCTAAGAAAAGCATGAAGGTCAGACTAAAGTTTGTCCATTTTTAAATAATTTAAGTTGTTTTTTATTGTATCATCATTCCACTCTTTGAATAAGAAAGGCTCATATAAATCATAAAAAAACAACTAAATATGACATTCCTGACCAAGATGAGCATATGAAATCTTCTGAAAGGAAATTTTATTCCATTTAGTAGAAAATATAGTTTTAATGTTTCAGGACAGACATTTATCAAAAGTCTCTTAGCTACAACTTTTATAACAGAATTATGTTAATTTGTTTGTAAATGTTTTCACAATCTTAACCAAATGCACCACTTAGAGAAATGCCAGCTGATTAGCACCCATTGCCTTTCAAGAGGATGAGGAACAGGATTACTTCATGAACTGCTGTCTGCAGTGGATATATTAACCCTAAATGTCCAAACAGCACAACTTAGAGAGATGAGTAGGAGGTTGTTGCTAGAACACTGAGCCTGTTTTGGCAGTAGCCCACACGCTAAAGGTTAGGATGTTATATGATGATATAAATCAGAGGATTGTTAAAATGTTCTCTGTAAGAATGAGAGCCACTGTGTAGGGCAGTGTAGCATGGAGAGATATTCAAAGTAATTATTAAACATACAAATTTTACTACAACTTAATTTGATATAGAGTACAGTCACTTTTTATGAACCTTCATGATAACAATAAATCAAGTCCAGTTGGTCAAGACTTACCTGAAACGTTGTTTTTCTAAATAAAGGAATACTAATGGGAGAGGGATAATATTAGCCATAGTTAAAGTGGGATTGAAAATCAGTCCATAATTCAGATTCCCCAGAGTGTAACCGTGGCTAAAAAGACATCCTTATCTATAACCAATCAGAACAGGATGATTCTGTTGCCATAGCTTCACGGCTGGCATGAATAATAACCTTATTTGTTTATTTTCTTTCTTCTTTGTGTGTTTCTCCGCCCTCCCTTTTTCAGGAGCAAATCTATTTGAATCAAACACTTGAAGAGCAGAGAAGGTCTGGGACTGAAAGGTGAGGGTGAACCTGACAGGGGCAGCATACAAGGGAAAGGGAGTAGAAAGGCCGCAGTGGAAATGATGATCCTGTTCAACACAAAATTATTCCCCATAAAGTGAATAACAGGATGTGCTGCTCGTGTTATCTGCTGTCCCTTTGTAAACACTAGGTATTAAAGGTCATCCACCGGGTAGGAAACACATCAGACTTGTAATAAGCCTCAAGAGAGATACAGCGGGGCACTGCTGACAGATTTCAAACTTACAGCGGGGAGAGATAGCAGCTAAGGAAGGGCAAGACCAAAAAGGGGGCAGGAGTAATCGAATTGAGAGGCTATAAAAAGATTGCTAATGATGATGCACTGATGCTGCTATGTAATTTTTTGGTGATGAGGTTAAGGAAACCCTCCACATTTCCCCCTGAAAGTGGTACCATGGCCTCTGTCCTCGCTGAGCACTCATCCCCCCTGTACATCTTTACATCTTCTCTGGGTTGTTTTAATGTCACAGAGCTCTAATTTCATAAATCCACCAAACTCCACAGCTGACACAAACCGTTCGGCACTCAAATGAGACCACAAACAAACACGTCTAGAGTGAGAAAAGAAGGGGATGGGGCTCAAGAAATTATTCTAATGGCATCTATACAATTACAGGCTATTAATAAACACCATGATGACTCTGAGCAAGAAATCGAGACGATTTTCAGCTTGATCGGACCTGACTGGTGACAGGTCAGTTATGAACTCAAAATGTCAGTGTTTTTCTGATCAGTGAGTGCCCATTGTTTCTGGTAACAGCAACACAATCCTCAGGGTAGATCCGGTTACTGAGGAAAGAAGAATTAGCAAAATATTTTCACTATCAGTGAGATGCTTAAAATGTCAGAGGAAATACAGAGATGTAAGAAGGTATTTAAAAGGAAATTGTATTTCTTATGACAAGTTGAGACATGTCTACAGGCTGAATTGTGTACAGCTAAGTTGCTCTGATTTATCCTTTTGAGATTTTCTTCTCTGTCTGTCATGGAATATGATGGATTTATAAATGTTGACATCATTTTGGAAATGGTTGAGTCAAAGTGAGGACACACAGGTAAGTCCAAAATATTCATACCCTGAGTATATTTAGGTTTGAAGTGGTATTTAAATTTACCAAAATGTTTCTTCTGCCTGGAAGTAATATTAATGCTTTGGGCTCACCAGAGTAGTCACAGTCCTTTGAATCTCATAGATAATCTGTGGAGGAAGCCAAAAGATTAGGGTGGCAAAGAGGCCTTACACACTCAAGACTTGGAGCTTATCACCAAAGATAAAATACCAGTGGAAACATGAAAATGTGTGACCAACAATTATAAGAAGGTCTTGATTTCTGTGTTCCCAGTAAATATTTTCCACTGATTATTGAGTTTTTATAATTTATCTAAGTTAATTTTTGTATTGTTTTATTATCTTTTTAAAGATGCCTGTCTAATTTTCTTTCAGAAACAAATGGCTTGATTGACTGGAAATAGTTTTAATCAGTATTTGCCAAGGGAAATAAATAATTTTATTCATAACTGCACTTTCTCTCAGGAATACAAAAAGACTGCTGTTTAAGTAATGTGGCTGTGCTCACTATGCTAATTGCAAATACAAGATGTTTAAAAGGACAACTGAATAATAATTTCGCATTGGTTTATACAACAGCCCTATCCGTACAGTAACTGCTCTCTCACACAGGAAGACATTACCTCTGAGTGCTGGCTGCAAGAGTGCTGGAAAAATAGTTTGGAATGCTCCAGCTCCGTCTTCCCATTTTGTAAAAATGCGAGTCAATTGAGGTTAAAGCTTTACAAGAAAGGACGATTGGAAAACAGCTACAAAATCTTAATCAGTGCATTGGTTTTAGAACCTATTATAGTAGATTTGAAAACTGTCACAGCTAACATGGTGTCCTCTGTGTTCTTTTAACACTCTTGATTACACTATGTGAAGGAGCAAAAAATGGCACTAACTATGAGTGCATGCACCCTAGTGGGCAACTTAAAGAAGGATATAAAAAGTAAGGGAGGTGTTTTTATTTGGAGGAGAGCAAAAGACAACATGTGCATGAGAGATGGATAAAGACAGAGGACATAGTGACAGGAACTCCCACTGTGACACTAAACAAAGGCAGAACACACTGGTTTGTGTCTCTCCAGGCATATGGTATGGTGGTTCAGCAGACACAGTATTCCACAGAGAGCAGCAACATCTTTGGGATAAGGTGACACCAGAACCCCATTAGACTGTAAAGGAGAAAATGTCCTGGACTAAACGAAATATGCATGTTTCATTAGACCAAAGGCAGATTACATAAACTACACTGATTGCATAGACTGCACTGTATAAACACAGGCATTCACATTTAGGACTCAGACAACTGTACATATACACAGTTATTTCTGGACATCTTGCTATGCCTCAATGACAAGTCTGTAAAACATACAGTGACCTAGTTTTAGACTGGCCATGTCTCAGCAGCTGTGAGTTTGTTTTTTCCTTGCACTTTCGGTTCTTGTCAGGAATTACATCGTTCATATGTCTTTTTATTGCTTTACTGATAAGAAAATAACTCCAAACCCCTTCAGTCTATAATAATTTCAGTAAAGTTAGTAACTTATTTCATAAACATTTGCAGAGCATAACTTGTATAGCTGCTTGAGATATGCTCTGCAGTGAAAATCCTTAAATATTTATGTGATTAAAATCTTAATTAAAAAAAGCATCTCCATCAAGAGTACGGATAAACATTTCACATTTGACCATGTCTTTAGGGCTTTTCAAGACAAAGGAGATTTGTAGCAGCTGAATTTGATGCTTTTTCAGAGCCGGTCCAAGGCTGTATGAGGACCTAAACAGATTTTGATTTAGGGGCGTTCCAACTACAGTCAATCAACACAGTTCAACCGATACCCCCATTTATCACCTGTGTTAAAATGTTTATGCATTATACATCTAACATGACCATGATCATAATTCAATTCAATTCAGTTTTCTTTATATAGCGCCAATTCACAACACATGTCGTCTCAAGGCACTTCACAAAGGGTTTGGAATGGTGTGGGGTTGTTGCGGAGGTTAGATTAAACTACTCAGTGTTAGAGTTTGGCCATTTTAGAATGGGCTATGTGTAGGGGTACTAGGTAAAATAATAAATTGATAAAGTTTTTCCATCTATAGCCCACTGGTGGCCATTGTTATTCTACAAACCCCAAGGATTGGGGGTACCTCCCTCTGTCAGACTGAATACAACCACTGGAAAAGAGAAGGGGACGCACAGATAGCAGAAATGGAGGGTGTGTTTGCACCCCAACCATAACTTTAGGCTAAACCTGACTCCCCCTTACTCTATCCAACAAGGTGGGAGGAAGCCAGAGGTAAAAATAATTGGAGACTGTTGTTTCCTGTTGCATTGTGTGAAAGGTGGGTAACATTAAAATGGGCTAAGTCAAGTCATAGCATAACTGTACTTCATAACTAAAACTGTATTGCTCGTGTCACATTCACTTCACATGATTTTATACACCTTGCTGAAGTTCAATCCAAGCATCAGATTGGGGATGAAAGACGGTTTAAGTGACTTTGACTGTGGCTGTTGAGGACAGACAGGTTGGTCTGAGTATTCAAAAAACTTGTGTTCCTCTGGATTTTTATGCTCAACCATTTCTCCCTTGTTGATACCAGAAGTCAGAGGACAGACTGATTTGAGGTAATAAAAAGGCAACAGAAGCTCAAGCAATCACTAATTACAGGCAAGCTGTGCTGAATGCCAACTCTGACCATGCAACACATCAAAACCTTAAGCAGATGAAGTAGAAGATCACACCAGATGTCACACATGTCAGACAATAACATATAACTGCAAATTCGCATGGGCCCCCAAAATTGGATAATAACAGATAGGAAAAATGTTTCCTGGTTTGATAAGTCTCTATTTCAGCTGCGACAATGAGAGGGTTAGAATTCCCCAAATATCTGAGTTGATAACATTAAGACACAACAGTATTATATTTTTTTTTTTACTCAGGGGGAAGTCATGAAACATAGGGAACCCCCTCTATTTTTGCAACTGTTTTGCTGTCCACTGCTTTATTTCTGCACTGGATTTCTAAGGCAGTTTGCACTGAATACATGCAGCAGCAAAAGGTCCAGCTCATTGGAGCATCCATACATTTTCTATACCTGCTTCTATCTGCTATTTATCTACAAAAACTACAAATTTTGAGTGATTAGAAATTCTTAAATAGTTCTTATGTATATCAAGGACTGACAGTAAGGATGGCATTAATTTAAACAATTGGAAAAAAATATGTTAATACATAATGTTTTATAGTAATCAATTTGGTTTCCAAATCAATAAATCATCCTGCATATCGTAAGATAGAACAAGTGATGGAATAACTTTCAAATTGCAGAATTACATCCTTTTAATTTCTCTTATTAAATAAAAGAAGATTTTCTGATAATCCAATGCTGGGGGCTGTACTTTTGCTTACTCCTGCATTTCTCATTTTTATTCTTTTGCACCAAAGCCATCACCACCTTTTTCAGCCCAACACAAACAGTTTTGGTTTTAAAGAGAAAGAAGAGTTATAATACCTAATTTTAAAATGGGGAAACTGTAACAGCGCAGAGAGAAACAACTAAGGGAACAGATTTACCTCGGTGTCTACTTTAAGAATTAACTCCCGCTACAATCTGTTTAATCATTGGTAAATTATATTGTTTATGTTTTACTGTGAGAAATATGTAGAGATGCTCCATTCAGACTTTTTGCTACTCATGCCAATTTTTTGTTTCCTTTGAGGTCTGACCTGATGCTTATTTCAGCCAATTCCAATTATTTATAGAAATACTAGTTTTTGGACAGAGGAAGAATTTGTGAATATAATAGAAGATGAAGGAAATATAAGATTATCCCCATGTATCAAAATATGCATATCTAACCAATATAACTTGTATCAGATTTTTATTGAAGTAAAGAAAAAAAATATTTCAAAGAACACGCAGGTGATTGATGCGCTTGCAGACCAAAAATATTGGGAATTTTTATGTTTACATTTTAAAGAATATGACACAAATTGATGTGTCAAGGCTTAATCTGCCGATGAAGAAATACCTGGTTCCCATCCCTAGCTAAATAATTGATGCATCTCTACAAATCAATGCATCTTTACATCTTTGTTCTTCGTCTAAACCAATCAAGTATTTCACAACTGGGTTAGTCTGTCCTGTTGTTCTTACGTTATCTCTGTGGAATAACATACAAGGAACAATATGTTTTATCAAGAAATACTGATTATTACCTAGGAAGAAAACATACAGTCATATTCAATAAAAACAATGTGGGCTCCAATGATATTCGTTTTTCATGTTAAAAGTACCTAAATAACAACATTTAAGCTGGTATTGAATATGACTTTCATTAAGCTCACAGTTCTGTATTAAAAGGATTTTTTAGTGTGGTGTAAAATTCTATTCTTACATGTTGTGTTTTCATTAGCTGTAAGCAGAAAACCATCATAATTAACAAGGCTGGAAAATTTCCATCTGTGAGAAATTCCTTACTAAGATGAATATTTACAGTTTTTTTTTTTACCGTGTTACTAAAACATCTGTGCAGCCTGGATTGTAGTTGTAGTTGTAGCTCAGGTTATATTCTGCCAGTACTGTGGTAAGTGACATCACAGTGACATTTTAGGACCTCCCAGCCTCCTAATGCTCTGGGATTCTGCCACCTTTTCTGTGGCAGCCAGTGCAACTAACCCCTACTCTGCTAGGACTAACCACCACTCCACTATTGTGCTTTAGTGGTGGAACTTCCTGTTCCGGTGAGTCCCAATGCCATTGCCGGCACTCTGAGGGGGTTCACTCGTAGAAACACATTAAACTTTCGTAATAATGACAGGTAGTGCTTTATAACTTCCACCTAAACCTTTAAAGAGGCTGGGGGTGAAGAAATGTTGGTTTCTGTTTTTGGTCGAGTGAATCCAGGTCTTACTTGAGCTCCAAGATCCCCCTGACAACTGACTTGCTTTCTCATCATTCTTAAAGTCACACCACGGTCCTCAAGGATGCAATGCAACATGCTCTCTCCAGACTTGACTGCTCGTCACGGTCACCATGACAACCCTCTCAAAGCTTGACAGGAGGTGGCGACATGGACCTGCTCGTGAAAAGCGAGTCTGACAGAGTCTCCTTCTTTGTCTCTCCCGCCCTTCTGTCCCTGTGTTTAGACCTTTCTGAAAGCTTACTAAGCCTTGAACCATCTGTACTACTTTAGCCTCTTTTCTGTCTTTCTTCTGCATGTACAATTTCTATTCCAGTACAGCTTATCAGTTCAAATGGTTAATAATGCAGTATTATTAATAGAAAGGTATGAAAACACTGCCTAAAAAGGTCTGCAAGGCACAATTTTCATTTACAGATGTTTGCTTCACACAATTTATCTTATCGGGCATCCTCATTACTTTACCACTGATCTTCATTTTCTACAAGATGTTATTGCCTGTGGTCAATACTATGCGAGTAATAATGCGGAATAATTCACACCCCTGATTCTGAATGTAGAACGGCTCTGCCTCTCCGCCTGTGAAAAGAGACAGGGTTTCCATAGAGACGGGAGGAGACTGTGTCTTCCACAATTCCCCCAGCATGATAGCTTGAAATACACAGACGCATTTGCAGTGGCTCAGCTGTAGGCTCCCCTCCCTGCATCACCTCTTAACTTTGAACAGCACAGCCTTGTTTGTTTGTCCTCCAAACGTCTTGCCAAGGCTAATCAATTGTATCTTGTGGTTTTTCCTCAGAGTCTGCCAGAAACTACAATATCATGACCTTGATTCTATGACATTAAAGGCTCCTATATAGGTCACAGGGATAGGACGGATACATATTCTTATGTTTAAGACATATTTGGTTTCAAAATATCTTTAACATGACTATTATTTTTTCCAAACAGGATAACAATGAAATACAGCACTATTCAAAAAACTTTATATCAGAAAAAGAAAACCAGAGTAAAAACAACAAGCTGTTTTTAAACTAATATGTCACTTATTAAGGGAATAAAAGCTATACGCATTATGGCTTTGGCTATAATGCTCCTCTTGATATATATACAGTATATGAAAAGAAAATTTATCAGAAACTTCTTTGGGATTATGTCAATTGCAATGGACATGGAGAAAGAAATGAAAAGGGAAATAAAAGAAGCAAGAAAGAGAGAGAGGTCAGGCAAAAAGGAAAAAGGGAGAGAAGGAGAAAAGAATAGAGAAGAGAAAGAAGGCTGAAGAGAATACAAGATAACACCCTTGAAGACTGCTTCTGCACCTGCAGAAACATATAACAACGGCAATGTTATTGAAAGGTGCATGGTACTAATGAATGCAAGATGTATTTGGTGGTAACTGCAGCTCAATATAAAACATTTGTGTATCTGTTAACACCTGAATCCACACAGCTGTGGGTGTAAGTGTGAGCGCACTTGTGTATTTAAGGTTTCTCTATAAAAAATATCCGATAGTGAGTGTAAGGAACCACAGACCTGCCCCCCTGGACCTGAGACAGACACAGAAGAGATCTGAGCCACAGACATCCAAAGGCCCCTCATAGCATGGGAACCCCGAGAGGACCACCGCGGGGACTACCGCAACCACCCCGGAGAACAGCAGAGGAGAGCCCCAGGTGAACCACCCAGCAACCAAGTGCAGAAGCCCCAGGGAGCTTCAGCGACGAGCCCACAGGCCGCGTCGGCAGGCGTCTACGCCAGATCAGATCCAGCTATGGACCCAGAGAACCGAGACCCTGGGGCACATCACCCCCAAGCAGAGGCCCGATAGAGATAGGGGGCCCAGGCCCCGGCAACAAGCCACCGGGAGTGAGCTGGCATACACCAAAACACCCAGCCCCAGACACCAAAAACCACCAATGCACCAGCGCGCAGAAACAACAGCCACCGGCAAGGAGTGTGTTGGCGAGGAAATAGGCTCCACAATTGATGGAGGGCCTAAGTTGATCCAGGACAGGAAGCAGCCCAAGACCCAACCTAACACACAAACAGGCGCACACAGTCACAATCACCCATTCCCATCCTCATAGATAAACATAAAAACACTCACACCCACACACCTAACGTAAAGACACACAACAATGGACATCATACACACACTCACACTTGCTTTACATACACTATACTCCCAGGTCTACGTAGCAATATCCCAGAGGGGCAACCAGCCCCCAGACCCAGGAGGTGGTCCCCTTCATTTTGCGGTGGAGAAAGACAGGCTGGCCCAGCACCAGCCCAGACTAGTGTCAGCCCCGTCTGAATCCAAACGACCCCGGCCCAGACCCAGACCCCGACCCCAGCCCCCAACGATCCCCGTCCCCATCTGGAGAGGGAGTCATGAACAAAGGAGGGGTCTACCTGATCCAAACGAGCCCACCAACCAGAGCCTGCCCAGGACAAAGCAGTCCCAATCCCCCAATGAATTCAGATCTCAAACCCATGAGCCCACCATCCCCAATGAACCCCAACATGAATTTCCCCACAGGGCCACCCCCAACCAGGACACAGATAACCCTAAACACCATGAATCTGCTCCCCAAGGAGGTCTCAAAGGAACCCAAAACAATATCTAAAACACAGAAGGCCTCACAGGCTTCAGTTGAGGTCAGGGTTCATGATTTACCATGATGAGAGAAACTATGCAAAATTAGCATCCATGGGAGGGTTTCAAGGCCAAAACCACTGCTGAACAACAAGAGCACAATGGCCTTATTTACATTTGCCAACACACATCTTTATGATCCCCAAAACTTTGGGAAACATTCTTTGTAGACTGATGAGACAAAGGTGGACCCTCTTGGAATGTGAGTGCCCCTTTCAGGAAAAGAGATTCTAGGATTTTTTAAAAGTTTTTGTTCCTAATCACAACAACCTTCTCTGTCATTTACGCATCACTTCCAATGTTAATTTTGTTACACATTTTCACTATTCTTTCATTAATATTGATTGTAAGTAATATTTCCTATAATCATCAGCACTTGAACACCTCTTTATGCCATTATTAACTAAAACAATTTTAGCATTTTGTAATATAGAACACTCAGGAGTGTGAAACAAGCCTTGTTTGGGATATTTATAAAACCTTTCTCTAATTTGTACAGCTAAAGTGCACCACAGCACTCCTTAAGCAATCCACTGATGTTGGTACAAAATCCATGCTTGCACCATCCATCTTCTGAATGAATCCCACCTCATCTCCTCTGCTTTTCAATTATTCATGCATTTCAGATGAAGAAGAGAATCCAGACTTACCATCTATATTTAAACTCTGACTGGTCCTTGGTAGTTATATAAATAGAAACAGTATAGGACCTTGCCTGCTTCGCCAAAGGAGCCTCTTTTCTGTAGGGATTCTAACTTGGGTTACAATGCAATTGTAATGACCGGAAGAAGGTTAAAGTAAGATCTATAAGTGCGATGTAGACATTTTCTTGGAAATTAGGAAAGAAGGTGCACTAAACCTGCTTAGCCCTCTATTAAATGCACTGGAAATTGTCTTAGTCTTGATGTGTGGTAACATAATGCCAAAAATACAAAAAGGAAAAACTATCATCTTGTTCAGGGATTCTGCTTCTATATTGTGAATGTGTGATGCAGTTCACGCAGCCCCACCGTCTATGATCATTTATTTATTGCAGAAACCAGAGAACATCCTGGTATGTTCTGCAAACATCAGTGAAGAGAAAAAAAAACATAACCACCAGAACAGCATTGATTTGAAGTGCAAAGACAGGATCAGACAGAGAAAGACACAAAGCTCCTCTGCAAATACAGTCAATCAGCTCCAGTGCCTGAATAGGAGGCAGCTGCAAGTCTAACAGTGATGACAGCTACCATGGTGATGGTGACAGTGAAGTTTTATACATTTCAGAACTGACTCTGAAAGAAAAAGAGAACTGAAAAGACAAAGAGTATGTGGAAAAAATTCACAAACAGAGAAACGAAGACAAAGATTTGGGCAAACTCAAATGATAGATGTGAACGCTTCTATTTACAGATCAGCCGCCATGCAAAGAAAGATTACTCTTAATACACCAGCTACTAAAACAAATGCTTTTGTTCAACACAGTAACAATGCAATATTCCTTGCTTCATAGCCTGTAGGAGCTCAGGTTAATGGCCATTTCATGTCAGTGCTCTTGATCCCTTTGAAACTTACACACAAATTAAAATGCAAATCCTTACAGCTTTATGTGAATGGACAACTCAAAGCAAAGTGGATGCAATATAAAGGTACACCAACTAATTAAATTAAAATTGGAATAAATCTTCTTGAGAAGGAGTTAATGTAAATTAATCTGCATGAATATAACTGCTAGCTGTTTAAAGTTTATATTAGGAAAGAAAATGTCTCAAAGTCAGAAAAAAAAGTCCCCAACATGTTTGGTCACATTTCTTCCCTTTGTGTTGTGCTGCAATTTTAACTGGAATTTTTTTTGTTAAGATGCCACCAGCTGGTAAGATAATTTAACTAAAGATGGACTTAATTTTTATGGACTTGAACACTGATTAATAATGAAGTACAGAGCAGAAAAAAATGTCCTTTATTTCCAAATTGAAAGTTCTTTTGATATTTACACAGACTATTTTTGCAACATCTAAGCTCTTTTTAAAATCATATTTCTACATACCCACCGAACATACACTCATCAGCCACTTTATTAGGTACACCTGTCCAACTGCTCGTTAACGCAAATTTCTAATCAGCCAATCTCATGGCAGCAACTCAATGACATGGTCAAGACAATCTGCTGCAGTTCAAACCGAGCATCAGAATGGGGAAGAAAGTTGATTTAAGTGACTTTGAACGTGGCATGGTTGTTGGTGCCAGACGGGCTGGTCCGAGTATTTCAGAAACTGCTGATCTACTGGGATTTTCACGCACTACCATCTCTGGGGTTTACAGAGAATGGTCTGAAAAAGAGAAAATATCCAGTGAGCGGCCATTCTGTGGGCGCAAGTGCCTTGTTGATGCCAGAGGTCAGAGGTGAATGGCCAGACTGGTTCGAACTGATAGAAAGGCAACAGTAACTCAAATAACCACTTGTTACAACCAAGGCATGCAGTAGAGCATCTCTAAATGCACAACATGTCGAACCTTGAGGCAGATGGACTACAGCAGCAGAAGACCACACTGGGTGTCACTCTTGTCAGCTAAGAACAGGAAACTGAGGCTACAATTCACACAGGCTCACCAAAATTGTAGAATAGAAAACTGGAAAAATGTTGCCTGGTCGGAAGAGTCTCGATTTCTGCTGCGACATTCAGATGGTAGGGTCAGAATTTGGCATCAACAACATGAAAGCATGGATCCATCTTGCCTTGTATCAACGGTTCAGTCTAGTGGTGGTGGTGTAATGGTGTGGGGGATATTTTCTTGGCACACTTCGGGCCCCTTAGTACCAATTGAGCATCGTGTCAATGCCACAGTCTACCTGAGTATTGTTGCTGACCATGTTCATCCCTTTATGACCACAGTGTACCCATCTTCTGATGGTTACTTCCAGCAGGATAACTCACCATGTCATAAAGCACAAATCCTCTCAGACTGGTTTCTGGAACATGACAATGAGTTCACTGTACTCAAATGGCCTCCACAGTCACCAGATCTCAATCCAATAGAGCACCTTTGGGATGTGTGTGTGGGATGAGGAACGAGAGATTCGCATCATGGATGTGCAGCCAACAAATCTGCAGCATCTGTGTGATGCTATCATGTCAATATGGACCAAACTCTCTGAGGAATGTTTCTAGTACCTTGTTGAATCTATGCCACGAAGGATTAAGGCAGTTCTGAAGGCAAAAAGGGGTCCAAACCGGTACTAACAAGGTGTACCTAATAAAATGGCCGGTGAGTTTATATCATATCATTAGACCCAATTTGCCTTCAGAACTGCCTGAATCCTTCATGGCATTGATTCAAAAGGGTGTCAGAAAGAGTCCTCGGAGATTTTGGTCCATATTGACATTATAGCACCATGCAGCTGCTGCAGATTTGATTGTTGTATATCTATAATCTGAATCTCCTGTTCTACTATTTCCTAAAGCTGCAGGGGTCCCCAATTATTAACCAACAGAGGACAGTAGAGTAAACAATATGTCTCAAAATTTTTTGTTGTATTGATGAGCAGAGCATAGTTAATGGACTGACTTTATATAGAGCTTTGCTAGTCTTACCGACTACACAGACCACTTTCAAGTAGAACCAAACTCATCTGTTTACAATCACAAACAAGCACACACTTACCAATAAACAGATAAGTAGGCAACTTGGGGTTAACTGCCTTTCCCAGGGACACACGGACATTTTGTTGGAATCAAACCAACAACTTGTATTACAACTACTCTGCCCACTCTGCCACACACGCACTGGAGTACAAGTTGACACGTTGTGTGTTTAGACATGGTGTTTTCCATACATAGTTTGTAACAAATAGTTATTTGAGCTCCTGTTGCCTTCCATGCCAACCATTTTCCCCTTTCTCCTCTGATCCCCGACAACATTCTATTCTATTCTATTCTATTCTATTCTATTCTATTCCATTCAGTTGCATTATTATCATTTGCAGGATTACAGTTATTCAGTTATTTCTGTTTGTGCAATTTTATTGACTAGTTATTTAGTTATTATTTTCTCTGATGCTGGTTTTACTTTATTTTTAATAAATCTTTGTCAAAGAAGGATGGGCACACCCTTTAAACTTCTTTATTTATTCTAAATTGATTGTAAGATCTATTATTACTTTTTTTTTCTGTCGGTGCTTAATTCTTTTCAGGGTCGCTGCATGGGAGCTTCCCAGCTGCCATAAAGCGAGTGGTGGTGTAAACCCTGGAAAGATTGGCATTCCAATCTAAACACAGAGACGCATAAGACCCAGCCATGCATGCATGCACTCTGTCCCGGGGTCAATATAGAATCACCAGTCAAAATAACCTGCTACACTATAAATATGTTACTTGCACTATCACATTGAAAGAAGTACATTTCCCAGTCTTGGATAACTAAAAAGTAGGTCAGGCTTGCTTATGCTTGCAGGCTTTTTATGACATTTTTCTTTCAATTTTGATAAAAACTGATTTTGAAAAAAGCTCTTAAATCTAAACTGTTTAAAGGCTACCTGGATGACAGCCAACCATGCACACATACATTACTTTGGTAAATCTTGACAAGTCTTCTTTGCCTCCTCAAAGCTGCTAAGACAGGATAGTCTCTTTTAGGTAAGGTCTTAGTCACCGCTAATTCAGGAAAGGCATTTCTTATTCCAGATGACAGCAAGAGCGTTTTAAAACCTCGCCTTCCAGTGTAATGTTGTTTGTTCTTAAGTGATAATGCATGTATGTATTAATACATACAACTGTTCTGTTTTGGAGGTAAGCGCGCATGCGCTCTCGTGTAGCGTATGTGAAATCTCTGCTCATAAGCGGTGTTTTCGAGCTGTACTGTGTTGCTGTAATTCAGCAAAATAACATGATCCACAACTAGTTACTCTCTCTTTGCTTTTAACTGGGGTATTTATCAGCGAGCAGATATTAAACGTAGCGGTGCTCGTTTTAAAGGCTGGCCGTTCACAACAGCCTCGAGCAGAGAAGCAAAGCAAGAGCATTGAGGCTCCAGCATTGCAGAACAGTTCAGAAACACTTTGGAATGAGGAGAAAATAACTGTATTTATAAGTAGATTAAGTCGTGTTTTAGACTGCCTATTGGTAGCAGATCTGATGTTCCTTGTGTGCTCGTGAATGTTTGCCGCCATAACTGGTTCTGGATGACTGCTTCATAGCAGACAGCTGTTCCTCCCTCTTCCCGGTACTGCGTACAGGCTCAGAATCTTTTAGTGGTACGCAGTACCGGACCGTACCGGCTCACTTTCACCCCTGGGTATGAGCGTTACTGACCATAACCGGTTAACAGAATCTTATCTCAAACAAAATGAAATTCCGCTGATCCAACAGATCGTGATGAAGACCTACAAGGGTTGGACAATGAAACTGAAACACCTGGTTTCAGACCACAATAATTTATTAGTATGGTGTAGGGCCTCCTTTTGCGGCCAATACAGCGTCAATTTGTCTTGGGAATGACATATACAAGTCCTGCACAGTGGTCAGAGGGATTTTAAGCCATTCTTCTTGCAGGATAGTGGCCAGGTCACTACGTGATACTGGTGGAGGAAAACGTTTCCTGACTCGCTCCTCCAAAACACCCCAAAGTGGCTCAATAATATTTAGATCTGGTGACTGTGCAGGCCATGGGAGATGTTCAACTTCACTTTCATGTTCATCAAACCAATCTTTCACCAGTCTTGCTGTGTGTATTGGTGCATTGTCATCCTGATACACGGCACTGCCTTCAGGATACAATGTTTGAACCATTGGATGCACAAGGTCCTCAAGAATGGTTCAGTAGTCCTTGGCAGTGACACGCCCATCTAGCACAAGTATTGGGTCAAGGGAATGCCATGATATGGCAGCCCAAACCATCACTGATCCACCCCTATCCTTCACTCTGGGCATGCAACAGTCTGGGTGGTACGCTTCTTTGGGGCTTCTCCACACCGTAACTCTCCCGGATGTGGGGAAAACAGTAAAGGTGGACTCAACAGAGAACAATACATGTTTCACATTGTCCACAGCCCAAGATCTGCGCTCCTTGCACCATTGAAACCGATTTTTGGCATTGGCATGAGTGACCAAAGGTTTGGCTATAGCAGCCCGGCCGTGTATATTGACCCTGTGGAGCTCCCGACGGACAGTTCTGGTGGAAACAGGAGAGTTGAGGTGCACATTTAATTCTGCCGTGATTTGGGCAGCCGTGGTTTTATGTTTTTTGGATACAATCCGGGTTAGCACCCGAACATCCCTTTCAGACAGCTTCCTCTTGCGTCCACAGTTAATCCTGTTGGATGTGGTTCGTCCTTCTTGGTGGTATGCTGACATTACCCTGGATACCGTGGCTCTTGATACATCACAAATACTTGCTGTCTTGGTCACAGATGTGCCAGCAAGACGTGCACCAGCAATTTGTCCTCTTTTGAACTCTGGTATGTCACCCATAATGTTGTGTACATTTCAATATTTTGAGCAAAACTGTGCTCTTACCCTGCTAATTGAACCTTCACACTCTGCTCTTACTGGTGCAATGTGCAATCAGTGAAGACTGGCTACCAGGCTGGTCCAATTTAGAGATTAAACCTCATACACTAAAATGACAGGTGTTTCAGTTTCATTGTCCAACCCCTGTCAGGCATTTGTTTTTTTGTATAATATTGACAGGGCATTATTTAAACATTATTCACATCAGTGTAAATTCTGTTATATTGTGGGTATGTCTTTCCAGAATTGTTGGTTTATGCAATGCAAATTAGCTGTTTGTTTATCTCTCATATAGAATATTTATTGGACAACAGATAAAGGAATATAGCTAATCAGAAAGTTTTTTTGTTGTGCAGCAACTGTGAGCTCAGAATAGTAACAGACTGGACCCAACTAAGGTGACTGGCTCAATTACATTAAGGATGAAAGCTGGTTCTGGTCCAAAAGTTGCTGCCCCGCCACCCTCTTTTTTATTGTTAAAAATGTTAATGTGTTTTCTTTGCACAATTAATTATCCACTCTTTATGTATTCACACAAAATTGTGTGGGGAATTCATTAAGCAGTGCAATCTCCTTTATTTTTTATGCGTAACTGTTTTGTTCAGGCTGTTTGTTTTATCACATCACGAGTCACATCAGTATGATGTTCGAATTCATTAAAAGCTGCAATAGAGTAATAAATGTATCAGATTACAAAATAATTAAATGTAGTCCATGCTATAGTAATAACAAAACTTAGTAAATAATAAAAAAGTTGTTGTTTGCTAATGCTGGGCGCAAGTGAACAGTCAGGAATCATAAAGTTTGGATTCTGTATTTATGAAAGCAACAGGATTTTAAACAGAGTTTACGCAAATTATCTGACTTGAAAGACCATTTGCAAAAACATCAGACACTTCCCAATTGAAAATAGGATCCATTCTACTTTCTGTGGCATCCATGACCCGTCTTTTGTGAAGCTAACTCTTAAGCAGGTCATTTTTTTTTACGTTTTATGTGCTAAAATTACCAGCTTTCTTCAGATGGTAATTTTTTCACTCAACTAGTTTTTTCAAGTAGCTGTGGTCTTCAACAGTGCAAAGCTATTTAGTCTGGCTGAAGTATATATAGATATGGGTGGGCCTTCTCCTAATTGCTTGCATATCATGTAATTCAAGTGTGAGCAAACGTGGAGAGAGTTGAGAGAGTTGCTATGTGCTCTTCAGATCTATTTAATCAGCAGATCTGCCTTTGCATCTTGATTTCGAATTAGACCATTAAAAGTCACGTTTGCACATGTTTAGGGCTTGTAATTATATTTGCGAATTTGCCTATTCATTTCAAATCGTTGAGCTTAAAAATGTGAAAGTTCAGTATTGGTACTCGGAATTGTTATAACAAACTAAACCTAAGTCCTAACATAATTTTGTAAAAAGGCTAGGCATGAGGTGTTTGGGAGCTAAATGATTTGGTTCATTGAACAGAAACAAAATTCCTCCACCAGTCCTAAAGATCAAGTAAATAGTCAACTTTTGGAAAATTCAGTGGGAAGGCTGTAGTGTTTGCATGAACTCATAGAAATGTGTGGCTGTAAATTATCTTAAGCCTGACTAAACTAATAAAATATACCTACTGTTGAACAAAGGAAGTTCAATGTAGCCTACTACTATGATGACAAAGCTTTTGTCAGAGAGCTTTGGAAGAACCGTGGCCTATTTTAACCCTGGTTGTACAGACATACATGATTCAGCAGTGACAGGCATCAATGAGCTCTCAATTTTACTGCTGGCTCTGATTTGGAAACCCTACACAGAGATGCAATAATAACCACTCACTCACTCACTCACTTACAGTCTTCCTGGGCATATTTTTACATTGAAAAATGAGACAGCAATTTACCAGTAAGTACGACCTCTACTTCACTTCCACAGTCAAGCTGAAAGCACCATCTCTTCAATAAAATATTTCATACACGCCGCCAAAATCTTATGTTTTCGTGCCGGGAATACATATGTCTTCATCTCAAAATAGAGGGAAGCTGATCACAGTTTTTTCTGCCAGCCGGGGGTATTAAATATTTTATTTTCAACATGCACGTATTTCTCCAGAGCATCTGTGTCCCAGCATGTTTTTTTTGTTTTTTTTGTCTAAGGACACACCGACCTGAGAACTAATTGAAATTGTTTGTATTGTTGTACTTTTGTTGTCTGCTCCTACGGGAAAAATAAAATGCAAATCAGACGATTTTCTTTTTTTCTTTTTGCCGCATGAACTATGGCTGATTGTCTTTTATATGATCGTAGTCAATTATATTTGGTCTAAAGGCAACCAAAGATTCAGATAGTTAATTATAAACCCAACAAAAGTTACGATCAAAGGCTTTTCTCCCAGATCAGTGGAGGGCTAAGCTTATTCATATTTGCTGAAGCTGTGAAAAGCATAAAATAAGAGTCATCCTAATAAATCTAACACATGAATCAAACATTGTGTGGTTCCACACCTACATAAACATTACCAGATCTGCAGTGTCTCTTTTATTTTTTTTTAGGTACTGCATTATTTGCCATATAAATAAAACACTAAAATCATCTAGGTATGGGTATGTTCAATCAATTAATCAATCAGGTCTTTATGGAGCACGTTTTATACACATCAAGGGCAACACAAAGTGCTGATCAATATAATCACAGGAGACAATGAAAACCAAACGGACAAAAGAGGTAAAAAAAACCAAATAAGTAACAAAACCTAATGAATTAAATATGGTTAAGCATGAAAAATAAAAAAGGAACAATGTAGAAACACAGTTGTGGTAATATTAATAAATAATTCTAAGAATAAATTCCAATATCCTAATAAAAGTGCTAAAACTAAGATCAAAAACAATGTAAAGTGCATCAAAATAAATAAATAAATCCAATCTATATTTATTTCAAGCAACTGGCTAATTGGTTTGTTCTTTTGTTGGGTTTACTTGTGTTCTGTATGGTTGCAGAAAAGCCTCTGAGCACGTTGAGAACCCCACATTGTTTACAGATAATGAAAAACACATCGTCATGAAGTGAACCAGGGCAGATTACATTTTAACAACAGTACCACTATATATCCTGTCTGGACCTGCGTAACAACCACATGATCCGCCACAACTGCCAAGAATACCTGGCAAGGGAACAGACTGAAGATGGATCAAGTCAAACCAGTTAAACCACAGAAAGGCACAAATTTGCAGTTATCAGGAACTTTGTAGAGTGTTTAATGTATAAAACGTTGGATTTGTATATAATCTGTATGACTGCTGTCCTGGCATGTCACATTATGCAGGCGACACCAACAGAATCCACATTTATGAGTAGTGAACATGAGGAAATCAATCAAGTATAAAACTTCAGTGAGGAAAAACAGTATTAACAGAGCAGTACCAAATTACGTAAGTAATCATTATCTTTGTCACTGCTTGTTTCAGCCTCACCCTGCAAGTTGCTGTCATCATGGTTGAGTTATATTGTGGCTCAGAAATATAGGGTTGAACTATTTCCAGTTAAAGCACTACCTCTGGATAGTTGTATTCCTCGAGAAAAAAGTTCATCGGACTGGATAAAAGTGCTTCAGACTCCACAGAGGTGCCTGTCCAAAGTCGCTCATCCAGCTTAGAGTTTACTAAAGATAATAAATCACCCTGATTGCAATTGATTCTACCCCTGTATTTTCCAACCTTATAACTCCCTGTATCTTACTGTGACGTGAATGTTCAATTTACACAAACAGTAGTTGTATTTTGTTAGTTTATTTTTAAAGCACATTGTTTAAAAGCCTGAATGGAAGAATACAAAACTTGGAATTTTTAAGTTTTATTTGCTCCTGTTCAAGTTTTTAAATAATGCTGCTTTTTTAATGATAATTGTATATTTGTTGGAATTTTATATAGAATAAACACTCTATTGTCGGTCTCGTATATCTCATCTTACACCCTACAGACACAGTAGTCAGGTGCATGCCTAACACCACATAATCAAAAAACATTATTTTGCAAAGTATGACATAGTGGTGCATGTACTGTCCGTAAGTTTAGCTGTTCTTCTGGAAGTACAGACTAATGTACCAATGTACAGACTAATGTAATTTAAAATCATTCCTGCATGCAGTAGTTTTTAACTTTCATGTTTGCTGTCTCAAACTCTCCCGATCTCTCAATCGCAGCATTTATTTTTATTTTTACAGTCTTCACAGTCCGCCTCACACCCCTCCAGGCCTAACTCCTCCCAGATACAGTGACGTCTTCTTGTCTTTCACTCGGTGCTCACATAACAGCTCGACTACAAATTGAATGAACAAAGGAGCTTGCCGAGCTTTGAAGCAGCAGCCCATTATTCTTTACCACCTCCAGAGCCAATGCAGAGGTGCCAGAAACTGCAGTTTGTTGCTGGTTTTCAGAGCAGATTAATCTCCACAGGTCACCATGTCAGAATACACACTTTCCAGCTTCAATATCCAAGTTAACAGCCTTCAACATTACTTCAATTACTCTCAAAATCTTGCTCTTTCATGAGAACAAGGGAACGGCACTTTGATGCAACACAGTACAGCATCATGTTCAGTGACTTTTTACAGTCACTGAAGTAACTTAAACCAATTATTTAAGACATGTCTAAGACATAAAATGAAAACTTTAGTCATTGCAATACAATGACTTGGTCCCATCTTTGCTTCCTTCATCTTTTACTTTACCTCAGAAGGAAAGATGGTACAACTCAAAAAGGATGAGCACAGTTTTCAGTAATCTGTAGCGTGGGTGTCACGGAAGCAACAGATGTTCAAAAATAACAACAACGCTTTAAATACTAGCGCAATTTTATTGTTATATTTTTTTAAGATAATTAGTTAATTGCCAGTGATAGAACTTAGAAAGTAATTATTGAAAAAACATTTTTTATATCTGAAACGTTTTCATGCTTTGTCACCTTGCAACAATGATCTATGTATTAATCATGTAAAATACCATGATGTGTTTTGTTGTGATTTTCTGTGATAGATCAACACAAAGTAGCACATAATTGTGATGTTGGTATGCTTTTGTATTTTGTGCAATCAATCCCTTTCAGAAGACATTGAACTAGAAAACAGAGGCCACCTTTATGTAAATTAACCTCTATAAACACAGCTGTTTTACAAAGGCCTCAGAGGTTTTGTGAGAGAACATTAGTGAAAAGGTATAGAACAAGTGCAAACCTAACATATCTCTGGAGGATCTACAGAGATCCACACCTAGGTGGGAGAATCTATTTACTGGACAGCCATTAGTGATGCATTCACAAATCTTGCCTTCATCAAAGGGTGGCAAGAAGAAAGGAATTGTTAAAAGAAAACCATAAAAACTATATTATCACTTCCAGTTTGCCACAGACTATGTAGGGGATATAGCAAAAATGTGGAAGAAGGTATTTGGATTTAATGACACCAAAATCAAACGTTTTGAACACACCATCCTAATAGTGAAACATTTGGGTGGCAGCAAAATGTTGGGGGGATGGATTTCTGCACCAGGTCCAGGGAAGTTAGAGTTGATGGGAAGAAGGATGGAGCTAAAATACAAGGCAAATCAGGGCAAATCTTGGTAGACATCACACTAAAGACAGAAGTTCATCAGACAGTACTTGATTGGTTTGGATTTTGGTCAGTCTTTCTATGCCAACATTTTAGACTGAGAAAGTCATCCTGCACTTTCTGTCATGTGAGATCCCACAGGACGCAGTTCTATAAATTTTAAAATGAATTCTAAAACGAACTGGTAGCAAATGTGAAAAAATTAAAACTGGAGTAATGTGCTGTCTCTTCTGTGTGTTAGTTAAAAGCCTCGCAGCAGCATTCTTGTCTGACTGGAGGCGGTCAAGACCTTCTGCATTCAAACACATGAAAATGCTGTTACAATAATCAAGACGAGATTAAATAAAATCATGAATAATCATCTCCACATCAGCTTTTGACACTAGAGTGTGAAGCTTAGAAATATTTCAGAGGTAAAACATTTTCTGATTTATCCATGGGAATGGCATTCCAATAACAAGTCAAAAATGATACCAAAGTTTCAGAGGTTAGGTTTGGAAGTAGCCACACCTTATAGGCCAACTACATCTTGGAGCTTGTTAATCAAAACACTGTGATCTGCAGTGTTAAAAGCAGATGTAAGATGAAACAGAATAATTATAGTGCATACTCCAGTCTGCTGCCATCGGAATGTCTCTACAAACTTTGAGTAAAACAGTTTTCGTGGAATGGAGCTTAAAAAAACAGGTCTGAAATTTGTCAAAGATCTCATGTTTTTCCATAAAAGAAATTAGCTGTTCTGCCACTGCCTAAAGGATATTAAACTTGGCTGGCCCTAACCTTGTGGAACGGAACATGGCATTGCACACTTAGTTCAGCACTTAATCTTTCTGCATGTGTTCAGGTTTAAAACAATGCTGTGTTTGTTCGGTACACGTGTATACCGACCCGAAAGGGCTCTGGCGCAAGTCTTTGGTAAGAATTCGCGTAGACTGTTTCACCCATAATATTCATTTGTTATAATCGCCTTGTCAAATGCAAATATAAATCTGTTTGAGAATTAGTGTAAACTTGAAAATTACTTTTTTTGTTACATAGATTACAGTACATAACATTATATTTTAAAAAAACAATTGAAAACCATGTTTCCTTTACCTTTGAGTTCACGAATTTTGACTATTTTGTGCTGGACTGTGATATACACAGATTGAATTGTGTTGACTTCACATGGCAACAAGTTGAAAAGCTCAAGCGGTGTGAATATTTTTGCAAGGCACTGTTTTTTCCAGTCAGGACTTCTGTTTCAAATCAATCTGATATTCAGCAGGATAAAATGGTGAAAATATTTAAGCTAAGCCTTTTACCACTAAGAAAATTCAGACAGCTCTTATCACAACTGCCCTTTAGATAACGTTGAGACACATCACACATTTAAATACCTTTCTAAGGTAATTTGTCTAGACTGTGTATGCCCATTCTCTGATAAATTAAAACTTTGCAAAATGAGCTAAGTGTAAGAAAGTATACAGATTTGCTACAGTATCTCCATGATTATGGTGTTTTGACATTAGCTAGATGAAAAAAGACTATATTTTCAAGGCTTGTGTGGTAGGCCACGTAATATTTCAGCACAGCCACAAAGTGGACAGAGGTCACCAACTTTTTGCAGAGTAAACAGACCTCAAAACTTAATGTGGTTTTCAGATTAGGTCAAGTACTGTGCTTAGAGAGCTTAATTGAATGGGTTTCCATGGCTCAGAGCTGCATCTAAGCCTCGCATCACATTGTGCAATGCAAAGTGTCGGATGCAACAGTGTAAAGCATTCTGCCGCTGGACTCTTGAGCACCGGAGACATGTTCTCTGGATTAAAAAGTCATGGCTCTGTGTCTGGCAATCCAATGGATAACTCCACATTTTTCAGCTGCCAGGAGAACAATGCTTGTTTGACTGCATTGTGTCAAGTGTAAAGTTTGGTGCAAAGGGGATTATGGTGTGGGGCTGTTTTCATGAGTTGGGCTCAGCCCCTTAGATTCAGCAAGATGAACTATTAAGGCTTCATTGTACCAAGACATTTTAGACATTTTCATGCTTCTGACTTTGTAGGATAAATTTGGGGATGGCCCCTTCCTGCTCTGACAAGTTCCATAAAGACATAGATGAATGGGTTTGGTGTGGAGGAACTTCACCTGACCCCAACCCAATAGAACACCTTTAGGATGAACTAGATCAAAAACTCTGAGCCAAGCTTTTTCAACATCAGTGTCTGACCCCACAAATGCTCTCCTGGAATAATGATCAAAACTTCCCATAAACACACTTTTTACCTTTGTAGACAGCCTTTCCAGAAGAGCTGAAGATGTTGAAACTACAAAGGAAGGGCCAGCACCAAAATGGGAGGCCATTAAGGTTTGTTTGAGTCTAAAGGCAAGTGATCCAATACATTTGGCAATATAGTGCATCAGACATACCTCACAAATTTGATATGTCTATTTAAGCTGCAACCCTCTCAACTCAAGCTGTATGCCATACCTCACTGCTGCCGCTGCTTGTCTTCTGCCTGCTGCTTTTCAGCCCCTCTACCATACCATATATCAGACATCTCCTGATTGCTGTGAGTGTCTAGGGGGAGGACAAGTTGAGAAACTTGGACATGGAGTTATGAGATTGGAGGCTAGGTTTTAAATCCAAAATGATTATATACTTCTAAATATTTACACTTGAGTTTTCAGACTGAACTATAAAAGTTCTGGGGTAGGGTTAGAGTCTCCCAAAACAATTGCAGCTTGTAAGTTTTGACAGCATTTAAGATTATCTGTCATTCATCAGCTTTTTCAGCTTGAAGTTTACTGTAAACACAGGACAAAGTGAACAGAGGTGGAAAAAACAATGAATAAGGTTCAACTGTTGTTTGTAGTGTAGAAGAAAAAAAAATATCTCTTTGACAACATTGACCTGGAGTAACTAAGAACTAATCACAAAATCTACATTAAACTGCAAGGTTTGTGTCAAACCTGTTAAAAACTACTATCTTAACATATGTCCAGCAGGTTCAATTTTGTTTACTATTACTGACAAAATCTGGGGAGGTTAATTGTATTCTCTCAGCCTTTTCATGCCAATAAATCCTCGTGTTGAGCATCATTTCTAAAACCTAAAACTTGAACAAAACAGTGTTTTTCAGCCTGTCTCAACCTCAACCTTCAAAGGCCACATTAGAATTTTTATTGCTGCTTGGGATTTAGGCTCATGGGCTTTTTTATTCATGGGCAAAGCTGTTGACGTTGAGATGGTGTGACAGGCACAGAGCAACCAGCAATAACCCAAACAATGGGGCACTCAATCCTTCAGTACTCATTATATGTATTGCTTGGTCACCAAACAGCTTCCTGCCATGAGAGGGATATCTGATATTGAGCTAGCTTTTCTTGTTCCATGTGGTCTTGGAAGGTTTAAAACTTGCACATGAACACCAAAAGGAGCATGCTGCTACTGCTTCATCAATAGATAATTAACTAGTTATATTCACAGTCAAACAGGAGCTACCTTAAAGCAGATAGTCAAGCACCATTTTCCCTAAGCTGGAGAGCAGCCATTTTGACAAATCAGTTTAAATATTTAACAGTACTCTTTTTGAGGAATTTATATTTAGGGATGTCCTTCATGCTTTTTTTATAACTGCACTGTCTTGTTTTTTTTAAATATGAACATTATTGATCAGCATTCATTCATCTCCTATACTGGTTATTCCATTGTGGGTCACAGGGGAGCTGGTGCCTATCTCCAGTGGTCTACAGGCAAGAGCCAGGGCAGGTTGCCAATCCATCACAGGGCAACACAGAGATGCACAGGACAAACAACACCTAAGAGTAATTTAGAGAGACCAATTAACCTAACACTCATGTTTTTGCCAGAGTACCTGGTGAGAACCCACGCATGCTCAGGAAGAACATGCAAACTCCATGCAAATGGGAGTTGAACCCAAGACCTTCTTGCTGCCAGGCAACAGTGCTACCAACTGCGCCACCATGAGGAATTTATATTTAGGGATGTACTCCATACTTTTTTTTATGACTGTGCTATTTATTTTTTTGTATTTTTCGAATATGAACGCTATTGATCAGCAGATGATGTAAAATCAACGTCATTAAACATCAGAGAGCTTTTCTTGAGTTTCCTTGACACCTCACTTGCTTCAGACAGTAATTGTTGGTCAATTTACATTACAGGTCATTACAGGTTTGAATCAAGATCAATTTTTGACAGAAAACGTGATAGTGTCTTTGGTATACTTTGCAACAAAATAAACTTGATTTTTCCAATTTGGCCAAACCACTTTTGTATGTCATCTTCAGTGTGACATGAGAGGAGCATAATTGGAATTTGTTGCCTGCCTTCTGAGGCATATTAGACACTGAAAAGAAAAAGAAATGGCATTTTCTCTTTTGTGGATGCGGGAGGACAGATATGATCCGTGATTGCAGCGATATCTAATGTTCAGGATGGTTTTGGTCTGTAAACTGATTAGAATTGAGCTCACTGATCCAATGAGTTCACCATGTAGCAAACATGTGATTTTGCAAAAGTATTTATATACCTTGAACCTTTTGAAATTTCACATCATGTATGTTTTTGCAGTTTTATGTCATACACCAACAGAAAATGCTGCATAATAGTGAAGTGGAAGAATAATAACTGCATTATAAATGTGTGTGCATGGTTATTTGTCCTTTGTGTCTCTGTGTTGCCCTGTAATGGACTGGCGACCTGTCCATGGTGTTCCCCACCTCTTGCCCGTAGACTGCTAGAGATAGGCTGGCTCCCCCGTGACCCAGTATGGAAGAAGCAATAGAATAATATCCCGAACTTTGACCATCACTTACGGTACTGTTCAAGCAATATCTGAAAATGGTGAGGATATGGTTCAAATGCAAACCTACCACGACATGTCCATCTAGCTACACTGACAAGCAAGAGGAGCATAAATCAAAGAAACAGCCAAGATAGTCATAGTAAATCTGGAGGAGCTGCGGAACTACTAGTTGCGACCTTCATAAATCTGTCCTTTATGGAAGAGAGGTAAGGAGAAACCTATTCTTGAAAGAAAGCCAAAAGATATCCAGTTTGCAGTTTTTCACAAGCCTAATAGGACTCCTACGAGGCTTGTGCAAACATGAAAAAAGAGACCTACATGAAAACACTATGATAGTAGAAAACTAACTCTGCGCATCACCTTGAATACAAAGTTCCCACTGTAAATTTCAACAGCAGCTTTAAGCTGTGGGCTTTTCGTAAGCAGGGACAGGGAATCTGGTCAGGGTTGATGGGAAGATGGATTGATCTTAAAATAGGACAATTCAATTCAGTTTATTTATATAGCGGCAATTCACAACACATGTCGTCTCAAGGCACTTTACAAAGGTCAGGTACATACATTCCAATTAATTCTAACCATTGAACAGTACAGTCAGATTCAGTTATTTATTCAAATTGGATAAAACGTTTTTTTATCTAAGGAAACCCAGAAGATTGCATCGAGTCAGAGACTTGCAGCATTCCCACCTCCTGGATGAGCATGTAGAGTAGTCACTGGCATTGACTTTGCAGCAACCCCTCATACTGAGCAATCCCTCATACTGAGCATGCATGTAGAGACAGTGGAGAGGAAAAACTCCCTTTTAACAGGAAGAAACCTCCAGCAGAACCAGGCTCAGTGTGAGCGGCCATCTGCCACGACCGACTGGGGGTTTGAGAGAAATCCTGGAGGAAAAACGTTTGCTGTTCGGAATCCAATATGACTAAGCTTGAGCTACTTTGCAAAGACGAATAGGAAAACCTTTCAGTAACTGAGTTAGTAACTGAGTTACTCCACTATAAAAGTAACTAGTTAACAGGGAAAGTAACAATTGCGTAACTTTTTTTAAAGTTTAAATATGTCTTCGAATTTAAATTTTTTTCTAAGGTTTCGAGAGCGAGTTGCATCGAGTGGAATTACATTGACTAGTAGCCTACATACACCAAACCTTTAATATTTACTTCACATGTACGTTCTTGCCTTTTACCTCAAAGAGAATAAAATGGTGTCTCTACTTCCACTTTGAAAATGCAGTCTTTCCCTCTAGATCCGCCATTGTTGAAGCTTAAATCTGCTAGTTTGCCTGAGCAGAGCTGCCTCTGATTGGTTTACAATGAAAGCTTACTCTACCTTAGCCAATAATCATCACTTATGTGATTGTCTCGCTCCTCACTCGCTCATTCATTCACTCGCTCACTCGTTCCTCACAATAAAAAAAGCTAAGCTCCTGTGGCTGTGAGCCATGACAGATGACAAGAGCTTCAATGAGAAGCTTCAAGTTATAATGCGTGACGGTAACAGTAATGGCGTGGTAACACTCAAAAAAGTAATTTGTTGGATTACTGTTGAAAAAAGTAACACCGTTAATAATGGCATTTTTTTTAACGCCTTTATTCCCATCACTGTTTATTAGTAAAAGACAACAAAGTCTGAGATGATGGTACATGCAAACAAGCACTAGTGGAAAAGACCTCTCCCCATGGCTCCTGGCAGGGCTGTGCCAGCAGTCAGAGACAATCTTATTTTATGATGACTAAAATCTGATTTGAGCCAGTGAGAGACAAGGCAGCTTACAAAGAATGTAAGCAGAGAGGGTGGGGCTGGGGGGGAGGCTTCAAATTGGGCCCAGATTCTCGTGGAGAATAATTAATGTGACATTTCTCTGACATTTAGTCAGAGGTATGGCAGAAGAGCCTGGAGAAGGAAGAAAGAAGTGGAAGATATGATCCAGTGAGAGAAACGAAACAGAGAGCAGAGAGGAGTGAAATTGGCAGCAATGCTGATATTGTCCCTGACATCTTGACAAATATCAAAGCTTCTATTCACCTTCCTGTTGTTAGTCATTAAAGTACAGGAAAATATCAGAAGTGTAATTACACAGAGAGAGAGAGAGAGATAAATAGACTGATGTTCAATAGGCACTACTTCAGTGATGATAAAACTTTACTTTTGTTGCTTGGTGACCGTTTGTTTTGTGCACATCTCTTCCATCCACCATCTGTTTACGGGCTGCTGCATTCCCAACTCTGGACCAGGATAATTGATGAGCTCACACTGAGTCTGTGGTTGCAGCTGGACCACTCAACAAGCCCACAGTTGCCTACTAAAAATACCTAAGACAATACATCAACCCCTATCAATGCTTTTAGTAGTGTGGTCTGTGGTTTCATGTTGCCCTTTTAAGCTAATTAGGAATTGATAAACTCGGCTTCTTATTCGGTAGAGGTTGCTCTGTTTATGCAGCAGGACATCCTAAACTGTAGAGTGGCACACCTCCAACCCAGAACCTAGACATGATTTGATTTACGGTGATCGTCACATTTTTTGGCACCCTTGGTGAAGATGTCTAAAAAGCCTTAAAATGATTTCATGTTTTATTTCCTAAACTGAAAAACATCAACTGTTATGAGCAGAAAAAGGTTCCATGCTAAGAAATGATTGTTTTTACAGTTCTACTGGTGTTAGTACTTTGTACAACAACCTTTAGCTCTTAGGACAGCACTCAGTCTTCTCTTATAATATTTAACAATGTTGAGCGTCCAGCAAGAGGGATCTTTGACTATTTGTCTTTAAACAATCTCCCTAGATCTTCCAGAGTCCTGGATCCTCTCTTTTGTTCTCTTCTCCATATGTAGATTTAAAAAAAGATATTCTTTATTATTGAGAGCAAAGTGTACTGGTGTCAAATTCCTTGTTTGTCTGCACAAACTTGGCATTAAAGCTGATTCTGTTTCTGATTCTCTTCACCTCAACCCACTGGTTTTCTTCAAGATTTAGGTCTGGGGACTATGATGGCAATTGAAGAAGGTTGTGTTGCTTTGGCCATAGGGATCATTATCCTGCTGAAAAATCCAGTGATGACTGACTTCTAGCTTTCTAGGAGAGGGCCCCAGATTTTTATTTAAATTGTATTTCAGAGCTAATGATGGCATGAAATCTAACAAACATCCTAAGCTCATTTGAAGAGAAACTTTTCCACAGCATCACAGATCATCCACTGTACTGAACAGTGGGAATGAGGTATGTTTGATTTAATCCTTTTATGTCAAACCCACTTTCAGAGTTTGCTGCCAAAAAGCTCATTGTTAGTCTCATCTAACCAAAGCACACGTTGCAGTTCCATATCAACACACCTACCCTACCTGATCTGGCATGTTCTCTAGTATTTCCCAGGACTAAAATTCAGATTCTCCTGGAATCATTCCGATTTTTAAATTTCGATTCCCAGTTGCGATTCCCAGTCCACTGGCTGGAAGAAGAAGCTGTCGAACACCAAAATGAAGAATCGCCAAAAAGGGTGTGTGCAACCATGGACAATGTACAGCTGCAATTAAAGTTAAGTGTGGCTTAAATTTAATTAAACTGACTAGTACGTTCACTGCAACACATTATATCATGCAAAGAAAAGTGCATGACCAACACCTCAGGATTCATGGTGTAGAAGTAGAAGAGTGCCCTATCATTGACGTGCTGCTTTTCTTTTTTTATGATTGTGTTTTATACTATTTTTGGTAAGAATATGTATCATTACACCACTACTAATAAGTACTTTTCAGCTTAAAATCATAAAGTATAAATTCAAAATTGGTTCAGTTTATTTATTTATCCAGTTACATTTATTTTAAAGTAATAAGTGTCAATATGTGGGATGTCTGTGAGTTAAAATTGTATTTCTTAAAGTTGGTTTTCGTTCCCACTGAATAATTGTACTCAAATTAATGGTAAATTAATTTTTCTATGTTTTGTGATATTATGAGACTGTAATAGAAGATTAATTGTCTAATGTGAGTAAGGTAAGGTGAGGTAAGTTTATTTATATAGCGCCTTTCAGCAATGAGACACTCAAAGCGCTGTACATACAATTACAATACAATCACAAAGCAAATAAACACAGATACAGAAAAACAAATCAAATGATAAAGTCAAACAACAGAAGTAATTTAAAGAAAGTAAAATAAAATAAAATAAAGAGAATAGAATAGAATAGAATAGAATAGAATGATGAACAAGAAAATGAAAGGAAAATTGGACTGAAGACTTAACTAATAATGTTTAGATGGCACAGTCAAAGGCCACTCTAAACAAATAAGTTTTTCATCTTGATTTAAAGCAACTTAGGTGTCGGCGCTTTTACAATTTCCTGGCAGTTTATTCCAGATTAGTGGAGCATAAGAACTAAAAGCTGCTTCTCCATGTTTGATTCTGGTTCTGTGTATGCAGAGTAGATTTGAGCCAGAAGACCTGAGAGGTCTGGGTGGTTGATACACTGACAACAAGTCTGTAATGTATTTTGGTGCTAAGCCATTCAGTGATTTATAGACTAACAGAAGTATTTTAAACTCTATTCTCTGAGCTACAGGGAGCCAGTGGAGGTACTTTAGAACCGGGATGATGTGCTCCACTTTCTTAGTTCTAGTGAAGACGCGGGCAGCAGCGTTCTGGATCAACTGCAGCTGTCTGATCGACTTTTTAGGCAGACCTGTGAAGACACCGTTGCAGTGATCAATTCTACTAAATATGAACGCATGAATTAGTTTTTCAAGGTCCTGCTGAGACATTAGTCCTTTAATCCTGGAGATGTTCTTTAGGTGATAGAAGGCCAACCTTGTTATTGTCTTTATGTGCCTCTGAAGATTCAGGTCTGAGTCCATCACTACACCCAGGTTTCGAGCCTGACTGGTGGTTTCTAGCTGTATTAACTGAAGCTGTGTGCTAACTTTTAAACACTCTTCCTTTGGTCCAAAGATTATTACTTCAGTTTTGTTTTGATTCAGCTGAAGAAAATTTAGGCCCATCCATGCATTGATTTCTTCTAAGCATTTACCCAGCGCTTGAATGGGTTCATAGTCACCTGGTGACATCGTAACGTATAGCTGTGTGTCGTCTGCATAGTTATGATAACTTACGTTGTTGTTTATTAAAATCTGAGTTTGGGGGAGCATGTAGATATTGAATAGAAGGGGCCCTAAGATGGACCCTTGGTGAACGCCACATGTGATTTTTGTGCTCTCTGATGTAAAGTTACCTACTGACACAAAAAAGTCTGTGTCGTTCAAGTAGGATTTAAACCAGTTGAGTGCTGTACCAGAAAGGCCGATCCAGTTTTCCAGGCGCTTTAATAAAATGGAGTGATCAACAGTGTTGAATGTTGCACTAAGGTCCAATAATACCAGCACTGTGGTTCTTCCACAGTCTGCATTTATACGGATGTCATTGAACACCTTGACAAGAGCAGTCTCTGTACTGTGGTGAGCAGGAAGCCTGACTGGAAGACATCGAAGCGGTTGGTCGTTGTTAGGAAGTTGTTTAACTGTTGAAACACAGCTTTTTCAATAATCTTTCTGATGAAGGGGAGGTTTGATATAGGCCTGTAGTTCTGTAGTAGCAGCTTGTCCAAGTTGCTCTTTTTCAATAGAGGTTTGATAATTGCTGTTTTTAGGGCCTGGGGGAAAACACCTGACAAAAGGGACGTGTTTATTATTTGTGTTAAATCAGATGTTTTTACAGGCAACACTTTCTTAAGGAAAGCTGTGGGTAAAACATCGAGACAGCAGGAAGAAGAGCTTAGTTGCTGTACAATTTCTTCTAAGTTTTTGTAGTTTATTTGGTGAAATTGGGAAATTTTGTCAAAATCAGTTCTAGTTGGAGACAACATTGGTACTGGAGTTGATGTGGATGTGCTGACTGCCTCTCTGATCTTTTGGGTTATTTGTAGAATTTAGCAAATTCATTGCAGGCCCTGGTAGGGTGGAGTTCAGATGCTACAGTTACAGGAGGGTTTGTTAACCTGTCGACCGTGGCAAATAATGCACGAGCATTGTTAATGTTTTTGCTGATGATCTCAGAAAACAAAAATTCCCTTGCATTTTTCAATGTAAGTTATATCTGTAGAGTCTTTCTTTATAGATAATATAGTGAACCTGGAGTCCAGTCTTTCGCCACCTGCGTTCAGCTTTTCTACACTCCTTTTTTTCCACTTCTGACTGGTGGAGCACTTCTCCATGGAGACATTTTCTTCCCAGAAACGACTTTCACTTTAATTTGAACAATTGAATCAATGATGTCTGAGATTTTAGAATGAAAGTTTTCTACCAGCTCATCTACAGTGTTACAGGGCAAAGTGGAGGAAGAAGAGTAAATCTGGTTAAAGGTTTCAGCAGCACCGTCCTTAAAGATGCGTTTTCTTATCATGTCTCTTTGGCAAACTGAGTCATTGCAGATGATGCTTTTAAAAATAACAGAAAAGTGGTCAGATAGGGCAACATCAGTTACAGACACCTTCGAAATGTTTAGACCCTTAGTGATGATCAAGTCCAAAATATGTCCCTGTTTGTGCGTTTGCTGTTTAACATGTTGAGTCAAACCAACATTTCTAAGAGTGTCACATAGATCTATTGCACTTGTGTCTTCAGGATTGTCCATGTGAATGTTGAAGTCTCCCACAATAATTAAACAGTCATAATCAACACATATCACAGATAAAAGTTAATTAAAATCACTGATAAAGTTTGTTTTGGACTTAGGAGGCCTGTAAATATTCAAGAACATTGTTCGGACCGGGCTCTTTACCTGGAGAGCCAAATATTCAAGAGTCAAATTTGCCCAGAAATACTTTTTTACACTTTAGTAAATCTTTAAACAAAGTGGCCACCCCTCCACCTTTTAAAGAGTAAAGTAAATATATATTCATCAATGAGCAGATAATGAGATTAGGATTTGCAGAAAACACTGCAAAAGCAATGTTGATTATCATCAGATGAAATAATCCATACTCATTTTCCTGAGGCACTGCAAAGTGCTTTTCCCTTATATTTTTGTTAAACCCAGGACATAAGATTGTGAGAACTGAGACGGTGATGAATGGTCAACTGGTGGTACTCATTTCCTTTTTTAGACTACAGCATTTCCTTCAGTGTAACACAATAAACATTGATTTTGCCTTTCTCGGAAGAAGATGTTCCCCCACAGACATGCAGAACTTATTTCAGTTTGTTTCCAACAAAAAGCAGACAGTCCTCCTGAATCCTTACCGCTAAATATTAGCCTGTACAAACTGTAAATTGTTTAATTTCCATTTTCCACAATGCTTGCTGTAGGGCAAAATGATGCACAGCATTTGCCCTGAAAAAAAAGACGAGTGAAACAGTTCGCTCCTTAAATCCTCATAAATATCCGACCTTGAAGACACGATCAAAGGTTTTTTTCATGTTAACACAAAGGTTGCAGTTGCAGGTCGTCTTGAATGGCCTGCTGAGGGCAAACCAAATCTTCTATGGACTGAGGGTGAGCACAGCTAATGGGAGGAATCAGAAGTGGCTTTACAAGATAAGCACATACAGTGTAGCTGTGCAAAGAATGCAATTACTTTACAAATGGCTGTAAAAAAATGCTGAGGCTTATTCAACAACACTGTGCTTCATATCATAACACAACTGCTTGAGCTTTAACATAAAGCAGCTGCTCAGTGTTTGAAATGTTAGAAAATGCTCAGGCAACATGACCTGACTGCTTATCTCATAATAACTGAATGAATCATGAGCTAAACTCTACAAATACCAACTAACCTTGATTTCTGTTTTGCCTTTCCTGTATATCAGAGCATATAAGGTAAGCGCTTGTCAAAACTGTCTTTCATTATTAAAATTATGCCTAGGAAAATATTTGTCTGAACAAGTACGGACATTATTTGCATAGATCTATAAATGTGTTACTTTTCATGTCTGCTTCTGTGTGCATAACAATTCTGCATTATGGAGGAGATAAATTGAGCTTCATTTTATAAAAGCAGGTTCTTGGAGATTTGATACAACCATTACAGGAGATACAGATAATGAGTTTCATATTATGTTTTGATGAGATGGTAATTAAGATAGCTAATAGCTGCACATCCACACAGTTGAGATGAGTTCTTCAATAATAGTAATAATAGATAGTGAGTATTATACATAATAAAAGACCCAAGATTCCTTGGGAACATTAAAATATACTTGTATACCTAATACTACTAATAATAAAAACAATAATAATAATAATGATGATGACCAATTCAGAAGAACAAACCTACTTTAAGCTTTGATCTTTACCTGCCTTTCTTTAGTTACATTGAACAAATATTGAACGTACATTGGATATAACAAGTTTGCATACCCATCCTAAAATGTAATGTTTTGTGATGTAAATTGAACGCTATTTTCAGATTTTCCCCACATTTACTGCGACATGTATCCTGTCAGTTCAACTGAGAAACACACTATTTTATTGACGGAAAAATGTATAAAAGAAATTATAATAACCATCACCATATTTCACTGGGGGTTTGGTGTTCTTTTTGCTGAAAATGTCAGGTTTGGTAACACATTCTTCCACAAGGTTATGGAAGATTTTAGCCAGGCCTGGATGTTTCCTTGGAAAGACAAACCTCTGTCTGTCAACCCTACTCATTAGTGTCATTATCCCCTGAGGAGTAGTGGATAATGTATGTAATAGCAGTTTGTATTTTTGTTTTGTGTACAGATTATTTTGGAAGTTTTATTGTTCAGTGGTGCATAGTCAGTTCATTCATTTGTGTTGTTTCTTTGTTCTTTCTTGTGTTTTGCTATTTGTGGATTGGTGTTTCATTCGGGGTATAGTCTTTAGTTTTTTTTCAACTCTCTTTCCCTCAATTTTCCCTGCTCAGGTTCTTCTCCAACTTTACTGCATTCTCCTGATTAGTCAGGAGGACTAGGCAGCAAAAATTAATTCCTGGTTCATCAGATTGTCTATAATTGATTGCAGTTGTGAACTCAAGAATACTGAAATCAAATAAAAAAGTGTCTGAAGTGTAAGGATTATGATTATTGATTAATTAATATTTATCAAGAATTATAATTTAAAGTCATAATTTGAGAACATTTTTTTTTATTTCTTAACCAAAAATCATTACTTACGAATAGAAATCCAAGATGTCCTCTGGTGTTGTGATTATGGGCTCAAAGCTCTTAAATAATTACAAATTATTAACCAAACCACAAACTGTCACGGTTTATTCAACCACTTCACTGAAGATGGAGGATCTTTGACCTTGTTTTGACAGAAAAATCACTCTTGCACGAAATAAACACAAACGCTTCTCTTAATTATATATATATATATGAAGATTTATTGAAGCCAAATAATCCTGATATACCATTATTCTGGTCTAAAAACCTTCACCTAACTAACAAGCATCATTCTACACAAAGGGAATAAAAATGACTACCTAACAATGATAATAAAAGAAATATATATATGCATTTAGTGTCTATGAAGATCAAACCAACAGTTTTATGGACAAAATGTGTAATTTGGGTTAAATGGAAAGAGAAGTCCTGTTGTGCTGATGTCTCGATTCCAGCGATCAGCTGATAAAACGGTGAGCTGGGTGCTCTTAGCCACTATCTGCTGATCGCACAAAATCTCAGACAAAGGGTCATAAAACTCTGAGACGGGAACTCAGTGGAAAATCTCCAGCAATAAAACTGGAACAAAGAGTTGTCAGACCACAAGGTACAGACCGCAGCTGCTTTGAATGAAAAACTATTAAAAGTCCAACTTCTAACTCCTGGCTGATTTGAGATCAGCCAGACAAAACATCAACCACGCACAATTCAGCAGCGCTTGCACAGCAAATCAAAACACAGCTCAGCATAAAACGCTTCAATCAGTATTGCATAAAACAAGTTAATACCTTAGATTAACAGGTGATCCTAAATCACCTTAACTATGCCTCATCCTGCCCAGACCTCTAAATGCACCTATCCGATTTAATATAAAAAGAACGAAATTACTTTGACGTGGATTTCTGCTCTCCACCGTTTGAGGATGGATCAGATCTGGTGAAAATGAAGGGAGGGGGACCATGCCTTCGTGATCAAATTAAGAAAAAAAAAAAACGAAGGGTAACTTCTCATCCGTCCAGGAAGGGAAAAGATTAAGAACTGTTTAGTCGACTGAATAACAAGGAGGAAACTCATCTCCTTGGACATAGAACCTCTGTAGGTTTCCACCTGCGCCGGGTGTCGGTGCGGTCTTCGATCGGCGAATAAATCTCCTGATCTACTCGTATCAGACAGATTTCCAGCTTTCAAGCTCTTCCGGGAATGGCCTTGTGGAGCAAAGGTTCGCCTGCGAGCTTTTGTCTCTCCAGATATGCGCCTCCGTTGCGCTGTCCTGTGAGACAGGTGGGAAATGGCCACGAAACTCTGTACCTCAGCCAGTTTATGCTCCCAGTGACGTCAGAGATGCGACGTCTGTTGAGCTGCGCATGTCAAAATGTGCGACCAAAATGGATGACCCCAATAGAAGAAAATAAAAAAGGTGTGCACACATTAGCGTGTTCTACTGATGGATTCTACAGCATATACAGTATATTATATTACATGTAGACATTTTTGGTATGAAATACAAACTATTAACTTAATAGAAAAAAGCCCTGCTAATTACATACAGACCAAAATGTTCCTAAATTGCACATATTGGGTATATGCATAAAAAAAAGTTGTAATAGCTTTCTTACTGTTGGGCACCGACATTTTAACTCCCGCATTGCGCAGAGGGAACATGTTATATAGAAGAAAAAGAGAAACCAATGAGAGGTCTGGAGTTTGGATTTGGTTTAAGCGTTTTCCAAATCGGGATGAATATGGAAAATAGTAAAATAATACTAAGTATTGGAAAAATATTGACCATCCATCCATCTATACATCCATGCAACATATAAGCTTATAATCCCAACCCCCAAATCAAACATCTCATTTACAAAAACAACATTCTTATTTTGCTCTGCATAGAACAGCAGTTACCTATTTTCACCTCTTTATTTGAGTCATATCAGACCCGAAACAGTGCACAGCCGCATGAAAGACTGTTATATAGAGCAGGGAGATTTTATAGAACAGCTTTTTGCTACGTTTTAATACTTTGCTTCATAAAACAAGTTTAAAAGTGCACCAAACCTTTGTAGCACCATGTTTATGATGCATTACAATCACATTTCAGGTCAGACATTTCCAACACACATTCTAAATTCAGAGCACGCAGCGGAACTTACAACATCAAATATAAAGTGGGTGATGGTTTTTTTTTAAGGCAGGGAGGATGTGCCTGTAAATGCAGCAGTGCTTAGTTCAATTTAATAGAAAAAAAGAAAAAAACACATATAACTGCATGTAACTGTAACATGACATTTTAACACACTAATTTTGATAAACACCATATTTAAAGTTACTGCATTTGATTTACCTTCTTGTCAGGAAGGTGGAAATCAAAATTACACCCTTTCATCCTCACACATTAAAGTGCAAAAACAGGATGGCTACAGACTGTTTTTACTTGCACAAACATATGTAGACATTCAAATATCAAACCCAGCGTAGTTCAAAAGTTATTTAAAGACTAAAACTGATATTTTTGAACGGTTCTCAAACCTTTTTTTTATCTCATTAAGTGTAGAAAAGATGCATGCAATATTGAAGGGTTGAGGCAAACAGTCAGTTACTGAGTAAGCAATCTGAGACCCACATTGGACACTGTCTAATTAATCTGAGCGCAAAGCCAAAATGTTCCACCAGGTCTGCTGTTGGATATCCAGAATACAGTTATAGGATGCCAAAACATCTATCCAAAAACTAAATGTGAATACAGATAAGTGTGGAAAAGTGGACAAATTGAGTTTATTACTGTTCTGCTACATGCATCTCTGTAAATTAGAATTTTGTGAAATGTGAATTTACGTCAATAATTCAGTTCAACAAATGATACTCATATTGACCCTTGGGTGTTTGGGTTTTGGTCTTTATTTGTGTTTTTGTTTCCGATACTTTCTGAGTTCTTTATTATTATTATGGTCTTGCCACATTCAGTTGTTTATTATTGTCATTAGGGTTTTCCCATATTTGTTCATTCCTACTGTTAAGTTTCTTAGTTAATTGCTGTCTTCTGTTCTTTGATTTATTTCACTTAGATCAGTGTCAGTCTTTTTCCCCTTGCTTTATAGCTAATTATTCACCTTCCCTCAGTCTCCCTGTTTTGCTTTCCTCCACAGCTGTTACAAATTCCCCTTATTAAGCTCACCTGAATCCAGTTTAATTTTCTAGCCTTACCTTAGTTTATAAGAATACTGATTTTCATTGTTTATTACTGGTGACTTCTGTTATGCTGGCCATGGTCCATGTCCTACTGTCCCTTTGATTTCCCTGTAAGTTTTCTTTATTTATTATTAAAAACTGTTAATGTCCATTACTGTTTTGGTCACTTACAAAACTCTTCATGACATATATAGATTCATAACATAGTGTTATAATTTCAGTGTTTATTTATAAAAACCCCAGATTCAGTGTTTCAGAAAATGTGAATATTAGATAAGACTAATAAAGAAGAATTTTAAATACAGAAATCTTGGCCTACTAAAAAGTGTGTCCATGTTGTGTGCTGAATATTTGATTGGGACTCCTTTTGCATGATTTACTACATCAATCTGCATCAATACAGTGGACGGTGGGGTATTGATATGATCACTCTGAGGCACTACTGAGGTGCTAAGAAAATCCAGGCTGCTTTGATAGCAGCCTTCAGGTCATCTATCTTGTAGAGTCTGTTGTATTATCCTCCTCTAGACAACTTTTGAATAGGCTTTGCTTCACAATATTTTGAAAGCTGCTGTTATCCCTATTCCTTGTGCACCTTTTTCTAGCACAGTTTGTATTCCACTCAACTTTCCATTAATATACTTGGATGCAGAACTCTGTGAACAGCCAACTTCTTTAACAATGAGCCTTCTTGTTTAGGGGGTCAGTGACATCCTGTTTCTGTTTTAAAAATCTGTTAATTGGTGTTATGTACCATATACATTTTCTTACAAACTGGATTTTTGGTTTTCATTAACTGTAAGCCATAATCATCAGAATGAACAGAAAATATTTCACTCTGTATGTAATGAATTTCTACATATGTGTTTACATTTTTCAAATAAATAAATAAAAACATGCCTGAAATAAATGTACTTTTCAATGTTCTACTTTATTGACCTGCTGCTGTTAGTAAAAACTGCTTAAACTTGCTTTTTCAATAGTACACATAGTACTGAAAAGTACATAAGAAAACATATTTATACAATTATTGGTATATTCACATCTAATTATTTGCTTATACAAATGACATATTTGAGTATCTAGTTTCGGATGTTTTCTTTTGAATGCATCAGTCAATCACTTATTTACTGTATTACCTTCTAACAAGCCAAATATTGCAAGACTACTGCAACTAATGGTCATCAGTTTTGCAGATTAATGCCAAACTACACTCTCAAGGGCAACAGTAAATCCCAGTAAAAATTGTGAAAATAATCCCAGAATGCAATTTCATTGAGAAGACCAATTTGGATGAAAAAGAGTAATGATATATTCAGATTTCTTGTTTGTATTTGTGCAGCTTTGTCAGTCTATGGTTTGTAGATGCATTAGAATCATGCCAGAAGGATTACATCAGTTGTATGCTCAACTCACACCCAATATCCAGTTCAAAATTACCTTTGCTGCAACAGATGAGCTCGGCTTTTCCAGCAGATCCCAAAGTTTCTTCCGTTTTTCTGCACAACAACTGTTGTCAAATTCCTCTCCGTCTCTGTCCTTTAAATTGTCAGCCTCTCTCTTCAGCTCTTCGTTCATCTGCTCCTTTTTCTGGTGGTACCTCGCCTGGCAGCAGGACTCCAGATAAATCTCGTCAATGCCCCAGTAGTCAAGCTCTTGGCTGAAGGACAGAGCGCACATCTCCTCCATCATGTGCAGTTTGCCTGTGCGGTAGAAGTTCAGAATGGACGTGAAGGCCCCTGGATGTCGATCGAAGAAGTACTCATTCTCCTCCAGGTTATAATCATCACAGACCTCCATCAGAGAATCATGGGAGTTGCAGTCTCTCAGTTTTCCCAAACGTGTCCGTGGCAGCCTGTCCAGCGTTCGCCACAGGACCTCATGTGGTAGACCCCCAACATTCAGCCGGACTCGACGGTAACAAGACTTACTGCGGATGATGTCCACCGACTCAGGTGGCAGGGATGATGTCGACCGGGAACCTACTTTGTTTAGATCCAAAGATTTTTCCATGATGACTTTCAGTTGAGGAAGCTTGCAAACACTCAGGACTATGGACTACTGTTGATGTTCATTTCTTTCATTGTGATTTCTATAAAATCATAAAAACAAAAATAAGTTTTTAGTGTTTTGGGCAACATTTCAGTGTCATATAATTAATTAGACTTTGAAGTAATATGGTGAAAGCAGGTTGTAACTTTGAGATCGGTGTGGAGGTCTCCAAACATCCCTTAGGTAAATTCAACATTTGACTAACTGTGTATTTTTTTCCAGTCTTTTCAATGTTTGATAGAAAACCAATTGTTTGACTAACAGCTAAAACCAACACCAACAAAGCAGCGAATTTCAGCTGACGTTCTACCCGATTTCCTCTCCCAGCTCCCGAATAAGACTGACTCATTGAAACAAGCAAAAAACAAAATTGCAGGATGCTGAAGGCCAAATTTTAAAAATCAGTTACTTAAAACTCTGGCTTCTCTGTCATGTATGAGGCCGCTTATTATTATTAGTAGTATTATTATTGGTAGTACTACTGTAATTGCATCTCCACCTCTATCATGATGGTGCCCATTAATGTTGGTTGTATAAGTTCAAGTGAAGGAAAATAATGAACAGCATATTTGCTCATGTGTTAACTTAACCAAAGTTTTCTTCTGTAGGATCAGGCTGTACTCTGATTCAACTTAAAACAGCCCATCATGATTAAACTAAAAAGGCTTTTGTGAGCAGATGGGCATTACTGAGATGACTCACCCATATTAGCAATGCAAGAAACAGCCCTGGCTTAGTTTGTGTTGTCATAATCTCAACCAGTGACTAAAAAGAAACTTGATGAATTATGTATATGTATTGAGAAAAATCACCACCATCTGAACTGCTAGGTTAGAATAACAGGACAGAAATTACATCAGGTACTTAAGTTTAAGTCTTTTCTTCGAATTATCTCTGACATGACATTATCATCTAACATTGTATTTTTCTGAAGCAGTAATAAACATGTGAACACGTGGGATTGTAGAGATGACTCATGCTTTAAAACCACCCTGCAGAGTCAAACATCTAGCTTTTGGTGATCATAAAAGAAACGTTTGGAAACTTGGATTAAAAACATCCCCGTGTTTCATAACATAAACAACATGATAAATGTAGGTTAATTTGCAATAACTTCGCAAAACTACTCTGGCTTACCTAACTATTGGATCTTCAAGAATTGCATGCATGCAGTGCATGCCCTATGGTTCGAGCTTTCTTGGTTTAATTTATTCGTTGGCATGTTGCAGTTTTTGCTCTTTGCTCCAATGACGCCCATGCAGTGCTGTGGGTGGGACGCAGGGATGCTACAGCGCAAAGTGAGCGCTGTCCAGCCCAGAGGTGCTGAAACACCAGGGAAGCACAGTTTTCTCCCTGAATTACTGCATTCAGTCTGCTTCCCCAGGGGGATGACCCAAAAGAAAACATATTTTTTGACTCAGTCTAACATGTCCTGTTAGTTTTTATGACTGTAGGCACTGTAGGCACCAGCAAGCCTACTTCACGCCACTGCTTACAGTGTTAATGAGAGCCCGACAGTAGACTAGGCCTGTAGGTGTGATCTTTAATCATTGTCACACAAAGTTTTTTTACTCTTCCCAAACCCCATAAGGAGTGACAACTGTGTCACGATCAAAGTAGAAATATAATCACATCTAAAATGAAAATTAAGACGGATGCCATATGTGTAGGACGCATTGGGAACATGCAGTAACAGGCTACGCTAAATATAAGAAAAACAGTTATTTGAACCCTCCTGTTCCATCAGACTTAAGGCTTCAATAAAGCAGGTAAACATTACATAAACACCACTCCCTCTTGTGCAAACGCTGCTGTTCTGCGTAGCTACAAGGAGGATGTAAATAAGCTGGGATGGAACCATCTAAAAGAAGTGCAAAGTCTTTATCTTGTTTTTCAGAAGGTGAATGCTCCATATTGGTTCGGCTGGGATTGCAGGAAGCTCACACACTGAAAAGCTATCACAACTAACAGGTTGCAAAGTGCAGAGATGGATGCGAGCTTAAAAAAACACCACAATGTGTTGTAGTCATACTGCACTGAATCAAACCAGCACGTACCAGCTCTGTGATCAATCAATCCGCAGCCACAAGCGAAGATGAAGCAGGGGCGTTTAAAAAAAAAAGCAGGAGGCGTCGATATTGGTTTACAATTGCCAGGGTTTAACCCATCTCCCCCTCGTCTGCCTCCGACATGGCAGAGACCGATCCTCAGCACGATCCGAACCGCCAACCCCCCGGCTTCCCGCTCCGCATGTCGCACCGCGCTGTTTGCGCCCGGAGATCAACAAGTACGCCAGCAGACAGCCCCCTTCGCATGGACTACCTGTGTTCCCAGTCAGCTGTGCGAGAAGGCACCGCATCTCTGTGAAGGTGGATCCATGGAAGCTCCGAGTTCCCCTCCACATCTGTTTAACTCATCCTGCACCGAGTCCTTAATCACTGTAAACACACCTCACTGCTGTGGACTCTAAGGCTCGGTTAGCTGACGCGAATGAGTATTTGCCAGATGTTTTCTGATTTTGCTTTTTTGTACCACGCAAATGTTTCAAATAATCAAATTAATTTCAATAAATAAAACGAACATAGTAAATGAAAGTGGCGGGTTTCAAACCAATCTGATCTTATATAAGAACAAGCAAATGTCCTCTAAACATTATAACTGATTGTTACATTCTTGGGGGCAACAATTGCCATGAAGCTTTTGCAATAATCTTTCAGATCTCTGTGGAGAAAATTATCTCCACTCTTTTTGGGAGACATGTTTTAATTCAGAAACATTGGAGGGTTTTCAAGCATGACCTGCCTGGTTCAGTAATGGTACAGCAGTAACCGCGTCTGTTAATTTTGGCCAAGTCAAAGCCTTGCAAGAGACTCCAAAACTTTTTTTTTTTATGGGGTCTTGATGGTGAGCTTTAAATCATGGTCCTGCTGCATAGCCTATGTGTGCTTACACCTAAAGTCAGACCCTGATGGAGATATTCTCCTTCAGGATTTTCCGGTAAATGACAGAATTCAGGGTTCCATCAAGTCGCCCTGGTCCTGAAGCAGCAAAGCAGCCCAAGACCATCACACTACCACCACCACATTCTTTTTCTGAAATGCTGTGTTACAATGTTAGATTTAACAGGAAGTAACTTTCACACCGTTTGGGTTTTGTTTCCTAGTCCACAGAATATTTTCTGTAGATTTAGGAGATGTTTTACGGAGGTGAATGTCGTTTTCCTATTGTTGAATTTCCTATTGTTGACTTATTAATAATGACTGATTTTGATAGGGCGACCACTACTGAAAAGGTAGTGGAGAAAACCTCCAATTGCAAATAGGAGGTTTTCTCCAATTGCAAATAACGGCTATCACCGTGATTTGCTCGAGTCCCAAAGCCCTAGAAATGGGTTTGTAACAATTTCCAGACTAATAGAGGTCAGCAAATTGGTTTCTCATTTGTTCTTGAACATCTTTAGATTAGGACATGATGTTTAACTTTTGTAATCTTTTAGCCTACTTCAAGTCGTCAGACAGATATTTTCAAGTGATTTCATAATTCAACAGGTCTGGAAGTCTTTTGTCACAGATAATTCATTATTTGGTAAGGAGCACACTTATATTTTCACATAGAACTGGTTTGTTGGATAAATTTCTCCCTTAATAAATTACACAATCAGTTGAAAAATGCATTTTGTATTAACTCAAGGAATCTTTGATATAAAAAATTGTTTGATGAGCTAAAGCATTAGATGTTGTCAAAAAAGCAAGAAGTACAAGTAAAAGTAATTTTGTATGCATTTGTATATTATATGGATTACAAACATAGGGATGTTTACCGTATTCTCTTTATGTTAGAATGAACACAGTGCACACAACCTACGTGTACGAGCCATTGTCAAATAAAGTTTTATTATGGTGGATATTAATTTTCATTTTTACTGCAGCCTCTCACACAACCCACAAACTGAAACTACTGCACACACTCACTGGGTTAATTATTCACCAAAACATTTTGTTACATGGCAAAAACAATCAATAAACAAATTGTAAATCATAACTGTTAAACCAGTAGTTTCTGTACGTTTTACACTGACACTTTTCTATCTTCCTGTAAAAGTTAGCTGCACTGCAGGGCTAACTTTACCTTGTATGCAAACAAAGAGCAAACATTTGATTTCAGTCTTTGTTATTTTTATGTCCTGTTTTTTGTTGTAAGCATCTCTGCTTTCTGTTGATTGTTTAAAGTTGCTGCGTTGAATTTAGGTCTGCACAATATTTGCCCTTTTGCCTCGCAATATGTAGGTCCTGATGGTCCTGTATGTAGGTCAAATACCACCTGGGTCCTTTCTGTTTGGAGTTTGCAAGTTCTTACTGGGCATGGATGTGTTCTTTTCAAGCAGTTTGGTTTTCTCCCAAAGTCCAAAACCATCCATGTTGGGTTAATGAGTCACATTAACCTAAATGAATGGTTACCTATGATAGACTGGCAACTTGTCCACGCTGTACCCACCCTAATATCAACTGACCTTTGGAGATCAGCACCAGCCCACCTTGGAATCTGAATGTATTAAATAGGTATAAAAAACAAAAGGATGGATGGACATAGTAGGTTGCAATGGTGTAATGGTGCATTGTTTTGTCAGTTTTACAGTTGTAATTGTATTTGGTCAGTTTTTTCCAGAGTTCCCATTGGGAAAACTATAAGAACACTCACAAGTCAGAATTCCGACCAGAAAGTTGGAGGTCTCAGACCGGCCTTGAGTTCAGTACCCAACATGGCTGCTGCACATATTATATTGTAGTGAAAGTCATAAGTATATGCTTTTTTTTTTTTAGCACACCTGAAGGTCTCAATAAAGCAGTGAAACTGGTTGAATATCTATTTGATGATATGTTCCGTTAGTGTTTTAAGGTAAAGAACCCAGATAAATACATCGCTATCACCTTGTGTTGACCTGCACATGTAGTTAGCACCAGGAGAATTTGCAAAGCCATCGGTTTTCTTGCTTGCAACGAGAACACGCCAATTGGGTTGTGACCTCAGTTGGCAAGCGTAAGATGACATCAACACAAATAAATTGATGTACCGTAGTTGTTGCTGGCACTCAATAATATTTTATGTTTCAGCTGGACAGCAGCGTTTCTACCACCTCACTGTAGAGTCATAACTTGCTGTTTGGAAAAAAAGGTACAAAGGTTGAGTTGGCTTTCATTTATTACAAACATTGTTTAACACACAACAAAGTTTACTGGCAAGCTGATTAGGAATAAAACTAAATAAATAGTGCAATACTACATTTAGTCAAAAACAGAGTTACTCAATCAAGATATTGCAAAGTCCTTCAACATGTCACATTTCATGTTGTGTCCTCTTGAGTCTGAATCTGACCCGCAGATCTCCGTCTGGGTGGACCATCCCGAAGCCAAAGCGACTGGGATTAACTGGTGGAAGTTTAGCGTCGGGGTTGCACAGCTCCAGATCAAAATAGGTCAAAAACAGGAACAGAAATCTGTAGGGGGAATGTTACATATATGTATACACATGGTTGCATAACAAGCTTTATGAAAACAACTATATGCAAAGCAAATACTCTTTCATCTTGTTGATCACATGAAGTGATCTTTAACCTTTCTCTGATATAAATATGGTCTTTCAGCTGTCTGCTCTGCTATATTATTAATTTTAGCTCATTGTTGAGTATTTGCAAATACTAACATGAAAACATAGCTGAAACTATAACAAGAAAGATTAATCAAATATGATTTTTGCTGGTTTGCTGTTTGGGATGAAACTCTTTGATCATAAATGCATCGTCTTTCAAAAAATAAGATTAAGGATGACATTGAAAGGCTGTGGATCTGTACACTTACTGTTTAATGGCTGTGACAGCAAACTCTTTCCCAATGCAGATGTTCTTTCCTGCGCCCCAAGGCATGGTGTAGTACTCCAGCCTAGTCCCATCCTTGTAAAATTCTTTTTTGACTGTTTTATCTTCATTTAGGAAGCGATTATACTTGAACATCTGTCAAGAGAGATGAGAATGAAACAGATGTTCATGAATTATGAGATGCAAAGAGACCTATTACATGTTTACTCCTCCATACCACCTGGTACAAATAATGTTTACATATGATAATTGACCACTGAGAACAGAGTTAAAGATAAATTATCTTAGTTTACTGCTCGTTAGTCAGTCAATTTCTAAGTATTAATGGCATGTTGTCATACTGTGCTTTGCAAAATATTGATACCTTTTTTACAAATTCTAACATTACAGCCACATATTTGTAGTTTATTAAGATTTTATGTGATAGATCAAGATAAAGTGGTCCATATTTGTGAAGTAGAAAGAAGCAAAACACATTTTCCAAAATAGTTCAAAATAAAAATTTGAAAAGTGGGACATGCATTTGTATTCAGCTGCCTTGAGTCGGTGCATTGTAAAACCACCTTTTGCTCCAATTACAGCTGGAGTCAAGTCAAGTCAAGTTTATTTTATAGCGCTTTTCAGCAACAAGGCACTCAAGGCACTGTACATAAGGAAAAACATTACAATGATACAGAAAATCAAACAACAGAGGTAATTAAAAAAATGAAGAGAATAGAATGATGGATAAGAAAATGAAAGGAAAATTGGACTGAAGACTTAACTAATAATGTTTAGATGGCACAGTCAAAGGCCACTCTAAACAAATACGTTTTTAATCTTGATTTAAATAAACTTAGGGTTTTGGTGCTTTTACAGATTTCTGGTAGCTTATTCCAGATTAGTGTAGCATAAGAACCTAAAAGCTGCTTCTCCATGTTTGATTCTGGTTCTGGGTATGAGGAGTAGATTTGAGCCACATGACCTGAGAGGTCTGGGTGGTTGATACACTGACAACAAGTCTGTCATGTATTTTGGTGCTAAGCCATTCAGTGATTTATAGACTAACAGAAGTATTTTAAAGTCTATTCTCTGAGCTACAGGGAGCCAGTGTAGGGACTTTAGAACCGGGGTGATGTACTCCACTTTCTTAGTTCTAGTGAGGACGCGGGCAGCAACGTTCTGGATCAACTGCAGCTGTCTGATCGACTTTTTAGACAGACCTATGAAGACACCGTTGCAGTAATCAATTCTACTAAAGATGAACGCATGAATTAGTTTTTCAAGGTCCTGCTGAGACATTAGTCCTTTAATCCTGGAGATGTTCTTTAGGTGATAGAAGGCCAACCTTGTTATTGTCTTTATGTGCCTCTGAAGGTTCAGGTCTGAGTCCATCACTACACCCAGGTTTCGAGCCTGACTGGTGGTTTCTAGCTGTATTAACTGAAGCTGTGTGCTAACTTTTAAACGCTCTTCCTTTGGTCCAAAGATTATTACTTCAGTTTTGTTTTGATTCAGCTGAAGAAAATTTAAGCCCATCCATGCATTGATTTCTTCTAAGCATTTACCCAGCGCTTGAATGGGTTCATGGTCACCTGGTGACATCGTAACGTGTACCTGTGTGTCGTCTGCATAGTTATGATAACTTACGTTGTTTATTAAAATCTGAGTTAGGGGTAGCATATAGATATTGAATAGAAGGGGCACTAAGATGGACCCTTGGGGAACGCCATACGTGATGTTTGTGGTCTCTGATGTAAAGTTACCTACTGACACAAAAAAATCAGTGTCGTTCAAGTAGGATTTAAACCAGTTGAGTGCTGTACCAGAAAGGCCGACCCAGTTTTCCAGGCGCTCTAATAAAATGGAGTGATCAACAGTGTCGAATGTTGCACTAAGGTCCAATAATACCAGCACTGTGGTTCTTCCACAGTCTGCATTTATACGGATGTCATTGAACACCTTGACAAGAGCAGTCTCTGTACTGTGGTGAGCAGCAAGCCTGACTGGAAGACATCGAAGCAGTTGGTCATTGTTAGGAAGTTGTTTAACTGTTGAAACACAACTTTTTCAATAATCTTTCTGATGAAGGGGAGGTTTGATATAGGCCTGTAGTTCTGTAGTAGCAGCTTGTCCAAGTTTCTCTTTTTCAATAGAGGTTTGATAATTGCTGTTTTTAGGGCCTGGGGGAAAACACCTGACAAAAGGGACGTGTTTATTATTTGTGTTAAATCAGATGTTTTTACAGGCAACACTTTCTTAAGGAAAGCTGTGGGTAAAAGATTGAGACAGCAGGAAGAAGAGCTTAGTTGCTGTACAATTTCTTCTAAGTTTTTATAGTTTATTTGGTGAAATTGGGAAATTTTGTCAAAATCAGTTCTAGTTGGAGACAACATTGGTACTGGAGTTGATGTGGATGGGCTGACTGCCTCTCTGATCTTTTGGGTTTTTTCAGTGAAGAAGTTAGCAAATTCATTGCAGGCCCTGGTAGGGTGGAGTTCAGATGCTACAGTTACAGGAGGGTTTGTTAACCTGTCGACCGTGGCAAATAATGCACGAGCATTGTTAATGTTTTTGCTGATGATCTCAGAAAAGAAAGATTCCCTTGCATTTTTCAATGTAAGTTATATCTGTAGAGTCTCTCTTTATAGATAATATAGTGAACCTGGAGTCCAGTCTTTCACCACCTGCGTTCAGCTTTTTGACACTCCCTTTTTTCACTTCTGACTGGTGGAGCACTTCTCCATGGAGACATTTTCTTCCCAGAAACGACTTTCACTTTAATTGGAGCAATTGAATCAATGATGTCCGAGATTTTAGAGTGAAAGTTATCTACCAGCTCATCTACAGTGTTATAGGGCAAAGTGGAGGAAGAAGAGTAAATCTGGTTAAAGGTTTCAGCAGCACCGTCCTTAAAGATGCGTTTTCTTATCATTTCTCTTTGGCAAACTGAGTCATTGCAGATGATGCTTTCAAAAATAACAGAAAAGTGGACGGATAGAGCAACATCAGTTACAGACACCTTGGAAATGTTTAGACCCTTAGTTATGATCAAGTCCAAAATATGTCCCTGTTTGTGCATTTGCTGTTTAACATGTTGAGTCAAACCAAAATTTCTAAGAGTGTCACATAGATCTATTGCACCTCTGTCTTCAGGATTGTCCATATGAATGCTGAAGTCTCCAACAATAATTAAACAGTCATAATCAACACATATCACAGATTAAAGCTCATTAAAATCACTGATAAAGTTTGTTTTGGACTTAGGAGGCCTGTAAATATTCAAGAACATTGTTCGGACCGGGCTCGTTACCTGGAGAGCGAAATATTCAAGAGTCAAATTTGCCCAGAAATACTTTTTTTACACGTTAGTAAATCTTTAAACAAAGTGGCCACCCCTCCACCTTTTCTTTGCGGTCTGCTCTCACAAAGAAAACTGTAGTTCGGCGTCGTCGACTCTATCAGAATGGGAGCTTCATTAAATTCATGTAACCATGTTTCTGTTAAAAACCTAACATCAAGATCGTGGTCAGTAATGAAGTCATTGATTAAAAATGATTTTCCTGACAGAGATCTAATGTTCAATAACGTCAGTTTATATGACTTAGTTGCTGATATTAACTCTGTGTCTGGTTGTACCTGACAGTTTATGCCTTTTAAGTTTGATTGTTTATTACTGTCTCTTATTGTTTTGGCTTTGTTCTTTCTGTCACGTAAAAGCACAGAGATTTTACAACTATCTCCTATTAGGGGCCCAAGTTTTTCCTGGACATGTTCATTTCTGATAGAGTTACCACTGGAGGTCTTATGGGATATGTCTCTGCCAGGTTTGTACATTTAGAGATTAAATTTTTGCACATTATAACTGGGCCATTTCACACATTAAATGCTTCATTCAATTCATGACCATACCAGACCATTCATCATTGATAGATCATTCATCTAGACCATCTTGTTGCTCTGCCTGTATGTTTAGAGTCATTGTCCTACAGCAAGGTGAATCTCCACCCCAGGCTCAAGTCTTTAGCAACATCAAGCAGGTTTTCTTCCATATTGCCTTGTATTTATCTCCATCTCTGTTCCCTTGAATTCAACCAGCTTCCATGTCCCTGCTGTAGAAAAGCATCCCACAGAATGATTTTCCCACCACCATGTTCCACCATGGGGATGGTGTGTCTAGGCTAATATGCAGAGTTAGTTTTTCTCCACACATATTTTGCATGTAGGCAAAAAATGTGTCTAATCTGATCAGAGTACTTTCTTCTACAGGTTTGCAGTGTCTCCTACATGGCTTGTGGCAAACTGCAAACAGGATAGCTTATGTATTTCTTTCAAAAATGGCTTTCTCTTTGCAACTCTTATATAAAGGCCAGACTTGTAAAATCTCTAACTAATAGTTGACCTGTCAACAGATTTTTCCACCTGAGCTGTGGATCTCTGGAGCTCCTCCAGAGTGGCCAAGGCCCTCTCTGCTGATTCTCTGTTTAATACTCTACTTACCCAACCTTTCAGTTTAGGTGGACAGCCATGTCTTGGTAGGGCTGCAGCTGTACCACTTTTCCTATTTTTGGATGATAAACTGGGCAGTGCTCCATGAGACATTTAAAGGTTGGGGTATTGTTTTATAACAGATTTCTGCTTTAAACCTATCTGCAACTTAATCCTTGAATGTCTGCTATCTTCCTTGAGCTTTGTGATGCTGTTTGTCCACAAATGTTCAGTAACAAACCTCTTAGGCCTTCACAGTACAGCTGGATTAATACTAAGATAAAACTACACATAGGTTGACTCTATTCACTAAATAGGAGACTTCTGGGGATGAGTGTTTTTTAAGGAAGTTATTTAGTTATATCAGAGTAAAGGGGTCAAAATACAATCATATGCTACAAGTTGTTCAGAGATTATTAAAAAAATAAAACCTTGTATTGTTTTCTTTCCACTTTGTTTTGGGACAGAATGGGAAAAAATGTTATGATTGTAACATGAGGAAATCTGAAAACGTTTTAACATGTAAGAATACTTTTGCATGACTGTAGTAAACCTGTCTAAATAAACCAATGTTTATCTTATTTCCTTAACATTGTGTGGTGCGTTAAACTGCATCATACCAATATGAAGCTCTTTAACTGTAAGGTCTGTGTGTTAAGTACCTCTGGTTCTTCATGAATCTGTGGATCCATCTGAGGGCTGAGAAAAGGAAACAGAAACATTCTGTCCCCACGTCTGAGGTGGTACTCCTTCCCATTGGCCATCCGAAGGATCTTGTCTTGAACTACTTCTCTTCTGATCATTACTGCAGCGGTGAGCCGTAAGGTCTCACTCAAAACGCTATCTGCAGAGTGGAAAGGACAGGAAAGAGGATGATGTCAGAGGGCTGTCATCACCGGTTAAATCAACAAGAGCCTTTAGGCGGTTTCCAGAGAGTCACAAACATTTACGACGATAAGAAGATAGAAAAAAGGCCATTCTGATTTAAATGATTTCAGAGTACACGTGCATATTTCAAACAAGTCAAAGAACTGTTGTGTCCATCTCAGTTAGGTGATACCAAGGGTAGAAGAGTTCAATTAGATAGTATAAAACCCAGCAAAGCAGCTGTTATGTACCAAACACAGGTGTGCTCATTGCCTCCAGCAGGTTCCATGGATGTCGCTGCAGGGAAGTATCCTGGAGGGAAGGAAGGCGTCTGATCTCTGACTTAACAGCCTCCATGGCCTCGGGGTGAGTGAGCAGGAAGCCGAGGACCCAGAAGGCAGCTGGACCAGCATTGCACTAATAGGAATAAACACCAAACACAGACTATAACTTCAGCATCTAGTAAAATAACCTGAATGTTTTCTGAAGTGTTGCTGACTGAATATGACTGATGTGAGAAGAAGCCAGTAAATGAGTCTGCACTTTGTAGAAACTGCTGTCAGATCCACAGAGAGAGGCACCTGAGCACTGTCAGACAGTAATTGCTGAGGGTCAAGGGAGCTGTTATTTTTACCTCTGCACATCTCAGGTCAGCTCTCCACTGACAGCAGGGCAATTGCCCCAAAAGTGACAAGAGTTACAACCCATTGTCTTTCTGCTCTTTGAATGACTTTAAATAAAAAATAAAATATAATGTAATAGTAAAATAAAATATTAGAAACAAATAATAATAAAACAAATAAGTATCAGATACTGATATGGGTCTGGCTACTAACAAAGAATCAGATTTTTTATTCAGAAATGTTAGATGATAACTTTTTAAGGTAAAATTCAGTTTTTAGCCAAAGAAGCTCTAGTCCAAATTTTTCATGGGGTCAAATCAAGTTCATTCACAGCCCTATTTCCAGTTAAGCCAATTAACTACAAGCCACAACAGCGCTAATAATATATCTTTTAAAATGTTCAAGCTTGCTTTTTTTGTGCATTTTATACATTTACTACCCCTAAATGTCATGGCTTACCAGTAAGCAGACAATCAAATTGACTTAAGAATTGTTGCACATTTGCCTCAAACCCCCACGCAGTCTAGCTGGTATATGTATACCATTATTGCCCGTTGATGCAAATTCAACACATAATATGGATCATACCGGGGAACTTTGTTGTCACCTTGTGGTCAAAGCTATGCCCAATTATGCATGCATGTGGCTTATTTGCACCCTAAATACTTAAATGTCTACTATGTTTGCTATATTTAAATTGATTCATTAACAGCAAAAACACATTTATATGATTGTAAAACAATTCTGGGGTAAGGGGTTAATAACATAATTAACCTGATTTTATTCATTTACAATTGTTTCTTAAATTAAAAGCAGTAATTAAATTGGGGAAATGAAGTTATTTTCGGACTTACACATTTGGACTAGTAATCATGTCTAGACTAGGCTTGGGCCGGTTACTTGTATCAGTTTAAAACTGCAGCGTGATCGGCAGCCATCACGCTGCAGACTGTAGGTTTTCCTCAAACCGATGTCCTGATTAATATGAGCAGTACGACAAAGCTATTAGTACTACACTACCACTATTTTTAGTAGGTTGTTCATATTCTTTTTATAGTCTCTTTATGAATATGAAATGTCAGAAAACATGAATGCCATAAATAGCATAATTGTAACCGTAATAATGGCAGCAGCTCAGCAGACCAATCTGTGAAACTCCTAATCTTTGCAGATGACACCACTGTTATTGGCCAGATTTAGGACAGTGACGAGTCTACATATAGACAGGAAGTGGATTAGCCAGTCCACTGATGCAGTCAGAACCACCAAGAGCTTAACTCGCTCAAGACAGTTCGAGAGGATCGTGGATTGTCAGAAAACACCCCCCACACTGCCTCCCCTTACCATGCTCAACAACAGTGTCCACTGTGGGTCACTTCTGGATCCTAGGAAATACCCTTTCTCTGGAGCTGGCTCAAGAAGTAAAACCAGAGCTGCTGGTCATCTTCTAAACTGTCATTGTTCACTATCTCCTGTGTTTGTCCATCACTGTGTGGTTTGGCTCATCCACAAAATAGGACAGGTCTAAACTATAAATATTATAAAGTCTGCAGAGAGGATAATCAGGGCTGACCTTCTCTCCTTTCAGAACTTGTACAGGTCTAGGGTCAGTGAAAGGGCAGCTAACATATCTGTAGACCCTACACATACTTTACAGAAACTGTTTAGACTTTTACCTTTAGGTCAGCACCAAAGAGCGCTATTTGCAAAAATCAGCCACCCACAGGCAGGCTGTCTCTCCAGTGAACACATAACAGTCAGAGTGGTCAGATTGATATCATATATTAGCACTAATTCAGTCATGTCTTTCTTTTTTGTAAAAATACTGTATATATACATATTTGTAAGAAAACAAGCAAAAAACCCTTCACATACAGGGGTTGGACAATGAAACTGAAACACCTGTCATTTTAGTGTGGGAGGTTTCATGGCTAAATTGGACCAGCCTGGTAGCCAGTCTTCATTGATTGCACATTGCACCAGTAAGAGCAGAGTGTGAAGGTTCAATTAGCAGGATAAGAGCACAGTTTTGCTCAAAATATTGAAATGTACACAACATTATGGGTGACATACCAGAGTTCAAAAGAAGACAAATTGTTGGTGCACGTCTTGCTGGCGCATCTGTGACCAAGACAGCAAGTCTTTGTGATGTATCAAGAGCCACGGTATCCAGGGTAAAGTCAGCATACCACCAAGAAGGACGAACCACATCCAACAGGATTAACTGTGGATGCAAGAGGAAGCTGTCTGAAAGGGATGTTCGGGTGCTAACCCGGATTGTATCCAAAAAACATAAAACCACGGCTGCCCAAATCACGACAGAATTAAATGTGCACCTCAACTCTCCTGTTTCCACCAGAACTGTCCGTCGGGAGCTCCACAGGGTCAATATACACGGCCGGGCTGCTATAGCCAAACCTTTGGTCACTCATGCCAATGCCAAACGTCAGTTTCAATGGTGCAAGGAGCGCAAATCTTGGGCTGTGGACAATGTGAAACATGTATTGTTCTCTGATGAGTCCACCTTTACGGTTTTCCCCACATCCAGGAGAGTTACGGTGTGGAGAAGCCCCAAAGAAGCGTACCACCCAGACTGTTGCATGCCCAGAGTGAAGCATGGGGGTGGATCAGTGATGGTTTGGGCTGCCATATCATGGCATTCCCTTGGCCCAATACTTGTGCTAGATGGGCGCATCACTGCCAAGGACTATTGAACCATTCTTGAGGACCATGTGCATCCAATGGTTCAAACATTGTATCCTGAAGGTGGTGCCGTGTATCAGGATGACAATGCACCAATACACACAGCAAGACTGGTGAAAGATTGGTTTGATAAACATGAAAGTGAAGTTGAACATCTCCCATGGCCTGCACAGTCACCAGATCTAAATATTATTGAGCCACTTTGGGTTGTTTTGGAGGAGCGAGTCAGGAAACGTTTTCCTCCACCAGTATCACGTAGTGACCTGTCCACTATCCTGCAAGAAGAATGGCTTAAAATCCCTCTGACCACTGTGCAGGACTTGTATATGTCATTCACAAGACAAATTGACTCTGTATTGGCCGCAAAAGGAGGCCCTACACCATACTAATAAATTATTGTGGTCTAAAACCAGGTGTTTCAGTTTCTTTGTCCAACCCCTGTATATTCATATTTAAAATGTCTTCAGTGAGAGCCAAGCAGCCCCAAAGTCAAATTCCTTGTTTGTCTGCACAAACTTGATAAATACAGCTGATTCTAAACTATATGTTAAACCATTTTAGCAGCATAAAAAATATTTGTCTGTCTGATTTAAATAAAAACAATAAGATCATGTCATACATGTATGTAATTTAAATTTGTCTGTAAACACCCAGAAAACACAAAACAGGACTATTGTTATTCAAGGTTATCATATACCATGAGTATCTCACACTGGGTCATGCATTATCTGAAGTACAGTTTCCATACTTAATATTTAAAATGGTAGTTTAGATTTGTATGTGATTTTTAACAAATCTCATATTGCTGTGAGTTTGTAAAAAATGTAAGTAAGCCCTCAAAGTGGTGTAAGGCTAACAGTTAATCAGACAGACCCAATGTTTTGGGTTTTTTAACATTTAAAATCAGTAAAATTGAAAGTCTTTATATATGTGGGGCGTACAGTATATTAGCTGAAAGAAAAGGTCTTCACTTTCACAAGTGACTGTTAACTGTTAAATTTGTTGTTATTGTCTAAGCTGAACTGTGCCAGAGTTACACTTATCCATCCATCTGATCAGCTGCAACTCATTAGTCTGCTTTAAGCCCACCAAGAGTGGAGTTAAGCTTTGGATTTTACAGCAGGCTGTCATTTATGTAGCATCACGTTCCTGTGTTTTTCCAGCCTTAGTTGTTTTGAAAACTCCAGGTGGACTCCTAATCAGCTGAGTGTGCTGGATGATCCAGCTGGCAAGAAAGACAGTTTGACTGAGAAAACAGCAACAAACTAACTCCAGTCTCCTCTAAATGTATAGACCTGTAATATACACTAACATCAAGTCACAAGGACATTAACATTTTCATTTTGAGTGGTTTTAAATAGCCAAAATGAGGAAAGCTGTGAGTCAATTTGCCTAGCTGCTTTCTACCCTGTTGAGTACTCAATTTTCTCTAAACTCACAAGATACAGTATCCCTCTACTGGGGGGTAGGGCACTATTACTGATAATAGCTTTGCAGAACCTAAGTTTAAAAAGTTGGAACTATTCCTTTAAATAAATGTAATTTTTAAAGAAACTGAAATTATTTGAAGTTTGATTTTCAGAGACTTTTAAACAACTATCTTGACTATTGACCCAAGGCCGCAGCTTAGTTTGCTCATGCCTTGGCCTGGAGCTGCTCCAGTACCCAATTTCTTACCAATATACAAAGTAAGTTAATTAGACTCCCCAACAATATATTTATAACTGATAAGATTTGTAAACCATTCAATATTATCACAACCTGTGTGATTTAATCCACTAAGGATTAAACCACTGTTTTTCTAGCAATAAAAACAACTATTGCATGTATTTAAGGTTATGTAGAGGTTTCAGTCAATAAAACGGACAATTTTGTGAATGGAAAGCTCATTAAAACGTATAGGTTGTGCAGGACTCATAGTGATGTAGGTGGGAAGAGTAAAATGTTAGCATTACACTTTGCCCAGAAAAACATAATATGCCTATGGCATACATAAAAGCCACAATCCCTGTGGCACCTCTCACCAACCTAAAATCTAATCCCTCTGTTCTCTGCAGTGCTGCTCCAGTTTCAATTTAGAACGGAGAATGTGTGCTCTTATACCACAGCTGACATGATAATGCAAAAATGTATTTGGAAGTGTCAACATGTCTCCAGAAAAGCTGAGTCTGTTGCAGTAAGAACGACAGGTTAACAAAGGAGTAAAATACTACAGATAAAACTGATAAACACTAAACACTCTAAATGGCTCGCTTTCTCCCCCACCTGGCATTACTGAGAAACAACACCATGTTGCGATGGACTTGTCTGGGGTGGTTATCAACTATATAGTATTCAGACCTGTATCAGTATCTCACACACACATATTCCCAGGTTATTATGTAAACACTGTTTCGACAGTGCTTCGTGGGCAGAGTCACGGTAAATATTAATCTTAAATAAGGCTGTGCACAAGGAAAATAATGTAACTTAGATACAGTGAGTTCTTGTTGTATTTAAAGAGCATTAGTGCCATGCACAAAGGTTAAATACAACTATGAAGAGCACTATGAACTGCAGAGACCTTATGACTAATAGTTTTACTTGACATTATAAGTGCACAAAACTATGACTATGTGACGTACATAAGAGAGGAAGCAACTTCAGCGCTGACTAATACATTTCTCCCATAAACTGCCGTTTGCACAAGTGTTTATTTAACCTTAAGACAGTTAACATGACGTTGAAATTGATCCACATGATCAAAACTTCCAAATAAAAATTAAAATGTTCTCTCCATGTTACAGGTTGAGGCAGGTCCCTTTGAGTAATTTGACAGAAAGGAATCCAGTTCCTCTTAGTGTTGCACTGTTAGCAGGCCAACTGTGAGTTTCAATAACAGTGTCCCCGTTGTGCCTAATAAGGGTGTGTGTGTGTGTGTGTGTGTCAGTGTGTTTATAATGTTTTCAATTTGCAATAGAGAAAAGGAAAATAAAAAGAGCTCCCACCTGTGTGGTCCACAGCTGTAGCAGCTGAGCTTTTTTCTGCATGTCTGCCTCCACCCCCTGGTTCTGCAGGAACTCAGCGTAGCTCTGCTGCCAAGAATTAGGCTCAGACTCTTTGTTCACACAGCGTAGGGAAAGCAGGTTCCACAGTCGCTCCTGGGATGTGGTGACCACGTTCTTTTCCTCTGTTATTAAATATAGATGGATATATAACCCAGGGTAACCCACAGTGAGGTAAGTGTAACTGACAAAGGGCTGTTGATGAGCACAAAACAGTGCCTTGCAAAGGTTTTCACTGCAATCAATGTTTTTTTGGGGGGGGATTTTATGTGACAGGAGTAGCACATAATAATGAACTGGAAGGAGAATAATACATGGTTTTACATTTTTTTAAGTGTGGAGTGCACTTATGTATTCAGTGCCCTTGAGTTATCTTTTGTTGCAGTTACAGCTGCAAATCCTTCAGGGAAGGTCTGCACAGTATATTGTGAAAACATCATTATTGTAGTATCAGTGGGAACAATCATAATATCACAATGGACTGTTTGGAACAAAATTACTGTTGGCTAATATATTCTAAGTTTCAGAAGTAAGGGCAGGGACATATGGATTTCAAATCTAAATATATTTTGTGTTTTCAACAGTTCCAGGATGTAGTTATGCTACTATATGCTTGTGACTATTATATTTACCACTACCCTCATAGTGATGGTTTTATTACATTTTTTGTGCCTTTATTGTTTTATCTTAATGTATAATTGTGCACTTCTGTAAAGCACCATGTGACATTTAATGTCTGTGAAAGGCGCTATATAAATAAACTTTTACTTACTTACTTACTTACCTTTATTGTGAATATGGTAAAAATGACAATTAGAAGTATTTTAAAGGTCATCACATTTCTTTTGGCAATACATCTATCACTGCATTCTGTCAGAGCCTCACAAAAACAGGTGCTGCTCTAAAAATAAGGCCAACCCATTATCAAATGTGCTGCATCAGTAATACTGTTACATTTAGCAGCACAACAAAACAGCTAAATTGCTTCTAATCATATTTGTAAATGTAAACACAGCATTTAATAATGCTCTCATCAAAGCAACTGTGGAAATATTGTTTAACTAACAAAGGCAACTTTTCCAAACACACTATCAATTTTTGGAGTTTGCAGACATCCTTCATTGGAATTTATTGATGTCTTTTTAGTGATAAGTAAGCATTCGTTTGATATCCAGCCTTTTGGTTGGAGTCTCTCTAAAGAACATCATAATACCTGACAGATAATAGTGCCCAGATGCTAAAGATCACAAGGATTGCTGTAGGTACAAATGAGAAACAGACAACTAAGGATGGTAGTGAGGATTTATACCAAATTATATTATAATCACAATATGTATCAATACCATCACCATTGAACAATTCTCTATTAATGTACCACTATACTTTAAGCTGTGTCTTCAACAGCCTTACTCATGAAGAGATGTCATTTTTTGTGCACTCTTTCTAAAATAGCTCAAGCTCAGTCAGTATTTTTCTTCCTTTTGTTTAGGACAAAAAGCCAAATATTTTGTTTAATCTGATCAGAGCACTTTCTATATGTTTGCTGTGTCTTCATACATGGCTTATCACAAAGTGCAAAGAGGATTTCTTAGAGGTTTCTTTCAACACTGACTTTCTCCATGCCATAATGGCTAGATTTGAGGTGCGCACAACTAAAAGTTGCTCTGCCAGCTTCTGAAGGCATTTAGTTGCTCTGTTTTAGGTGTATCTGAGTAAAAAGGGACGAAATACAAAAGCATGCCACTCTTGCGGATTTTTATTTGTATCTAAAAATATGTAAAAAAACTATGTATTATTTTTCATCTACTTAAAAACACACTAAAGTTTGTGTTGATCTCTCACACAAAGTCCTAGTAAAACACGATACATGATTTGCAGTTACACTGTGACAAAATGTATGAAGACTTTTGCAAAGGACTGTAAACACAGGTTTTTATGTCTTGAAATCTATACCCCTGAAACTACTATAATTAGTGGATGTCAGAAATACAACTTCCATTTTCAGTGGAACAGCTTACCTCGCTTCAGTGAACTTCGAGCCAGTTTGGTGAGTAGATCGTCAAACCTGCGGAACTCCTCGTAGACGGCAGCGACATTATCCTTCCTCTCAAACAATGTAAGATATCCAGCCCTGTCAGCAACCAGTCAAATTTAAACACACACTTCCCGTCTGTCACTCTGCTACAGTATAAACAGTGACATCATGCATGTCTTTTCATGAATTGTCTTACCTGAAAAGAAGACTGTAACAGAGCCCAAACAGTCCATCCTCTCTCCACTCTGATGAGTTGAAGCATTCCAGACTATTGAGCATCACACTGGTAAGGTGAGCGCTCATGGAGGAGTTCAGCCTCTCCAGACTGAGACCTTGGAAATGTCTGAAAATAAATCATTTGAGAATTTGATTTTTTCTGAAACAAGTTTCAAATATTAGTTTATTTTAATTAATTTAAATTGTCAAGCCTTACTCTTCCATCCATTTTCTTTCAGATGTAGGATTGTCAAATGGGAGCTGCAGCTTGAAGATCCTTTTTATAACCTGGCCTCTGATACGGGTGAAGTCAAAGCAGTTAGTCTCATCATTTAGCACATTATGAAAGGAGTTTGGGTCCAACAGCACTGTCACATACAAACCAGCAACATGGACCTATAAAGACATACAAGGACCATGTACAATTGTTAGTTTTTCAATAAATTCTCAATGTTTTAGGGCTTTTGCCCTGAAACATTCTTTCTTTTCAATGAATTGCTTTTTTATGCTTAGTGTTGTGGTATTTCAGTAATTATAGAAATGTACTGTAAAGATGTCTCCATGTTTGTCTTTCATGCGTGCCAAAAACTTTGCAGCATCCTTTTTAAACTCAAGAGCATGACCGAGCCATGGGATGAAGCCCTTATCAAGAGGAGGCTCATTCTTCTTTCTGTCAGGGGCAAGGAAACTCATTCAAATTTGTGCACTGTGGTAGTTTGCATATCTACATTTTGCACATTCAGAAATCTTACCGAACAGGTTTCAGGTTTACATAAGAGGAAATGCTTTTTGTGTGAAAAAAAAAATAAAATATATATATTTCAAGCAACTGGATAAAAACAGATGAGAATGCTGAGATTTAAGAGTAACTTTGAAAGCAAGACTGTATGATGAGTTTTTGTTATTTTACAGTGTTTATATTATAACATACATAGAACTATTCTTAAATGCAGAAAATAATGAGATTTAAACAACTTTAGTTAATTGTAATAATAAAAGCTTACAAGAGAATATAAAATATCTATTTTGCTTTCAGATTAAAACTGATAGTTGTTGAATCTTGAAAAAAAGAGGAAAAGTGAACAAAAAAGCTTTACCTTGTGCGAGTGGTCCAAAGAAGTAATAGTATAAGCAGTCCGTTAAGAAGCAAAAAGGCTGTTCCCAACATGTTTCTGTATGGTTTGACACTTGAGCTTCCCTGTTGATTATAACCCCATAACTGCTGTGAACTTGCTTATACTTTCGAGCCTGGCTTTACTGTAATCACCACTTGTTGAAGAAGGCGTGGAAAGGTGTGGCTTGTGGCACAAAGTCTTACACAACTATATACAGGAGACAGTGTCTGGCACCGAAAAACACAAACAGCTATATTAAGCTGCTCCAAATAAAAGAATTATAAATAACACAGAATAACAGTTTTGAGAACTTCTTCAAAATGCCTACAATTATTTCAGCTTCACAGTGTTCATGTAAAAGTCGTATACCACAAAGCTTCCCATTTTAAGAAGTAGTTTGCTTTCAGAAAGATATGAGATCAGCATTTTGTATAGAAACTCTCAGGGCTTGGCAATAGAACATCTCTGTGAGCACAATCATTTTCTCTGTTTCGTTTTGAAATTTCAATTTTTACATCCATGGTGACCCTTACTAAAAAACTGTTAGGGAAAACTGCAGCTGATGTTGAGTGTCACACTGAAACCAGACTTTTATCTAAAAAAAAGTACTAATACCAAAGAGATGATGTCGTACAGTTTTCTGTTTCAAAACCTGAAACTGTGACTCAGCGAAGATGGATCCTTGGGCATAACAGAACTGCTGCTGAATCAACAGCATGAATGAAGAATGCAAGAAATATTTGAAATATTCTTAAGAGTTGTTTTACTTGGTGTCCACCGGCAGGTGGCGGCAATGCAACTGCATATTTATCTATCTATTCGGCTGTAGTTTATTGATGGTGGCATAGAAGATACGCTTTTCCTTTGGATCATTTGCTATAATTAAAATTATTAAAAGTATTTATTTATTTATTTTATAACTTTGTGCGCAGCAATTTTTTCCTCTGTCACTGAGGAATGCTAATTACCATAACCTAATTAACTTTGTCTTAATAACGTTGTATTATTTAAGATGAACTTACTTATTTTCCACAATTCATAATAACATAAACATTGGCAAATATTCGGTCATTTAATAGTACAACAGTTTAAAACCGATATAAATCAGAAAAAAGATATGTAGCTTTTTAGACCGTAACTTTATTGTTTGTGCTCTCCTCAAAGGATTCCGTGTAGAAACAACTTTCACTCCCACAAATAAAATTAACATCCGCGAACAAAAGCGCGAATTATGCAGCGAAGGAAGAAAATGTTGTATGTATGTGTCTGCATGCGTAGTTATTGCAAAATTTATTTTATTTTCCCATAGCTTACATACAGATATCATCCCAAAACTGAATAGATAATCTTTGGTCTAGTCTGGGCGCTGCTGAGTACCTTTTTATACACTAAAATGGTGAAAGCAAAGTTTTACACTGGAATTTTTAAGTAAAGAATGTGATAGAAATTACATTTTACTGCAGCTTGAAAGACGACGAGCTTGCTGTTCAGCTAAAAAAAGTGCAGGTATTCTCATAAAGAAAATTCAAAACAGATGTAGCTCTACAAATTAGACCATTGTTGAAAATATGATTTATATTTGTAATGTAATTCAAAATATAAACCTTCTTTATTATAAATGTTCATTACACACAAGTAATGCATTTTAATTATTTGATTTGTATGATTGAGGCTTAGAAAATATTTACACTGAAAATTATTTGTCCCAGACAAAGACATTCGACCTAAACATTTGAGTAAATGTCAGTGTACTATCCAGTTTATGTGCTTGGTCAGAGCTAGTTTTCCATAAATTACTCAATAAATGCTTCGAGTGATGGCGATCAGCCTGTGGCTTTGCTGAGGTGTTGGGTCTGATATGTCTCTCAACTTCCTCAGGCCTTTACTGGCCAATCAAGCACAGTGACTCAATCCTCATTACAGCAGGTATTGGTAGTTTTGGGAGTGTGAGCAGCTACCATCTGCTGCTAGAAAATGAAATCAGCATCTTCCTAAAGTTTTTCAGCAGAGGAAAACATGAAGTGCTCAAAGATGTCCTGGTAGATTGCTGTCCTGACTTTTGACTTGTTAAAAAGCAATGGACCAACTCTCTAAAATGATTTGGCTCCCCAGATCCTCATTCACTATGTATACTTCACTCTGGACCTCAGGCAAGTTGTATTATGTGCCTCTCCACTCTTCCTCCAGACTCAGGAACCTTAATTTTTCTAATGAAATTCAAGACTTATTTTCATCTGATAAGAAGACATTGGACTACTGATCAATAATTCAGTCTTGTTTTTCCTTCGTTTCTGAAACGTTTCTGATGTCTCTGATTCAGGAGTGACTTACCACAAACTCTTGAACGGGCTTTGCATCACGATCCTCTCAAGGCCTTGGTTATCCCTATTGCTTATAAATTATTTTCTATCACACTTTTTTCTTCCACTCAACTTGACATTGTTATACTTTTATACAGCACGGAAAATTACCAGCTTCTTTAGCAATGAGTGTTTGGGGCTTACCATCTGTGCTGGACCACTGTGAAGTCAGCAGACTCCCATGATTTTATTATAACATAACATTTCTGAATTAAAAAACTGTTTTTATTTGTCTTATATAAGATTCAAACTTTTGAGAAATGTAGTTTAGCTTAGCTTAAGAAAAATAAACACTTGCAAGATTACTCTGTATGTATTAAATATATAAAAGTTTCACTTTATGAAATGAATTTCCTAAATAAATTAGCTTTTCATTAACATTCTAATTTATAAAATGCCATTCTTGACTTTTCTCTATAACTATGACTGCATTTTTTTATTTGTCCTCTACAAAAGGTACCGCCGTCACTTTTCCAGCTGTAGTCAGCTGTTAAAAAAGCAGGTACTGGGGATAAACATGTTCTTGCTTATATGACTATATTACATAAAATATACAGCTTGCTTTATTTAGTTTATCTTGTTCCACAAAAATATCCTCATAAATTTCACTTAGTTTGAAAGAAAGGTACATATTGTATCTGAGGCCATTCGGTGTGTAGATTGTATAGTTTCCATGTACATATAAAGGTTCAGAGAGAAATGTACAGTACAAACCAAATGTTTGGACACACCTTCTCATTCAAAGAGTTTTGTTTATTTTCATGACTATGAATATTGTAGCTTCACACTGAAGGCATCAAAACTATGAATTAACATATGAGGAATTATATACTGAACAAGAAAGTGTGAAACACCTGAAAATATGTCTTATATTCTAGGTTCTTCAAAGTAGCCACCTTTTGCTTTGATTACTGCTCCGCACACTCTTGGCATTCTGTTGATGAGCTTCAAGAGGTCGTCACCTGAAATGGTTTTCCAACAGTCTTGAAGGAGTTCCCAGAGATGCTTAGCACTTGTTGGCCCTTTTGCCTTCACTCTGCGGTCCAGCTCACCCCAAACCATCTCGATTAGGTTCAGGTCCGGTGACTGTGGAGGCCAGGTCATCTGGTGCAGCACCCCATCACTCTCCTTCTTGGTCAAATAGCGCTTACACAGCCTGGAGGTGTGTTTGGGGTCATTGTCCTGTTGAAAAATAAATGATGGTCCAACTAAACGCAAACCGGATGGAATAGCATGCCGCTGCAAGATGCTGTGGTAGCCATGCTGGTTCACTATGTCTTCAATTTTGAATAGATCCCCAACAGTGTCACCAGCAAAGCACCCCCACACCATCACACCTCCTCCTCCATGTTTCACGGTGGGAACCAGGCATATAGAGTCCATCCGTTCACCTCTTTTGTGCCGCACAAAGGCACGGTGGTTGGAACCAAAGATCTCAAACTTGGACTTATCAGACCAAAGCACAGATTTCCACTGGTCTAACACAACTGATGGTCCCAACCCCATTTATAAGGCTTGAAATCCCACTTATTAAACCTGACAGGGCACACATGTGAAGTGAAAACCATTTCAGGTGACTATCTCTTGAAGCTCATCAACAGAATGCCAAGAGTGTGTGGAGCAGTAATCAAAGCAAAAGGTGGCTACTTTGAAGAACCTAGAATATAAGACGTATTTTCAGTTGTTTCTTTTTTTTCAGTATATAATTCCACATGTGTTAATTTATAGTTTTGATGCCTTCAGTGTGAAGCTACAATATTCATAGTCATGAAAATAAAGACAACTCTTTGAATGAGAAGGTGTGTCCAAACCTTTGGTCTGTACTGTACTCTGGTGTCCATTCATAGTACAAAAACTTGTATTTTATATCAAATTGACTCCAGTTTGCACTTGGATGTAAAAGTGTTTTTGGCTAATTGGCTATAAATAACTGGGTTGCTCTGTAATGGACTGGTGACCTCTGTAGTGGGACACCCTGTGTCTCTCCAGGATTAAGCGTGTACTGTCATGGGTACCGTCATATGTAAACATGCAACACCTGGTTATTTAGATAATATAGTTGTCACATATTCTCTCAGAAAACCAAATTAAGTAATTTTAATGAAATTTAAGTTGAAACTGCTAATTTCTGCCCTAAAACATTTACTGTGCGTGAACTTGAGCTGAAATTTACCTTAGCGGCATAAAAATGTTTTAGAAATTAAATTAACAATGTATTGTTTTCATTTTAATATTAAACTCACTTAACATACCATTTTGAACTCTTGAAGGTTGACATTATGTGTACTGGCTGTAATGTTTCATATTTCATATTTGATATGTAATGAAAAGAGAGCATGGTAAAAGGTCCTTTATTAGGTTGTTTTGCTACCATTACGCATATTCATAAATATCTGTACTGAGAAGATGGCTGTTATTTATGCAGTAAGATATATTTTGTATCTCTTTAAAGAAACCTGTACTTCCTGACAAACAGTGTGACACTCAGTAGCATAGAACTATAGGTTTGAAAGCTTTAGCTGCCTGGTTAGATGCAACTTTTTTACCATATTTCAAACCTATTTTAGCTTGTGTAAGGTTCACACTGAGGCGCATTTCCTCATTTTTCTCAAAAAGTTTGTGATAAAATGGGAATTCTTTGGGAGATTCTCTGCTATGTTTCTCCTGGTATCTCTCAGTTTATCAAAGGCTGACTTTGCCAACAGATTTCCTGAGGATCTGCTGCAAAGGTGGATGAGCATTTCTTCTCTTGGATAAAATGCAATCTTCGCACTGAGGCAGCTGCTCACTGCCCTTTGCAGCTGCTTGTTCTGATGTGAGACAAAAACATAATTTCAAATAGCAACAAATATTATACAGGAAGTAACGTCAAATCGCTGGTAGACCAACTGTGTTAGTCTGAGGTAAACAAAACACAAATGAAAAAGCAACATAAAGTAGTGAGTCTTCTGTTTCTGGTAAAAGGTTTCATTAGTGCACCAGCCTTTAGTTTACAGTTATCTCAGTGCAGTAATGTAATGTTTATGTAATGTACACACTGCTAATACTGGTTTAGAGTCTCTTTCACTCCAAGAACTGGCTTAATTCTTCCTGGTATGGATTCAACAAAATGTCGGAATCATTACTCAGAGATTTTGGAGCGTATTCATGTAATACCATCAGTCAGGCAGTGGTGTATAAATAAAAATCAACTGAGTACTAGGGGTCCAAAGTGGGCCAAAAAAATATCAATCACACCTCTAGCATTATCTCTTCTTTCATGGTGTTTGATTCTGCCCCTAGCATTTGAACATTACAGCTGAAATTGGTATTCATCGGACCAGGAACCTTTTCTAATCCGTTATCATCTAATTTGGGTTAGCCTTCGTGAATCGTAGCCTCATTTTTGTGTTCTTATTTGATAATAGCTGCATATGGTAGGCTCTTTGGCTGCTGTAGCCAATCTACGACATGCATTCAAATATGACAAGTGGCCATCTGAGCTACTGGTGCCTTTCCATGATCTTGAACCATTCTGCACCTTCTCTTCTGACATCAACAGTACATTTTCATCCATACAGTTGGTGCTTACTGGGTTGTTGTTTTTTTAATTTTTTTATTGATATTTTGGACCATTCTCTTTCAGCTCAAGATTTTGTTGTGGGTGAAAGTCCCAGTAGATCAGCATAACCATACCACATTCAAAGTCACTTAAATCCTTCTTTTCTTCATTCTGATCCTTGGTTTAAACTTCAGCAAGTTGTCTTCACCATATGAAGGAGGCCAAAATGTACTACTAAATTGCTGCAATGCGAGTGGCTGATTCCCTTTGTGTTGAAGAGCAACTGAGCATTGTTTAATAAATACATCTGAAACACTGCATGATGCAATAATGTCCATATGGACCAAAACATCTCAAGAAGGTTTCAACACCTTGTTGAGCCTATGCCAGGAAAAAGTATGTCAATTCTGAACCGCAAATGTGCTTCAACAACACTAACCACCAATCCATCTTTTTACCGTGGTATTAGCCATCTTTGTATATTTAATTTGCTTCCTGTGCATCCTGTCCAAACCCAAACTTGGTGTCTCATCACCCGCAGTTGGGTCTTGGCCTCCACTTGGAGAACCAATGATGCAGATAATAGGAGATTAAAAGGCCAACAGCTTCACTATGACTTTAATATCTTGTTTGAATCATAAGGATGCAGTGGTATTCTCTTGCTAAGACCATACATGCTATACTACCATAAAAGTCCTTGTGTTTGTGAAACTGTTAGCAGCTTTTGTGGCATTGGCAAGCCTACAGATTTCATTCTCAGGATTGCCCACAAAATCATTGCCTGTGTCCCTTTCATGTTGGACTGCAGACAACATCCAATCTGTTATTGAGACAGTTTTTCATTTCAGTTCACACAGAAGAACCTTAAATCATCCAGGAAAGAAAATTGAGGGGGGCGGCTGGGGGAGGAGTCTCCTACTGACTTTCAAATCCAGTCAGTCAAATCTGCAGCGGCATTGAACTCGCACAGAAAAGGAGAGGCCAACAAAAGAAAAAAGGGACAAACTGGACAATGCTTTGGTGAAGGACCTTCTATCACTACTACTAACTTGGATTTGCACGAAATGTACATTAGGCATTAACTGGTTATGATGTACTGAGGACTGCTGGTAAGGAGGAGGAGGAGTGTTCAGGGTCGGAGATCATAAAGCACTTTGAGAAAGACGTCGCCCTGAATGCAGCGCAGCAGCACCGCAGCCAGGAGGACCTGAAGTGCGTTTAACCCCCGAAAGTTGCGTCGATGTGGGTATGATTCGTATCTGATTCGCTGCTCAGCTGCCTGGAGAGGACTGCGGAGGGGCTGATCGCCGCATTGTGGCAACCGACACCCTCGATTCCTGCCCGAGGACTGCACAAGCCGCTCTTCGCAAAATGTCATCTCAGGCCAAAGTCAAGAAGGACAAAGAGATTATTTCCGAATATGAGACCCAAGTGAAAGGTGGGTGCCATGCAGACCCTGATCCTATTGTTATTGTGGGAGGACACCCTTGCATAACTTTACTACAAGCAGGATGTGGCTCTTAAGTGTGCAGTGTTGTGGGGTGGGACAGATCACATTAGATAAGTTATTTTCCCTGCTTGCCTACCAGATATTTTCTCTGATATAATATTTTACTCGAACTTATTTAGATTGAGGTTCTTTTACTTGGATTTACTTACAAAATTAAAGCGAGCATCTATTCTTGTTCTGCAGAGGACTCTATGCTCCAGTCTCTGCTAAAACATGCCTAGCCTTGCATGTGTGGCCATGAAAGAAAACTAGGCTTTATAATTTATTTTCTCTGGGCAAGTTTTGACAATTATTCCTAATGATCCTACTGCAAGATCAATTAATCTGGTATGTTTTTAGATAAAAAGCATCTCCTAAAATGTTTCACCCCCCATACAGAAGCTTCTTTGGCATGAAAAAGTTAAACATACTCCAAGAGATGGTGATCATCCGTTTTCCAGTTAGTATTTTCCTGCCACTTCAGGACACTGTGTGATATGAGAAGAAATAAGAGGGAATGCTTGAGAAGGTCACACAACCAACAGTTCAGAAAGTCCATGAATTATATATGCTGTCTGAATGAATTATGGACCATGAAAGGATTTCACTGTCTGACACTAAATATGTGACTGGATGAACCAACCGGAGAGAGTGAGAAGAAAGTCAGGAACAGAGCAGACATTGCAGGATGTGAATTGGCAGGCTTGTTTTCTCATCATGCTGCTCCTCTTATTGTTGTGGTTTTAATGTTAGTCTTACATTTCCTGCTGCTGTAAGGTGTCAGTTCAGTCTGTCTGAAGCCATGAAGCCAGTTAGTTTTTTTTTTAACACTAACTGATTACTTTGTTTACAAACCAAACCAACCAACAAGTTGAAACGAAATATTAGTTAACTCAGTGTTAGATGGGTTTTGTGTAGTTTGGTATCAGACATTGATGCTTTGTTGCACAATAAAGCAAAGTTTGATTTGAGTAAGAAATGTGTAAAACATCAGAGAGAGAATAGTTGTCATGTTAGTAGGTCCACTTTATGTCAGACATTTTGTTTTGAGAAAGAAAGATAGACACAGGTATTAATGAGGACGACGTCTCAGTTGTGTACTTGTGTGAACGGGTTCTGCAAGTAAACGGAACTAAAGGAGAATGACGATTAAATGCCACTCATTGCTTTATTCACAGTCCTGCTAATTTACATAATATCTTTACCAGAATAATTTGCAAAAAATTTGCAATGTTGAACTCATACCCTTTTCTATTTGACTTGCATGACAGCATTTGGAGAGTGTTTCAAGCTTGGTTGAAAATGAATGCACTTTTTTACTGGTTTCTATGTAAAAACTTTCTTCTTTTCATGCAGGACCTTCCTGTTGATTATTTTGTGTGCGTGAAGAATCGAAAGTTAAATGAAGGATTTGTCGCCATCATTCATCTGAAGTTCTGTGAAGTTTCAGGAGTTCTGTTAAAATGTTTTAAAAATATTATCCAAATTTAAAATGGGCAATTGTCCAAATTTAAAATGGGCAATTATCCAAATTGAAAATGGGAAATGTTTTATTATATTGTCATGTTTCTTACTGCATTTAATTCAAACTGTGCATCTGTGCTGCAACCAATGATTAAATCTAAATTTCAACATTCTACTCATAGTCTACCATGAGCAAATGATGTTATAAGACCCATGTAAATAATATGTACCAGCACAAGGTTTTGAGAGTTATTTTGTTTTAATTTAGAGCCAACTGGCACAAAGGAGAACCAGGATAATGAAAACTAAATTATTTTCATGTAAATTTTTCTATAACTCATGAAAATAATAATTGCAATGAAGAACGCAGATTCGGGTATGATGGATATGAAATGGATTGTTTGAAATGTTTGACGTAGAAGGACGAAGGGATGACGAGGCACACATGGGTACGAAATGGGGGCTTGATTTGGTGAAGGGGCGAAATGATCTGGTGCAAACTCTGAGCTATAGTTATATGCATTTATGCTATTCTTATTACCAGTTTGAGGCTGCATTGTGGAATAATAGTTAGCACTGTAGCCTTGCAGTAGGCAGATCTTGAGATTGAACCCTGGCCTGGGGTCTTTCTGGATGGATTTTGCTTGATATCTCCATGCTTGTGGAGTGTTCTCTCTAATAACTCTAGTTTGCTCCCACTGTCCGATAATATACATATTAGGTAAATTTGACTCTAAATGTTCCTATAGGTGTGGGTGAGTGGGTGCATGGTTGTTTGTTCTATGTGTCCCTGTGTTGCCATGTGATGGAGGGGTGACAGGTGAATGAAGAGAACAAGTCATTAAAAATGGTTGATGTCTTTCTTCTTTAGTTTTACAGCAAACATAGACCCCCAAAAATGAGTAGTGTATCCCGCTACTAGAAAAAATTTTTTTTTCCATCTCAACAAAAAGGTTTTTTTGAGAAAGTTGTTTCTGCCTTTTGTCTGCTGTTTTGGCATCGGAAAAACGTAGTTGTAGAATCCTAATGACTAACCACCTTACCACATCTTTACCTTCTAAAAGCTTTTATGAAGCATTAAAGAACAAGTGTCTTCAAATATATTACGGACATAGAGACTCTGAATACATAACACTTAATTAATTAGCTATGGGAGTGGCCGGGCACTCCCTTAGAGATAGGGTGAGGAGCTCGGCCATCCGGGAGGGGCTCGGAGTAGAGCCGCTGCTCCTCCACATTGAGAGGAGCCAGTTGAGGTGGCTCGGGCATCTATACCGGATGCCTCCTGGATGCCTTCCTCGGGAGGTGTTCCAGGCACATCCCACCGGGAAGAGGCCCAGGGGACGGCCCAGGACACGCTGGAGGGACTATGTCTCTCGGTTGGCCTGGGAATGCCTTGGGCTCCCCCGGAGGAGCTGGAGGAGGTGTCTGGGGAGAGGGACGTCTGGGTGTCTCTGTTGAGTCTGCTGCCCCCGCGACCCAGTCCCGGATAAGTGTAAGACGACGAGTACGAATACGAGTAATTAGCTAACATTTTTTGCAGTTTAGACAGATCTTCATGAAATGCATATTGCATACAGTGATACTGCGGCAGCTGTTAATTTACAATATCTTGTGCATAACCCTAATCTTCACTATTTTCAGGTCACATAAACCCAGCCGGTTAATTTTGTAATAAAATGTTGTTCTTCCATTTTGGAAATTTTTGATCTGAACTTAAAATTAAAAGGATGAAAAACAAGCTACATAGATATAACATGGTGTCAAACGTAGAAAAAAGACAAGACATATCGTCGCATTTTAATATTGTGAGATCTTGTGCCGTGAGATCCCATCACACCACTTCTAAAATACATGTAGGAAGCCTGTTGCATTTTGTTTAATCTGTAGTTGGCACGAACCAACATTAAAGGTGCCCACTTATGATTTGAGACCAGTCACATGCATTGAAGACCAGTCACAATATTTCTTTTGAAATATTAAAAGAATGTTAGAAATGTTACCAGAACACTGTAAAAATGAGAAAAAAAGATATTTTTCTCAAATCATTGCTTTAAATTATTATAAGGCCCGTGATCATGTAAGAGTATCAGTTCTGTTGGACAGCCTCCACAGTATTTGTAATAATTTCCTTTGTTTCTTTGTTAACACCAAGACAGCAATAGCACTTTCTACACATGACCTGTCCATTTTTATTTGGCTAAACAGGTGGTTAGTCGAATGAAACCATCAGGTTCTCCTGCTGATGTCATACCTTTCTCTTTAAAGAGGGTTTTCTCTAAATTGAAACCTCAGTCCTTGCTATTATAAATAGCAGAATTACTTCCAGTATAGTCTTTGATGTTTTTAAACATGCAATTGTAAACCCTTTGATTACATACAAACCTGTCATTGACCCCTCAGTTTGCCCAAGCTTTAGACCAATCTCGAAACTCCTATTCCATTCAAAAATATTGGAGAAAATAGTTTTTACCAAATTGAATAGCTTTTTGGGCACTAATGACATTGTGGATATTTTTCAGTCTGTTTTTAAACATTTACATTGCACTAAAACAGCACTATTAAGTGTTTTTAAATAAATTGTCTTAGAAAACAACTCTGGAAGCTCTGTAATTCTTGTACTTTTAGATCTTCTGCAGCATGTGATCCTGTGGACCACACTATTCTTAACTCTCGTTTGGAACGTTGGGTTGGGATTGAAAGTACAGCTCTGGGTTGGCTTCATTACGATTTGAGTGACAGTATGTTGAGTGCTGATATAGAAAAGTTTCTGTCCATCTCAGCCCAGCCTTATCTTCCTTCAGGAACCCTGAGATCAGTCGATCAGCTGCTTTTAGTTATCCCAAAAACCAGGTGGAAACTTAGAGGAGATAGGGATTGTTTTGTTGTAACTCCCAAACTTTGTAATACATTGGCCTTAAATGTTAGACAGGCATCTTCCTTGGTTTCTTGGTTTCTTCCTGTTTCTAAGACTCCTTTACAAACACATCCTTTTTCAAACATTTGGCCCAGTGTGAGTTGACATGCTCTTTTTATTGTCTCTGGGTGTTTTAATTTCTGTTTTTTTATCTTGTTGTTTACTCTTTTATTTATCTTATTTTTGTACAGCACTTTGGGCAAACTTGCTGTTTTTTAAATGTGCTTTATAAATAAATTGGATTTAGACATCCAGTTATCATAACAGATAAGCAACATTTTAGTGTCTTTGCTATTTTGCCTACACACTGAGACTGTGATAAAGGATTTGTTGTGAATAAGATCAATATGATAAGACTGAGATGTTTCAATACTCTAGCTTGGTCACATCGGAGCCGGAATGTCTCAACTGCACACTCAAAGCACAGAACATATAGTTGGTATGAAGCCAGGCTTAGATGAGAGAGCTAACCACTGCACAGCTGAAATGACAAAGGATTGTCAACACGTGTCAAGAATGAAGAGCATGTTGAGCATTTGTAGTCGGAGGTATGGTGACATTTCTCTTTGTCACTTTTTTGTGCCCACACTGTCTTCACTTACACACTCACACAAAGATCAGTCTGCACTCATCTCTGCAGCTTTGAGAGAGCCATCACAGCTCAATCTCTCATCTCAGTTTCATGAAAAGCTTTTAAGCTGACATCTTAAGCTCATTTGCTAACGAGGCTTGGACTGGTTTGGTGCTACGAGGACTTTATTCATGCACTGACTTTGGCCTCTTGTACAGTAACATTTTTAGTTTCAGCAGTAAAAAATTTGAGAAAATACTACCTTATGTGATAATTTTGTGATTAATCATCAACTATGTACACTTATTGGCCAGTTTAGTGTCTTTAATTGTTAGAGATCATTCTATTTTATCTCTCTCACTGATATACAAATAGATCTATTATCCATCATGCTGTTTTGATACTATTGCATTCAGTTTTCATGCCTCACAGATCTTTTCAAGCATTCAGAGTTCTAATAAAAAGTCCTTCCACAATGCCAATCCACGATGTTAACGAGGGTATGAAAAATGGAAAGACTTGTTGGTCACTCTTATCAGTAACTGTTATACAGGTCCTTCTCAAAATATTAGCATATTGTGATAAAGTTCATTATTTTCCATAATGTAATGATGAAAATTTAACATTCATATATTTTAGATTCATTGCACACTAACTGAAATATTTCAGGTCTTTTATTGTCTTAATACGGATGATTTTGGCATACAGCTCATGAAAACCCAAAATTCCTATCTCACAAAATTAGCATATCATTAAAAGGGTCTCTAAACGAGCTATGAACCTAATCATTTGAATCAACGAGTTAACTCTAAACACCTGCAAAAGATTCCTGAGGCCTTTAAAACTCCCAGCCTGGTTCATCACTCAAAACCCCAATCATGGGTAAGACTGCCGACCTGACTGCTGTCCAGAAGGTCACTATTGACACCCTCAAGCACGAGGGTAAGACACAGAAAGAAATTTCTGAACGAATAGGCTGTTCCCAGAGTGCTGTATCAAGGCACCTCAGTGGGAAGTCTGCGGGAAGGAAAAACTGTGGCAGAAAACACTGCACAACGAGAAGAGGTGACCGGACCCTGAGGAAGATTGTGGAGAAGGGCCGATTCCAGACCTTGGGGGACCTGCGGAAGCAGTGGACTGAGTCTGGAGTAGAAACATCCAGAGCCACCGTGCACAGGCGTGTGCAGGAAATGGGCTACAGGTGCCGCATTCCCCAGGTCAAGCCACTTTTGAACCAGAAACAGCGGCAGAAGCGCCTGACCTGGGCTACAGAGAAGCAGCACTGGACTGTTGCTCAGTGGTCCAAAGTATTTTTTTCGGATGAAAGCAAATTCTGCATGTCATTCGGAAATCAAGGTGCCAGAGTCTGGAGGAAGACTGGGGAGAAGGAAATGCCAAAATGCCTTTAGTCCAGTGTCAAGTACCCACAGTCAGTGATGGTCTGGGGTGCCGTGTCAGCTGCTGGTGTTGGTCCACTGTGTTTTATCAAGGGCAGGGTCAATGCAGCTAGCTATCAGGAGATTTTGGAGCACTTCATGCTTCCATCTGCTGAAAAGCTTTATGGAGATGAAGATTTCATTTTTCAGCACGACCTGGCACCTGCTCACAGTGCCAAAACCACTGGTAAATGGTTTACTGACCATGGTATCACTGTGCTCAATTGGCCTGCCAACTCTCCTGACCTGAACCCCATAGAGAATCTGTGGGATATTGTGAAGAGAACGTTGAGAGACTCAAGACCCAACACTCTGGATGAGCTAAAGGCCGCTATCGAAGCATCCTGGGCCTCCATAAGACCTCAGCAGTGCCACAAGCTGATTGCCTCCATGCCACGCCGCATTGAAGCAGTCATTTCTGCAAAAGGATTCCCGACCAAGTATTGAGTGCATAACTGTACATGATTATTTGAAGGTTAACGTTTTTTGTATTAAAAACACTTTTCTTTTATTGGTCGGATGAAATATGCTAATTTTGTGAGATAGGAATTTTGGGTTTTCATGAGCTGTATGCCACAATCATCCGTATTAAGACAATAAAAGACCTGAAATATTTCAGTTAGTGTGCAATGAATCTAAAATATATGAATGTTAAATTTTCATCATGACATTATGGAAAATAATGAACTTTATCACAATATGCTAATATTTTGAGAAGGACCTGTATTAATGTGATTTTTCTCCAGAAATGTGCATTCCACGGAGAGCTAGCAGAAAAACCCTTCTACCAGAATTCATCATAAAGGAAAAAAATGCTTTGATAGATGCTGGCCTGAAATGTCATGGTTGCATCATGACAGTGACATAAATATCTTTGTGTTTGTGTCTTGGTAACACCAATGCTTAAGACTCTTTTTTGTTGCTTTGGTGACAGACAAAGTCTCCAAGAAGAAAACCACTTGGAATTAGGCCTATAACTATTGGATTTTTATGTGTGATTACACCAAGAGTGATGCAGTCTGTTAAAAGCATTTTTGAGGAGTGAGAAAGCAAGCTATGTGAACTCAACCAAACCGAGTATAAATGCATACTATAGTCATTGCTGGATTCAGAAGATGAGCGCTCTACACAACCTAGATTTGCACCAAATTATGTCCGTCGTGTCAAGTCACGCATGGCTAACAACAGTCTCAGTCACTGTTACTGGGTGCGCTTACTAATAACTGTGCTCGGCTATAATGAATTAGCAACCGTGGTGACAGAAGCCCATCTCCATGTCATATCTGGTGCTGTTATGAAGCCTACGCCTCGCTGGCAGAGCTGGGATGAAACAGTGATCAGTGCTTTCCTTTATTTCATTTGACTATCTTCCAGAGATTGGAGCTTAACCACCACAAGCCCTGCTGCTGTCAAACGTTTTCAGTGAACATTTCTTTTTGACCCTGCAGAGTAAAACAAATAGTAGGTCAAGGCCTTCTAACATTTGAGAAAGGACAGATATTTTTAACATATAACCCTTTCAAGCTGTAACCATATCTGATAATATGGTGTAGGTGCTGCTAGCTTGACACTGAGGTGATTTCATAACTGCTGGCTGTCAATTTGCATATTGTATGCCACATAATCAGTTAACCAGAGAACAATATTTCTCAGTTTAAAGTAAAATTATTGGGGGCTTTGTTGTATATTTGCACTAATCAACCAGCTTATTAGGTACACTAGTACTGGGTTGGCCTTTTGGATTCAGAACTGTGCTTAAGTTTGTCAAGATGTTATCCTCCACCATTCCACAACCCGCACCAGCCTGAGCCATTGAATACAATGCAGAATAGATCACTGCTTTCATGGTCACCAAATTCTGCCCCCAACATCTGAATGTTGGATTTGAAATCAAGACAACATTTTTTTAAATCTGTTCCTGTCCATTTTTGGTAATCCTGTGTAAATTGTTAGCTTGGATTCCTGTTCTGAGCTTGCACCCGGTGTGGTCTTCTGCTGCTGTAGCCCATCAGAGATGGTCTTTTTTCCATACCTCAGTTGAAACAAGTGTTATTAAGCTATCTCAAACCAGTCTGGCCATTTAACTCTCACATCAACAATACAACTGCCACTCATTGGATATTTTTTTCTTTCTTGGAGCATTTTCAGTAATCAGAGAGAACGTTGTGTGTGAAAATCCCAGTAGATAACAGTTTCTGAAATACTCACACCAGGCCATCTTGTTACAACAACCATAGCACAATAAAACTTGCCAAATCCCCCTTTTTCCCCTATTTTGATGCTTGGTTTTAACTTCAGTAGTGTGTTATTACCACGTCTAGATGTCTTATTGTGTTGAGTTGCTCCCATGTGATATAAAAATATATTACAATGCAATTGTTTTACATATCAGAATCCAGAAAGTCATAATTTGGGATATTTTCAAACAACACCCTTTACACTTATCAAGGCTATCACTACCTGCCAAATGATTTCTCCATGTGGGCAAATGATCCATTCATGTGGCCAATTTTTATTAAATTACATATTCTTAAAGAGGTCCATTTAGCAGTAAATGTCAGTGTAGTTCGACCACTCTGCATACGGGAAGAAACAGCATCAAATGTCTAAAATCCCATTTGTGAATTTCCACCAGCCTTTGGGTGTGGAGCATACATAGTGTTCCCAGGCAAAGAAACTGGTGTGACATGCTGCTCGACTTTTTATTACGCTCAGCTAAGAGAGAGGAAAAAAAACTTCTGGGTCCTATGTCTTGAAGTCCTTGCAAGCCTCCTTGTAATTATGCATTACCCTGCGAAGGTTTGAATCATTTATTGAATTTAGTACTCTACTGCTAGTAACACTTTAGGATCTAAAAATAACTATCTCACAGGAGAGGAAATGCAAATATCATAAGTGCATCCAGTTTTCCTTCTAAATTAATGAAATGCGTTTTATTTTGGTCTTTATACTGTTTACCTGCTGGAATTGTGGAATTAATATTCACTTAAACCATAAAGGGAAACAAATTGTGTTGTTCAGTGGTCTATTTCAGTTTAAGAGTACATCACAGCCCTAGAGGGTTTGATCTTGATCATTGCCTCATTCATCATCAAAAGCTGTTTGTTGTATATTCTAAAGCAGAATATGTTGACCTTGTCCTTGGCCATTATGCTAAACAGACTGACTGCTGCGACTGTTGGAGCAGAGAACTGGCCTGCTCCCACTGAAATGCCTCAAGAGGCATGTAACCATGCAACTAGGCAACTGTGGGGACCAAAAGAGGTACATCTCCTCCTCTCTGCATATCAAGGGATTACATATTTACTTTGTTTGTCTCAGTCTTTGCTCTCTCATTCACAATTTCCCTCACAGACAGTGGAGGAGGAATTTTTGAGATCCTTCCCTCTGCATTCAGAAAATGGCATGAAGAATCTTAACAGAAGACGTCTCTTCTTCAGGGCAATCTTTTCCATTCATACATTTACATAGACGTCTTGTCAATGCAGTAATCATATGAATGCTTGTAACAGTTTGTCATAGTGGGATCTTTTGAAATCTTGTTGGTCAGATGGTCTCATTACCTTCTACACAAAGGAACTTTGTTAAAATGCCTTGTGTAGTTATGCAGAAGATGACGAGTATGAGTATGAGTACGAGTAGTTATGTGTGCAGAATCTACCCTTGTGAGCTCCGGCGTAGTTTAGCCTAATTAATGCTAAACTAACCAAAGTGGCTGTGCATCATCTTTTGGGAACATGAGAATTTTTTTTTTTTATCAGTGGTGGAATGGATGGGTTATAAATAATCACTGTTGATTGTAGAACAATCCAGTTTAGGTTTGATCAGCATGCGTGTTTTGACAGTTAACTAGTCATTTATCCTCATGGTGCTTGTAATTCTTTCTTATCTTGTGTGTTGTTACACTGAATATTCAGAATGAAAATAAGAGACTTAAACTTTGATGTAACTGGATGCCAAGCTTTATCACACAACTTCATATCTGTGGCCCCTATTAAATAGCTTAAACTTCAGTTTACTTCAGTCGAGCTGACAGCACTAAATTACAATTTATGAAACCAAATAGACTTGGATATTGTGGCATTTTAATTGGACAATAACATTGCATTCACATTTCTTCCTTATATCATGCAGTCCTTGTCTGAGCTAGTATTCTTCACAGTGAAGTTTAGTATAATATAAGGCTAGATGATGAATATCTATCGGTTGCTAAAAGTCCTCATTTGTGAGATTTAGCATCTCAGTAACTACAATTTACATCAGGTTTGATCATCAAGGACAGGGAATGTCCAACTCATTGGAATGAAATGTGACACCTGGTTAATAGCCCACCAAATATTGCACTAAAGTAGTTCTTTGAAATTTCAGTTTTGAGAACATATTGAGATGACAATTTCAATGTCGTGCTTCTGAACACACTCACTCAAATTTTAAGGCAACAGCTGGAAGAAGTTTTAAACTGCTGCTTTCCTAATTTCTTGTATTAGGTAGCTGGTCTACAGTGCACTGGCTTGTATGTAAACAGGAACAAGTGGTTCTTCAGTTTCAGCAGTGTGCTTTTTATTATTATTATTTTTAGAGGTCTTATTATTTGACTGTATTGATAATTAAATTGTATTTGTTGGCTAGCACTACTACCTTGTAGAAATAAGTTTCCAAATATAAATCCCTATCTGGGACCTTTGTGTTTGGGATTGCATGTTCTCCCATGATGGTTACATGAACTGGTTATTCTAAACTGTGTGCGTGCATAATTGTTTGTACCGTTTGTTTATATGTTGCCCTGTGATGGACTGGCGACCTGTCCAGGGTGTTTGCAGCCCCTTGCCCAATGACCGCTGAAGATAGGCACCAGCGACCCTGAACACATAAGCCAGTATAGACGATGGATGAATGTTATTTTCTTTTCTGCTGATGAAAATTTAATATGTTGTTTGCTTCTGCTTGTGTAATGGTACAGATGTGAGTTTAACCTTCTGGTGGTGGGGGAGCTTTGTCATGTTGCCAACATTTAATTGGATTAATGCTATTGTTTACCGAAGTTCCTTTTCACAGAGTCATTTTAAGCACAGTGTAGTTATAAATTAAACATGTTGTGATAGAACATATTACAATATAAAGTTCATATTTAGCAGCTACTTAGTCACTGTATTTATTACTGTATTTCTATAAACATTATAGGTATGTGTTGGAATAGGATTTGTGGTCTTTTCTTAGTGTCACAGCAATGCTACTAGTTGTACTAGTTTTGCTTTACTGTAGGCTTTATTACATGGAATACCAGAGTTGACTAGAAATTGCCCACTAAAATACCAATACAGGCTATTCAGGAGGCAGTCAGGAGGTTTTTATAAGCTGTTACGTTGATAAAACTCTAAACCTGTCCTTATCAGTAGAAGATAAGGCCTGGTTGTCTGCTGAACTCTGGATAAAAGCCAATGAGATTTACAAAAATGTATACCATGTGTTACAATGGGTATCACCATATTTTCCTGTTGTATATATTTAAAACATGTTGATAAAAAAAACACCAACTGTGCTTCAAAAAGTTTGTCTAAAACTGCATTTTTCCCACTCTAAGACTGCATAATTTAGTGTTCAAACCTCAAACACAGAGAAACTGCTGCAATCATGTAATAAAACAAATGCTTGCAGTTTGTGTATTTCAGCCAAAGTCCTCTGAAGGCTCGCACAGCACAATGCAGTTTGAGAAACTGACCTATTTTAAATTTTCCGTGCTGTCTGCTGCAATCATCAGACATGCATCTCATACTGTATGCACGTGTGCAACCCCAACAAGCAGACACTCCTGCTCTCTCTCCTTCCCACTACCCCCACAAACACTTGCAAAGCTGGCAGACAAATGATTTTTGACATGTTGGTTCTCTCCAGTTATGATAACTTTGTGCTGTTTTGTGGTGTTACTTTTGTTTTGAGCTAAGTGTATCCTCACATGCCTTGTTAATCCTCTTTTTTTATGGGGGGGGGGGGGGGCTCAAAGTGACAGTCATTTATGCTCTGTTTATTTTCTAATTCTCTTTTTCTCGCCTTGCAGAGATTCGTAACCAGCTGGTGGAGCAGTTCCGATGTCTGGAGCAGCAGTCTGAGTCCCGTCTACAGCTGCTGCAGGACCTGCAAGAGTTCTTCCGCCGAAAGGCCGAACTCCAGCTAGAGTACTCCCGAGGGTTAGATAAGCTGGCTGAGCGCTACTCCTCCAAGATCCGCAGTTCCAGAGAGCACCAGCACTTCAAGTTAGTCTTTTAAGGAGAGAAACGGATTATATTCAAATGCTGCATATGTGCCATACTGATCATTGCCACTGCAGACACAGAGGAAAACAGAGGGGGTATACAAAGCAAAGAGGGAGGAGGGATAAAAGCGAAGGAAATGACCTGAAATGAATCCAGGGCCAAGAAGCCTTGTGGCCCCAGGCTACTATGTTCCTTCCAACTAGGTCAGACTCTTTATCTAGCCATCCACCCCTTCCTTTTATTCTCTCTGGCTGCTTTTTCGTTTACATTTTTAAACATCTTTACAATACAATCCTGGGTAAATAAACATATTTTCATGTCACACTGAGAAACACTGAGAAACAGATTTTTGTTTAGAAATCTGATGAAGTTGAAAGAAAAGTTTACATTACTCATTTTTTCTAGTTTAGTGTAGCTTTTAGCGTATTGGTGATCATTGGTAATGCACTAAAGTTACCTTACAGAATGCTGGAGATGATGCTTATATATAGATACAGTTTAGAATAACTTCTCTTCATATACGGGCCCCAAAGTAATAGCTTAATTAGACTTTACCAGATAAAGTCACATACTGACAGCAACTCAATAATTAAAAATTGGTATCTATTTTCAAATAGAGTGAATGTTTAATAAATCCAGAACTTTTTTTAAGAATCTCTGTGCACTGCGAAATTACCAAGCTGTGGTCCGATCAGTTAAAATATTTTAGATCAGCATTTGATAAGGTCATAATCAAATGCTGTCCCCTCTCATTAAAACTGTAAAATAGCCTCCTTCCTATACTCAGCTTCTTGACCATCTCTGATCCATGACAGGAGTCTGTCTTGTACTGGAAGTCTGAGGTGTACAGAGTGAAAAGGAATGGTGAGAGTACAGTCCCCTGTGGTGCTCCTGTGCTGCTGACTACCTGGTTAGACTCACAACCCTTCAGTCTCACAAACTGGTCTGTTTGTCAGGTAGTCTTTGATCCAGGAGATTGTTGAGGCCTCCACCTGAGTCTTCTGGAGTTTCTGACAAAGCAAATCAGGTTGGATTGTATTAAATGCACTGGAGAAATCAAAGAACATGATCCTCACAGTGCTACTGGATTTGTCCAGATGACAGTGGGTTTGTTGAAGCAGGTGTATGATGGCATCTTCAACTCCAACTCCACAGCGATAGGAAAACTGAAGGGGGTCCTGATGGTTTACTGTTTGCTTACTCAGGTGGGCCAACAGGAGTCTCTCTAGGACCTTCATGATGTGAGATGTTAGGGCAACAGGTCTATAGTCATTGAGGACTGATGGGTGAGTTTTCTTTGGTACCGGAACAAGACAGGAGGTCTTCCACAACACCGGAACCTTCTTCTGGGCCAGGCTAAGGTTGAAGAGTTGCTGCTGAATCCCACAGAGCTGCTCTGCACAGGCCTCCAGGATTCTAGGGCTGACATGATCTGGACCTGCAGCCTTATTCCTATTCAGTCTCTCCAGTTGTCTCTTCACCTGACTTCTTGAGACACACAGGTGGAAAGGGGGAAGCAAAGGAAGTATCAGCATCTTCTGATATGGTTGAAGGCAAACATGTAGAAGCAGAAGGGTCTAGGACTGAGTTGGAAGATAAAAAATGTGAGGTGTTACTGGACAGCTGTGGGTCCTACCTTTTCTCTGGTAGAGCAGCTGACAAACTGTTGAAACGTTGGAAGTGTAGCAGGCGGAACGTAAACTGTTGCCAAAATAACACTGGTGAACTCTCTGGGTAAATAATATGGACAAAAACTTACTGCCAACAGTTCAATATCTGGACTGCAGAGATGACACTTCACAGTTACATGTCCTGGATTACACCATCTGTTGTTCACAAGTACTGCCAGTCCACCTCCTTTACATTTGCCACTCCTCTTTAAATCTCTGTCTGCTCGTATGGTTAAAAAGCCCGGCAGAGAGACGCTGGAATCGGGGATAGGATCCTGCAGCCATGTCTCAGTAAAACACATGATACTGCATACCCGGTACTCTGGCTGGGTCCTTTGTAGGGCTTGAAGTTCATCCAACTTGTTTCCCAACGATCTCACATTGCCCATCATAATTGACGGAAGAGATGGTTTGAACTTCTTCCTTCTCTCTCTTCTCTTAGCTCCTGCTCTGCATCCACGCGTCTCCTTTTCAACTCATCAGGGATTTGGGGTTGTAGCTGAAGTATTATTTGAGCTTTTGAGATATTAATCAGCTGCTCCCGGTTGTTAGAAACAACCCCGTTGCCATGGCAATGCATAATAACAAATGTCCAAAAATAGAAACTATTAAGAAAAATCCTCCAAGCTGCACAGCATCCGACACTGGAGTGGACAGTCATCCAAAAAAAATCAACTGGATCCACCACAAGAGGAATAGTTCCCAAAAAATAATAAATCAGAATCAAAAGTAACAGAGCTACTCCAACCTGCTGCCACCTTGAGCGGCGCAATTCTAAAATACAGAGAATATTAATATAATATAGAATATAATATAGAATACAGAGCTGGTTGAAGGCTGCGGGGGCTGCACTGGGCTCTGGTGGGCATCCCTCCCTCTAGACCTCTCAAGGATTGACCCCCCAACATGAAATACAATGTGCCCCTCATATCTTGAACCCTCTGGAGTCCGTCTGCTGCGGTGAGCCTGCCCAGCGTGTTAGGGGCTCTAGGGGGTCCCCCCTGTTTGGTGCCAGGTGGCCTTGCTGCTAGGGTTGGTGTGGCCCCTGGGCTACTGGGGGAACTGGTTCCCGGGCTTGGCATGTGCAGCTGTGGATGGGGGTGTGGCTGGGTCGGGGGGTGGCTCAGTGCCCTACGACTCGCTCTGTGCCTCTTTGGTCTGGGGGCTGCTGCTCCGGTGCCTTGCTGGTGACCTTTTTCTCTTTTTCTGTGCGGGGTGTATAGCTGCCCTGGGGTGATGCTTTATGTCGGGCTGCCTGGGTCTGCTGCAGCCTTCCAGAGCCAGGTCTACCTGCCCTTTGCTTCGTGCTGTGGTTTGCGGGCCTTCTACCATTTCCACCACACCTACAAATGTACACTTCAAGGTGACAAACTAATTTTCGCACACACCCACTCAACACAAACACACTTTTTTCTACACTTATCCTCAAATTCCCACCCACCCCACCCCAACACATACACGCACACCCACACCCACACACACACACACGCACACCCACACGCGCACCAATACCCAATTAGACAAAATGGTTGAAGGTCATACAAAGACAGGTTACTTTAACATTACTGTGGCCTGCCTACTTTGATGCTGGATTGAGTCTGGAATTAATGAAGTCCCTTGATATCCCTTCTCGTAGCGCAAAACTGCCCTGGCACATGTAGTCTACTATCTGCTCTATATGGTATGCCTGAATGCCGTGGCAGGAAATGTTAAAAAAAAACAAAACAAAAAAAACGGATGCACTGACTCACAGTGTGTGGTAAACCATTTGTCATGTCAAAGAAACTTTTAAGTTTTCTAAAGCAGATCAGATTTAGACACTGGAGACTAGCCAACATCATCTGGGTACCCTGTGAGAATTACAATGAGGTTTCTTCCTTATTATAGCACATAAACTATAATAAGCAAGAAAACTGATATCAGTCTCATTTAAGATAGCTGAACATTTGAGGTTAAAGTGAGGTACATGACAGTCAAATAAATTTATCAATGATTATTTGAGATTGTTGGCAGAATCAGCTGAAAACTGAAGTCTTATTTAATAGTGTTTGAAGATATGCAACTTCAAACAGAAAATAAAGCCGCCCCAGCATCATAGGTCTAGGCATTGGATACTGTAGCATATGTACCAGGCTGTCTCAGATTTGTTTTTGTACATGGGGCAAATGCTAGTGTTATGCATATCTCACAGCAGAGACCCAGTAAAAAGTTACTTAATTTCATGCTATGCAGATGCTTTGTGTTTACTGATGAAGATTCCCTTATCTTGCCTTACCTGAATGCTTTGATTTGCTTCAATGACAGTAAGTCTATTTTGATTAGCTCAGCCAGTAATTTGATTCAAAGATCGTGTGTAGAGATATTACATGCAGAGGTGTGTTTTTGGTTTGGTTTTGGCTTTTTCCTCTAAATTTTCTTGGTAACAGGCATTCTGCATTGTCTGCAGGTAAATAGGCCGATCTCACTCCATTTTGCTCATCATCATAAAGCTGGGGGAGGAACTGCTTTCTTAGTGACAACTGGTCTGGTACTTACTGTTGTTGGTGACAGTATTGTGCAGTCAGAAGGAAGGTACCTTCTGTGTTACTTCTTTTAGAAGAAAGGGTGTACTTATGTTTTGGGTTAGTTTTTTGAACTCATTTTCTCCTGCGCTTTGTTTTTTGGTTGATTGAACTATTGATTTTCAGATTTAGATTTATCGCTTCATTTAATATTGATATTATATCTTTTTTCTGTCTTTGTTGATTATTATAGGACATTATTTTTTATGTTATGCCCTGTTGACATCATTAGGGATGTAAGAATTTGGGGGCTCGTCCAGGATCTAGCTGAGGATCTTAGCTGGAAAGTTCTTTCTCTTTGTAGTGGGTTTATTCCCATGGTAGGTTAGAGGGTGATTGCCAGATCTAAAATGTCTAGGTAGTCTACTCTGTGTGGTCTTACTTTCCTTTCTTTATTTTAGCTGATGCATCCTCCTTTTTAGTGTTTTATTTTAATTGTATTGGTAGTGACTTGGTAGTTTTTCTATTTATTTAAAAGTTTTTACAGATTAGTAGCTGTGTGTTGGTGTCGTTTCTTTGTGTATAGCCTCAGATAATCAAAGAAGTGACTCCGGCACACAGCTGGTAGGGTTGGGGTTTGCTAACCAACTCAAACAAATAGAGGAGACATACTTTTTATTATTTGCTATATGTGAATATGGAGTTGGAGCGTTATGGCTGTTACTTGCAGGAGAGTGAATGCTGCTATCCTTTCAACTTTGTGTGGGGTTTAAAAAAAACAGAACAGAAATTACACAGTGTTGTGAAAATAACATACCAATGTTTGTCTCAAAAAGGGACAATGTATAGACCCGTTTTACATAGAAAAGGTAACTTTAAATGTCTTCTGTTGTGACTCAGAAAGTAAATTTAATATATTTATTATCTCAACCGTCAAGGGGTGGCTGAGAGGGTGGTTGAAAGGCCAGGGGGCTCCTCCAATGTCATGCCAAGAGAAACAATGGATCATAACACAAGACCTGAGAGATGTATCATACTTTAGTGTATCTAATAGTCAATCAGCTCATAGCTCTTTGGTAATTGAAAAAGTGATTACCAAAGAGCTCATAGCTCTTTGGTAATCACTTTTTCAATTGCTATAAAAGTGTTTAATACTGATATTATATTGGTATGTTGCTTATATTCACACAAAGAAATTATTAAAAATTATTCTTCTCAGTTTTTGATACTTGTTGGCATTTATTAATAGTCAAGATAACTTCATCACATTATGGTTTTTTATGCACCCGTCCTGTCTTTCCATTACTTGCTATGCAGTAAAATGATCTGTTGTTTCTTCTAATGATATCTATCTCTGTATTGTGGTGCAGTTTTTGTATGTTTTGTATTGGATTGAATTTGTATTTGCTCTAATAGGCAATGATTAATGTGAGGAACTACTATGTAAATGGGATGCTATCATAGATTCATAATTTACAAAAAGATTTGTAAAAAAAACAGATGGCTATTGCGCTGTACAAAACACTTATTCAGTACCAACCTCATCCTTCATAGCATCAACAAAGTTTCTTGAAAGTACTTTTTTCTGATGAACAAAGGCCTGGAAGTCATTCACTTAAACTTTATCTCTCCTTTTTTAATCCCTACAGGACAATTTAGATTTAATTTGAATCATAGAATACAGTATGTATTCGGAGCAAGAAATAGTGATATTATTCTGCATTCCTAAGCCTAATCCCAATCATTGGAGGGTAGAAAATCACTCGGACATCCTCACAGGGAAGATAAAAAACATGAACTATTTATTACCTTTAACTACTGGGTGTGAAAATAATTGAACTCACATGCTTCATTGAGCATCCAGAAAACCAGCATGTCTCACATGTTTGTGTTTGTGTGTGTATGTGGAGCTTCCTGTTTCACTGTTTCCTCTCTGCATGTCATCTGACATCTTCAGCAGTAAAAACTGGTTAAATCTGCTTGTATCTAATGATGGTCTGGATTGTTTATTCAGGAGGAAAGAACTTCATTAAGTCTCACGTTTTTAAGTGCACAGGCGTTAGATGTGCCAGTTTCTCAGAACCCAAACTCTTTGATCAATAAAATATGAAACATTTGGTACATATTGGGCTTTTTATTGCTGTTTGTAGTTATAGGTACTATTTGAAGCCACATATCTGTACCAACAAGGTGTTTTTCCCTCAATGTTTCAGAAAAGACCAAAATCTAATCTCCACTGTGAACTGCTGGTATTTGGTGTTGGACCAGACCCGGCGAGAGAGCCGAGACCACGCCACTCTCAGCGACATCTATAACAACAACGTCATTATCCGCTTGGCACACGTGGGCGAGGATGTCACCAGACTCTTCAAAAAGGTCAGAATGTAACCCTGACCCTTGCAGGACATGCACAGTCACTCAAGAGACTCAAATTACATTTCTAATGCACCTTGTTTGTAGCTTGGTTTAAGCACAGTCATACATAATAACAATTATAAAGTCTGTTTGTGTAACACTTATGACTGGGTGACATTCTTACTTAATAATATTTAGTAAATTTTACAGTTTTACAATTCTTACAGAAAAATATAAAATTAAAACATCTGATAAAATATTATGACATTGATTTTTACAGTTATAATCTATAAAATAAACAGTTTGATTTTACTACATAGGCATGTGCAAAAATAGAGAATGAACATTAGCTTAATTTACTCGTTTTGATAGTTCGCACTCCTTTAGTTTTAGCACCTTGAATGACCAAATGTTTTCGAAATACTTCCAAGCAGACAAATTTGTCTTTCTTGTAACTGAGGTAAAAGTGTGTCTGTGCTGTTAAGAATAAGGCAGTTCTGAAGGCAAAAGAGGTTCTAATCAGAGGTGTACCAATTGTAGACATTTGAATGTTCTCTGTACTCACTACTGACGCTTTTCCCATCCCATATACAGCCTACACAACAAGGCTTCTGCATGGCTCTTTATTTTGTACTACAAAGATAAATGTAGGCTTTTAATAAATAGAGCCTTGATAAAATGGTTTATTACTGAATGTTTTGTTTCAAATGCTTGGTCAAGATGTTTTCTTTCTTTCTTGTTATCGGTGCTTGTTTCTGTCAAACTGCTGAAGCTGGAACTGTTAAAAACCTGAATGTGTCCATGCCTAGTAACACCTTTTAAACAATGTTTAAGCATTATTTTGTTCTCTAAAGAGGGTTTCTCTAATGATTAGGTGAAGATTGTTAGTGTAAAGTCAGTTTAAAGGAGATTTCCAATGACGGTCTGCTGGAAATCTTTCACAGAAAGTTTGCTAAGAGTTCTTTTAGACAATAATCCTGTTATACTCGAGTGTCCTGGTTCAGCTGCAGTGCAGACTTCATGGTAATTAATTACACATGTGGTGGCAGAAATGAATTAACTCTGGCATTTGTTAAGCAAACTCTAAATGGGCCAAATATGCAGAAGTCTTATTCTTTAACCATGTAAAAATGCAAGGTTGTGGTTTTGAGCAGTTGTCCCTTAGAGGTGACAACAAAACAGGATAGATTGGCCAAAGCGCCATTCTTTATCCTTTCAACAGGATTTCCAGAGTCACACTCCACTAGAGCTGGTACCATTCTCCCCCTCTTTAGCTAAACGCCCTATTGTGGGAAATATCCAATTCATCATACGCTCCTATTCCCTGTAACTGAGCTGAAGCAGTGACTCTCAGTCAAAAGAAATGTTCTGCAGTGACTGCAATGTTCTATTTTTGTCTGCCTTTTCTCCCTCGGCGCTGTATTAGATCCTCTCAGCTGCAGAGTAGTGGCAGCTTTTCAGCACTTACTGACATCCTTCACATAGAAATAAAACTGCCACACAGCTTTCAAGGGTTTCATGCAATGATTACAACATTGATTTTAATATTCTTATGCATACATACTTTATTTTATTTCTGTGTTAAAGTTTCTGTTGTTGTTTCTCTCCTTTCCAGAGTAAAGACACTGGGATCCAGATGCATGAAGAGTTGGTGAAAGTCACCAATGAACTCTATACGGTAAGTTACACTACATCCCTCCTCTTCCTAGCCAGACATTTCTGTGTCTGTGCTTAGCCTTGGCAGCCTGCAGCTGCGTTGGTCCTGCCTCCAGGCTTCTTCTTTTAAACCCCAGCTCATTACCTGTGAAGCAGCTGTCTGGACGCTGCACTCTGCAGATAGGCCTTATCGACAGAGCAGACTTTTATCTGCATCTTCTTCCTTTTGCTGACATTGTGAAAAAGAAAAAAGAACATTTTAGTTCTCTATTCAATTCTTGCATGATTTCAAGGAAAAAAATGTGTTGCCTTGAACTGTGTTCAACCAGTCAGCACTCTGCCTCAGAAATGCTTAAAGCAAATAGTTTTTAAAGTATCACTACTGTTGAATTGTGTGTGAAACCTCTGTTTTTGGAAAACTGGTTAATAATTGCTATATCATGTAATCCGGTTTAAAAAATACAAAAAACATTTCTGTTATACCACAATATTTATGTGATGGTGTGGTGCAGACAGAAAACATTGGCTCAGTCAGACTGCTCCTTTTTTGCGATGAAGAAAATGATGTTTTGCAGTCATGCTGTCTAATATGTTGGACCAACAAACATCAGAGTGCAGAGGTCTGTTCATTTATTGATATCCTGGTTTAACTGCAAGTTAATTTAAAACCTTGATCAATTAAAAAAAAAATTTAAATGCATCAGAGCCCTGCAAAAGTATTCATAGATTTTGAACGATTACACACTTTGCTCCAACCATAAGCCTCCGTGCATTTTGGTGGGATTCATTTAATTTGATTGTTTAAAATCGGTCAGATTGGACTGAAAGTGAGGCTGCACAGTGGTGCAGTTGGTAGCACAGTTGCCTTGCAGCCAGGCATTGAGTTTGCACGTTCTCCCGTGCATGCGCAGGTTCTCTCCAGGTACTCCAGCTTCCTCCCACAGTCCAAAAACATGACTGTTAGGTTGATTGGTCTCTCTCAATTGTACTTATGTGTGAATGGGTGTGTGCATGGTGGTTTGTCTCTTTGTTGCCTTGCGATGGACCGGCGACCAGCTTCTCTGCGACCCTGTATGGCAGAAGCGGATGTCAAAAAAAAAATGGATGGATGGACTGAAGTGATTTTAATATTTGGCCACACATTTTAAATTGATTTTGAGCTTAGACTTTGACTAAGCCATTCTAAAACATGAACATGCTTTTATTTGAGTAGTTCTATTGTAGCTTTGGCTGTATGTTGAGGGTCATTGTCCCAATGACAACTGAACTTCCACCCTGATCTCAAGCCTTCAGCAACCTCTAACAGGTTTTCTTTCAGGATTACTATAAATGTAAAAAAAACAAACATATCTAAAGCATGATGCTGCCACCACCATCTTTTGTAGTGGGGATGATGTTTTCATTGTGATGTGCAGTGTTAGTTTTCCACCACAATAGCATTTGGTCAAAAGTGAAATTGGTCTTTGATCAGACCATCTTCTTCGAGATGTTTGCTTTGCCCCCTCATGTATGGTGGCAAATTGCAATACGTCTTATGCTTCTTTGATAACTGTGCCTTTTGCTCCACCTGCCACGTTATTTGGATGGCCACATTTCCACATGGCAACAACTGGTACGTTTCCAGTTGTGCCATAGTAGTGTTTCCCATGTCGTTATATTGAAAGGGGGTCCCTGCCCCTTCAACAAACCCTATACATGATCAAGTTAATAATTATATCGAATTTATTTTATAAATAGAATAGATCACAGCAGAAATCATTTAAGATTACCTTTCTTATACCAAACAGGTCTATATATTGTCATTTTATGAAACAAACAAAATGATCATGTTATTGTTCTTATTGTCACACTATGTCATTTCTGCCAACGTGGACGTGCTCTATGCATCACACATATTTGTGTTGGATTGTGCGCACAACCACAGTATTCTGTAAGATGTTGATATACCTTTATGATGCAATACTGCTTCAAACATCTTCACAACTTTATCTCTAATCCGTCTACTGTGTTTCTTGGTATTCATGACGATGCTGGTTTACTAACATTCTCTAGCAAACCTCTGAGGCCTTCACACATCAGCTGCATTTATGCAAAGATTGAATTACTCACATGTGGGTTCAGCTTGCTAATTAGGTGACTTCTGCAGGCAGTTAGCGGCATTAGATTGGATTGAGGGGTATCTGATTAAAAGGGGCTGAATATATTTGCACGGCACATTATTTATAATGTTTTGTAAAGTATTATGTAAATTCTTGTTTAATTTTTCTTCCAGTTCACAAGGAAAACTCCAGTCAGTAACACGCTATTTTGTGTTGCTGTCAAAAGGAATGTCTAAAAAATAAAAAATTAATTTAAAGATGAAAAACCTTTGTCCCGAGCCTTTGATATTATTTGTTAAATTCAATGTGTGATCAAGTAATAAAAAAATTTTTTAGGCAAAGCTTGTTTATCAGGAACATGTAAAATGGCTAATGACATAATATCCTTGACTGAAGTGGAGAAAAAAAGAGAAAATGTCTCATTGAATGTTTGAATTTTTCAAAGCATTCATTATTTGCATACATATTTACTCTTATATGCAAAATGAGTATAAAAATAATAGTAGTTGCATTAGAAATTAATGGGGTTTCTACACCTGTACTTTTTGTGAAAAGTGGTTTAAAATACATAAATGTGGAAAAAAAATTTCAAAGAGCAAAAAAGCCGCATGATATGAACAGCATAGGAAATTTTCTCACATGTAACTTTATACTGCACAAATAACATTACTTCTCAACTAATATTGATTTTTCTCTCTTCCCCTTTTCTCTATCATGCATTATTAAAAGCCCGTCTGCAACTCCGACACACAGCACAGTGAATAGCAAAAGTCTTTTCAACTTTGCAGCAATAAAAGTAACAGAGCTAAATGTGCATGTCTAAGTCATTTAATCTGCTGTGTTAAGACATTTTAGAGGCTGATGGATCAGGATGACTATCGTCCACCAATTATTTTCTGCAGTCGAATTGTTACTTGTTTCATTTGCAGCACAGACGGTTGCTCTGTGTCACTTTGTTACCTCCCTTCTCTCCTCCTGATCGATCTCATGTCCTCTCCTCGTCCATTTCAGTCAGGGTTGCTAGGTAACCAGAACCTGAGAGCCAGTGACAGGGAAGCAAATGTTGCTTAATTGGACTGTTGAATCTTAATACTTAAACAGTTACATAGGTTGACAGTTGTAACAATTTTGTTCATAACTAGGGTAAAACAGTTAATTGGATTAAATGTGATTAATTGATTAACTGGAGTACACAGACTCTAAACCATGCCATTTGTTTAAAGTATAACCCATTCACAGCAGTAATTAAGCCAAAACTGTACAAAACACATACATTTTGACAATTAAGATGAAAAATCTTCTTTGTCTATAAATATGCTTTATTCAGAACTCCTCAAGTGGCATAGCTTTAGCTTGGCTTGGTTCAAATTCTGTTAAGCGTCTTTGCTGTCTGATTATTAATCAGTTAATTAAAAACAATAGTCAGCAGAAAAATCATTTAGCAAAATAATGATTGGTTGCAGCACTATTCCTAACATCTAGTTCTTGCTTTAAATCACTGGAATATTTATTGTGTGCATTACTACAATCTAACCAAGACAAGATCTTAGACAAACACACCCAGATCAGCTTCAAAATATCAATAAGAATGTGACACTCATGAGGATGGTGAAAATGATACAATTCCCATTGCTTTCATCTGAGTCACCTGAAAATACTCCACAGTGATACCAGTATCGCATGTACTTCACCATGTCATGATCATGTGTCTGTAAAATGAGTAACCTGCGGAGTACCATGAAATGATACATCTGCATATACTAACCAGAAAGAAAAGCATTAAGTCTAAAGTTGTAAACTCACCAAAGAATTTCCTGAGCAGATGTTCCAGTGAGCTTAATTAAAGCTAGTCACTTACATAGAAGCTAGTTATTTGATATTAGATAGTAAAAATGCACATGTAATGCTTGAAATTTGGAACCTTTTCCAAAACCATCTAATATTTTAAATAAAACAGAATATCATGAACTTGAAATAGTTTTAACATTTAAAATAATACAGATTTATGTCCTATGTAATTCATTTCTTTACTTGCTTAATTCTTTATTGCTTTTCTACTTGTCTACTTACTCACAGATATATCAATACATTTGGAAAATTATGCAGTGCAGTGTACAAGCACTCCTGGAAGCAAAATGTATGAAAATATGAGAAATAAATTCATAATTTGTTTCACCAGCATAAAAAAAAATTCCAACTTTTAATTTGAGTACATTTATGCCGTGGGGGAAAAATCCTTTAGAAATGATTGTTTTTAACAAAACCAACAATTCTCATAAGATAGATGTAAGTGAAGCATTTTTTTTTTATTCATACATGACTATTTTAAGTTAATCAAAGTGTCAGGCAACTTTTGATTACAAAGACCTAACTCATACCTTCCAGTCTTCTCTCCAGTCCCTTCAAACATGAAACCTGCAACGTAAATCTATGCGGCTGTTCACTTGCAGAACAGATTTTTGTGACCACTCTAAAAGTGTGTGTTGACATTAACAGTAACTCAAAGGGTGTGGGCAAATACACAGTAGATAAATCAATGAAAAGCCATTTTATGAGCAGAAGAAAAATGAAAATGGTGCGTTTAAAAAAAATTTATTTCTATTTACAGTATATTATACATTCCTACCTGTTGTTGAATCACTTCAGATTAGTCGACAGCTCTTCTTATTCTATCAAAAATCTTTCTCTCTTTTAGAGTGTCCCCAAGGCAGATGGGGATAAAATTTTAATTCCATTTGTTATTGTTGTTAGCCACGACAATACACATGAACATTCATGGAGTTGCATGTTTTTGCACAAAATAAAGGTGTAAATGTGTAGCTCATCTTGTAAATACAATGTGTTTGTAATCAGTAGGTCCTGAGTTTAAGCTCAGCTTGCTCTGGTCTTTTTTTATGCTTGTCAGTCTTGGCTAAAACATGTCTATATTTAGACTTCTAAATGTCTAAAAATAAACTGAATCAGCTCTTACGTTTAGACCCAATATATAGCAAATTTAGCCTGGACGTCTATTTAAACATTGGTTAGAAAAAAACGCTCACCAGGTGACTTGGTGGCATAATAGCTGTGTGTTGACTTCAAATATTAGACCGCCCTGGTAAATCACACAGAAAGCTAAAAAGAGTCCATATCTACCATGTTGACAGGCTACTACAAGAGCTGGCACACAAATCTCCAAAATATAGCTGTCCCTGTTATGACAAATCTAGAGTGGTAATATCAGATAAAGACATTTGACTGTGTTAAACCGTGAATAGATATACCTTTATATTCTTTTATTAAATAGGGATTTTGTTAAGTTTTTCCTCTAATAGTTTACAAAAGTATTGTTTCTAAATGTTTCTGACTTTTTGTCAAAACATTCGTAAATTTTTTTTCTCATTATAATGAAGCAGTTTGTGCAGTCTTTAGTTTAACCCAGAGTGATTTTGACTCTTTCTGTTTAAACAGTGCTGATTTTTAAAAGACTACCATCAAGCAATTACTTCCTCTGGTTCACAAGGTTTTATGATTTTACTTGGAACCATTTTTTTGTCATTTAGAAAACATGTTACTGAACTTGAAATAATTAAAGGATCTACAGTTGTCTGACTCCAAATAAGAAAGATGGTGATAGATGTGTTGAAGGCTGCTTTTAAAATGTAGAATCCGTTCCGTAATTCAAAATTCACAGTTGTTCTTACTGTTCATTACCATCCTTTTTTATTTCCTTAGGTTATGAAGACGTACCACATGTACCACAGTGAAAGTCTGAGTGCTGAGAACAAGTTGAAGGAGGCAGAGAAACAGGAGGAGAAGCATATTGGTAAGGTGAACGACATCAGTGCTGGCCTGTTGCGTCACGGTCACGATGAACGTCCCCAGCGAAGAAGTTCAGTCAGGAAGATGGAGAAAATGAAGGAGAAGGTTCGTTTCTGCTGACATGAACACATGTGATAAGGATGCATATATTGTACATTATAGGCAGAAAAGATTATGCAAACAAATTCCACAAATGCATTTTAAATGAGATTCCTGCATGTTATCATTGTGTTTATGCAGAAATAATATAACGCTGCCAGAAAAACTCCTGTCTTTGCATTGTGCCATGCACTCAACACATATATTGACGCATTACTGAGATAAAATCAATGTAATGTGGTAATGCTTTCTTTGAGCACATTAAGATGACAGTTAACATCCTGCATTGATGGGACTCTTCCTTCCTTTTCCCTCCCCAGAGACAGGCCAAGTACTTTGAAAATAAGCTGAAATGCACAAAGGCCCGGAATGACTATCTCCTCAATCTGGCAGCTACCAACGCCCTGGTTGCCAAATATTACATCCACGATGTGTCAGACATGTTAGATGTAAGTGAAAACCAGACAGATCCAAAAATGCTTAAATTTGATTTTGGTTTGTTGCTTAGGCCTTTAAGTTGTTTAAACTTACTAAATGGTTTCCTTTTGGTCAGTGTTGTGACCTAGGCTACCATGCAAGCTTGGCACGCACCATGAGGACCTATCTGTCTGCTGAATACAGCCTGGAAACCTCTCGCCATGAGGGTTTGGATCTACTCGAAGGAGCCGTAGATGCCATGGACATTAGAGGGGACAAGCTAAGGTTTATGGACACACACAGTCAGATCTTCTGTCCTCCAACACGCTTTGACTATCAGCCACATATGGGGGATGAGGTGAGTCTGGTGCTGGTCATTTGACCCCTTCGCTACTTTGTACCTTTCTAGTTTTCGATTCATACCCATTATAAGCACTTTTCATATTCACTTTGAGAACTGCTGATTTAAAGTAAATTCAAATTTTTTACTCCTAGGAGTTTTGAGAAAAAGTGACTCCATTAATCTTTTTTACTAAATAATTTGAAGGAAATACATGACCTTTAAAAATTCCTATTTCCATTTATCGGCATAATTAAATTGAATCCACGACTACAGAGAATAGTAAGCTAAAATGTCAGTACGAATGGACAAAATACTAACGTGAGAATTGGTGAAGGGGCTAATTGGCCTGCGGCTGGTGAGTTGTCAGAGATAGATGTTCATGTTTTCATTTAGCCCTCCCTCTAAGTTAAATAAAAGATTCCTTTTTTTCTTTGCTAGGTGTGTCAGGTTAGTGCACAGCAGCCTGTCCAGACAGAGCTTTTGATGCGTTACCACCAGCTGCAGTCTCGCCTCGCCACGCTGAAGATAGAAAATGAAGAGGTGAGAGCTTCTGTACACACAAATCTCAACTGAAGATTGCATCTGGAGGACTGGATTAGAAAGCCAATTTTACCGAGTTTTGCACAGGGGCAACAAATGCTTTAAGCCATTGTATTATGCCAAAAAAGAAACAGTTTTTCACCATCACATTTTATGAGACTACGAAAGGAGTTTGTATGAAAACATATCCTTTAGTCCTCAAAAGCCATAGCATTTGACTCATGCTTTTTTATTCTCATCAAATCCTCAGTGATTCCCCCAGGGCCAGTGATGAGTGCATTGTAATACCAAAAGAGACCACTCCCTTTAGGATAGCTTTCTTGTGGTTTATTTTTCAGGTGAACAGACAGATACTTAGAATAACTCTTGAACTCTAGATATATGTTTTTGGTATTTTTCTTTTTTTTTTTACCTGTTTATAATTTATTGTTTGTATTTTACATTAGCTCTTTGCTTTGGAGTCTTTGTCACAGAGGACTCTTATAATGCAAATGCTTGAAATGTATTAACCTGCAATCCACTCTGAACGATAGCAAAACATTCTATGAGTAAAACACCTGCAGTGTTTATTGGCACCCGTGTTGAAAATCTCCGAACATTTTTCAAAACAAATGAATCTAGTGTTGCAGCAGCATAACCTCATACTAAGAAAATGTCTGCATTTCTTTTAACAATAAGCTGTAAAGGTTATCTTTTAACTTTCTTTCCATTCTTCCCGTTGTGGGGGGCTGGGAGATAAACGGGGGTCATAATGCTTTTAATAATTGCTCTAACTGTAGGTATGTGCAAGTTTAGGCAAGTAGATATTTTCTTGTAGCCATTTCTTGAATAACATGAACTGCATGTTCTTTTGTCTTTCTAAGAGATATGGGCCTTTCTTAGGCAAGTTAAAGTTGAATAAAAGCATCTTCAGATTTAATTATGCAATAGGAATTTTTTTAGAGTGCAGCCAATTCTGGTAGCGGTGATTTTGTAGAACAAAAATATTTCGTAACTAGATTTATTTCCCTACTGCATAAATGTACTCAGACTAAATGTTACAATAGCACAGGTCTTTTCTATATTAATATTTTATTTTATCGTTAAAGAAGTACGTGACTGTTTAGGTAAACTATGAGATTTTTTTTTTCTGTACAGTGATCATAGAATAAGTTCTGTTTAGCGAAAAAGTAACATGAAAGTCTGAGTTTATAAATTACAACATGCTCACAAAGTCACGTGAAAGACGCTTTAGATTTTCAGATTTTTCTTAACTTATTAAACAGGTAAACCTAGGCTAAATAGCTGCTGGCGGCTTTAAATTGTATATTAAGCTACTATCTGTAGTCTGGTCCAAAATATATTCAGTTCTATTCAGTTTAGTTGTTCATATAGCACCAATTCACAAAGAAAATTAAGAGTTAATGATAACCGCAGCTTTTTTATTGGTTTCATCTGGGAGCGAAACACATTTAAACAGATGAGCACTGACCCAGTTGTGACATTTAAAGAATAAAAATAGTACACACTGTTATTCCCAGCCATAGCTCTTTCAATTACTCTGTCCCTGAGAGAGACAATGAGAATTAGACACAGGGCACAGAGATAGGTGTTTTATGTATTTATTTTTATTTTTGTTCTCTTCACTTCTTCCACTGGGAACCACCTCTCTGAAACACCTTTGACTTTGTTAATTCAATTACCAATGTTAAAGTGTCTCAAAAATACAAAATTAAAGGTCACTATGCTGTTTAAATGTATCACGAATATGGAAATGCACATCTTGTATCTTCCTACCTCACATGGGGGACCATTGTTATCCTTTAACGTCACAATGGGTCAGGCTAAATATTGCAGTTTACTCAGCTTTACAATGTTGAAGTTAAAGTGCCTCCCGGAACTCGGTGTACACCAAAATCTGATTATTATCACATAAAAATGCATATAAAAGAATATGTGGAATTGTGTATATTATGACATGCTTGGATGTCTTGTGACAGGTGAAGAAGACTCTTGATGCCACCATGACAACCCTTCAAGATATGCTCAGTGTGGAGGACTTTGATGTATCGGAAGCCTTCCAGCATAGCCAGTCCACAGAGTCCGTCAAATCGGCCTCATCTGACTCCTACATGAGCAAGGCAAACACAGCTAAAAGACGAGCCAATCAGCAAGAGACGGAGGGCTTCTACTTCACAGTAAGTTAGCAGACAAAAGCAAAAAATACACAAATACGCAGGGAAATGTTTATTTAGAAAATGTCAAAAATATATCTGTGGTACTATATAATATTTGTTCCCCTTTTGAATTGCAGAAATACAAAGAGTACTTGAATGGCAGCAATCTTATTGTAAAACTGCAAGCTAAACACGACCTACTGAAGCAGACACTGGGAGAAGGTGAGAAATGTAAAAATAATTTGGACTGGAGTTATGGATGTTTTTTTTTTTTTTTTAAATACAGTAAACATCTGCTCTGCATTTCCTTATTATCTCTCTCTCACACACACACACACACACACACACACACACACAAGCAGTGAAGAAAAGCAGTGCTGCGCTCTATAATGCACTGGCTAACAACTATGTTATCCAATAAATTTGCTTACAATCACTTCTATTTATTATAATAAACGACAAAGCACAATAATTATCCTCAGCCCATTTCTGTTAGATTACTAGTCAAGAAGGACAGAAATTAGGAGCATTCCGTAAATGCCACCACTGCTCCAGGAGACCACATGCTGTTTGAGCATTTTTATAGACGCATGCTAATGTAAGCACCCATAAATACTCAAATAAAACTAAAATAAATTCTCAAATCATCGACGCATCACAGAAAAGAGCATTTTGAGCATTTTGTATGCTAAACACATAAAAAATGCTGATTTCCTCTCACCTATTAACAGAAATTACTAGAAATGACTCAAAATACCAGTCTAAATTGTCCAGGCTTACGCTGCTCCCCCTCATGTATCCAGACAAAATTAATGTTCTCTTAATTGCCTCTGGTCTGTCTCCTTGGGGTATCCTCACTGTAGTAGTCCTCATAACTATCTTCAGCAGAAAGCCATTATGCTGCCATGTTTACAGCTGGGCGGCATACCTCTCGCTACACTGCCCCCCTTCGGTGACCTTAGGCGAGTGTGTGGCTACATCTGTTTCCCTGTCAAAACCAGTGCATTTATTAATAATACTCATTGTAATCATGTTTCTACTTAGTATAAAGTCATGCTAAATGTATTAGATTCTAATACATTTGTATGTTTTGTGAGTTCTTAAAGCCACTGTGCTACAGATTCATGAAATCACCCAACTGTGCAAATCAGCTCGCTTAGCCTCCCTCTCCAGTTGCCCCTGGTTACATTTCCCACTTTGCGGATGGAGAGAGTAGACAGGCCGTCCCCTTCTGGGGGGAACCGCTGAATGACCGCTGTCTGGCAGCAAGTCAAATGCAGCTATGGCGCTCACCCCATTCAGTTTGGCTGAATAGATGCCCCTTTTTTCTTTATAACACCCCCTTTCCTTCTCCATCTGCCAGCCTTGTATAATCAGCCTGCACTCAACCATACCACTAACTGCTGTGATTGTGAACTAGCTGATTCTAATTTGGCCTCTTTTCCTCTGCTTCCTCTGCTTTTAGGGGAGAGGGCTGAATATGGAACAACAAGGTAAGATGTTCAGTGACAAGAAGATGAATAAAGTAGGTGCTGATGTGTAAAATCCTTCCTGTGTCTCTAGGTGTGGCTGAACTGAGACCACACAGTGGGAATAAAAGATTTCATGACATTTTTATATATTTGTTAAGCAACCTGCTATTTGTTTAAATTAAAAAAACACTTATTGGACTAAGCAAAGGGACAACATTTGAATGAATACGTTTAGTGTGGGAAAAATTAAGAAATATTCAAATGGCAGATAATTGTTTAAATCAGGACTCTGCAGCCTGCGGCTCTGGAGCTGTTAGCGGCTCTTTGAACCATTCACAATGGCTCCTAATAAATTTTGCTAAAACTAACAAATGAAGGTTTTTTCACTTTTTCACCTTTTAGTTGAAATAATTGCTTTGAATTTCCACAACAAAATGGCAAAAGAAGTATCAGTAATATGCTTTTAGATCCATTGTTTTAGATTCCATTTTGACTTAAAACTTAAAATTAAAAACTAAATTGGGGTTGTTTAAAAATGACAATTTATTTCCTAAAGCAGATATTTATTAAAAATGTATAAGTTGTTTTATGGCTCTAAACAGGTTTTTTGTTGCTGGACTAAAGGGCTCTATGGATGGGAAAGGTTGTAGACTCGTGGTCCAAATGCACTTCACACTTCATTCATCTTTTTCTGAGCTAATTCCTTGCATCCATATACAGTGCAATGCAAAGGTATTCTTACCTTTTAAACTATCTTACACTTTATGTTGAAACAAAACAAACGTGTTTCATCGTGACTCTATGTGATAGACCAACACAAATTAGTGCATAATTGTAAAGATGACAGAAAATGATACATGTTCTTCAACATTTTTGCACAAATAAAAATGTGTTAAGTTTGTTGTGCATTTACATTCAGCCCACTTTACTCTGATACCCCTAAGTAAAATTGAGTTTTGCCAATTGTTGTAGAAAGTTGTAGAGATGTTTAAAGCAGGGTAGGTCATAAAAACAATATCCCATGCTTTGAACATCTGTTGAACATCTTGCAGAGCACTGTCTATCAAAACTGATGCAGGTCAAGGAGAGTGTTAATCAAAGGAGCAGCCAAGAGGAAAATGTTAATTCTGGGGGAGCTTCAGAGATCCACAGCTCTGCTGGAAGGCAACTATTAGTTTCAGTCTTCACAAGTGTGTATTTTATAAATAAAATCCTTTGCTGACAAAAGCCATAAGCTATAGAGGACACAGCGAACATGTGGGAGAAGGTGTTCTGGTCAGGTGAGCTCAAAAACTAAACTGAACTGCGTGTAAAATGTTTGGGTAGAACAAAACACCGCAAGTCAACCAGAATAGACCATCCCTATGGTAAAATATGGGGGTGAACGCATCATGCTGTGAGAATAGTTTTGTTCACCAGGTGCCAGGGTGGCTGGTCAGTTGAAGGGGAAATGGATGGCGCTAAGTAAGAGGGATATCCAGGAGGAAAATCTGTTAGACTCTGCAAAACACTTGAGACTTAGTCAAGGTTCGGCTTCCAGCAGGACAACAACCTCAAACATCCAGCCAGGCTATAATAGAATAGTTTAGATCAAAGCATATTTATGTGTGAGAATGGCCCAGTCAAAGTCCAGACCTAAACTGAAATTAGAATGTGACAGGAGTTGAAAATTCATGTGAAGAATGGGTAAAAATGTCAAGTGTCTAAACGTTTAAACTAGTAGAGACATACTCCCAAAAGACTTGCAGCTATAAGTACAGTCAAAGCTGGTCATACAGAGTCTTTACTTGGGGGTGTTAAATGCAGGGCACACGTTTCAGATTTTTATCTTTAAATAAAATTTATTTCACATTTTGGGGAATGTGCTTCTTTATGTTGATATTCATTAAATGTTAAAATAAAAAATAACAATGTCACTGTTGTGAGTGTGTGCTACATTTTTAGGCCACTGTAAACATCCTGTTAGTTTATCTTATCTGTGCATGACACAAAAACAAGAAGACACAGGAAAACCTCAAGCAACTAGTAAAACCATAGTCTCATGTTTTTTTTACTTTGGTTCCTTAGCAAACAGAACACTTAAGCTTTTAGAGGGTGGCACATTTACTAAAGATAAAGGCTGGCAGGCACTCATCATTTGTACAAAAATAATGGCAATGTTAAGCTCTGATTTCTTTGAAACGTTTTTCTCTTCGGATTTGAATGATTAAAATAAGTAAACACTTTTATACTCCATATTAAAAATAAAATGTAAAAGAATAAATAGCAAATAAGCAATATTAATGTTACAGGATTTTTATTTACTGTAGGTTTTCTGAAAAAACAACAAGGTATGTATTAAATGAGGTTTCACACTAACCACAAACCTCTTGTGTCCGTTAAAAATCTCCTGGTTGTATGAATGGCCAACTACAGGGCATTTTTTAAAGCTGATATTTATTTCCTCCTTTATTAAAACCGGCTTAAACAGAATGAATAGCTGAAATTCCAACAAATGGGGAAATACTCATGCCTCGCTATTAGGCGGCTGTAATGTTTATATCAGTTTGCACCAAAGAAATGCAAGGAAAGAAAACTGATTGCAGCTAGCATTGTTGATAGATGATATATATATATATATATATAACTTGTTTTCTGAAATTGTTTAGTATTTGCTGCTGTTGAGCACATGATCAAACATAAATATGAAAACATTTGGATAAACTTTGCCAGACATTGATTTGTTAGAAAACAAAGAACCAAATGGTTGCTTTGCTTCATAGCAGGGCAAAATGTGGCGATATGAGAATATGTTGACTAATTTTGAATTAGTCCACTTTTCCATTATTTCATAAACTTTGTACATTATTAATTGTTGCACTGCCAGCAAAACAACCTAGAGGATGACGCTACCACCACCATGTTAGACAGCTAGTGTAGTGTTCTTCCAAACATACTTCAGAGAAAATACTTCTCAGCAATGAATACTAGCAACAGCTAAGATTTGCTTTTTACTTTCTGCATCACAATATTATTAACTATAAGGCTTGAATTGTTCAACCACTGTAGATGTTAATTAAACCATGTCTATTAATATAACCAAATCTACAGTAATTTAACATTCTTTAGCACTATATTGGTTAGAGTTTTTATAGAAATGGCATTATAAGCAAGCATTCTACTCCAAAAATAACCATTAAACGCAATCACTGAAACAACAATGTTGTCATAATTTTTATCTTCACATAAGTATTTGTAACGTTATTAACTGAACTACATTCTCTCCAGTTCCCATGCTATTCAGTTTAGTATAAGGGCTAAATGAGTAATTTTATTTTCATAACTGAATCATAAATGATTATATCCCTTTAATTGTAAAACCGCAGTTAATATAAATAAAACTCTGTTTTGGTTGGATGCATTTTGATGGGGTAAAAATCTGACATGAAAAATGTTTTAGAAAAAATGTTGGTACTTTTTTCTGATGCATCATCATCATCAACATCATCATTAGGATTATTATTCTTATGATGATGATATAGATTATTATCATTATTATTATTCAACATTATAATCCCCACCATCTCTCCAGGCCCCCCACTCTTCCCCCTAAACCCCAGAGAATGCGGAAGTGTAGACCTCGCTCCATTTATAATCGTAAGCTGTTTAACGGCAATATGGAGGCCTTCATTCAGGTATCAGCCCATCTGTGCCTTTTGTTTCTCCATGAGCTCAGCTGTCTCACTGGCTGCCCTTTGGTGGTGAATGCAGGGAAGAGGGGGTCTTGCTTGTTATTCAAACTCTTATTCAAATGTTTCGCTCATGCGCTTTCCTCTTGCTCAACGCCTTGTCTTCAATCTTCCAGTTGGACAGGATGGTTAAAGCTGGTAAAATGTGATGTGAAGACAGGTTATTTTACATACTTTGCTAGCTTTGGGCTTAAAAAGCTGACACTGAATTAATGTGAACCAGTTGGCTATGCTAATAAACACATGGCCGCATTTTCTTGGCACCTACATCAGCCCACAACAGTGGCATCAGGCTGAAGTCACTGCATAATCAGCTGCATAATTTATTAAAAAACACACATTTTTGACCACTTTGTTGGGTTCTTTCTTAGCAAAAAAAAAAAAAATTGTATTCAAAGTTCAAGCATAATAGCAAATATTTACAAAGAATGCTGATATTTAGATTAACAATTTTAATAGGGTAAAAAAAGAACTGATTGGATCCCATAAAATAGAATTAAATTAAATTAAATTCAGCATTTTGTTTTGACAGGATTTATGTTTTCCAAACCAATGGAGGGATTCTGCTCAGTCTGGAAAAATATGGAAGTAATTGTATAGTTTTTAAAATCTGGACATTAAAGAAAACAAAAACTAGAGAAAGCTTACGTTTTCAGACTTTACATCATATTTCTTTATATAAAAATAAAAATCTGAATTTCTAGAAAATAAAGGGTATTGTTTCATTGATTTATATTTGGTAATATTTATCTTTGACTTGCCACAACATAACTTGAGCTTGTGTCTCAATCGTCACTAACAACACATACTCATTCAAATATAAATAAATGGGCCAATTTGCTGTTTTTACCTCTGAAGTCCTCTAACTTCTTGGTTTTAAACTGGGCCCAAGGTTCTTCATTTGGGTTCGGCTAAGATGCCAAACAAAGCACTGAAATTCCTACTTTGTTATTTTTGAGAAATGACAACTCATAAATTGTGATATAAAGATTATCTGTATTTAATCTGGGATAATCTAGTCCACATTTATGTAATTACTGTACTTTTTACATGCACTATGTTTGCCTAAATGTGAACAAAATAAACAACATAAGCCCTTTACCACGCTGCTGAATTGGAGGTCAGTTTCATCACTGTGTTTCTTGATTTGTTGAAATAAAAAAGCAGACTACTTTGTACTCAGATGTCCATCTCAATAACTTAATTCTACAAAATTTTTTCTGGAAAAAGTATGAAAATTTGAAATGAAAAATTTGAAGGAATCCTGCCAATGCTCTTTGATTGCAACCTAGCCCTCCTCCCTCAGGCCCTATCCTCCTGTCTCTCACCCCACAAGGCGCTGAAGCTTCAGCTGCTCTCTCAGGCCAGGCCTCTGTTACAGTCTATCTCTCTTTCTCTCTCTAATCTTTTGTGGTTGTTGTTCCTTCTCCTGTTCTGTCTCTCCATGCCTTACGGCTCTCTACCCAGGGGAAGGAGGAATGTCCGTGCCAGGAGTCAGGTACTTCATCTTTGAACAGGGTGGGATCGTCATTGTGGGTTTCATTGCTAACTGACATTTCTCAGCCTCTGTTCTGTTTCTGTTCCCTTAAAAATGCTGTTTAATAGTATTATTCTGTATGATGATACATGTGCTTGTTGGAATTTATTCTATTATATGTATGTTTGATAGAATTATCCAGAAGTTATTTTTTATATTTTATATTGCTATATTTTATTTAGTTGTTAATAATTTACAATATCCCCTAAATTTCATGAATTAATATGCCTTTTTAGAATTTCTCCATACTAATTTATCACCTGTTACTTTCTGTTTACATATTTCCAGTCATTCTGATGTGTTTCCTTGTGCAGGATTCAGGGCAGCCTATACCAGTGGTGGTTGAGAGCTGCATTCGATACATCAATCTGTATGGTAGGTTTATATTCACAAACCTTTCCAGTTCTCTCTGTCATAAAGAGTATGTTATAGTGAACTTTTTGCAAATGCTATCATTCAGTTTTTCAGCCTTTTTTTTGGCGTTTTATGAAATGGAACATGCATTCACTTGTAGTGTGTTCACCATGTTGTGGAAAAGAAACCACATAATTTAAAAGTGGACCTTCTTCAGATAAGAAAGGTCAGAGAGCCATTTAAACTGCAGCTCCTCCACTGTAGTAAACCTGAGTATGTTCTTAGACTATGCTTCACAGTAATGATTTACATTTTATTTTATCATAAGAGGAATTTAATGACCTCATAAATTAATTTGTGGGACCAAAATCCTGCTTCTTGTTCAAGGTACTAAGTCTGTTCCAGATAAGAATTATGAAAAAATGATCTCTTTCAATGTCTCTTTGAAAATATCAGATTTTGTTATATTGTGATGTTTAGTATGTTGCACATTTTATAGTAGGTATATTTGGCCATGTTGCTATGTTGGTTAAGAATACATGTGATATTTTTAACAGGCCGTTGCTATTGATTTTTTTCCTCATTTCACCTTAACGGTTTTATCCATCTGCAGGTCTTCAGCAACAAGGTATATTCCGGGTTCCTGGATCTCAGGTCGAAGTCAATGACATTAAGAATGCATTTGAAAGAGGTTAGTCCCTGGGTTGCCTCTCTACCTTCTCTTGATTGATTTTAAATTACATTTTGACCACCTGAAAAGCCACTGTAATTCTCACAGGACTCTAAAGTGCAATTAAATATGCTGTATGTCGCTTGTAGCGCTGTAATGGACATGTAAACCACGTAATGCATAAAACATAGGATTACCATCCTGAAGTAATAATAAATGAGCAAGTATAGCTGCATTATGGTGCTCTAATTCAAAGTCCATAAAATATTGCCTCTGAGCCCTGTCAGATGAAAGTGGCTGCAATGAATGGGTTATTAGAGAGTTAAGAGTTTGGTGCATCTGCAGGAGAAGATCCACTGGTGGACGATCAGACGGATCATGACATCAACTCTGTAGCAGGTGTCCTCAAGCTCTACTTCCGAGGGCTGGAAAACCCACTGTTCCCAAAAGAACATTTCCTCGACTTCATCTCCACCACCAGTTAGTCACATTACAGGAAAAACTGTCTGCGAAATGCTGAAATATTTAGGTAGTCATTATTATTGTTCCATATGCATGTGGTTTATCTGTTTATCTTTTTTCAGAACTTGATTCTGGTGCAGAAAGAGCTCATCATCTCCAGCAGATAATTGTGACTCTGCAGCGGCCTGTGATCATTGTCATGAGATACCTTTTTGCTTTTCTTAACCAGTAAGTCCTTTCACAACAGCTAAAAGGTGCAGTAGAGTTACTGTATTACTTAATGCTGTGATCTCTTCAAGTCTGTCCCAGTACAGTGACGAGAACATGATGGATCCCTACAACTTGGCTATCTGCTTCGGCCCCACGCTGATGCCCATACCAGACGACCAGGACCCTGTGGCCTGCCAAGCACATGTTAATGAGGTTATTAAGACGATCATCATCCACCACGAGGCCATCTTTCCGAGCCAGAGGGAGTTGGAAGGACCGATCTATGAAAAATGCATGGCGGGAGGGGAAGAGTACTGGTAGGAAGCCCAAACTTTAAACTTTAGATTCTCAACAATGCAAGACTTTATTTAGAAAGTGCAGCCAGATAAACAAAACAGTTGCCAAAAAGAAACAGAAGAACCAATAATGTTTATGTTTTTTTTCAAAGAACCTGAATTTATATTGGATTTTGTTGTCTGGTGATCTCTGATAGAGTACCGCATGATTATAGTTACTTATAAATATACTATATACAGGGGTTGGGCAATGAAACTGAAACACCTGTCATTTTAGTGTGGGAGGTTTCATGGCTAAATTGGACCAGCCTGGTAGCCAGTCTTCATTGATTGCACATTGAACCAGTAAGAGCAGAGTGTGACGGTTCAATTAGCAGGGTAAGAGCACAGTTTTGCTCAAAATATTGAAATGCACACAACATTATGGGTGACATACCAGAGTTCAAAAGAGGACAAATTGTTGGTGCACGTCTTGCTGGTGCATCTGTGACCAAGACAGCAAGTCTTTGTGATGTATCAAGAGCCACGGTATCCAGGGTAATGTCAGCATACCACCAAGAAGGACGAACCACATCCAACAGGATTAACTGTGGACGCAAGAGGAAGCTGTCTGAAAGGGAAGTTCGGGTGCTAACCCGGATTGTATCCAAAAAACATAAAACCACGGCTGCCCAAATCACGGCAGAATTAAATGTGCACCTCAACTCTCCTGTTTCCACCAGAACTGTCCGTCGGGAGCTCCACAGGGTCAATATACACGGCCGGGCTGCTATAGCCAAACCTTTGGTCACTCATGCCAATGCCAAACGTCGGTTTCAATGGTGCAAGGAGCGCAAATCTTGGGCTGTGGACAATGTGAAACATGTATTGTTCTCTGATGAGTCCACCTTTACGGTTTTCCCCACATCCAGGAGAGTTACGGTGTGGAGAAGCCCCAAAGAAACGTACCACCCAGACTGTTGCATGCCCAGAGTGAAGCATGGGGGTGGATCAGTGATGGTGGTTTGGGCTGCCATATCATGGCATTCCCTTGGCCCAATACTTGTGCTAGATGGGCGCGTCACTGCCAAGGACTACCGAACCATTCTTGAGGACCTTTTGCATCCAATGGTTCAAACACTGTATCCTGAAGGCGGTGCCGTGTATCAGGATGACAATGCACCAATACACACAGCAAGACTGGTGAAAGATGGGTTTGATGAACATGAAAGTGAAGTTGAACATCTCCCATGGCCTGCACAGTCACCAGATCTAAATATTATTGGGCCACTTTGGGGTGTTTTGGAGGAGCGAGTCAGGAAATGTTTTCCTCCACCAGTATCACGTAGTGATCTGGCCACTATCCTGCAAGAAGAATGGCTTAAAATCCCTCTGACCAATGTGCAGGACTTGTATATGTCATTCCCAAGACAAATTGACACTGTATTGGCCGCAAATGGAGGCCCTACACCATACTAATAAATTATTGTGGTCTAAAACCAGGTGTTTCAGTTTCATCGTCCAACCCCTGTAGCTCACACTCAAACCAGTGTCTTAAAAAATGCTACACATTTGTAGTTGCTTATTTTCGTTCTTAGCTTGATGCACACTACTGTTGCAATTTAGGGATTTAACATCAATATTTATTTCTAACTTCTGACTCAGACTGGTTGATTTTAATTTATTTGTATTTCAAATCTGCTGTTATTTTAAAGACAGACCTTATGCTCTGTTATTTCTAGCTGATCAGCTCAGTTGTTTTAGTTGTTCTTCCTGTCAACAGAGAAAGCGGAGATTGTAACATAGGTCTCCATAACCATATCACTGTTCTTGTGAGCGGACATTCTGTACCATGTGCTTTAGAAAAGTATTCCTGCTGTTGATTTTTTTCAAAGTTTATTACTATGGACCACAAAGTTCTATGTATTTTGTTGAGATTTCATGTGATAGCCAACACAAAGTAGTACATAAATGTGAGGTGGAGGGAAAAGGATAAATGGATAAGTTTGATGTTCAAATGCGATTAGGTCTCCTGAATCGATACTTTGTAGAACCACCTTTCTCTTCAACTACAACTGCAGATTTTTTGGAATATGTCTCTACCAACTTTGCACATTTATGCCTCTTTTACACTAGTAACTACTCAGCGCAGTTTTGCACTGCTCTACTCCCCTTTTAGGCTTTCCCATTAGGAACGGTTATGTGGAACCATTACTATTTTTAGTACCTGCTTGCTTGCAGTTCCGAACCGACCCCTGCTGAAAACGCGACGTCAGAAGACTGTCAATAAATGATTGGGTAGGGGGCGGTGTCACTAGTCACATTATATTTTAATAAGTAATATCTTCAATTGTTAAATTGTTGTACACTGGGCTTATTGTGTATATGAAAACTATAGCAAGCTAGCATTAGTAGCATTAGCTTACCGTCACACGTCCTCCAGCTTGTACTGTTCAGATACCGCTCCATGGTAAAGAAAAGCATTCTCACAGTATGACGCTGGCATCACCATGTTTCTCCATGGAGATGTGTTCAGGACGATGTGCAGGGCTACTTTTCCAAACCACATAGTGTCACATTATGGTTTTGGGGTGGACCGAAGCGCAGACAAGAGCTAGGCAGCAGCATTTCGGATAGATCCAGAGCTTTATGCGTACAAATACCGCAGGTACTGACTAGAGTGGCGATCCAAAATTTACAAAACACACTGCAGGAACATGCGGAACTCAAAGCATGGACGAGGGTAGTAAATGAAGAGGAACCAGCAGGGAACAAAGAACACAGACCAACTAATATACAGAGAGATATGAGAGGGGAACAAAGGGCAGATAATCAAAGAAACAGAGAACAGGTGTGACCTGGACGCAGGGAGACAGAGGGAGCAGGTGAAACTAATATGAAGACAAAAACAAGAGGGAAAGGACTAATAACAATAAAGAGATACATACCTACGCAAAACTAAGGACAAAGATAAAATAACACCAAAGAAGCATAAGAAATCTAGAATAGCCAAAAACTAAAAGGTAACTGGGAAACTGGAGGAAACCCTGATTACAAAGTAAACAAACCTAAACCAACGCTAAAGGAACAAACTGAGAATGGAGCGGAGGAAACGAGGACAGGAATAAAAGTAAACAGTAACTAAAGCTAACCTATAAAGGAGGGACTGGAGAATAAAGATAAACTAGAGGAAACAAAGCTAAGAGGGACAATGAATGTAAAGGGGACTAAACTGAGTAGTTAATAACTAAAAGAGGAAAACTAATGACGAGATGAGAACACACTGGGAGGCAAAAGAAAACCAGAACTGTCAGAAAACACAAAGCAATAAACATAAATACAAAACCTCAAACAAGAAACATCTAGCAAAAACAAACACAAAACCACAAAATAAGTCCAAAATGTCACATCCTGATACATAGTGTTTTGTCTGTAGGGATAAACGTTTATTCTTGGTCACATCTGCTTAGTCCTCTTCCAAACGTTTGCTGCATCTCTCTCAGAGTTACCACTGGCCTCTTGGCTTCTCTGATTAATTCTGTCTTTGCTCAGTTTAGGTTAACCGTAGTTGTTTCACATTTGTGCCATAATTTCTCTGGTGTCTGTTTTGTGTGACCTAAACCCTGCATCATGTTTGCCAACGTTTTCTAAAGAAAACATCATAGGCCTTCAATGACCAGCTGTCTGTTAAGTAATCATTTAACCTGTGTATTCAGTTGCTTCTCTGGATTTATTGTTGGGCTTTTACAGCAAATTACTATTTAATTAATGTCGGGTCCGAATGAAAATACCTGTTAGACTGAATCATTCATGACACATGAAATGTTGAAGGACCTAAGATGTAAGGACTCTGAAGTAATGAAGAGTCTGTTGTATTCTGATTTAATTTAGTGCTATAGTCGCTCTGTTTATGATGTCTTTATGTGTTGCACTTTGTGAAAAGTGAAACTGGATTGTTATTGAACACAGCGTCGAGTCTTGGACTCATTTGTTCAAATCACGTTTCAGTCCACCTGCAAGTGTAGTTTGTAGCTGCAAATCAGATTTCACTGTAGTTCAGACCATATTAGCAAATTGGGTTGTGATGTTACTGTTAATGCCTCAAAAGTTTAGAACAGTCTGACATTTAACTTCTTTTAAAATGTACAAAGATTATTATTATTTACTTTTGTGCTACTTGTGTAGTTTTTTGTTGTTGTTTTTTGATTCATTGCATTTCTTTTTTTGTTTGTTTGTTTGTGCAGTGAAAGTCCTCACAGTGAGCCTGGAGCTCTTGATGAGATAGACAACGGGACTGGACCGAACACAAGTGATGAAGGTCAGATACAACGCAATCGATGCACTTTTAAGATCACAGCTGTGGCATTTCGAGCTTACAGAGAAAATGATGAGATATGTCTCATATTTACAGTGCCTTGCGAAAGTATTTGGCCCCCTTGAACTTTTCAACCTTTTTCCACATTTCAGGCTTCAAACATAAAGAAAAAAGTGGGGCGTGCAATATTATTCAGCCCCTTTACTTTCAGTGCAACAAACTCACTCCAGAAGTTCAGTGAGGATCTCTGAATGATCCAATGTTGTCCCAAATGACTGATGATGATAAATAGAATCCACCTGTGTGTAATCAAGTCTCCGTATAAATGCACCTGCTCTGTGATAGTCTCAGGGTTCTGTTCAAAGTGCAGAGAGCATCATGAAGACCAAGGAACACACCAGGCAGGTCCGAGATACTGTTGTGGAGAAGTTTAACGCTGGATTTGGATACAAAAAGATTTCCACTGTGCAAGCAATCATATTGAAATGGAAGGAGTATCAGACCCATGCAAATCTACCAAGATCCGGCCGTCCCTCTAAACTCTCATCTTGAACAAGGAGAAGACTGATCAGAGATGCAGCCAAGAGACCCATGATCACTCTGGATGAACTGCAGAGATCTACAGCTGAAGTGGGAGAGTCTGTCCATAGAACAACAATCAGTCGTACACTGCACAAATCTGGTCTTTAAGGAAGAGTGGCAAGAAGATATCCATAAAAAGTCTCGTTTAAAGTTTGCCACAAGCCACCTGGGAGACACACCAAACATGTGGAAGAAGGTGCTCTGGTCAGATGAAACCAAAATCCAACTGTTTGGCCACAATGCAAAACGATATGTTTGGCGTAAAAGCAGCACAGCTCATCACCCTGAACACACCATCCCCACTGTCAAACATGGTGGTGGCAGCATCATGGTTAGGGCCTGCTTTTCGTCAGCAGGGACAGGGAAGATGGTCAAAAATTAATGGGAAGATGGATGGGGCCAAATACAGGACCATTCTGGAAGAAAACCTGTTGGAGTCTGCAAGAGACCTGAGACTGAGACTTATCTTCCAACAAGACAATGATCCAAACATAAAGCCAAATCTACAATGGAATGGTTCACAAATAAACGTATCCAGGTGTTGGAATGGCCAAGTCAAGGGTGGCGCTACAAAGTATTAACGCAAGGGGGCCGAATAATATTGCACGCCCCACTTTTCAGTTTTTTATTTGTTAAAAACGTTTGACACATACAATAAATTTCATTCCACTTAACGATTGTGTCCCACTTGTTGTTGATTCTTCACAAAAATTTAGAATTTTATATCTTTATGTTTGAAGCCTGAAATGTGGCAAGAGGTTGAAAAGTTCAAGGGGGCCGAATACTTTCGCAAGGCACTGTATATATATCGAACTTCTTCTTGTTGTGGCTGTTGCAGAGTTTGAGCCGATTGAGGCCATCGCGAAGTATGACTATGTGGGCCGAACTGCCAGGGAGCTCTCCTTTAAGAAGGGAGCATCTCTGCTGCTGTACATGAGAGCATCTGAGGACTGGTGGGAGGGCCGGCACAGTGGTGTGGACGGGCTGATCCCACATCAGTACATTGTAGTGCAAGACATGTAAGTTTGATTAATTAATTCTAATTGGAATGATTTTAAAAATTTGTTTCAGTAAATTAATTTAAAAACCGTAACTTGTATTTTATAGATACATTAAACATAGTTATTATTATTTGAGCATTTATTTCTGTAAATTTTGGTGATTATGGCCTAGAGCTTAAAAAAATCCAAAATTCTGTTTCTCAGAAAATTTTAATTTTGTATTATACCAATAATTTAATATTAATATTTTGGCCTACGTTAAGTATATTAATGTTCAATACAATGTATGTATTGAATTTATACATTGTCTATTGTACATTATCTACTCTTGTTGCATGAATTACTGCATCAGTGCAACATGGCATGGAGGTGAACATTCTGCTGCTTTGCTGAGGTGTTAAGGATGCCCAGGTTGGTTTAATAGCCTTTAGTTCATCTGCATTGTTGGCTCTGATGTCTCTTATCTTCCTGTTGACAATACCCCACAGAGGTTTAATTCAGTCAAGCACATTGGACATGGTCATTACAGCAGGTATTGGTACGTTTGACAGTGCAGAGATGTAACAAGTCCTGCTGGGAACCTCAAGCAGCTTGGATTCTGTGTTTTGCCACTTTTCTGGGACCCATCCTGGGGCGGCTCCGGTTGGCGGGCTGGTTTGGGCCATGTGGACCCCTCTTTTGTACATAGCCCCGTCTCTGGAGGTGGATGGGGGTTGTTGGGAAGGGGACCACCTTCTGGGTCCGGGGGCTGGTTGCCCCTAAGGTGTACCGACATCTGGACCTGGGAGTATAGACTATGCATGGGGAGTGTGAGTGAGTGTATGACGTCCATTGTTGTTTGTCTTTACGTTGGGTGCGAGTGATTTTATGTGTATGCAAGAGGGTGGGAGTGGGTGATTGTGACTGTGACTGTGTGCCTTTTTTTCTTGTTTTTTTTTGTGACAGATTGGGTCTTGGACAGCTCCCTTTCCTGGATCAGCTTAGGCCCCGCATATTATGGGAGGCCTATTTCCTCCCCGCCACACTACCTGCCGGTGGTTGGAGTCTCTGCCCGCTGGTGTACTTGTGTTTCTCGGTGTCCGGGGCGGGTGCTTGGTGTGTGCTGGCTCACTCCCGGTGGCTGCTTGCCTCCTGGGCTCTGTTGGGCCTCTGCTTGGGGGGTGCTGTGTCCATGGCTGGATCTGCTCGGGCGTGGACGGCTGCCGGCGGGGCCTGAGGGCTCATTGCTGCGGCTTCCTGGGGCTTCTGCACTGTCGCTGCTGGGTGGTTCCCCTGGGACTCTCCACTGCTCTTCTCTGGGGGGTTGCAGTAATCCCGGCGGTGGTTCTCCTGGGGTTACTGTGCCTTGGGGAACCTTTGGATGTCTGTGGCTCGGATCTCCTCAGTGTCCGTCCAGGGACCATGAGGCAGGTCTGTGGGTCCTCACACTCGCTATTGCATATTTATGTGGAGAAACCTTGTATACAAAAGCGAATCCACACCCATACTCACAGGTGTTAAGCTTCAGGTGTTGACAGATACACAGATGTTCTATATTGGGCTGCACCTCTCACTAAGTACATTTTACATTCATAATTACCGTGTCCTATTTTGTTAAGAAAAAAAAAAAACAGCTGCAGGTGTATAAGCAAGCAGGGTGTAATAATGTATTCTCTTCATCCTTCTTTCTCTCCTCCACTCTTTCCTCCTTTTCTCCCCTTTTTCCCTTTTGCCCCATCCCTCTTTTTTGAGCTTCTTTTTTCCTTTTCATTTCAGTCTCCGTATCCGTAACAATTGAAATATTCCCAAAGAAGTTTATAATAAAGTTTATTTTATAAAAATCAAGCAGAGCTTTAAAGCATTAGCTGTGATGCTCTGCTTGTGAAAGTAAATCTGTTGGGCAGTTTCTTGGCACTCAGACAACAATTCTGAGCGATACTCTGCCGGACAGGACACGGTAAAAAAAAACAAAAAAAGAACATTCTGCAGCTTTGCTGAGGTGTTAAGGATGCCCAGGTTGGTTTAATAGCCTTTAGTTCCTCTGCATTGTTGGCTCTGATGTCTTTTATCTTCCTGTTGACAATACCCCACAGAGGTTTAATTCAGTCAAGCACATTGGACATGGTCATTACAGCAGGTATTGGTACGTTTGGCAGTGCAGAGATGTAACATGTCCTGCTGGGAACCTCAAGCAGCTTGGATTCTGTCTTTTGCCACTTTTCTGGTACCTTGATTTATAAATGAAATGCAAACTTTACTTTCATATGTAAAGAGGACTTTGGAACACTGTGAAACACTCCACTCCTTTTTCTCCTTAGTCCAGGTAAAACACTAACATATCTGGGGACAAATGGGACATATGTCAAGATACTTTTTGTGAATTGCAACTCAGCTGTTATTACCATCATTCTGAGCAAGCTAGTCACAAAATGCAGGACCTTGGCCTCAGCAGTCATTTGTGTTGGTGGATTCTGGACTTCTCAGTAAACGCGCACAGATTTTGAGACTTGGGTCCCACTCCTCAACAACCCTAAGCTCAGCACGGGGACACAACAGGGTTGTGTTCTCGGTCCGCACCTCTATGCCCTTTACACTCATAACTGCTTGCCTGTCCACCTCGCAAATCTGACCATCAAGTTAGCTGACAACACAGCTGTGGTGGCACTTATCTCAAATGGGAATCAGATTGCCTACAGAGATTAAATGAATGGACTCTCTGATTGGTGCAGTCTTAGCAACCTCTCTCTGATCTCTGTTTAGTTTTAAGTTCCTAGGGATTAATATCAGTGAAGACCTTAAATGGTATGTGAACTTAGATACTGTTATTAAAAAGCACATCAGAGACTATGCTGTCTGTTTTTATTTTATACTATTGATGTTGTCTGTGGAGAAGGAGTGACTTAAGAAAATACATGCATCAGTTGTAGCCCCTGTCTTTGTGTGGTGGTTTTTGAAGCACTTACTCTAGCCACAGTCCATACCTTGTAAATCTTCATGATACTATTGATTGGGCTTTGCTTCACGATCTTCTCTAGGCTATGGATATGCCAGGTGCATATGCATCTTTAGTAAACTACTTCTTCCCTCCACTGAACTTTCCATTTATACCCTCAGGCACAGCTCTCTGTGAACAGCCTGATCTGTTAGCAATGATCTTTAGTGGCTTACCTTATTTGTGGAGAGTGTCACTGACTGTTGGCTGGGCAACTGACAGATTAGCAGTCTTTACTGTTTGCTTAGGCCATAACATTACCGTATTAAAATTATCTTTTTATTGGTTTTGTTTAATATTTTTATTTTCTGAAAAACATAATTTGGGGTTTCCTTTGGCTTTAAACCACAATTATCAAATTGTTTATCAAATATAATTAGGTAATTTGTGTAATTCTGGAGTCTAACCTTTTGAACTCCATTAATGAAATAAATGAACTTTTTTGTGGGATTATTGTAATTTATTGAGATGGACTTGTACAGACAAGCATCTATAGCATATTTTGTTTTGTGAAAAAAACAAATCCTGCATAAACCCCATCTCTGGCATGCAGTTCTAATTTCTCTTCAAATTTTGTTTGCCGCATAAAAGAAATCACCAGGAAAAATGTTTAACTATACAAGCCTGTGTTCAAAGGGATCTTTTCTTCCACAATTTGTCTTTTCTTTTTTTTTTCTAGAAACCAAATTTTATCTCACAGCATGTAACCTAATCAAACCTACATTACAACACAAATTCAATTATGTTGTGTACATGAAGCTTTGAGTCTCATCCGTTCATTTGTATTTTAGGAATAAAGACTTACGCTGGAAATTAAATGCTCATGTGGGTTTATTATGAGTTCTTTAGGGGTTCCAAGATGAAGAAGTCTTTCAAAATTAAATAAGACTTGTGAAAACTTCACTGAAACAGAAAGTACTATTTTTATGTCTGTAACAGGGATGATGCATTCTCAGACAACGTTCAGAGGACAGAAAGTGAGACCAGCAGTGGACCTCACTATGATGACAGGAATTCATCAAGAAATGAACGTCAGTCTCCTTGCGAACAGGCTGCTGAGAGCCGTTTTGGACCTGCATTAGGAAGGTGAGGTTGTTTAAACAAGGTTTCTCCACTCTCTGTAATGTCTGGAATTTATTTTCAGTATTTTCTGTGACTTGGTAAGTATGGAAAAGACAAACTAAGAGTTTGGAAAATGTTGTTTTTCTATCCTCTCTCCCTCAAGTCCTTTCTTTCCTTCTTCTCATCCTTGTGCCTTTACTTATTTCTCTCCTTGGGTCCTTTGGTTTGGTCTTCCATCCATGTCCTTCCTTCCTTCTTTGCATTCGTCCTTCCTTGCAGTTTTTATAAATTAGGTAACATACTTAATTCTAGCCCGCTCTTTATAAGTCTCTGCCATTACTTCATAGTGAACTTAACTATTTTATATGCTAAAAGAAACAAAAAGGACTGAACGCTGCAAAGCTGGGTCTTTGTTAAAGACTGGAATTTGTACATGAAAAATGTATAGGAACCCCCGTTATAATGAATCATAATACAAGGAAAATTAAGTTCCATCTAAAGCAATTACGTTAATTTCTTCCCTTGAAATTCAATTCCATTAGGGTAAGAGTGCGATCAGACGGAGCCGCAGTTCCCCGCCACAAGAACAACGGCGCAGGCAGCCTCAGCCCCACCAGAGCTGCCAATCACCTGCCCAGGGTAATGCCTCGCCCCTGCAGCCCACACAAGATGGCCGTCAGCAGGGCCCACGCCGACAGCCCAGAGAAGCGACGCCTCACCACGTTCGGCAGCTCTGGCTCCATCAACCACCCCAACAGGAAAGCATTTGTTGATAGTCACTCTCAGCAATCATCGCCGAGCACGACCCGACACGCAAGTTTAGGGGACCACAAAGCTCTGGAGGCTGAGGCGCTCGCGGAGGTGAGGGCTGCAACAAGTTATCGAATTGCAGTTGAGTCAACTCACGCCTTCTGTTGTCCTTTTTGTTGGTTTTGGGAGGAGTGGACCACTCTGAACAAAATAGACAAGTTTAGTAGTCCTGTATGATCATGTAATACTTAAAAGCCACTGAGAAAGGTTTAATTGAACGTGTAATTGTTCTGGTCAATAGAAGCCTCATTATTTATTTGTTTAGGTAATTTTCAATCAAGTTGCTCAAAAACACTTTTTTGGGATGTGGAAATGACTGGAAAACGTCTGAAAGTTGAAAGGTTAAGGGTAATTATGAAATATTCATGTGATAAATTAGGCCCAAGGGCAAACAGTTCAGGTTTTTAACTCCTAACCTGTTAGTGTTATGTGCCTGGCATGCTTATGATGACAAACCATTTATTTCAGTCATTAAAAACGTGACTTTGGCTTGGGTGGTGGGTAGGTGGGTGGATGGATGGATTGATTGATGTATATGTGGATGAATAGGTGGATGGATAAGTTGAAAAATCTGACTGTGTACAAGATACTACATTAAATTATTTAGTTCAGTTGTACAATGGAGAAGGTTGTGTGCTGGAGCATCAGAATATTTCACATTATTCATGATCAAAAATGAGCTGTTGTACATTTTTGTATGTTGAATAGTAGAATTTTTTGAAATGTTCGTTTGCATTTAATTCAGTAAATAATACACTGTTATTTTTCTAAATTTCATCTTAGCCTTTTGCCTTTAGCAGTTCACAACAAAACAAGATAGGAAAATAGTAACTTCAAGTGTGATTTATTGATTTTCTGAAACTAAACATTGTTTCTCTTTTTGTTAGGACATAGAAAAAACCATGAATACAGCCCTGCATGAATTGCGAGAGCTAGAGAGGCAGAATGTAGCCAAACATGCCCCCGATGTTGTCCTCGACACCCTGGAGCCCCTCAAACACCCTGGTGTCACCCAGGAAATATCTGCCAGTCCCCTGCACACCATGCTGATAAGGGATCCAGACGCAGCCCAGCGACGTAGCAGCAGCAGCTCCTCCTCCGAGACCATGATAACTTTCAAACCGTCCCTGTCTGCACGCAGACCAAGCGCACCTTTAAGGCCCCCGCCTGTCAGGCCAGTGCGACCGGCTCCAGTGATCGGACCTGGCCAGGGACCACACCGCTCCAGCAGCTCCAGCTCTTCTGGTCTGGGCAGCCCGGGCATTACCCCCACTGAAAGGGTCTTTCCTAAAGCGCCCTCCCCATCCCCATCCACATCCTCTTCATCCTCAGACAAACAGGGTAACATGTAGCTCCAGTCTGCCAGCTGTCGGGAACAATGTGGATGCTAATTGATCTTATCAGTACACCCCTACAGGTCTTTACTTCAATAATAATGACACCCAGTATGTCTGTATATTTACCACTAATATTGTATAAGGTACGATGGGTGCTTCCTGTTTCTGCCCGCACCTACTGGGAGCAAGTTACTGTTCTGTTTAACAGTTATTGTATTACACAGAGATAGGAATTAAAACTATAGAAATTATTTAATAGACTTATACAAAACTGGAATAAAGAAACGCACTGGAGAATATTTCTGTTTGCTAAGATATGAAACATCTCACTGAAACAATATTAGATTACACAGATGCTGTAAGCTTGTGCTTTGTGTCTGGTTTCCAACTCCATTACAACGAAACACTTACAGGAATACCTCACCACTTACCACGTAGACATTCAGACTGTGCTGGGGATCCGTCTTGTGTTTGAATGTTTCCTTCAGAGCCATTTATGTTGATGGAGAGAGGTTACCCACTCTGGAACAATATAAGACAACATGGCTGAAGGACCATATCCACTGCCTCTATCTGCATTTCTTCTGGTGAACATTAAATGTTGGCTCCGTGGAAATTAGAACTGTGTTATATTTGCTTTGACAATAGCCTCAAACCATATGGTATTTGGATATGATACACATTCCAATATGTTAAGTTTTTTAAAAGTCTGGGAAATGCTGCAGGTCCTAGTGAAACTCATGGAAGCACAGGGATTTGACTGGCACTGAATTGCCAACTAAAGCACAAATGTGAAAAAATTGATCCAAGCCCCATTGTGATCCAAGTTTGTGGTTCTGCTTTACTTTACAGGCAGCATCAGCAAAATCAGTACCAGTGATCTATCTCATTGAGCCATTTCTTGATTTCCTGATATTTGATAAATACAGTGGTTTGCAAAAGTGTTCCCCTTATACTTTTTCACATTTTTTGTAGTTACAACCGCATACTTCATTGTATTTAATTGGGAATTGTTGTAATAGACCAACACAAAGTTTTTCTTTATTGTGAAGTGGAGGGACAATTATACATGTTTTTCAAAATTTTGTACAAATAAAAATCTGAAAAGTGTTGCATACATTTGCTAGTTTCTCAGAGTCAGTGCTTTGTCAAACCACCTATTGCTGCAGTTATAGCTGCAAGTCTTTTGTGATATGTCTCTTCCTGCTTTGCACATTCATCTTGGCAAAATGCCCTGAGCTTAATCAGATTGGTAGGATATAGTCTTTAAACAGACATTTTCAGGTTTTTCAACAGATTCTAAATTGAACTTGGATGTAGAAGATGAATGGTGCATTCTGTCCCATCTAAACCATTGTATTGTGACTCTTGCTTCATGTTTAGGGTTATTGTCTTGCTGTAATATGAACCTCGGTGTCAGGCTAAAGTCCTTTTCACCCTCTAAGATGGTGGTTCTTAAACCTGGTTGGCAGAGCCTACTATTTTTCATGTTTTACATGTATCTCTGTTCCAGCCCACCCGATTGCAATTGATTTCATTATGTCCTCAGCATGCCATAAGGTCCTGCAGAAGTTTGCTAATCACCCGGTCAGGTGTGCGGCAGCAGGAAAACACCTTCACGCAGGACAGTGGATCCTGAGGACCAGAGCTGAGAACTACTTCTTTAAAGCTATGTTCACACTTCAGTCAAATGCAGCCCAAATCCAATTTTTTTTTTTTTTGTGACCCATATCGACTTTTTCATGTCAGTCTGAATGACTCAATTCCATTTTTTTTCCCGTCAAAAAAATCTTAATTGTACTAAACCTTTGTACTAAATCACATACATATCCGACAGTTTTCAAAGTATCTGCAGTCTGAACGATCATTTCGCCTTTCATTCGACTTTTATGTTGTTGTCTGGTCATTGTTGGCTCCGACTATGCATCCACACAGACTTCTCTACAGACGTAGCAGTCTCTGCTACACTAAAGGCCATTGTTAGGATTTATGCACATTTTTTCTTACCTTTCTCCGTCTTGTTATGACGTGGCCATCATATTGTCGGCTTCCATTGCTCAACAACTTAAAAAATGATACACAGACAACAACATCCAATTTTCCTTCCGTAAAAAGTGTGCTGCTGCATGACGTCAGCATTCTCCTTTTAGCTTTTTTTCAACAATGGCTTTTTCTTGTACTCCATTGAGGCCAGATTTGTCGAGGGCAAGGCTAACAGATTGTTATGTTGACTGATTGGAACTCTTTGACCTCTCCAGAGTTACCATGGGCCTCTTGGCTTCTCGGCTTAACGCTTTACTTGTTTGGCTTAGCATATCTAGATGATGGATTGAATAGTGCTTCTTGAACAAGTCAAAGCTTTGGATATTGCTTTATAACCTAATCTTACTTCTCTACAACCTTGTATGTGACCCATCTGCTGTTACCTTGGTCTTCTTGTTGCTGTTTGTTTATTAGGCTTTCACAGAGTTTAAATGACACACAAATTATATTTTCTAAGTTGTTGGTTTTGAAGGCTGTTGATAGCACAGGATTTTATTAAGGGATACCAGGGTAAAATGAACTGAATAGAAAAATACACACATTTCAGTGTGTTGGTTAATTACATAATATTTTATTTAAATACTCTAATTTGTGGTTGCAATGTGACATGTTGTAAAAAGGTTCAAGGGGTAATACTTTTGCAATGGACATCAAAGTGTGTTTGTAAAGCTGCTTCTTCTTAGGTCTTATAAAAAAAAGACAAAAGACAGTATCATCTCATCCTTCTGCTTCATTCCATTCGCTTCATTCTCATCAGTTTCAGAACATTCCAGATGGTGGCAATATAGACCAAGCTACAATAAAACACAAGACATGGACAGCTGGCATAATTTTCTAGCTTTCATTATCATATCTGTAACAAAACATATGAAGTCAAAGATTTGTTTTATTAAATTAAACTATATTGCTATCTCTTTTTACAACATCATTAGCTGTATTTCTTCTGAAAGCAAGTATGACACTTGCACAATTCAGTTGACTAAAGCACTAATAAACAGTACATGGAGCTGAGCTGCATTCGTTGGTTCTGTGTCTTCAATCTGAAGCTGTTCTAGAGACAAACTTGTCTAGGTTGTACATGGTCACTGCACCCTGTGTGGGTGTTGGTTGCTCTTTGTAACATCTGTCATCTGTTACTCCCTCCTCCAGGGGTCGATTGACATATCTTTAAAGCGTAAAAGGTACACACATTGGAATTAATTTACCTGTACTGCTAAAGAATGCTTGTAAATATAACATTGTATCATAGGAACAGGATATATGTATATATATATATGTGTAATGCGTAGATTTTTTTGTAATTCCAATCATTGCACAAATATTAGCTGAACAATAAACGGAAAAAGTCTCAGAAACATCAATAAAGGCTCTTGTCTGTCTTGTAGCTTTGGTATTTGTAATATTATATTATATTAAGTTTCTATGTGTGTGCACGGTGGTGCAGTTGGTAGCACTGTTGCCTTGCAGCAAGAAGGTCCTGGGTTCGATTCCCGACCGGGGGTCTTTCTGCATGGAGTTTGCATGTTCTCCCTGTGCATGTGTGGGTTCTCACCGGGTACTCCGGCTTCCTCCCACAGTCCAAAGACATGCCTGTTAGGTTAATTGGTAGCTCTAAATTGCCCTTAGGTGTATGAATGAGTGTGTGCATGGTTGTTTGTGTGTTGCCCTGTGATGGACTGGTGACCTGTCCAGGGTGTACCCTGCCTCTCGCCCATAGACTGCTGGAGATAGGCACCAGCTACCCTGTGACCCACTATGGAATAAGCGGTAGAAAATGACTGACTGACTGACTGTGTGTTAATATTGTTTTAAAAAATAAATTTATTATCCCCTAATAGTACAGCACAGTTCATATGTGTTTAATTTAAATGGGTTTTTAGTGCCAGCCGCCGGCCAATACAGATTTCACAAGCATTACGTTAAAAGAATGATGCCATTCCAAACTCACATGGATTTTCTGGAATTTATAATTTTGTATCTTTTAACTATAACGAAGGAAAACTATTGAACTGGTTCATAATTAGTTGAGGTTTATTTTAGTACATTAAGTTACCCTTAGATGCCTGCTGGATAGAGGCATTGTCAATGATTAAGTGATTGAATAATCTTAAAAGTTTTAATTGTGTCGAGTGTATTTTACAGGGATCCTACACAGTCTTGAAAAATCTGGAAAAGTTAGAAATTTTTCTTTTACCATTTTCCAAGGACATGAGACAAAAAGTTATGATAATTAATGCAAAATTTTTTTACATTGATTTTTATTTAAATTACACAAGTTTATCTTTGGTTTGCTGCATCATACCTTGATTTTTTACATTTTACACATCAGTATTTCGGTTTTTGACTTACTGATTGAATGCACACTAATACGAAAATGAAATTTCACAGCTTTTTGGACTTTAGACAACTTCACAGACTTGTGGCTGTTTAACTGGGTCTGATTATAAAGCCAAGCAACAAACTAAAACTGCAATTTTTTTAGTTTTACCAATAAAACGTTCAGACATTCTGTTTAAAAGAGTTGGCATTTATTATATAATATTCCAATAATTTGGCAATTACAAGAATTACAAATTTTGAAATAAAGCTGGTGTAAGTTGGTCCAGATGCCCACAGAACAGTGGAACTGCATTATGAAGTTCTGAGTTGTTTATGTGTGGGACCGAGTACATGTAAATGTACTATTCATGCACTTCAGATTAAAATTCTTATACTCAAAATAACATTTTACAACATTTTGTCCATAATGTTAGAAAATTATATGTTCCTAATCTGATATAAGGCAGTTTTAGTAATATTAGCGGAATATTTTGAAAAGCTTAAGTCAGAATCTAAAACCACCCAGAGGTTCCTGGCCTCATGGGTGCAGAACCTGAAGAATGAAGAATCCGAATAATGGGGTCTCTCTAGGCCTTGGGACCAAAACTAACACTGCTGTTTTGTTTAACAGTAAAAAAGTTATTAGACATCCAGAGCTTAATATCACAAAGACAGGGTTCTCTATGGGTTCATAGAGAAATAAATTTGAGAATCATCTTCATAGAAATGAAAAGAGATATTATAGTTGTGAATAACTTGACCAAATGTTAAGGTATAAATGGAAAATAGCAGTGGACCAAGGAAAGATCCTTGAGGAACAGGTGAGCTTTACAAAACTAGAGAAATTACAGTCAATTATGACAGAGAAAAAGGTATAATTTAAATTAGATTTAAACCAATTCAGAGCAGTCTTACTCCCATAGAATATTGAAGACAATTAACTAGAATGCCATTATCAACTGTGTCAAATGCTGCTGAAAGGTCCAACAAAACCAAGACCGAACAGCAGCCATCATCTGAGTTCATCCTAGTGTTACTTATAACCATTAGAAGTGCAGTTTCTGTACCGTGGTGCCTTTGGAAACCAGACTGCATTGTGTAGACACCTGCACCTGCTTTTTATGTTTCTTCTTCCTTCAAACAAGGCAGTAAAGCCCCAGAAGGTCTCATGATTAATTAGAAAAAATGAAAATAAGGCAGAAAGAAAGTTATTTCACCTATTTTGCTTCACCATTATTTTTCCCCTCTTAGAGGGCAAGTACAGTTAACTTTCAGATTTTTAAAACATGACACAGGACAATTTTCCTATGGTATGTTATGTCAAATCTATACATGAAAGGTAAAGTTCCAAGTTTATATGTTGAACAAAAATCAAGTAAAAAAAATCTCAGGTCTAATTGCACAAGTGGTATACTCTGATTAGATTTTACACCAAAAGATACACTATCTTTTCTGATCTACAGCTGTTTACCTCCCCTTTCTGGTCACTGTTTTGGAAATGCATTGTAGAAAACCTTTCAGCAGCACCACAGTCTGTGCTCTGAAACAGCGTGGCTATGTAAACATAACACAATGAACCATTTTATGTTTGATTTCCTCTTCAAAAACAAAAACTGGCTGGTGTTACCTTACCAAGATCACTTTAATAGTTCTTTTTTGTTTATGTTTTTTCATGGCCAGCCCCCAGGTTTAGCTTTTAATTAATTTAGGGTTATTTATTGGGATTTAAGTGAGAATGTAATACAATTAGTACCTGGAAACAGGCCCAAAAGGCTCAGGGAAGAGGGGACAGAGTACTTTTACATCAGCATCCAACTCTCCAGCTAAGGCCTCTATGTTCAAATGGCCTTTTCATTAGTGCTGTGATATAATTAGTAAGGTCAGCAGTTTTGAAGCCAATATAAGGTGAAGACTTTAATATTACAAAACAGTGTAAAACCTGGTTCTGAAGAGAATTGTGTAAGTGCATATGCATTGGAGCAGTGATTTTGGTAATATGTTATAATTTACATGCAATATACAGTGCTTTGCAGAAGTATTCATACCTATGAAGTCTTTTCACATTTTGTCATGTTACAACCACAAACCATAATGTTTTATTAAGATTATTCTATGACAGACCAACACAAAGTAGTACATAGATGTGAAGTAAAAGTTAAAGATAACTAGTTTTCTTTTTTCTATAGAAATAAAAAATCTTGAAAGAGTGACATGCATTTGCGACCCAGAGATCCTTGCAGAACTACCTTTCATGCAGTTACACCGGCAAGACTTTTGCGGTTGGTCAGTGCTAGATATGCACACCTGGGAACTAAAATCTCAAGCTTAGATAGGATGGATAACATCTGGGAAGATCAATTTGCATGTGTCACCAAAGATTTTCAGTTGGATTTGGGTCATGTTTCCCCATGGGGATGGTTTGTTCAAGGTGGACTGTACATCTCTGATGCTCCTCCAGAGTTACCACGGGCCTCTTGGCTTCATCTCTGACTAACATTCACCCTGCCAGGTTGGTTAATTTAGGTGGATGACAGGTTCTTGGTAGGTATGCATTTTCTGAGTTCTTTTGCCTTGCTTTCAGTCGCCTATTAACTCTGTAGGTATTCACAAATAATTAATATATTATTTTTCTGTGGAAGATCTGAAAAACAAAAATTAGTTACTAATATTTCCTTTGCAGTTCTCATGTGCATGAAAAGATAGTAACAGATAGTGAAAGTTAAACTTCCTGAAAGGTTTTGTTTTAGCAATGTAAAATATTTAAATTGTAGTGAACTAGTGTTTGGCAGTGAGCGGAGATGGTTTCACTCCCTTTATAAACATTTTCATCTCTCAGAAGGAAGGATTACACATATGATTATGTGATTTAAGATTAGATCCATCTCTTAGTGCGCTACCAGTCGGCTCTGTGGAAGTCTATGCAAGTCTTTTATCATTTTTTTTTCTCTCTTCTTTTAGTTATATGTCGTGTTGTTGTTTTCTTGTGGACCATGAGTCTGTTGAATAAAGTAATCATTCTTTAGACTTTGATTTTTTTCTGGTTATTGATTTTTGGTGACCCATTTAATCATCTGACTGTAAAATATATGTATATATATATTTATATATATATATATATATATACTATAAAAGGTCATATACTACCCCCAGAGCACAGACGATATAAAATGCAACATTTCTCTTTGCAGTTTGAAATTACATGCTTCATAATACATTACAGTAAAACTAAATTTTTTAGGCAGGGCCAATCAGCTTCCTGCATACATAAAACAAGGCAGGATTTAGAAGTACATTTTGATTGAAAATTATGATAGAATTTAGAAATGGTTTTCATTATGCATTGTTTTGTTTAGTTTTATAAACATACTTACTTACTATTCATGTTATTTAGTTTTGTCAAGTCTTTTTTTTCCCACAGTTACTGAATGTTTAGTTACCCCAACAGTTTCTCTACAATCTGACTATCCACAATGTGCTCTCTAATTGGGTCAGTCATGTTTGGTTTGTAAAGTTAAAGGTTTTGATTTAAGCTCAGGCTGCTTAAAACCGAGAACTGTATTATTTGAGTAAAACATTTTTCCATTTTTTTCCTTACCTTTAAAAAATGTAAACACCAGGGAGTTGATTAAATAAGGAATATGTTAACCAACGTAAATCACAAATTTCTGCCTAAGAGAGGAGCTATGACCAAAAAACCTGTCTGGTTTTAGTGGTGACAACATTGTATAAAGCTGAAGTTTGTCAGACAGATGCCTTGTTTAGTCGTCTGTTTGATGTTTCTTGAGAATTCCCAGGTGGCCATATGGAAAGACACCAGCTAGACATGCCAGGTTAGGATGAGTCTCAATCTTTTAACCACTGTTTGTAAATAAATAACAGCCTCTGAAGGAAAAGGTTATTGAAGGGGACCCGAAACACAGCAGAGAGGGATGAGTAAGGAATGAATAAGCTTAGGGCCACCTTCCTAAAAAGTACTTTGATAATTGTACTTACGTTGCTACAGTTTCAACTTATACTCTAACTGTAAATTATGGGATAAATTGACTCAAACTTATTTACAATTAAAACATTACTGATAAAGATATATTGGGGTACATGTTATGAAGAGGAGAGAAACCTTTGGGGAAAACTTGCCGCAACTAGTCGAACCGTGAATTCTCCTCACTACCAGAAAATACTAATGGAGAATATCTGGCTCACTGTTTTATGACCTTAAGCTCATTTAGGTGTAAAAGTCAAGCAAAAACAGAACAAACCTCGAAAGACGCAAATATTTTTTCATGGCCCTGCAAATAAAAAAATACAAATCAAATCAAATTACAGTAAGTTGGTATGTAATTAAAAGTAAACACAATTATGTAAAAAATTAAATAAAATCTAAATTTAAATTAAACTTTCCATCCACATACTATGCATAATTTAACTAAAGAGAATGCAATAACTTTACATATCACCCAAATATTTCTTCCTGAATTTGGCTTATTTTATTCATAATCAGACAAGCAGCATGAAAAAAACTCAGCATTTCTCAGAAAAGGAAATTAGACATCTAAAGTCATAAGCAAACAAAGGATTACAACTGAACTGTTGAAAAGATTAAACATATTATTTTAAATGCTTGTGAAACAATAAACAGAAGTGTTGCTTCCTTTAGATTTTATTATGTATTCTCAAAAGACTAAGATCTGATATCCATTAAAAAGATGTTTCTATTCACAATAAATGTTGAGATTAATGATGTCCTTGAACAAGATGGAATTTAAAAACAACATTGTTTACACAAATAATTTGTCAAGGTTGCTTGCAAACTAATAGCTCCTATTATAAACTGAAGCGTTCTATGTTTGTGGCAGATTAGGTCTCAGTCAGTGTTAGTGAAAGGGAGCGTTTGTTGCTGATGCATGTAATTTGCACATTTTCCTGCTGCTCACTTGATTGATTTGAGTAGATTGAAATCATCAATTTACTTCTCAGTATGGCTTTTTCTGGCCATCTTTTATGCAAATAATTGATAAGATCATTATCAGAACTCCACTGACAGCTATAGGACGTTGGACTGAAATGTGCACTAATATGGCTCAGTCTTAGTTATGCAGACTAAATTAAACTAATTTTCTTGAGACATTTTATCTTTTTAGAAGATTTGAATACCAAAGAAAATGTGGTGGTAATTAAAAAAATACATTATTGATGACTATTTACTAAATAACTTCCTTTTATAAACTGCATTTCCTCAGTTTACTTAATTTTATCAAAAATAATCCATAAACAATTCATTTCTTACTTGAGCTAAATTCCTTTCTTGCAACTTTTGCAACCAGAAACAATGCCAAATTTGAAACATTTTCTTTTACGCAGTAAAAAGTGTCACAACACGTAAAAAGTCCAACACTAGACTAGTTTAAGACAGCTCAATGGTCTGCAGGATCTCCAAAAATGTCTGAATGTTGCTGAATTGAAGCAAATCTGAAAAATCTCATCAAAGTGTGAAGATATGATCTAACTGCTTTCTTTGCACAGTACTTGAAATAATTGAAATAATCTGAGATTTCTGCACCTTCACCATCAGTTTTAGCCACATGTCTATTTCTTCGTCTTCCTCCTTCTCCTCCTCCACCTCACAACATTGTCATCGATATATTGAATGCGCATTTATAACAATAAAAAAATTTGCATTTTTAATCAAACTGGAGCATGAGAAACTCACAACTTCCCTAATTCTTCTAGAATCCAACCTATCTACGCAAATGGGAGGTGTCCGCCAACGTCACTTCCTCTCAGGTAGGAGCTATACCACTGGCAATGCTGCACATACCTATATCTGTAAAATGAGTTTGAGCATGGCTTTTTTTTTCTTGTCTGATGACCAGGCGACTATCTGGTGCACAGAGGCAACATCTCATGGATAAGGCACTACTGCTGCTACCACACTTTTTCACACAGCACCAGAGACCCAGAAATGCTAATCACCGAGATCTCATTGCTAATGCTTTTGTTCATTTTCAGAACAACATTTCACATAATGGGGAGTCCCTAGAATAGCCACAATACCTCTCCAAGATCCGGCATATACCATCCACATTCTATCAAATTCTTATTGTGGTGGGGTCTAAATTATTAAATGCCAAATTTAATAAATTGTACCTATTATACTGAAATGAAATCTCTCCAATGTACAGTCTGCAAATATATGTGTCTATATACAGTCATATTCACTAAATTATAATATACTTTTTCCTGAGGCTCATTTGTTAGATTAAAAGTACCTTTTAAAAATAATAACCTTTAAGCAGGTATTTAACTTTTTTTCTCTAAGCCCACATATCTATCTTAAAATGTTATTGGTCTGATTTAATATTCTAATCTTAAATGCTGTGTTGTCATTGTGAGCGGAAAATCATCATAATTAACAGATAAAAAGGCTTGAAAACATCAGTCTGTCTTTCACTTAGTGAATTACAGGGGTTGGAGAATGAAACTGAAACACCTGGTTTTAGACCACAATAATTTATTAGTATGGTGTAGGGCCTCCTTTTGCGGCCAATACAGCGTCAATTCGTCTTGGGAATGACATATACAAGTCCTGCACAGTGGTCAGAGGGATTTTAAGCCATTCTTCTTGCAGGATAGTGGACAGGTCACTACGTGATACTGGTGGAGGAAAACGTTTCCTGACTCGCTCCTCCAAAACACCCCAAAGTAGCTCAATAATATTTAGATCTGGTGACTGTGCCGGCCATGGGAGATGTTCAACTTCACTTTCATGTGCATCAAACCAATCTTTCACCAGTCTTGCTGTGTGTATTGGTGCATTGTCATCCTGATACACGGCACCGCCTTCAGGATACAATGTTTGAACCATTGGATGCACATGGTCCTCAAGAATGGTTCGGTAGTCCTTGGCAGTGACACGCCCATCTAGCACAAGTATTGGGCCAAGGGAATGCCATGATATGGCAGCCCAAACCATCACTGATCCACCCCCATGCTTCACTCTGGGTATGCAACACTCTGGGTTTTATGCTTCTTTGGGCCTTCTCCGCACCGTAACTCTCCCGGATGTGGGGAAAACAGTAAAGGTGGACTCATCAGAGAACAATACATGTTTTACATTGTCCACAGCCCAAGATTTGCACTCCTTGCATCATTGAAACCGCATTTGGCATTGGCATGAGTGACCAAAGGTTTGGCTATAGCATCCCGGCCGTGTGTATTGACCCTGTGGAGCTCCTGACGGACAGTTCTGGTGGAAACAGGAGAGTTGAGGTGCACATTTAATTTTGCCGTGATTTGGGCAGCCGTGGTTTTATGTTTTTTGGATACAATCCGGGTTAGCACCCTAACATCCCTCTCTTGCGTCCACAGTTAATCCTGTTGGATGTGGTACGTCCTTCTTGGTGGTATGCTGACATTACCCTGGATACCGTGGCTCTTGATACATCACAAAGACTTGCTGTCTTGGTCACAGATGCACCAGCAAGACGTGCACCAACAATTTGTCCTCTTTTAAACTCTGGTATGTCACCCATAATGTTGTGTACATTTCAATATTTTGAGCAAAACTGTGCTCTTACCCTGCTAATTGAACCTTCACACTCTGTTCTTACTGGTGCAATGTGCAATCAATGAAGACTGGCTACCAGGCTGGTCCAATTTAGCCATGAAACCTCCCACACTAAAATGACAGGTGTTTCAGTTTCATTGTCCAACCCCTGTAGGTTAATGTAGTAAATTAACATTTCAATAATACTTTAATTTATCAAATCGTCACCTTCCTAAAATAATAGCCTAAGTAATTTTTTTGTCGAAAATGAAATTTCGACCTAAATCATCTCCTCATGATGCTAGACACCTCATGTAAAATTGTCTAAATCCTCAGTTGAGGAGGTCATGCAATTCCATGCCTGTTGTATAATGGCCTATGTCAAGAGTCTGACCTAAGCAGTTTTACAGGCTTTTCAAAGTGGCGACTGCTTCAGGAAAAACCAAAATCTACTCAGCCACTGAAGCTATTTCCATAACTCAGGGCTCATCCCCTATTGGTAAGTGATAAGGATTACCTCAATATAGGCTAGGGATTAAATATTGCATAGATATTTAGTATTTGAATTCTGTCTTACAGTCAGCATTTTGTCTACAAAGTAGCTACATTCATGAAGCTAGCATTTAGCAAGAAGTGAAAGAGCTCTGGCTCTGGAACCAGTCTCCTTGAGAGGGGTTGGACACTCTTCCACTCTGGAGTTGCCCTTGGTGAGAGGCAGTGAGCTGGGGTGGGCATACTTGTTGCCCCCCCATCTTGTCGCCTGTACATTGGGGTTCACCCCGGTGAACGAGAGTGTAGTCTCCCTCCGCCTACAGGTGGGGGGACTGGTTCTGACTGTTGTTTGTGCTTATGCACCAAATGGCAGTTCAGACTACCCACCCTTTTTTCCACCACAGGGTGTCTGGGCTCTCCCTTAGAGATAGGGTGAGAAGCTCGGTTATCCGGGAGGGACTCAGAGTAGAGCCGCTACTTCTCCACGTCGAGAGAAGCCAGTTGAGGTGGTTAGGGCATCTGGTTAGGATGCCTCGTGGACGCCTTCCTGGTGAGGTGCCTTCCCACGTCCCAACGGGAGAAGGCCCAGAGGAAGACTCAGGACACGCTGGAGGTACTATGTTTCTCGTCTGGCCTGGGAACACCTTGGGATTCCCCCGGATGAGCTGGCCCAATTGGCTGGGGAGAGGGAAGTCTGGGTCTCTCTGCTTAGGGTGCTGCCCCCGCAACCCGTCCCAGATAAGCGGAAGATAATGAATGGATGGATGAAAGAGCTCCAGAACCTGTACCATGTAACAAGTAATTGTTTTTCCTTTCTTTTTAAGAGTACTTCATCAACTATTTTTATTTTTATTTTCCACATTATATGATCTAACTGAGAAAGATATGTAGCTTAATAAAAAGGACCATAAGAAATGGCTATGTCAACACTAATCTATTGTTATTACCAATTTGGGTGAAATTCTTAATAAATATATATATTTTGAAAAGCTTTTTGTGTTTTGGCCATTATTTTAGGAAGGTGACAAAATGTTACTGTATTTAGTGTTTTTTTTTGTCACTACCATGGTAACACAAAAAATGTCTGCGAAAATTAAGTTTTTTTAATATTATAATAGACATAAAATATTTTGCACCGGGACATTTGCAAAGTAAAACTGTAGCCAGACAGCTATTTGTTTCATACAACTTTATTTTTATAGATGCTAGATTGTTTCAGGCATCGTGACAGACAACTTTCCTCGGCCCTAACAACCAATTTTCAAACCTAACCTCACTTGGCCCTCACCAACTCCAACAGGCTGTCACTTTCACGTTGTTCTAGTTTCTGTTAAAATCGATTTGCTACTTTTTTTTATCTTTAAAACTGAGAAACCACATGGACTTTTCCCATGCTGAAAAACAAAGAAAGTCTCTTGTAAAAGGTCAGCTCAGCTGGCTTTATAAGACTCTGCTTAGGTCTTTGAAGAGTTTCTGATTGCAGGGTCAGCATGTAGAGGGGGAATGGAGATACATAAATTACAGTTTCAAAGATATATGAGCAAGTTAATGCTGCCATACAAAATTTAAAAAATAAAATGTTTAGGATAAGAGGGATTATAACTTTTCTGACCCATAACATGCATAATTATATTGTATATTTTATTAAAAAATATTGTGTCAGTTAAAATGACAATATTAGTCTTATTTTTCCATCCATCCATCCATCCATCCATCCATCCATCCATCCATCCATCCATCCATCCATCCATCTATCAATCCTGTCATCCATCCGCACCCAGTGACTGATTTTTAAATGAAGTTTATAAAGTTTAAAAAAATTCAAAAACATATAAAAGCAGCTCTTGTGAAAGGAAAAAGGGGAACAACAACATCATAAAGAAATACATGTATTTCTTATTTCTTTAACTCACCACGAGGCAAAGAGGTATAACACACCATTGTACGACGTGCTGGCTTTCATCTGAAGTTATTGCAGCAGTATATCCTGGTAAGAGTTAATATACCTTTGTGACTCCGGAACTCCAACCTGCTTTGATGTAGAGAGCCACAAACTGGATGTTTTTCTGATTAGAAAATGTGAAATGAGGTGAGTGCATTACTAGTGAACTTCACATCAGGAAACATTTTGTTTGAAGAAACATAGATTACAAGAGACACACTGTGGAAAAACACTAAGAAACACCACAAGAGAACAAGGTTGTGAGATTAATAGGAAAAAGCATAATTATGTAACTTGAAATTGTGTTCTTTATTTGCAAAACACAGCTTCTTTTTAAATCATCTGACTGAAACTATCTGAAGATGCTAAAACAAAAAGTGTTAGTAAAACAGCATGAAATGAAACAGAGGGGATCAGTTGTACCTCTAGCTTTTCTTACCCCTGAAGTGGGTGAGGTGTCTGTTTCCAATCAGCAGACCGTGGCAGGATGATTCCTGGTTCTATTTGTAGCATTCAAGTGTATGCTTGATTTTATCTGCTACAACCTGGAGGTGCTGAGGTACTTGACAAACACAGGAAGTTGTCCTGTTAAATAAATCCCCAGCTGAAAATGTGTTTGTTTTTTTTTTTGTCCAATATTATGACTAGGATAACATTCTCAGATAATACTTGATGACTGGAGGCAATGGTCAACGTGCCAAAGTAATCTTTGCATGTCACAGTGATTAGTTTCTCATTCAGAGAGTCTCAGAGTCTCAGGACACGTCAGCAGTGGAACAAATGTGCTTATGGAAAAATGCAGGTCATTTCTCTCCTGAAGTAAGGATGGATCAATTTGGATTCAGAGAAAGACATTTTCCTACAGACTCTAAACCCAAAACTTTATTTCAATCTGTTTCATGTTTAAAGACTTTAAAAAGTAATTGTCACAGTGAGAAATGTTGGCCACCATTTGATACTGGACTGAGGACGGCTCCAAAAATTACTCTTCTTTCTAATAATGAAGTAATAACTATTGTGTTGTTTAAGTTTTTTATATTCTTTATATTATTTCACTTTTCACGCTCCTGACAACTTTCAGCATGCAGCTGTTTTTTATAAACAAAACTGATAAAATCACTTCACGCCACCTGACCCGACAAAAATCAGCAAACAAATGTGGAAAGCCCCTTGTGAACAGTATGGAACATTTACTGTAGGTTTTAAAGAAAAATGCTGTGCAAGTGTTTTTACAAAAAGATCAGAAAGTGAAATAAATATTTGACTGACAGTTGGAAACAGTAACTTTATCCATAACAATGTGAGCATTCACACAGCTGGGCATTACCTTTCCATAAACAGTAATAGAATGCCCTTGCTCCAGACTAAAACTGTGCTAATGGTCCAAAATTTACTTTGACAAGTCCATATTTTAACACTACAAAAATGTATTTCATCATGGTAACTTAAGAAAAAAAAATTGCCCTATTTGTAATGTCTCATTCATAAAACCATGGCTAAGAACCTACATTTCGCGTTTATGCGGTCAATAATGGCTACTGTTGAAGTTGCCAAGATGCTCGTGCATGCTCTCACTTTATGGAACCACCTTTTGCTACAGTTGCAACTGCAAGGCTTTTGGGGTATGTCTACTTTCTTTGTTGTCTCATTAGAAGGTGAATCTCTGTCCTAGTTTTAAGTCTTTGGCAGCCTCTTGCAGCTTTGCCTTATGTTTTGCTATCTATGTACTTCCAGTGATCTTCAAATTTATCTAACTTTCCTGACTGCATGTTTCAACATGGGTATGATGTGTTCGATTTAAACAACATGCTCAGAGATTGTTATTATCAGGATGAACCGGTGTCCTCATGATTTTTTAAGTGAGATTGTGTAGCAATTTTCCCTTTGAGCTTTATCCCACAGTTCAAATGATTTTAGCTGTGTTTGATGTTAAAATGGGAACATTTGGACCAGCTGCAGGTTAAATTGTCTTTGCTCTCTAGCTTTGTAAATTGGAAAAAAAAAAAGAAACAAGTATGGGGAAACATCAAAACTGCAAATTAAACTGAGCTGCACTGTTCATCCTGAACAGAAGAAGAGAAAATACAGTGGCAAACAAAATGAAAAATTACTTCATGACAGATAAGGTAGGAACAACTGAAACAAGCAACTATTGCAATGCTCAAAAGCCATGTTTCCAGTATCCGAGCTTATTAAGAAAGCCCTTGTCTGTAATAGTAACGTTGTATAATGAGCATACCAAATTTTGAAATGTATTAATACAAGTATTTTTACTCTACCTTCCAGTAGCAGCTTGTTGGATTCTGTCCATAATAAAGGATATTCAAAGTAAAACCTCAATATTTGCTCAATATTTGTTGACATCTGAAGAATTGCAGATTATTCACTTCTTTATATACTGGAGAAACATCTGCCTGGGCCTAGACCAGAAAGAAATCAAATAATTTGAATGATCCAGCTAACACATCTTTATTCATCCAGAAAGGGACCAAAAAAAGAAGCATAAGCGGAATAAAACTGTGGCAGTTCTGATTTACTGTATAATACTTGAAATGTCATTTTAATGTTAGAATTATTTATTTGGAATGATACATTTGTTTGTTTTAATATATATATATATATATATATATATTGGCATTTCCTCACTGAACTAGCTGAGCTGATCATATTTCATCTTTATTTTTTTCTCTCCTTATCTATTTGACCTTTTTTATGCTTACTTAATGCAATCATTTGGAGAGTGTGTCTGTTTTCATCCTTTGTACAGTATTCTGTGTTACTCGTGTCTGTATGAAAAGTGCTGCATAAATGAGGTTTGATCTATTGACTGATGTTTTGAGGAACAACTGACTAACTGAAAGCAATGGTAACATAATGAGGTGTTATTAAGTAACGTATTCTGTTTCGCTTCATAACACAGCAGCAGCAAATAGAAACAGAATGTATGAAGACATTAACTATCTAAAATGATGTATCACTTTGATAAAATGCATATTTTAAAATTTATCAAAGGTATGGTGACATTTATACAGAAAAAATATTAAGAAATTAAAAACTTGTGAAACAAAGGATCCCTAAAACATTCTCCTTACTTAAGTCACTGTATTTATTAAAGTGGGAAACCACCATCTATTTGAGTTGGAACAAGATTTACCAAGTACTTACTATTATTACTCTTCTTGTTCCCTTTGTAATATCTCATGTTGGCATAAAATTTGTTCTTGTTCTTCTAAGATGCCGCTCACAAAAGTAGTTTGTGTGGTCACCACAGATTGCGATTTGATATGAATAGTTTCACAAATCCTATGAGTAGTTTGAGTCTTCGCTAAATTAAACTGCTGAGAGCTTTTCTTGTATCAATTTCATGGATATCAATTTTCTGTGTTTGATATGAGATACAGATGTTGCATTGCTTTCCCACATTTGAGATGCAATGCGTCACATATGAAACAGTGAATCTTGGGATTATTTGTTTGCTTACCCTCTGCTCTTCCTGTGGAGCAGCGGTAGGCAGCCACAGAGGACGGTGCCATCAGGATACAAGAGTCTCTTGGGTGAGAGAAGCCAAGGATTGACAGACTGCACTTGTTTAGATATCAGGAGACTCTGCATTCTTGACCTTATTAAAAGTTAAACTATGAAAACAGCAGCATGAATTAACTGCTTAGGGTGCTGGATGTTCAAATTAAAGGACAATAAAACCAATCTGATAAAACATTGGCAGGTGAAGTGGCTATCATTCTTTATAATGGAGGCAACGGATCTAGAACATGCAGCAAAGCAGATGGGCAGTTTGTCTCTCAAGTTAAGAGAGCACACTGTAAAAATCTGTTCGACTTCTGTTTATTGTTTTTTATTTATTTTTTTATGGAAATTGTAGGAGCAGACTTATAGAAATGTTTAGGATCTGTTTATATTTGCTTGTTTCTTTGTGCAGGTTGTGAAGGTCCAACAAGCAGGCAGAAGGTAGGCAGGATGATAGGTAATTTGTTTGTTATAAAACTGAATTTGTAAATTATACAAATATCTTTGAGGGACAGTAGAGTAAAGCTTGAAGCAACAGGGAACCCACAGTTGGAGAACATGTCATAATGAGTGTTTTATCTGACTGAAAAGAGCACAACCACAAGGACCTGACAGCGTTTTAAACAGTTTAAAACAGGAAAACAGGTAACAGCTCTCAGACTGGATCTTACTAGGAGGGAAAGGAGACTGGTTATTGAGGTTCTGAGGAATGGAGGTAATTTTCAGGAGGAGGGTTTGAAGGTGACTTACTGAGGAAGGATGTGGTGAGCTTGGTGGGAGAGGTAAGTCTTTCCACAGTGTCAGGCAGGAGTGGAAGGAGACTCACGACAGACCTGGCGGGTTTCTGTTCTCTGATCAAACTCGTTAAACGAGAGAGGGTGCAGGAGCCCGGGGATATCCAGAATGTTTGTCTGAAAAAGAGCAGGAAAAAAACAGGGTCGAGGAGAGCGCGAACAAACAAGAATGCTAAGATCTGCACAACACGGTCAGTTACCACATAGGTGAAAACCATGAGCTGACGCCTCCCTCCAGGTTCCAGCTCCTAATATAACCCCACTGATTTCGCTCTGATCCAGAACACTTGTGAGGCAGCACCTGCCAGTCACACCCTGTAGAAAACGAAAAGACAAAGAAAAAAAAAACACAGCATGCACGCACAAACTGCACACTGACACCGTGGATATGACACAACTGTGGACATCAGAGAAGAGGAGCAGACACTGATAAACAAGAGGATCCAACAATGACTAACAGAACTGGGAAGAATATATATATTGGGACAGTGATTACTGGACATATGGAATATATGAGTAATTAAATGATTGGCAGCAGATGGGAGGCAGGAGGCTAAAAGCAGCTGTTGTAGGCTAGCCACTGGAGAACGACAGAACAAACACAAAAGTGAAACACTGGGAAGGTAAAACAAGAACTAAACAGAACCCAAAAAAAGCATAAAGGTAAACTTAAACAAGAATTACAAGAAAGCATGGAAATAATGTAGAAGAGTCTCAAAAATCCAGTACCAACATACCAAAACTAAGCCAGACAGATAATGACACAGTTATGTCGTGTTAGCGTGTTTTTTTATTCTTAAACACTGATATTTCTGAAAACCTTCCACTAATTATAACAATTTAGAAATCGGGAAATTAAATCTCTCCAACGGTCACATGGGTGTGATGGTATCAACAGTTGATAATACATTTTTATTGACTTATTTGGATAGTGAAGTACAAGTAATATTTGGAGAGCAAAAAAGATAAATGAAAAAGTCATCTGTTGCCTTTAAACTGATCAAAACATCATTCTAGGTAGGATTGGTTCTCCATATATCTTAGCATTACAAAGCTATACACAAATTATAAAACTTGGTCTTTTTTATCTTTCCATAAACCTTCATGTGCTTTGATATATTAAACGAGTAACCACAATATCTGACTCAAGAATTGTTGTTTCTTTGTATTGGAAATGTTTACATTTCCCTGGAGAATGAGAGAATTTATGGTCCTTCTCGCATAAAGGTTCAAAGAAGCATAAAAGACACATCCAAATATTTTCATGCATGTGTTACAATAACATACACCAAGTTATTTTCCAGAATTAGCCTTTTAAAAAGTCAAAACTTAGAAAGTTGTTTAGATAAAATTTTCTTCAGGCTTTGGTGTTCATAGCAGGAAATTCAGATCACGTTGGGCTCTTTCTGACAGGTCAACAAGAAAACATGAAGCAAAGTTTTTATCCAGTTTATGGAAAATCAAAAATAATAAAAACCCAAGGCATCAAAGCCAAATAAGCTTACAGTGGTAATCCTGGCCAACATGACCTACTCCTGTGTAAACATTTACAATCTGTTACGAGAATTTGGAGGCAGAAGCTTTGTAGACTTTTTCTTTGTTCCTCTTGTGTGTCGTCAAACACATCCAGCAATAGAGTAAACTGTCCTTCAGTCAAATAAAGCATACAGCATCAGTTACAGACTGACTTCAATAAGCTGACAGCAGGTGCTGTCCTCTGATCACATTAGACACGATGAGAGGACAACACCTGACTAATCTTAACTGGGCTTTCCTGGAAATACAGCAAATGGCAAAAATATTAATGGCTCCTGAACCTTTTTACATTTTGTCAAAACACCACTAACTTCAATGTGTTTTACTGAAATTTTAGTGGAAGGGAAGAGTGGAAGAGTTTTGAAGTGGAAGGGAAAATGACTGATGGCTTTCAATGTTTTACAAATAAAAATCTGCAAATTGTCACATGCATATCTAGCCAGTTCTCCTGACTCAACACTTTGCAGAACCAGCTTTCATTGCAAGTATTTCAGGGTTTGTTCCTACCAGCTTTGGATGTTTACAGATATTACCCATTCTTCTCTGCAAAAAAGCCCAAGCCCAGTCACATTGCATGGAAAGAATCTGTGAATGGCAACTTTTCAGTAACAAATTCTCCACCTGGTTTATTTCTAAACGTTCACTTGGCTATCCTTACAACACATGCTGCTACTACAGAATTACAGGCCTATATCAAACCTCCCCTTCATCAGTAATATTATTGAAAAAGCTGTGTTTCAACAGTTAAACAACTTCCTAGCAACAACCAACCGCTTCGATGTCTTCCAGTCAGGCTTGCTGCTCACCACAGTACAGAGACTGCTCTTGTCAAGGTGTTCAAAGACATCCATATAAATGCAGACTGTGGAAGAATCACAGTGCTGGTATTATTGGACCTTAGTGCAGCATTCGACACTGTTGATCACTCCATTTTATTAGAGCGCCTGGAAAACTGGGTCGGCCTTTCTGGTACAGCACTCAACTGGTTTAAATCCTACTTGAACGACACTGACTTTTTTGTGTCAGTAGGTAACTTTACATCAGAGACCACATAAATCACATGTGGCGTTCCCCAAGGGTCCATCTTAGGGCCCCTCCTATTTAATATCTACATGCTCCCCCTCACTCAGATTTTAATAAACAACAACGTAAGTTATCATAACTATGCAGAAGACACACAGCTATACGTTACGATGTCACCAGGTGACTATGAACTCATTCAAGCACTGGGTAAATGCTTAGAAGAAATCAATGCATGGATGGGCCTAAATTTTCTTCAGCTGAATCAAAACAAAACTGAAGTAATAATCTTTGGACCAAAGGAAGAGCGTTTAAAAGTTAGCACACAGCTTCAGTTAATACAGCTAGAAACCACCAGTCAGGCTCGAAACCTGGGTGTAGTGATGGACTCAGACCTGAACCTTCAGAGGCACATAAAGACAGTAACAAGGTCGGCCTTCTATCACCTAAAGAACATCTCCAGGATTAAAGGACTAATGTCTCAGCAGGACCTTGAAAAACTAATTCATGCGTTCATCTTTAGTAGAATTGATTACTGCAACGGTGTCTTCACAGGTCTGCCTAAAAAGTCGATCAGACAGCTGCAGTTGATCCAGAACGCTGCTGCCCGCGTCCTCACTAGAACTAAGAAAGTGGAGCACATCACCCTGGTTCTAAAGTCCCTACACTGGCTCCCTGTAGCTCAGAGAATAGACTTTAAAATACTTCTGTTAGTCTATAAATCACTGAATGGCTTAGCACCAAAATACATGACAGACTTGTTGTCAGTGTATCAACCACCCAGACCTCTCGGGTCATCTCGCTCAAATCTACTCTGCATACCCAGAACCAGAACCAAACATGGAGAAGCAGCTTTTAGTTCTTATGCTCCACTAATCTGGAATAAACTGCCAGAAAACTGTAAAAGCGCCAAAACCCTAAGTTGCTTTAAATCAAGATAAAAAACTTATTTGTTTAGAGTGGCCTTTGACTGTGCCATCTAGGCACAATTAGTTGCGTTTTCAGTCCAATTTTCCTTTCATTTTCTTGTCCATCATTCTATTTTCTTTATTTTATATTATTTAACTTTTTTAAATTACCTCTGTTGTTTGATTTTATCATTAGATTTGTTTTTCTGTGTCTGCATCTGTGTTTATTTGCTTTGTGACTGTATTGTAATTGTATGTACAGCGCTTTGAGTGTCTCATTGCTGAAAGGCGCTATATAAATAAACTTACCTTTCCTTACCTTACATGAATATACATTAATCTAAACAACTTCATTGCAGCTGTGGTTCTGTAGGACTGTTGTCCTGTTGGAAGGTGAATCTCCATATCAGTCTGAAGTCTTTTGCAGCTTCTGATTCACTATCTCGGCTGAAGAAAAGCATCACAGCAAAATGCTGCAATCCCGATTTGTCATTAAGGGCATGGCATGTTCAGAGGTATGTGTAATGTTAGTTATCATATATACATAATATTTTACATTTAACAAAAAAGTTTATTTTTAGTATCATATTACCATATTACATTCTACATGTCTGCTATGTCTACTACTTGCTTTGCAGCAAATATTAAACTGAATTACTTATAGTTTTTAACAATACTTGCCATTCTTCTGTAAAGGCCAGACTTGTGGAGTTGTCCTTTTAACGGATTTTTCCCACCTGAGCTGTGAATCTCTGTAGTTCCCTTATGAATACTATTGCACATCATAGTTTTTATATTTTTATTTTATTAAATAATTTAAAACCATGTGTTTCCTTTTTTCTTACATTTCCCATATTTGCTACTTTGTGTAGATCTCTCACATCAAATCCCTGTAAAATACATTATACTTTGTGGTTGTTATGTGAGAAAATGTGAGCAAGTTCAAGTAATATGAATACTTTTGCAAGCTACTGTGTTCTGGTGGCTCTAATTACGAGGTTAAGGGGGTCATGTGGGACTGGAAAATACCCCTGCTGTTTTCAGGACATTTTTCCATGTTAATGTCACCCCTTCATGCTGTTAGAACCCAGAAGAAGACATGGCAGTTTTTTAACATGTTAAATAATGAAATCTTTAATCCTCAGATTTAAACTTGGGTTCTGCATTTTAACTATGACGATAGTAGATCCTCTTGGGAGGAACAACTCTTCCATTGCAGTGTGGTTTTGATTAGCTGAGAGACTTTGGGTTGCTGTTTAGTGTCCAGATTTGTTTGTGCAGGTCTATAGGGCATAACTGGAAAAATTGATTATATTTGTTTAGTTTTGAAATGACCCCCTGCTGTGTGGGTAAGAGACTCAGCAAAAGGCAGCACACCAGAAACTAAAAATATCTTGTAGATCTGTTTATGGTGGAAAGATTGCATGCTAATTGAAGGAGATTGCATAACTCAAAGTGGGCTTTTGCTTTGATCTGACTAACAATGTTAGCCCAGGCAGGGCAAGGCATCAAAACAGCTTGTTCATGCCAAACATTAAGGCAACTTTATTTGTTTAACATCTATGAAAAATAAGTTTGAAAAATGCTTAATCTAAAACAGTTAAGATGGGTTTTTTTCTAATGGAGGCAGACATACAGCACAATATTGGTTGATGCTTTTTTTCACTGCAATATCACTAACAATTCAACACTAGCACACTGTGGGCTAAAAACATTCATATTCAAAATAATTGTATTCTTATAGAGAAAATATAAAATACCCTATTTGGATTTTACTTATGCACAACTATTGACTAATATGCACACATTTCCGTCTTTACATTCACATTGTTTTTGATAGCGTTCTTAGCCCATACATTCATGTCAAAAACTAAGAATTTTGGCAGACTTTATTTAAAAAAATACAGACAGTGGCAGTTTTTCATATGGACAATGTAGGTCATTGCCCTTTTCAACAAATGGGGTGGCACAAGCTCTTGGAAAAAAAAGGTTCGTCATGCTCCGATTGAGTTTTCTATTACTAATTTGCATGTCAAGTCAATAGGTAGGATTCCCATGTTATGTGTATTTAATAATAAATATGGCCATACATTGCAGGTGACTAATGATGATGAAGTTGGTGAAGCTTCCAAAATGTAGAAATTTATAAACCTTTTATTTTCTTTGCCCAAAAGCATGTTTGCAATGCTTGATTTTTGAAAACTTTACTGAATTTGTGAAAACAAAAATTTGGAAATTCTTAGTGTTAACAAAAAATATTTTAACAGTTTATTTTGTCTCAGTTTTGACATTGGTTTAGAAAGAAGAGTTTGTCTGGGGTGCTACTCATACAAAAACAGGCACTTTAAACAGGTCGACGAATACAAAAAAGAACAATAACCTGAGATTAAAATCTGTCATGTTTTTTACACATAGTCTTTATCAGCTTGGAGGAAATACGTGGTGCACACATTTCTAGAGAGATTTTGCCATTCCTCAGCATATTTTTCTGTGCTTCTTCCAGAAAAGCACTGCTCCACTTTTCCTTTGAAATAACCAAATGGTTTCCTGTTGGATTAAGCTCAAGCAACATATCTGAAACAGTTTTTATGTCCTTTAAAAAAACATGATTGATTTTTGCAAAAGTATTTTGCTTGTTATCATGCTTCTGTACTCCTGCAGATTTGGACTTATCAGCCACTGTTTTGTTAATTCATTGCCATTCATGGTGCATTCTTTAAATATCATCTCTCCATGCCTGCACTCATGCAGCCACAAATCATCACACTACTGCCTTTGTACAGGTCTGGGTTCCCAGAGTTCCTTTCAACTCTAAGGAGAAGAGAGCAAGGTAAGTACAACGCAAGATCATGGACAGTGAGGACACAGAACTGGTCTGTAGATCTGATTACCACTGAGTTAACAATCTGATGCCTTCTTCAGGGTTCCAATAGCCTAAGAAGGCTGCTCCTGAGTATTCCCAATGTTCCACAGCTGTGACTGGACATGCGTGTCGTACCCTGTAGGTAGAGGTAAGAGAATTTAATGAAATTCAATGAAATCAGTCAAAAAATAGGGGAAAATGTTTTAGACCTCCGGTAGTCTGGTACATTCTTGTGCACAATTTCCAGATGCCTGAAGGTTTTATGTTCATCTGTTCAAACCTTTTTAGAATGCAAAGCATGCGTCCAGCCATTATACCATTCAGGAAGGAGACAGGTTGTCTGTCCCAGAAATGAACATGCATGTTCTGGGGTTGATATGCAAATTTTACATATCAATCCCAGAACAAAAGTGGGACCTTGTGAAGAGTGGCATCATGGGGTCACCAAATCTCCCTTACCAAGAGATGAATAAGGCCTGTCTTCCTGTACCTTGTAAACTTTACTCGACATCTCTCGAGATGTGCTGCTGGAACATCATTGTAGTTTGTGGTGCAACATGCGTGAGAAATTGCATTGGTGGACTTTTCCGAGTTCTAAATTTTTTGTCTTCACTTTCGCAAACACGTTTTGAACTCATTTGCTCGTAGGCCTTTGGTGGGAATATCTACCCTGGATCTGAAATATCTGCTGGATGACATCTAGGGAAAACATGTACTTTTGTGGGAAGAAAATCTAATTTATAATAGCTATGAAGCAGTTCTCATCAAAACTAAGCTGAAAAATGGATATGTTGTTTATCCAAACAGGCATATCGACATGACAGAAGGCTGGACTTGATAACAGCTGTTCACTGATTTTCTGTGATTTTTTTTATTATCAACTGAGCCTGAAAAGCAACAAACGTGTGCCTGCAGCACAAAGGCAAAACATGTTAGATAATTTTTGCTTTAAAAGTTGCCATGACGTTCCGACAAAGTTAAAAAGCATGAAATTAAATACAAGACATATCCACAATGATTTATCTAAATAAATGCATAAAATTAAACGACTGAGCACTCAGATGAATTAAGACAACCAAGGTAACAAAAGAGGAGCCTGACAACATGTGACTAAAATTATAAATTGTTATTTTTCTTATGCAAGCAGGAGTGTTCCTGTGTTTTTTTTATTCTTCAAACGTAACCTGTGACTAACTCCAAAGTCTTTGGGTTTACATGTTTTGATAGGTTACAGGCGGAAAATTAAAACTGAAATCTTAATGAAATCCTGATGGCTTCTGTGCAGAACTGAAAAAAATGGCAATGCTTCATATTTAAACCTGGCAGGCAATGACGTGAAAACTAATTCAGCTAGGATGAACAGGATTGCATTGTATTTTTGTCTCCATTACTTAGTGTTTTGTACCATCTTTTTTCCTTAATCTATGACATTAATTGCATCATATGTCTTTAAAGGAGGACTGCATTTGCAATTTAAAGGCAAAATACAACTTCCATTCAGACAATAAATTGTTCTAACATAACCAAAAAATCTTTTGGAATAGCTGCAGTGTAATTAAAAAAGATCATGTGTGCTACATGTAAACTTTGAAATCTCACTGAAGAAGAACATCTTACTTCCTAAATATGAGTTGTAAATCAGATACTTTAGTTAAGGTTTAATAGACTCATAATGTTGGGGACGATGTCATACATCACAGTAGGTTTTATTTTTACCTCATATTCTGAGAAGAAATATGAACACAGTAATGACCATGTGTTAAATCAAACTGACTCCATTAGCCGAGTCAGACTTTTGATGAGCCAAATGATTAACTGTTTCATCTGCAAGACAAAGCCATTTTAGATTATTTCACACATTGGCCACGAGAATGTAACTTAGTTTAATACTCAAAACAGATGTGTTGTGTGTTCTGGAGGAAAATTGAGTTTACAAATGGATTTATCTAGAATATACACAAATATGCATCATAGGTTTTACATTTTATGCCTCACAAGTAATAGTTAATGTTTTTACAGGGTGTGAGATACACGTGGGAACATTTTAGATAGAAAAAGGGTTCAGAAGTTTAAACAAACAGGTATTCTAGTAAGAAATATTTTCCTCTTAACGCTGCACGTTCTGTTGTCACATTATGTCATAGATACCAGATATAATCTGCTATGTTTTCATATACTGCTAGCCCGAGCCTCCCTATGCTCACTTTTCTTTGTATCAGGCCTGCGTCCTATTAAAACATCCCATAACAGTCAAGCAGGAATTAAAAAAGCAGCAAACAGGCTACAGAATTACTTCCTTTATACAATGACAGGCGAGGAAAATTAGAAATGTAAACCAAAGGCCTTTCTTTTAAACTGCACCGAGTCACAGCTAGTCCACAGATATTTTTAAAAGATTATTTATTCTACGTATATAAACAGATACTTTTAGTAATATACAACCCAAACATTGTTTCTTTTACTCTTACAGATGTGGCTCTCTGCTAACTTTAGAGATATCCTCAGTTTTCTTAACAGTTCATCAGACTGCTAAATGCTTTGTTATTACAATAAACCTATCCACAGAATAACACATTCATGTTTTATTCTTTAATTTCATTGTTTTTGGTACACTGCCCATAATGAGATTCGTACTTCAAGATGAGGATGAGGGGGAAAATTAGGGCGTGCAGAGCTACACAGGACTTTCTCACTATAATGGCAAGCTATCAAGCCCTAGGCTTGTGCACTCTGTTCAGAAAATACACTGGAATATTAAAACTCCAGCAAGTTCCCTTTTCTTTTCCTCAGGCCAGATTAAGATCTGAACAACTCCAGAAGCATAACATGTAGTTATTTATGCCAACTTAAAATTGTGAACTAGATGCTAAGCCCAATTTTCTGAAATTTAACTTGTGAAGATTCTTAAGGCTTGGGAAATATTTGAAAATAAAATATTGGGTTCCAGCACAATAGTAGCATGATAAATGCTATTTTAATTGTATTCTTTGTTCTCCCAGGCTCAGTGGCTCTGGGTTTTTTTTCATAACATTATCTACAGTGCCCTGGAGACGCATAAAAACCTGTTGAACCTTTCGACACTCTGTCACATGACTGACCAACACATACTATGCAACTGTGAAGTGTCCAAAGAAAAATACATGGTTTACAAATGTTTTACATTTACAAATGTGAAAAGTATGATGTGCATTTGTATCCAGCTCCCTGAGTCTATTTTAAAACCATCTTTTGGGGTATTTCTGTTTCCACAGTGAGACAGAAATTTTAGATCATTCTTCTTTGCCAAATAGCTCAAGCTTAGTCAGATTGTTAAGTCTCACAAAGTCTCAATTGGATTTAGACATGAATGTGCTTTGATCTAAATCATTTCCTTGTAGCTCTTGGCCAACTGGAAGGAGAACCTCCATTCCAGTCTTAAGTATTTTGTTGACCAATTTCTTCTGATATTTTCCTGAATTTATCCTAAACCATTTCCAAAAAATTCAGACCAGCTTACTTTCATGTATTTTTCTGAAGAAAACCACACAGCATGATGATGCCACTGCCATATTTCATCATTGGGGTGGTGTGTTTAGAGTGTTAGCTTTCCACCACACATGGGGTTTTGCATGTAAGCCATGCTACATGCTACATCTTCTACAAGTTCATTGTTTCTCTTCACTGTTCTTGACAAACATGCAGAGAAGACTTCTTATATGTTTCCACAATTTAACAACGTTGCCACTCCTGAATGAAGGACAGATTTGTGAGGTGCATCATAAATGGTTGCTGGGATCCCTGCATCTCTTCCACAGTTCCAATGAGTCTCTGGTCTGCATCTTTGATCAATGCCCTCTTTTCCAGGCCTGTCATTTTAGGTGAATGGCCATGTCTAGATAGGTTTGCAGTTTTGCCTATCTTCTTTGCCAGATAGTCAAAGAAGATCTTTAAAAAGAGTTTAAATCTGTAAATTTAAACTCTTTAAATTTACAGATAGATTTAACAGTGTTCTATCAGAGAATCAAACCTTGGGATATCATTTTAGAACCAACCCCTGTTTTAAATCTTCCCCACAGTTTTATCCCTGGCCTGTCTGCTGTGTGTCTTGGTCATCATGATGCTTCTTGTTCACTATTGTTCTCTAACACACCTCTGACGTCTTCATAGAGCAGCTGTATTTATACTAAGATTGAATTACTCACATGTGGGCTCAATTTGCTCATTTGGTGACTTTTGAAGGTTATTCGTTCTGCTGGAGTTTATGTAGAGATATCAGAGTAGGTTTGTGCTTGTAATGTGACAAAACATAAAACAAATTGTGAATACTTTTGAAAAGCTCTGTATGATGTAATATATGATGCAAGATGCAAGGCATCCAAATATCAGTATCATCAAAATAATCAAAATCTTAGATTACATATTAGAAATGCAACAGGCTGAACATACTATGTGAAGACCCTAGATATAGAGACATAGAGACACTAGATTTGAAAGTCATGAAGCTAATTACCTATCTTAGAATTCAATATTAATATAGTTAATGTTGTCAAGGAACAAGAATTGGAATCTTCTCAGATAAGCAATAATCAAAACCATGATTTGGCCAGGTAAAATACCACGAAGAGGCAAAACACTCAGGCGTCGAAGTACTGGCTCGCCTCCTTCTTATAGTCCTCCAGCTGATGACAATCATGCGAAACACCTGACGACCAGCTCCTCAACTCCTCCTAACGCCCCTACTGGTGGAAGAGGGTTAGTAGCAGGCAAAAATTACCAGGATCTGACAAATGTGGGGAAAAGAATTAAACTTAAAATCAGTTTCCTCGATACATTCTGTTTGGGAGCTCTGGTACGGTGGCCGGGGGGGTACCGAAACAAATTGACATTTTAGAAAACAAATTTACATTTCAGAAAACAAATTTACATTTCAGAAAACACTTTTACATTTCAGAAAATACTTTTACATTTCAGAAAATCAACCGGAAAGGGAATGTACCAGCGCCGAGGCTGACCCGGAAGTCAGCCTAGGGGCTGCATCCTTCGAAGGCCGTATTTGTAGGCCGATTACGTTACAGCGCGGCGACGAAGGCTGTCCCAATGCATGAATCATTTCGAGCAAATGCTGTCGACAAATGTGTCCTTATTTGAAGGATGGGTCGTGAGCAGCGCCGTAGAAAGAGTAAGATTAAGTAGCACTGCCAGAGACTCCCTGCTCAGCTGAAAATCAGGCCTGGTGTCCTCCTGGTTGAAGAAGCGATCAGGACTGGGACACTCAGGTTGATCCTGCAGTAAAGGGGTCTGGTCTAGAAAAAGGAAGAATGGAGATGGAAAAACACATTATTTTTAAGGCATGCTTCTGGATATTTTAAGTGATCAAAGCAAGTAGATACCAATACACCAAAAACACTGCATTATTATATAATTATCTAAGAACAGCCAGAGGGGATCAAATACTTTATAATTCCCATCTATCTTAAAATGTAAAGTTGTTGTTTATATATATATATATATATATATAAAATATGTCGACATACATTAGCCATAAAGTTGTTATCTCTTTGTTTATTGGCTAGTTAAATCAAACATCTTTTTTACCTGAACATGATTGTCTCTGGATTGTACCTGGAATCAGAAATTATAATGCTAACTGAATTATAAATAAACTTTTAAAACATATAGCACATTTCTTCATTAAAAATTCATATCGAAAAGCTTATTTATTCTCAATCACACTCTCCAGCGATACAGTTGGATTACATAAAACTGTCCATTTATTCTGGTTAACCTTAATATCACCTGAAATGTTAAATCGATTTTCAGTAAAAATTAAAATAATAACATAAACTGTTAGAAATCACTTGTGTTAAACGTTCACTGTGATGACTGCCAGCGGGAGCTTAGTGCCGGGAGTCCGGTCAGATCTCTACCGGGCTAGCTCGCCTCACCGCCGGTAGGGCTGGCGAGGCGAGCCGGTTACTACGCCGGGAACGGAAAACTCAGAACACGTCGGAGCACGTTTGAAATTAAGCGATGTCTAGATAAATCAAGCAGATATTTCACGTCTACATAGTTATATTCCCGCACTAAAAACATTGTAGAAGTTAATTTGTGTCACAGAAAGTCTGTAAACTGATTTTAAGTTTAATTCTTTTCCCCACATTTGTCAGATCCTGGTAATTTTTGCCTGCTACTAACCCTCTTCCACCAGTAGGGGCGTTAGGAGGAGTTGAGGAGCTGGTCGTCAGGTGTTTCGCATGATTGTCATCAGCTGGAGGACTATAAGAAGGAGGCGAGCCAGTACTTCGACGCCTGAGTGTTTTGCCTCTTCATGGTATTTTACCTGGCCAAATCATGGTTTTGATTATTGCTTGTCTGAGAAGATTCTAATTCTTGTTCTTTGACTAATGTTTTGTTTTTGTCTCAGGTTGACCAAGCCTCGCTCATGTGAGATATCTGAAGGAACTTTCCAATAGTTTTTTTGGACTCTGGATTCTTGTTTTTGTTCCACTGGCAACCACACTAAAGATTGTTCTCACAGCTTCATGCAAACCCTGTCCACCCTCCTCCAAGCCTCTCAGGACTCACCTGCTACGGCAGTGCTGCAATGTAAATTTGTTTTCTGAAATGTAAAAGTGTTTTCTGAAATGTAAAAGTGTTTTCTGAAATGTAAATTTGTTTTCTAAAATGTAAATTTGTTTTCTAAAATGTAAATTTGTTTCGGTACTTGTAAAAGTGTTTTGCACCCCCCGGCCACCGTACTCTGGCTTTTGTTTGTTGAATTAAATATGTTTGCTAAATGTCATCTATAGGACTCTAGATTTTGTTTGTCTCTTGTTCAATTCCCTGTTTGTTTTTTATGACCACCCAACCCACCCTCCACCAGCAACTAGTCAGTCATTTTCTACCGCTTATTCCATAGTGGGTCGCGGGGAAGCTGGTGCCTATCTCCAGCAGTCTATGGGCGAGAGGCAGGGTAAACCCTGGACAAGTCGCCAGTCCATCACAGGGCAACACACAAACAACCACACACACATTCATTCATACACCTAAGGGCAATTTAGAGTTACCAATTAACCTAACAGGAATGTTTTTGGACAGTGGGAGGAAGCCGGAGTACCCGGTGAGAACCCACACATGCACAGGGAGAACATGCAAACTCCATGCAGAAAGACCCCTGGATGGGAATTGAACCCAGGACCTTCTTGCTGCAAGGCAACAGTGCTACCAACTGTGCCACTTTGCTAAATGTCATCTACAGGACTCTAGATTTTGTTTGTCTCTTGTGCAATTCCCTGTTTGTTTTTTATGACCACCCAACCCACCCCCCACCAGCAACTATATTTTCCTAATCTTGTCATGAAAACACCCATCCCTGAGGGACACTAGTGCTTTTGAAATAAGACACAGTGAAATTCTTCCAAATCCCCTAAATCAGAAATGTTTGTGGTTTTCCTCTGTATTCTGGGTTTGCTGTTGGGCAATGATCAGACTCTATTGTCAAATCAGCAATTATGTAACCTTAACCCCCATTAAAACCAGTGACCTAGATCAAAAATTATTTTCTTTGCTGTTTTGGATGATGTTCAAATGACATTCTGAGAAATAGTGATTGTTCTCCACTCATGTCGTTTACACTTGATTGATAGGTATTTACTGCCCATAGGATCATCTATGATGTCTATGTTTTAGTTTTGATACATTTTCGTGCTGCAAAAAACTATTGAGCTGTTTCATAAGCAGCATTCCTGTCTTTGATTGTACATTTTACTTCAGTCCATAGCCAAGCCCAATGCAAAAAAGAAAGGACACAAATCCATACAAATCAACACAAGGCTGCCCTCCAATATTTAATCATGGTTAATGTGATTTTTCCAGGTTTGTTTAGGTGCATTTTCCAAAAAATACCTTTTGTTAATCCCACTAATGACATAGCTCAGGGGATGAAGATGTGCCTGGTGAGGATTCAGATTGAAGATTTTCAGCTGTTAAGAATAAGAAAAAATGCTTGTTTTGATTATGATAAACTTTAAAACTGAACTTTTTGACACTGATTGCAGAAGAAAACAAACAAAATGATGGTTCAGAATTAATAGAAATCAGATGATAAAACTACATCTACCATCTATTTACTACCCATTGCCTTCCTATACTGTTTACTGTTTTTTCATGAAGGAAAAAAGTGAGCAGCTTACAAATGTAAAATGAGACAACACGACTAATAAAAACCATCCATTATATCTCCACTTCCACCATGTTCCGTTTTATTTGTGGATATGCTACATGACACGGTATCTCTTGCATTTCTTTGTCGTCACTGATCAAGGTCGGGTTCCTAGCACTGTCCTTTAATGTTTGCATTTAAAGATGTTCCCACATTTCATAGAATCCAAAAAGGCTTCATCATGCTTCCTCTGCCTCCAACACAAGCTATGTTGGTTCAAACCCATCTGGAATAACTTTATGAGCACAAAGAAGATTTTTGTTTGATCTCCTAACTTAGAAAGTCAAATAAAGTGCTTTTTCATGGTTTTACAAAATAAATGGTTGCGATTTCTGTTGTTTTTCTAGTTAGGTGAAAATAAATTTATAAATTATTGTAACCAAGGACTTCTGATAGTGATCCTGCATGTAGTGCCTTGCAAAATTATTCAAACGCCTTAAAAGTTTTCATATGTTGTCATATTACAACAACATGCTATATAATTAATTTGGATTTTATGTAATTTTACAAATACAAAGCCTGAAAAGTGTGGCATTCACCTCTATTTGGTCCTCCAAATGCTGTAGTATCTTTGTTCATCTAGAGATTTTTAAATTTGTTTTTCCATTATTCTTGCAAAATAGCTAAAACTCTGTAAGATTAGAAAGCCAGCATGTGGGAACTATGGTCTTCAAATGTTGCCACAGGTTCTCAGTTGGATTTATGTCTGGAGTTTGACTGGACCATTTTACCAAATGGATATGTTTTGATCTAAACCATTCCTTTGTAGCTCTGGCTGTATATGTAGGGTTGCCATCTTTTGTTGCCTCTAACAAGGTTTTCTTCTAAGATTGCCATGTATTTCTTCCCATCATCTCTGACTACCATATTAATCCTTGCTAAGAAAAGCATCTCCACAGAATGATCCTAGCAAAAACATGCTTTGACATTGGGATAGTGTGTTCAGGGTGATGCATGTGTTTGTTATCTTTTTATTATTTATTATTTTGCATATAGGCCAAAAAGTTACCTTTTGGACTCATCTGACGAGAGGAGCTTTCACGTTTTTTGAGGGTTTTTTTGTCCGCTACATGGGCTGGGCTGTAGCAAAAAGCAACCAGGACTTATTATATGACTGTCTTTCAGTATACTTTTCTTTTCCACACTATCTAAAGGTCAGATTTATGGAGTGGACAACTAGTAAATGTCCCACCTGAGCTGTGGATCTGCTGCCTCTCTGATTAATGCTCTCCTTGCCTGGCCTGTTAGATTCATGGCTATGTTTTGGTTGGTGGGCAATTGTGCCATACTCTTTCCAATGTTAAATGATGATGGTGATTCTCTAGCAAACCTCTGAGTCCTTCACAGAACAGCTGTATCTAGACAGAGGTTAAATTTACACAGAGGTGGACTATTTACTATTTAGGCAAACAGTTGCTCTGGATTGTATTTAGTGGAATCAGAGTAAATTTGTTTAAAAACAATTGTCCACCCCACTTTCAGAATCAGAATCAGAATCAGAATCAGAATCAGAAAAGCTTTATTGCCAAGTACGTTTTTGGACATACAAGGAATTTGTTTTGGCGTAGTCGGTGCAATACAGTACAAATTAAACAGTTTTCAGATATTTACTTCTGAAAACCGTTTATCATTTTCCTTCTACTTCCCAATTATGTACAAAACACAAATGAAAACATTCAAAGGGTGGGAATACTTATGCAAGTCACTGTAGAATCGATATAATAAGATGCTGCTTCGCTTATATGTGTATTATAAACTTCACTGATTTAGTTTACTCCCATTTCTTTGTCAAATACAACAATGTTGAAAGTTACTAGAAAACGGGAATCATTCATATAGTTTTGTTTCTTTACAGGGTAGCACAATTATTAAGGTTTACTCTTTCAGCTTTATGTCCAGGGGTTCATTAAGATTAGATATTTTTGCAGAGGTTTCTTTCATGGACCCTCAACCTAGCATTCTAACATTACAGTTAAATCAGATTTTCCTCTATTTCATTTGACACTGGTAAAAGTCTTGCATATTTGATGAATGCAATGTTTTTCCATCTGACAACTTTGCGATGGGTATTAAGAAAACACTGTACTCTTTAATGATGCAAAATTCTGATGCAATATAGTTTTATAAAATACATTTTAAAGTTTTGCATGTGAAACCTGTGCTTGACTGCATGTTATTTGTTTTCCTGGAACTGTGTTCAGCTGCAGAATTGTATACTTACCCCTAATAATGGAGCCAGGGGCTACTGAATAGACAGTAAACTGTTGTTGTGTAGATTTTCTTAGAACTTGGCTCATATTCCCCATATTGCTTTAAGTTGCCTCCACATGCCAAAGCACTTATCAAAAGTACGGACTGAATTATTTTTTGCAGAACAGAAATTGAGGTCAGGACTTATTCAGTGTTATTCATGAGTTTGTAATCTTTGTTGCACTAAATCTAAAAGTACAATTATTTTGGAAAACATCTGAAAGACTAAAATGTTAAAGTTCAACAGATTGAAGTTTCACATTTTTTCAGAATATGACTGCAGACCTAAACAATACAGGAATGTACTTCAGTAAACTGCAATGTCACAATGATAATTTTTCCTGTTTTGTGAATTTTTCCTGTTTTGGCTTCATCTCTGCCATCTATACAAATCGCCATGAATCGTATCCAGTCTAGCAGTTCATAGAGGAAACATTACTCATTATCTTTGCAGGCAGACGTCTCAGAAAACAGAAAGATAAACAATCCCTCAACACACGATAACACTAAACCTTTATAATATATCACATTCCAAAATTCATGATCAACATGACAAAGGAGTAGATGTTACATCCATACAGCATTTTGAACAACTTTTTCACTAGTAATAAAGAATGAGCTATTTAGCTATCTGCTACTTTCTGGAAAATTTGAATTGGGGGAAATAAAACAATGTTTTTTACAATTTCATTAAACTTTTTTTCATCCCAATAACAGTAAGGAAGGAAGAGGCAAAAAGCTTGATCTTCAGTGTATCTTTGTCAAAAGTCCTAAAGCAGTGGTACATTTGCTTAATAACTTACTTATTTATATCTATAAAAATGGACATACTGATCTGGATTAATAGACAAATGTTTTTTTTTTAACCTTCCAAAGTGTTTCTTGTTTAAACATCAGATCAAAACTGATGATACTGAATTTGTTTTGTCATTTGAAGCTACCATTAAATCAAAATCGAATTTGTTAATGAGTAGTTCAAACATAGCAGACTGAAATCATTGTTCATCCATGTCTCCACAACATAAATGCACTACCACTGTCAGTTTTGTGTTGATGTGTTGAACATTTGGAGGAAGAGGTAGGGTACTGGATGGATAGGCTATAACTTTCATTTCTGCTGTCATCTAACATTTTTGATGGGAATGTAACTTGTTTATAATCTTATTTGAGGGAATATCATTGCACTTTTTTGTGGAAAGCCAACATTTCTAATCACGTCTAAGGAAATCCATTTGAACACATCTCGGGATACGTTTTCATGACAACAGTATAAGGTTTTGATTATTTAAAATGATAATTTCGTTCTGGTCTTATTTAGAGTGAACTTTTTTGTGTCCTGATACCTGTTGAATTTGTAGAATGTGAAAGTTTCAGATATTAAACCACTTTTTGCTTTACATTATTCATGATCATATAAAAAAATACATATTTTTTTGCGGTCAGAAAGATTTTACATAGGTAGATTGTTCATTTTAATTTAAATGTATAGTACAGACCAAAAGTTTGGACACACCTTCTCATTCAAAGAGTTTTCTTTATTTTAATGACTACGAATATTGTAGCTTCACTCTGAAGGCATCAAAACTATGAACTAACACATGTGGAATTAAATACTGAACAAAAAAGTGTGAAACAACTGAAAATATGTCTTATATTCTAGGTTCTTCAAAGTAGCCACCTTTTGCTTTGATTACTGCTCCGCACACTCTTGGCATTCTGTTGATGAGCTTCAAGAGGTCGTCACCTGAAATGGTTTTCCAACAGTCTTGAAGGAGTTCCCAGAGATGCTTAGCACTTGTTGGCCCTTTTGCTTTCACTCTGCGGTCCAGCTAACCCCAAATCTGTCATGTTCTGTGTTCGGATCGGACCAAAGCGCAGACAAGAGCTTGGGAGCAGCATGTTTGTAAGTGTCTTCAGAATTTATTTCCAGAGGTATTTACAAAAACGTAGCGAGTAACTGCAGGTACTACAAGAATCCAAACAAAAACTCACATGAGAGTTCTCTGCAGGAAAATGTAGAGAAAACAGAACCAGGGATAGTGACGGAGGAACCAGCGGGGAACAAAGAACACAGACCAACTAATATACTGAGAGACATGAGAGGGAAACAAAGGGCAGACAATCAAAGAAACAAGGAACAGGTGTGACATGGATGCAGGGAAACAGAGGGAGCAGGTGAACCTAATAAGACTGAATACAAAAACCAAAATAAAAACATCTTGACAAAATAAACCACAAGAGACCATAAAACAAAAACCAAAATGTCACACCGTGTCAAAACCATCTCGATTAGGTTCAGGTCCAGTGACTGTGGAGGCCAGGTCATCTGGTGCAGCACCCCATCACTCTCCTTCTTGGTCAAATAGCCCTTACACAGCCTGGAGGTGTGTTTGGGGTCATTGTGCTGTTGAAAAATAGATGATGGTCCAACTAAACGCAAACCGGATGGAATAGCATGCCGCTGCAAGATGCTGTGGTAGCCATGCTGGTCCTTTGGTGTTTGCAGCAAGATGCTGCATATCTTCTATAAGTCTGTTGTGGAAAGTGTGATCTCTTCTGCCATCATCTGCTGGGGAAGCAGCATCAGAGCCAGGGACTTAAAAAAGCTCAACAAGCTGATACAGAAGGCTGGCTCTGTTCTGGGGACTCCTCTGGAACTTCTGGAGATCATTGTGGAAAGACGGATTCTTCATAAAATGAAGAACATTATGGAGAACCCTGAGCATCCTCTTCATGAGACTGTTGTACAACAACACAGTGTCTTCAGTCAGAGGCTTCTTCAGATCTGCTGTAAGACGGAGCGCTACAGGAGATCCTTCCTGCCCACAGCCATCAGCATCTACAATGGCTCTTTGAAGAAACCTTCATAATGAACTACAACAACATTTAATTTCCCTTTGGGATTAATAAAGTATTTTTGAATTGAATTGAATAAAGCTAAAGATTTTATATATTTAAGAAAGTGGGAGCACATATTTTTTCAATAAAGGCAGCCCAAGAATGAAGCCTTGAGGAACCCCACATATAATGTATTATCACTCAGATTGGCAATTACAGACTGGAACACTTGCAGTTTCACGTCATTTCCAACATTCAGGGAGTACAAATCTTTTTCTCTCAGTGAGTTAATATATGTAAGCTGCATGGCAAGGAGGCAGGAGCAAAAAGATAACGCAGTCATTTTTAAAGCATTAATTGCTAAAATACTTCTCATAAGCATCATGTAGTTAAAGAAAAACATTTTCAGACTGAAATCCCAGAAAATGGTTCAAAATCTTACAAGGTATAATTATATTTATGTTGCTGCATGCATGAGAAATATGCATCAAGGAGAAAAGGTTAGCGTGTCCAAAATGATCCCTAAATATGTAATAAACTCAGTAGCCATATGTTACTATGAAAAAAGCTAATCTTTTGGAGAAAGCATTTGTTTTAGTTAGCTGCATTCACATCGAGCTTCTGTTAGTCACGCTTACGTGATTTAGTTCTGCATGTGTTTTCTGAACACTTTCTACTGACACACAAGTGCTTTAGGTTAGAAACAAGGATTGTCTTCTGGTTTATGCCTGCGTCATTGCACAAAAACCACAAGACAGTTGTGCCAACACACTAGCTTGTGATGCTGTGAGATCCTGGCATGCATTTTCACAGCCACTCCCACAACTGAAGATCTCTACACTATCTACACTTTATCAAACTATTTCCACTAAAATATACCAATGAGCTATGGCTGTTTTAATATGCCGCAGTCTGAGGATTTATGTTTTTAGGAATGTGACACAACACTAATTTTCTTCCTTATTTCCATGGCAGTGCTCTCGCTAATGAGGACTCAACCAAGGTAAACATTAAAGTACCAAATTTTTTGCTGTAGAGTGCTCAGTGTAAAACTGAATTGTGAAGAGTGAAGCGTCATTACTGGCAGGTGTGGAGTTTGATTTTTAATTCTTTCTCAAGGCAGCAGGATTAGCATTTGAGGCATTTTACCCCAGAGTTTTCAAAGTGCTGAAGACAAATTGTCTGTGTGTTTCAAGGGTACTGATTAGGAGTTATGTGTTGCTATTTACGTAAACTTGTTAGGAAAGAATGAAAATAATAACGAGGTTAAAAAAAAACAGAGCATAATTTGAGAAAATAAAAAAACAGCTTAACTCAAACAGCCACTGGGTAAAATGTTAAATAAATAAGCAAGTACAAAAATACACCAATACATTCATGCGCCTAAGAAAAAATGGTCTCACAAGCCAAATCCTCCCAACCCATCTGTCAAACAAAAGAGTAATTTATTGATGAGGCTGCAGTTTACCACCGCATTACGATGAATGCAGATAGATGGGGAACTTTATTCGCAGCTCGGCATTTTTCCTTAACAATTTACTATTTAGAAGAGCAAGGTTTTAAAATATGTAAAATATGTATATTTTTCAAGGTGAAGAGTTGGGATGTTCTTAACTGACTGATTCAGTTACATTATTTCCAACTAAACTATTATAAAGAAAAGCAATAAGGCTTATAAGTTTTCGGGATCTACTCATTTAGATTGATTTACTTTGCTATTTGTTTCATTCGTTTTCATTTGGGGTCTTGCAGCAAGAAGGTCTGGGTTTAAATCCAGACCCAGGATCTTTCCCGATGGAGTTTGTATGTTCTCCCTGTGCATTATCTCTTAGTACTCCGGCCTCCTCCCTCAATCCAAAGACATGATTGTTAGGTTAATTGATCCTTTTAAATTGCCCTTAGGTGTACAGGTCCTTCTCAAAATATTAGCATATTGTGATAAAGTTCATTATTTTCCATAATGTCATGATGAAAATTTAACATTCATATATTTTAGATTCATTGCACACTAACTGAAATATTTCAGGTCTTTTATTGTCTTAATACGGATGATTTTGGCATACAGCTCATGAAAACCCAAAATTCCTATCTCACAGAATTAGCATATCATTAAAAGGGTCTCTAAACGAGCTATGAACCTAATCATCTGAATCAACGAGTTAACTCTAAACACCTGCAAAAGATTCCTGAGGCCTTTAAAACTCCCAGCCTGGTTCATCACTCAAAACCCCAATCATGGGTAAGACTGCCAACCTGACTGCTGTCCAGAAGGCCACTATTGACACCCTCAAGCAAGAGGGTAAGACACAGAAATAAATTTCTGAACGAATAGGTTGTTCCCAGAGTGCTGTATCAAGGCACCTCAGTGGGAAGTCTGTGGGAAGGAAAAAAGTGTGGCAGAAAACGCTGCACAACGAGAAGAGGTGACCGGACCCTGAGGAGGATTGTGGAGAAGGGCCGATTCCAGACCTTGGGGGACCTGCGGAAGCAGTGGACTGAGTCTGGAGTAGAAACATCCAGAGCCACCGTGCACAGGCGTGTGCAGGAAATGGGCTAGAGGTGCCTCATTCCCCAGGTCAAGCCACTTTTGAACCAGAAACAGTGGCAGAAGCGCCTGACCTGGGCTACAGAGAAGCAGCACTGGACTGTTGCTCAGTGGTCCAAAGTACTTTTTTTGGATGAGAGCAAATTCTGCATGTCATTCGGAAATCAAGGAGCCAGAGTCTGGAGGAAGACTGAGGAGAAGGAAATGCCAAAATGCCAGAAGTCCAGTGTCAAGTACCCACAGTCAGTGATGGTCTGGGGTGCTGTGTCAGCTGCTGGTGTTGGTCCACTGTGTTTTATCAAGGGCAGGGTCAATGCAGCTAGCTATCAGGAGATTTTGGAGCACTTCATGCTTCCATCTGCTGAAAAGCTTTATGGAGATGAAGATTTCATTTTTCAGCACGACCTGGCACCTGCTCACAGTGCCAAAACCACTGGTAAATGGTTTACTGACCATGGTATCGCTGTGCTCAATTGGCCTGCCAACTCTCCTGACCTGAACCCCATAGAGAATCTGTGGGATATTTTGAAGAGAACGTTGAGAGACTCAAGACCCAACACTCTGGATGAGCTAAAGGCCGCTATCGAAGCATCCTGGGCCTACATAAGACCTAAGCAGTGCAACAGGCTGATTACCTCCATAAGGTGTGAACTGAGTTTAGGTTAAGGTTAGGGTTAGGCATGCACTGGTAATGATTAGGTTTAGGGTTATTGTCAGGGCTAGGGCATAGAAAGAGTTGAAAATGACTGAAAATCAATGGAAGTCAATGGGAGTCAACACATGGTCCTCACTACATATAGCAAAACAAGAGTGTGTGTGTATATGTGTGTGTGTGTATATATGTGTGTGCGTGATGGTTTGATTTGTTCTGTGTGTCTCTGTACTGTCCTGTGATAGACTGATGACCTGTGCAGGGTTTACTTCGCCTCTTGCCCAATGACTGCTCCACCACGGTCTAGGATGGACAAGCGGGTATAGTCAGTGGAAGAGATGGATGTTTCATTTAGTCTGGGTTTAAACTCTTAGAATCCTACATCCCTTTTGTTTTTCTTGGTAGTCCATAAATTTTAAGAGAAATAAAAATGATACAAGGTTTTCATTTTTTTTTACTAATAAAAATATCAAATGTTGTGCATTTGTTTCCCACAGTCAATGAATGCGCTTTCACTTCTCTGGCGCCACCTCTGGCTGTCTGGGGCTACAGTAGAAGGTCTTGTTGCTGTCCTACTGGAAAGTGAACCTATGTCACAGTTTTAGGACATTTTAGCTTCTAACAGGGTTTCCTTCAGCTATGTCTATCTTCCCATCACGTCTGACCAGCTGTCTTCAGCCTGCTAAAGAAAGGGATCCCAATAGCATAATGATGAGACCATCAGTTTTGACAGCAGCATGGCTTGTTCACAGTCTTCCAATAATTTTCCACTACACATCACATAATGCCTTTTTTAATATATCCACCATCTTGACAGTCTTCCATAAAGCCTAGAGCCCATATTCACAAAGAATCCTAAGACTAAAAGTAGCTTCTAGTGACGTCATTCTAAGAAAAATCTTTCTCAAATTCTAAGAGTTTTCTTAGAAATGTCCCTCGGTAAGAAAAATTTTATTCACAAAGTATCTTTGTGATGGCGGAAAAACTAAAAGGAGAGATATTCTCCGTATAATGAGCAACAGTGAATTAATAAATGCTACTAGCTTGACCGCGCAGGTATCCACTCCCTAAACAGTCGAGTAAATAAGCGCATACACTTCTATAATAATCATTCAGTCATTAATATAGAGATAATATTAAGTTAATCATTAGACTTAGGCAAAATTAAATAGTTTAAGTGCAGGGCAGATTTAAGGTGAAACCTAGTAAGGTAATATTAGGAAGGATAAATAAATAATGAAAACAATAATAAGTAACCATGAATAAAAAGCGAACAAAATTACAAACAATATAGTACAGAATTATTTAAATATTTACAGATGGTAAAATGCTTTCAAAAAATAAATTGGAAAAAACTTGGAAAAACTCAAAAATAAATATATATACATTAATAAAAACACTAGACAACAGTACATCAATCTAAGCACTATAAACATAGAAGGAAGATGTAAATGAGGTGAATAAATATTTGCTGTATTGTACATGATGATGTCAGCTGCCTAATTGGTCATCTACAACGCTCCAACATCTGTGGAGCTGTGAAGTTCTCTGGAGTGCTGCTATCTCCTTTTTAGCTTCTAAATGCAGCAGGTACCAGAGCTCCTCACATTCCAGGCTGGTGCTGAAAGCAGAGGGAACGACCCATTGATCTGCTCTGTGATCCCAGGACACAGTCTACCTCTTTTCCACCAGCAGGCTCTGCTCCTCTGTTCAATTCGGTTCTCTCCACCTTTTTTTTATGTTTTGTTTTGATCATTTTACCAAACTAAACCTCTTTAGAAAAGGAGATCACAGTAAAATGCTAAATTTTGATATTAATATGAAATTAATTAACATTATATAGATATGAAAACAACCAGCAGGGTGAGTAAACATAATAATAAGTAAATCAAAATAAAGATGAGCATGTATATAAGCTATGTTCAAACATGTTGGTGCTGTGTGACAATTAATTAATACTTGCTAAGTTTTATCATCATGATTTATACATTTATTAATCCAGTCTAAATTCTATCATCGGTTCATTTTTCTCCATTGATTACTAGGAGCGCATTTGTTTGTTTTTTGTTTTGGTGTTTTTCAACAACCAATCACAGCTCTTGGAAGACAGCGTCACACCTAGCAACGGGGTCAACCACACCTCCACACTAAGATAGGAATTTCTGTGGTCTCCTTGCAAAGAGTCGCTCTCAGCACTGAAGTGAATCCCTCTTAAGCTAGGACTCTTAGCCAATAATTTTTAGGTTAGGTTAGGAGCTCTCTGAGAGAACTCTGATAGTCTTTGTGAATACGGGCCCAGATTTATGAAAAGTACAAATATTAGTTGCCCTGTGAATTTATTCTCCCACCTGAGCTATGGACTTTCGTAGCTCCTCCAGGGTCACCATTGGTTTCTTTTCTGCTCTGATTACCAGGTTTCATTTTCAATTCCACATCACAATTATGTGCTACTTTTTGTGGTTAATCACATGAAATCCCAGTAAATAATTTGCAAGTCTGTGGTTGTTATGTGAAAACATGTAAACAAGTTACTTTTGCCAGGGGTTGTATGTCTGCCTTTTTGACCAGAAACTCTTTATACCCTACCTTACATTCAGTTATCATAAGTCAGAGGTTCTTCTCTTTGCCCCACTGAAATAGTTCAGACATATTACTTGAAATTATGAAAATCCTTCAGTGTCACCATATTATAATATTTTTTACTTGTTTTTTCAATATTTTAAAAATGAAATATTTATTTCAAACACTGTGTCCTAGAAATTTCTGCACTCTTTTATCCACTCTCATCTTGAATTCCCTGGTAAAGCTTTCTCCACAGCACCCAGATGGGTTGAAAGTGCTGCAGCTCATGCTACTTCTGAGGAGAAAAATGTACAAACAAACAGCAAAATAAAAGGACAGAGAAGAACAAAGGTCTTGGAGATAAGGAGGTGTGAGCGGTTTGTGCCCTCTTTGCTTCAGATTGCAGCTATCCATATGGCAGAATCTAATTACAGCCCTCAGTCACAAGCAAAGCACACTTAGAAATGGCAGAGAAAGAAAGAAATGAAGTTCTCCCAGAAAGCGATGTTCAGATTTTAACAGACGAGGAACAGAAGCGCTGTCACCTCACTGTGTCAGAGGAATCACATTTGGGATGTCATTACTAAATCATTAAATGCTGCAGGTGTTTTTAAAAGCTCAGCCTGACTGTAGGTGATTCAGACTGTAAGTGATTGCTTCATGATTCATCACTGTTTTTATCCTAATCACTCAAAGACTAGCACGTTTAAATCGTTTGAAACTTTGTAATCACTGACCATATTGAAATTCATTTTTGGTACATTTTGAACATTTTATACATCCCTTTTGTCTTAATTTAATTTGTGTGGCTGTCATTGCATTCTGTTGTGGTCACTGAATAAATTAAATAGAGCTGTTCCTCCCCCCTTATTTTAAAGGGTTTAAGAACTGAAATAAGGGCAGGTAATATTTTTAGAAAATGTTCATTCACCTTTGGATAGAAAGAGCTGCATGCTGGGAAAAAAAAACAACAATATAAAATGTTGTATTCTGAAAGTAAAAAGCAGTTGGATCCCATTAGAGAGAGATTGCAGAAAGGATTTGCAACAATGTCAGACAAGTTTTTAACTTATACCTTCAGTGACTTACTTGAGAAACATTGCTGCAGAATGTTTTATCTTCTTCTGTCTCTTCTCCTGAGTTGCAGTTATCCTCAAGACATTAAAAGACATTAAATATTTCACTCTAACTGTGGAGGAATGGCAAGCAGCTGTGATCTCTCAGAATTAGAAGCTTTTTGCTGCAGCTTTATTTTACATAAAGATGGACTGCTTTTCCACCCTTTAATGTATGCATATGTGCATAATGTTGACAAACTGCATCAGTTTGTCCACATTGTCCTCAATTTGGCTCGCACCTATATGAGATGTATATCAAATATATATTTGAAGAAAATGTTATGTCAATATTTAATATTTTTTAAATGTGGTGTTTATATTATGTCACATTTTTGAGGTATTGTAATAGAATGTTTATTTTATTTAATTTACCTCACACAATCTATTATAGGACTTCAGCAAAACATGAGTAACTACATTAATAATAATATTTGATTACCAAAATAATTTGCTGTGTAATTTACCATTTACATCCCTTTGTATACAGAGTTTGGCAGAGAGTTACATTAGACTCATCACCAGCCATAACAAAAACGGGAGACCATGCCACAGGTAAAAATGCACTAAAGGAACACTTATTAAAGATACAGTATAGGATTACCAAAAACTATAATGGAATGGTAAGTGTTGGTATCAGGATTAATTGGAATGTATGTACCTGACTTTGTGAAGTGCCTTGAGACAACATGTGTTGTGAATTGGCGCGATATAAATAAACTGAATTGAATTGAATGTGTTTCATACGTTATACCATCAAAGTGTTCAAAAACCATGTGCAGAAGGTGAGTTCTAAACATGTTTCATACATGTATTCATATATGTAGTTTTAAAATGTTAAATCCGACATATGCTTAATCACATTCACATATAATCAAATTGTCTCATATGTGATTTTTTTTTACAAGTGTAATTCACTTTTTTTTCATAAGGGTTTGTGATGATAATGAAAGGAATGTGAATTATAATGTGAATTATTCGTTGTTGTTGTTGTGGTTGTTCATTGTTCATTGTACTTTGCGATTTTAAGCTGATATCAACCAGTTGTCTCTTTCTGGTCTGTTTCCTTGTCATACTAAAACTGTTGAACAACAGATCTGTGAATTTGAAATGTCAATCTGTGGTTTTAAATACAGAATATATTCTATGAAATAATGGGTTTGTTCATCAAAAATATTCACCTGTTGTTGTAGGAATATAGTCACCTACAAGTAAAATATTTTCAACCACAAAAGCATTCAATAAAATCTCATACAATGCCATATAACTAGTACACAACATATTATTAAAATGTCTTCCAAGCATTTTCTTAATCTTAGTTCATCCTCATACATTGCAATAGGTAATTTTATCCTTTAAAGGTAATTAATTCTTTATATATTGTTTATTTAATTGATTTCTAATGTTACAAACATTGTACAATTACAGATAATGTTTAACCTGTTTTCCTAAAACACATTAGAAGAAATCACTTAAGAACTTCCACAAAACTAAATAAATCAATGACAATACCTCAGACAAGGCCTGACACCTATAATAGCATTATGTATTAAGCACTTAGCTGCAACGATGCCCTCAGATTTTTTTGGATGAATAATAAAAACAGCCTTTTGGTCAACACACTCGGGCCCTGCCTGCAGCGTAAACAAACTAAGTGGCTGCTTGGGGCCATGAAGTCATTAAGGCGTTATATAACCACTCATGTAATTATTTTTTACGGGGTCTGACACCCAGTTGTTATTATTGTGTTCTCACATAGCGTCTTTACTTCCCAGGAGGGTCCTGTGGACTACAGAGAATGTTTTATGATTAAAAGAGTTGTTTTTGGAACGGATATAAGATAACACCTTGATGGGCACATTTACAGAAAACATGCAGCTTTTCTACACTTTCAAATTTTTTTCGGGTGCGTTTAAGCCATGGAAAATTTGTTTTATTTCAATTAAGCATTGTAACTGGTAGACTTAATGTTTAATGTTGATTAAAAACTTATTTTTTTGTGTTAAAAAACCCTACCCAGACATTTTGAATATTATTAAACTGAGGTTGTTGGTGCAGTCAGCTGTTATTCTCATTTGTTGTGTGCAGTGTCCAGCAGAGCATGCTGTGTATAACCTATTTTGAAATATTAATTAACATGTCAGCTCAGTAAAAGTTAAGAAATGTCATGAGATTGGGGTTGAGAAAATTTTTGTTTTGGTACAGGATTTAAGTTTGCATCTAGCTTTAACTAGTTTAGCAACAGCGGTAGCAAATCCAAAGCGCTATGAAGCTGAGCTTCTATACCTGGGGCAGTTGTTGCCATTGACCAGCCCTTCTTAAAGGCAGAACTAGTTGGGCATACTTGACTCCACAGACGTGCATATTGGAGGTGGACACGGGTACGTGCATCTGTGCCACAATGACAGGCTTTATCCCCTTCTTCGTCACTAGTATGGTTTAATGGCCTTTAATACCACCTTCTATTCTTTTTGTTTTTTCCAAAGCTACAAGGCAAATTAGCTCTGCCTCCTTGTGCAACGATGCCATGGAAGAAAGTGTGGGAAATGTAGAAATTTGTCACCAGAAACGTAGAAAATAAAAAGTTAATAAGACAAATGCAGCTGATCCAGATCACTGCTGCCTGCATCTTAACTAAAACTAAGAAAGTAAAACACATTACCCCAGTTCTGAAGTCTTACACTGGCTCATGTATCTTAGAGAATAGACTTTAAAATACATCTGTTAGTTTATAAGTCACTAAATGGCTTGGCACCAAAATACATTAAGGACTGATGTCATATTAACTTTCCATACCACTCAGGTCTTCTGGTTCAAATCTACTCTGAATACCCAAAATCAGAACCAAACATGAAGAAGCAGCATTCAGTTCTTATGCTCCACTAATCTAGAACAAACTTCCAGGAAAACTGCAAAAATGCTGAAACCCTTAGTTCTTTTAAATCAAGGTAAAAAACCCATTTGTTTAGAGTGGTCTTTGACCCATTCTATTTACTATTAACTGAAACATCATTAGTCTCTGTCTATAGTCCAGCTTTTCTTCTTGGTCTGCGCACACATGTCAAAACAAATCTCAGACTCTATGGATTTTGCTCCCCTCTTCCAGGACATCCTCGTTCCTCACCAATCATAAGATCTTATTTCCATCTTTGCTCTACATCATTTCCTGCTCAGATAATAATGACTTACCTCTCCTCCTCAGTGCCTAGTCAGACCCCCACTGGAAACCCAGAAGACCAACCACTTCTCACACCATTTTTAAATAAACCTGTTAAACATTCATTTTGTGTTGGTGGCTGTTGCCTGCACTAAAATCGTTCTTACAATCATGACAGGTTGATAATACTTAACAAGAACTAGGTTTAACTGAGGTTATTAACTTGTTGTAAATTAAATGCTGATTAAACAGGTTTTTGTACTTCAATTTGATTAATAACATATAAATTGACAGATACTGCATGTTGTCTCTAAAGTTTAAGCCAGTGTGAAACAGAGTGGTTGGAACCTAACTAATTTCTCTGTTTCCTCAAATTAATTTGAGTGAAATGAGCTTTAAAAATAGTTTAGAGGTAACTAACTATGTCGTGTAAGCGTGTTTTAATAAATTGTTAGTGATTAAACATATTTATTTATTAGTCCTGACTAAAATCTTCCCACATAAACATTTATGAAAACTGTTACACCTATTTTTCAGGTTAAATTCTAAAAATCAACATAAAACAGAAACCATAAAACATTTAGATTACATCTACAGTATCTCCTCTTTGTTGTACTTATATTGTGGTGTATTTTTTATTTATTTAGATATAATAACAAAAAACTCTTGATTCTAAAAAACAACGAACGCATACAGGTGAAACTCAATAAATTAGAATAGTATTGAAAAGTTCATTTACACTTTATTGACATAAGTATTTATCTGTCTACCTTTACATAAATGAACTATGATGAAATCCTATTCTCAATCTATAAGGTCCAATTTGTTGATAAACCCACCGTTGCCAGCAATAGTAACTTTAACTATTCAATAAACATCTTCCACAAGATTCAGGAGTGTGTTCATAGTTAGATGAGGAAACCAGAATTGCAGCCTCTAATTCATCCCAAAGGTGTTCAAGAAGGTTGAGGTCAGGACTCTGTGCAGGCCAGTCAAGTGTCACCAAACTTTATACACCTGCAGCCCTGGAAGTGACTGGAACAGCATAAATCAGTTGAAATGAGTTGTTCATGTGATCCAGTACTTTTACCATTATAGTGTATTTCAGCAACTCAATCTACAAAGAACACACATTTTATAGATTAATATTACACTGACTGATGTTATAAAGCCTTTATTTCAGTTATTTATGATGCTTACAGCTGAGAACACCACATTTAATTTCTTTGAAGGTTATAATATTCCATCAGACCAATTAAAAAACTTTTTAATACAGAAATTGTGCCTTTAAATCTGACAAACGGGCCTTATTGGAATGCATATTCTAATTTCCTGAGATGTACCAATACGTTTCCCAACATTTGTTTAGGAGCTGCCCATTTTGGTATTAATCAGTCAACCATTTATATGCAAATTCCAGAATTTCAGAAGATTTTAATAATGAATAAATTCAGTTTAATCCAAAAGCTTCCATTGCAAATACAATAAGAGAAGTTGTTTAAGGATTAAGAGATTAAAAGATTAAACATACAGTCAGCCATAAAATATAAAACATAGCTTTTATTTAAATATTCTCTTTAAAGACTTTCAAGCCCAGTAGTTTGAGCAACATCCTATTTATTTATAATGAAACAGAATCAAATGGCAACTTCTTAATAGACCTTACACAGCATCAGTTTGTTTTGTTTTTTTCTTTCCAACAATCAAATTCTGTCTGTTTTGTAACAATAATGTTGTAGCCTTCCAGTTTTTGTGAATAAAATCGAAAATAAGCCATTTACCTAGCAGTAAGTGTGGTCACAATATTCACAGCACACTTCCTAAACATTCAAGGCTGATTCAGCAGAATTTCACAATAGACCACCTGCAAGTGTTCAGCTGAGCGTGCCAAATAAGTTGAAGAAAACATATATTCAGAGACTGTTGATGAGACGTGATGTTCACGTTTTTCAGCTAAAGATGACCTACAGTCATATGAATAAACTAGGACACCCTACCACAGCCTCTATGTTTCTACTTTCTTTTCCTGGAATAAATAAAATAATAACATGGAAAATAATATATGAGCAATTGTTTAGAATTGGCTGAAAATTTGATGAGGTGTTCTAAGTTTTTCATGTGATCTGGTGTTTACTCGGTTCTGAAATTATATAAATCTAACATCATATGTAAAAGGCCACATACCATAGATTCCACAAAGCAACTACAAACAAAATTAAACCCAAAATGGCATGTACAGCCATTAACCATAAATAGGAATTACATGCATAAAGCTCAAAAATCAAAAGAAAAAATTTAAAGGAATATGCTTTCTTTATACTTTTGCCTGTGGTCAGTAAAATAAATTAAATAAATATAACACTTTCTCCTTTTGCATTTTTTTATATTTTACACTTTGATTTTCTTACAATAATAGTATTTTTAGTTTTATGCAGGAATTGTTCCTATTTTTATTTTTTTATGTCTTTAATTTTAATTGTGAATGCCATTTGACAAAAAGAAGGCTAACACTGATGTCTAAAACAGTAAACAGACACAATTGTGGTTTGGTAATGTAACAACCTGCAGGGAAAATAATTTAATGATTTGTAGCAATAAGCTTAAAGTGGTCTCAGATAAATGAGGATATAGAAAAATAATGACATCGAAGGGAAGTGGAGGGCCCCACGCCTGTGTTTCATCTTGGGCCCCAATGGGATTAAATACACATTTGACAACTGATCTGTTTTATACAACATTAATACAATTAAGGCAAGAGACACGTGATGATCTATAACTAGGAAATTTCTGATTCATAAACACAGGCAGATAAATCTAAGGACCAAAATGAATGTATTTATTTATCCATTTTTATCATATAAAAGAGAAATGTACAAAATCAACAATCAACTGTCAGGAATCTGGGGTGTAGGAGTACTTCTGCCAGTGTATATGAGGAGCTGGCTTTGCTTGAGTGTTAATCCATGTGGTAAACCCTAGCCCTCCATGCCTGCATGTTGGTTCTCTGCGTTTTGGTAAAGCCTCCTTGTGTTTCTCCCCTCCTAGGGATTATCCTCAGAGCTATACCATGCTCTTCCTGGATATCAGGTTTCAAGAATTTCTGCAGCTAACAGAAGCTTCAGGTCTCTTGTGCACGACTGGCAGTCCCAAAGCTCTTTGTCACCTGCTTCTTCCGGATACAAACCTGTCCACCCTACAACATCCACTGTTGCTGCTCTGAACATCACCGCCCTCCATTCATCAGTACAACCATCACACGAACTTCTCCCCAAGATTCCTGCTTACTCTCCCTGGCATACTACATCTTCCACCTCTATCAGTAAGCCCCTGTCTCTCATCCTCGAAACATTCCAGACCATTTATTTCCCACTCACCTCTACCACTCCTTCCTAGTGACTCTGCTTATCATTTCCCCCGAAGGTTCCAGATCAAGACCACCAACCATTATTCATTATTATTTCAATAAACTGTTTTTAAAACTTTCCTCCTGGTTTCATCCTTGAGAGCGTCTGTGCATGTGGGTTAGGCAATTAAACAGAATCATGACAAAACACTCGAGCCATTCTGACCCATGGTCTCAGGAAAACCATCTCTGAACAGGACACTCAACTCATAACTCATGAATCTGTCCTACTGTCCCTGGGTGAGCAGCAACATTCCACTAACCAATGTCTGGATCATTTTACTGCTCTCCTTCTAAAGCTCCAAACCCAACCTTCCATTCCTCCACCAGTAGAGGTCCCCAGAATTCATGCACCATCACATCATACCACCTTCTGTAACATCATTTCCCCTACACCAGAAAGGTTTTTGGGTATGTTGGGTCCGTGTGGGGGATTCTTGTTGCATTGCTCACTAGTCTTCATCCTTGCTCCCCACTCTTTTCCCCTTGATGATGCTTAGATAAGGAGTTTATTCAGGAGTTTAAAGCGACCTTTTTCTCATGACCCAGATAAGACCTCCCTAGCCAGCCACCTCCTGCAGCTGGAACTCAAGTGCACTTAAAAGTGTTCTCTTTCATGCTGGGTTTCGCATGGCTGGTTCAACATAACCCCCATTTGAATTGGTCTGAACTCCAAATCGAATTCTGGTCCTCTGCATGCCTCTCCACCTGTCTCCAGTTAGCCATTTCTTCGCCATGTCCTCTGGCAAGTCCTAAGGAGGTGGATCCTCCTGACCTGTCCAAGATTCCTGAAGTGTATTTAGACTTGCAACAGGTATTCAACAAGCATAAAGCTCTTTCCTGACAACCTCACAGACCATATGACAGTGCCATTGACTTCCTACCTGAAGCTCCATTAGCCACTGTACAACATCTCCCATCTAGAACGAGAAACTATGGAAAATTACATAAATGCTCCCTGCTCCACTAGGGGCAGGCTTTTTCTTCATTTCCATGAAGGATGTTTCACTTCCACCATGTATAGACTACAGAGGTCTGAACCAAATTGATCATTTGTTCTCCTTTTGAACCTGTCCATGGGGCCACCATATTTTCCAATCAATCTCTAGAAGGCCTATCACTTGATCCATATCAGCCAGGGAGATGAGAGGAAGACAGCTTTCAGAACTCCCCTAGGACATTTTGAAAACTTCGTCATGCCATTTGGACTTGCCAACAACCCTGCCATTTTTCAAGCTCTTGTAAATGATGTACTTCGTGATTTTATTAACCTCTTTGTGTTTGTCTAAATAGATGGCATCCTGATCTATTCTAAGACCATCGTTGATCACAAGAAACATGTGCGCTAAGTCCTCCAATGTCTCCTAGAGAACCGGTTATACATCAAGGCTGAAACATGTGAGTTCCACCAACCATATGCAACTTTCCTGGGTTACATCTTAAAGGGGAGAGAGGTCCGCAATGCTCCAGAAAAAACAGACACAGTGATAAACTGGCCTACCCCCCAAAAAATGCAAACAATTACAGAGATTCTTAGGATTTGCAGATTTTTACTGCAGACTCATCAAGAACTACAACCAGATTGCAGCATCTCTCACCTCCCTAACCTCCACCAAGACCATATTTTCCTAGGTCCCTGAAGCAGAAAATGCCTTCCAGAAACTCAAGGAACGCTTCTCCCAAGCGACCATCCTAATGCAGTCTGATGTGGGGGTTGGAGCTGTACTTTCGCAATGATCAGACTCTGATTACAAGCTTCATCCTTGTGCTTTTTTCTCTCGCTGCTTGTCTCCCACAGAAAGAAATTATGACGTAGAGGATCGAAAACTCTTGGCCATAAACTTGGTCTTTGAGGAGTGGCGGCATTGGTAGGAGGGGCCGAACATCCTGTGCTGGTTGGGACAGATCACAAAAACTTGTTATACTTAAAGTCTGCTAAATGTCTCAACTCACAACAATCCTTGGTCTCTGTTCTTTTCTCGCTTTAAATTCTCTATTTCCTACTATCTAGGATCCAAAAGCATCAAGCCAGATGCCCTCTCTTGTCAGTTTTCCTCTGATGAATAGGACAAGAGCCCAGTCTATTTTTCCCCCTAGCTGTGTCATCAGTGCTCTGTCCTGGGAAATCAAGGAGACTATCAGACAGGCCCAGCAATCTGAACCCAACAGAGTAGGACAGAGTCAGACAGCCGTATATACATACCATCAACCTTCCATGCCAGGCTCATTCACTGGATCCACACAGCTAAATTCTCATGTCCTCGTGGTACCAGTAGAACCATAGCTTGTCAAAGAATAGATTCTCGCCTGTTCCATCTGCGCAAGAAATAAAACCTCCTTCTGGACTGCTCCAACCCCTCGCCATACCCTCTCGACCCAGGTCTATATCGTCGAAGACTTTGTCAGGGGACTACCTGTCTCTAAAGGTATGACCACCATACTCACTGTTGTTGACCAATTTTGTAAAGCCTGTCATCTCATTCCCCTTAGAAAACTCTCAACATCATTTCAGACTGCACGACTGCTCATCAAGCATGTTTTTCACCTTCAATGCCCTGCCTCTCATCCTCAAACCATTCCAGACCATTCCATTTATTTCCCACTTAGCTCTACCTCTCCTTCCTAGTGACTCTGCTAATGGATTCCCCTGAAGAAGACCACCATTATTATTTCAATAAACTGTTTTTAAAACTTTCCTCCTGGTTTCATCCTTGAGCGTCTGTGCATGTGGGTCAGGCAATTAAATAGAATCATGACTTCAACAAATTCTATGCAAATAAAATAACGACCTCCATGTTAACACCATGATAACAATACCAAGCTTTGAACTTAAAGTGTGAGCCTCTATGACTGAGCTTTAGGATTTATCACTAGGGTTACAGAACAAAATTTAATGAAATAAAACTGAAATGGCTTATACAGAGCTGTTACTGGTATATACGTAAAAGACTAGGTAACTTCTACAGTTCAAAGATATTATTATAAGTTTTCACCTATTTATAATTGGGGGTGGGGCTAAATGTTTACGCCCATAAAGGTAGGTCAATGAGATAGCAATAGTAAGGTAATTCAGTATAAAGTGGCCCACATATTTTGAAAATCGGAATAAAAAGGCTCAGTAGATTAGAAGAAATACAAAGTTAAGTAATGTGAGGTCTGTACATTCTCAGAAAAGGCAGTTTCCTTCCGGTGAAAATGAAATTGGTGAGGGCGGGGAGGGGGACAGCACAGACACTGGTGGGATGCACAGAGCAGAGCAGAACAGAGATCCAGCTGGACGCAGAAAGTGAGGCAGACTGCAGATCAAACAAAAACGCAGAATATTTTCTCCCGGGTGAGTTTATTTTAAGCATAAATTCTCAATTTGATATGTTTTTACTTGATATTTCTTTCTTTGTTTTTGAGAAATTTGAAGCAATCAAAGTTTTTAATCATTTTGTTTCCATGCAGACGACATCCCAACTTCTGGAAGGTTTGGTCAATTTACCAAGAACAACAATAAAGCAACGTTTCATGGAGCAACTGGAGATCTAAAAGTGTCGGCTGAATGCAGTGTGTGATGTGACAACTGACTGCGCAAAATCTGGCGCTACTGCGCACAATGGAGGAACTTTTACGCGCACAGGATGCTTGGTCTCAGAACGTTTCCTGGTATAACTCCAGCCATATAAACAGCACTCATTTAGGGAACAGCACGGTAAATCCCTTAAAACGAAACGAAGATGTAGCCAAAGTAGAAGTTACAGTCCTGGTTGTGGTGCTGCTGCTCGCTCTGACCGGTAATCTGTGCGTCCTTTGGGCTATCCACACCACCAAGCACAGCCACTCGCGGATGTATTACTTCATGAAGCACCTGAGCATCGCAGATCTTGTTGTGGCGGTGTTTCAGGTCCTGCCGCAGCTTATCTGGGAAATAACCTTTCGCTTTTATGGACCCGATTTCCTTTGCAGGCTGGTCAAATACCTCCAGGTTGTGGGCATGTTTGCGTCCACCTACATGCTGGTCCTGATGTCAATCGATAGATGCTTAGCGATCTGCCAACCGCTTCGCTCTGTGCACAAGGGGAAAGATAGCTTCTGTGTGATCGCATCTTGGATCCTCAGTCTGATTTTCAGCACCCCACAAGCCTACATTTTTTCTCTCAGGGATGTCGGAAATGGCGTTTACGATTGCTGGGGGGACTTCGTGGAACCCTGGGGTGCCAAAGCCTACATCACATGGATGAGTCTGAGCATCTACATTCTTCCAGTGGCGATATTAAGCCTCTGTTACGGCCTGATATGCTTTAAAATATGGCAAAATATCAATATGAAAACCAGGAGGGAGCACTTTTTGGCTCTCACGCCGAGGCCGTCCAAGGGCGCACAGCCACTGTCACGCGTGAGCAGCGTCAGGCTTATATCGAAAGCCAAGATCCGCACCGTGAAAATGACATTTGTGGTGGTCATTGCTTACATTGTGTGTTGGACTCCTTTTTTCTTTGTCCAGATGTGGTCTGCATGGGATCCTGCTGCACCAAGAGAGGGTAAGATCTCATTCTTCAGTTTTTCAAAAAAAGCAAAAGAGCTGGAAGATAAATGCACCAGTTTTTTAGATATAATTATGATATAATATACTAGCTGACAGCTTTATCTTCTGTGCAAGGAAGTGATTTATGACACAAGGAGCAGAGTGTTGTCTTCAATTTTGATTCAAGGCACTGAGAATGTGTTGTCCATAAACCCTCGGCTTATAATACTTCAGAGCTAAATGCTGTATGCATGCAAAGGTCATTGTCAAAAACTCTCGTTAACATTCCCCTTTTTTCTTTGAGAAAGCACAAAGATGTTTGAATCCAGACTTCCCAGGAGTAACACCAGATGAATGAGAATGTCACTTACAACTCTTATCGGTCCTCAATGCCACTGGGAACCAGTACATCAAGTATTAGCTTATATAATATCAATTTAAAAGGGTTTTTCAGACGTTCTTCTCCTTTTATAGTTGGTTTTCTATAACAGAAGACATAAGTAGCAAAGCAGATGTGTTCCATAATCTATAAATGTGAACCATTTCAAAGTTGCACAAATTCTTGTTCAGTTATAGATCAAAAATTGAAAATCTGAAAATTCTTCTTTAATTAATCCCTTTCAGTAAAGCCGCTCCGAAGGCAGACTGCTGTTAATGCAATTTTTAATACATCTGTGTATATTCTATGTTATGATGTTTTTTTTGGGTTTTTTTTTACTCGGTGACCTGCAATACATTGTGAGCCATTTTCAAGCATGCAGTCAGAAAGATTGCATGTTTTAAAGCCGTCCTATATGTCACATTTCTTTTACACTGTTTGCCAGTTGTCTATAAACTGGTTTGCTCGGCTTAACATTTTGGGTTGGTTCAACAACCAGTAAATCCTTTCAGAATTCATTATTTTAAAAACCTGAATGTCTTAGATTAATCATTTCAATGGAACAAAACAGCTTTCTTTTCCAATGTTTTTTCCACTGGTTATTTAAACAAGAGTCAAAAGTAATTTTTTATAGATCTCCAAAGAAATAATTGCAAATGGTCTATAAATAATATTGTTGTAATGAAGATATGAAAACATATGAAACAAAATATAATTGGGCAAAACAGTCATTACCTTTTAGTAATATTTGGTGAACAAACTCTTGAAAAATAATTGTGTGGAAGCTGCTTTCCCACATGTTTTGAAAGTTTTGGTCACTCTTTTATTGCTGTTATGTTTTTAACTAATTTAAATTTGCTACCAGTCCAAAGACTGTTAGGGTAATTAGTCACTCTAAATTGCCATTAGGTGTATGAATGAGTGTGTGCATGGTGGTTTGTGTGTTGCCCTGCGATGGACTGGCGATCTGTCCTGCTTCTCGCCCATAGACTGCTGGAGATAGGCACCAGCTTCCCTGCGACCCACTATGGAATAAGCGGTAGAAAATGACTGACTGACTGACTGACTGACTTTGTGTCTCAACAGGAGTTTTTGACTTTCTTAAAAGATATCTGGGGAAATAAGTCACTGCTTGTCAGTTTAATGTATTTAAACTTTTCCACTTACACTAATCATACCCAGAAACACACTTCTCATGAGAAGCTGAATATCTGAAGTACAAATATACTTTTCTAACAAGGTCCATTCTAATACTCTTTCAATTTTTACGATTTTTTTGATACACTTAGAAGCAACAACGCATGCCCACAACATGACAGACACTCCAACATTTCTTAGCTACTTAAAATGTTGGGTACAACTTTTTTCTTTTGCTTAAATCCTTTATTTAGTTGCTCCAAAACCAAATCAAATACATCATTACCCCTAAACAAGTGTAATTTAGATTCCTTTATCTCCAGAAAATTTTAAGATAAAGTCTGTTTTCTCAAATAACTACATAGACTACAAAGACTAAATTACAAGACAAACTTTTCACCTCTTTTGCCTACTCTTTATGAATGCTACAACCCAGTTTGTGCACAGCATACAGTAAGTCATGAAATTTCAATGTACCGGTATATAAATTCTGTAATTAAATGTCATTGATCCTAATACTTCTATCCATCATATACTTAAATGTAATCATTGTGTTTTATACTGCTTCATCCTGTAACTGCATATTTAATTTACTTTAGGAAAATAACTGAATCGAAGTAGAGTTGGTAGAGCAAACATCATTTGATCAAAAATACCAGATATTTCAGGATTTTAAAATTATTTTATTATTCTGACATTCATAGTTGATTTAGAATCTAAATTAGATATGCATTAGATGTGCATGGTTGTTGTCCTGTGTGTCTCTTTGTTGCCCTGTCATGGACTAGCAACCTGTCCAGGATGTACCTACCTCTCACCCAGTGGCAGCGTGGAGATAGGCACCTGCCACCCCGTGATTATATGCCCAGACAGCGGGTATTGACAGTAGGCAGATGGACTAGATATAACTCACCCACTAGGTATAAAGGTTGTGAGATATTTCCTTATGACATTTCAAAAGTAGGTATCTGTCTAAATCTCAGTGTGAATGGTAATAGAAGGAGCCTGTACTTTCACATTTACTGCAGGTTCTTTGAAGGTTTGCTGCTCCTGCTTGAGAAGCTGAAGGTGGAAGTTTCGTAGCTAAGGAATTTGAGCAAATTTTGAAAAACATTTAACTCTCTACCAGAAGGCATGGATGTCAGTAAAATCCTCACAATGTGAAACTAAATTTGTTGACAGAAAAATATGAACTTTTGCTTACTTGCAATGATTGTTTTAATTCTTCTTCTTCTTAACATATTCTCCTTGCTACTTCACCAAGTTGTTGGTAAAGGAAGATAACAAGTGAAAGAAGTGAAGATAAGTGAAAAAACAGCCAATAATAATTATTTTGTTTTGTTACTAAACTCCCACAAGTTAGTGTAAAAAGATAAAGGTTTGGACTCTCAATTTGGGGTATTTAAAGGAACTGAGTTTCATATTTTTGTGACATCCTTCACCAAATAGTCTTTCAGCTCTGGACAGGCTGTTTGACTTATCTCTTAAACAAACACCTCTTTTTGGGTCATTTTTTTAAACATTGCACAAACACAGCTCTGAGCAGAAAACCCAGTCCTGTAGGGAGTCAGATTCAGGCAGGAAAAAAGCAGCTCAGCACTTGAGGAGTGAAGAAGACAATAAGTACTAAATCTCCCACACCCCATTAACGGTTCAGAGAAGAAGAAAAAAAAAATACTTGGAAGTCGTCCACTTTCCACTGTTCAAGCTACTTTCTGCCTCAATGTGCTTTGCAGCTATAAATGTAATCGGCTGAGTGGATGGGAAAACAAGGTGCATGTTTTTCCCCACAGGGCGGCCTCTTTTAAATCCCCATTCGTCATCTCTGTGTCAGCTTGACGATGTTCTATTCAGCATCCATTAACATCTCATGCTTTTATTAATCCAGAATGTTTTGGAGGGTGTCTAATACGGGAGCTGATATATTTCTAAATGAAAAACGCTTTCAGTCCCAGTGAGAATGCAGGTATATCAAATGGGGAGCCAAAAACTGCCTGGTTTTATTGTGAGCCACCTCCATGTACATGTGTCTGTCCCATGAAATCTTAGCTTAACAGGATTTAAAATGTAATAATATGAAATACTTTGAAAGCCAGCAATGTTAACATATTTATTTAAAATACTATTTCATCACAAGCTAAAGATCTGTAGTGAAACAATTTAACCTGATTATTCGTAGAAAATCTAAAATGTGGGACAAACACGTTTAATACCAAGAATGAGTTTCAGCCCAACAGTGATTTGCATAGTATTTGATTCAATCCTTTTATTAGGTTGCCACCACAAACCTCAATGCTTTTTATTGAGATTTTATTTATTGGGAAATTTAGGATTGGATTAAGTTGATGATATATTTTTGCCTGTTAGTTGGATCTGTGTGTTTCGTAAATATCCTTGGGATGACATTTGTTGGAAATCAGTGCTCTGTAAATAAACTGAATTGAAATTATTTGATACAATTGACCAAAACACATATTTTGCAACAAAAATCAGAAAAATATAGCATGCATGTATTCAGCCAATCAAGCCCAGTTTGAGTAGACAGAAAGTGTATGTGAAGAGAAACTTTCCAGCCTTATCACAGAATTTCAGACTGATTTAGGTCTGAACATAAATCAGGGCCTTTCCGTTAAGTAAACATGCTTCGATCTAAACCATTTAATTGTACCTCTGGCTATATGTTTTGTGTTGGCCATGCTGGAAGGTGAACCTCCACCCCAATCCAAAGTCTTTGGCAGTCCTTAACAGGTTTTCTTCATGGATTGCCCAGTATTTAGCTCCATATATCTTCCCATCAACTCTGAGATAGCTTTTAGCTGTTTAGCCGTTTTGTTTGTTTTAAAGAGACCAGAGTTCACTTCCTCAGATGTCTGCTTCATTTGGGAAGGTATGTAAGCTCATTTGTACTCTGGAGCAGACCATGTAAGCAAGTTCTCTCCCCCTCCAACATTTTTTTTTCTGTACTGTTGCATTTGTCTCTTGAACACAGAGAAACATGTTGCACAATGAACTGCTTCGCCTGCCGCTCATACTGGATAGTTTCTTGTGATACTGCCCCAAACGAGAAGCCGGTGTAACTATTTGACTTTGTCTTCATCCTCTTTGCTGCAGTGAAAAACAACTGCAGTGTTTAACAGAACAAAACCAAATCAAGATGAGAAATGTTTTGGTATTCCCCACCCCTAGACTATCCTGGAGTGTAAACTCCCTAAAAGCCTCCTTTTCTCTTCTCTGAAGAAAAGCTTTTAAACAGCATTATGCTGCCACCACTATGTTTCATCCTGGTGATTGTATGTTTTATATGTAGGCCAAAAAGTTCAAACTTGGTCTCATCTGACCTTCTTCCACACGTTTGCTGTGTTCCCTACGTCGCTTCTGGCAAACTACAAATGGTAATTCTTATCCTGTCTTTCAATAATGGCTTGCTTTTTGCCACCGGTATTATGAGCCAACCTGTAGCTGCATAATACAACCCAGTCCCCATAGGTACCTTGTCAGTAAAGATAAGCCAACAGTTAACATTTTGACATGTGGGACATCAATTTCCCAGTGGACTCCGTGTCTCTCTGTGCAGGTGGAATATTAGCCTTCTGGTACCAGTATCTAAGTGAACAATTAGTTCTGACCAGCAGAAAGTGTCAAAGCAAGTAGCTCCAATGTCAGCATTTATACTAGGGAACTTCTCTTCTCAAGGCTAGGTAGAGCAGATCTGTACACACTATGCACATGATTCACCTGAATGTCTCCACCACCAGATCTCTAGAGGCAAGAAGGAAGAAGCTACTGCTTAACCAACTCATTTCAGCCTGCTAGTTCATAGCTCTATTAGTCATACAAGGCTTCCCACACGTGAGCAGTAGGTAGAGTCCCCTATGGAGATTTAAGTTCATCACATTTTACGGCTCTTTCCAAATAACAATTTTTCATGTTTTACATGATACAAGGACCACCAGTCCTGTAAAAAATTAGGACTAGGTATAAAGGGTTGTGTGTTTTTGTAACAAAATCGGGCGTGTGTATATTTTATATGAGTTTTGACAATTCTGAAGCATTTAAGTAATATACCAAAGTAATTAAAACTAAGAAAAAGACCTTTTATAACTTTTTGTGAAATAATTTCGTTATTTCAGTGAGTGTGGTCAAATTATTCCCAGTCTACTTTCTATACATGCCAGTGTTTTTTTAAATATGTGAAATAAATTGAAAAAAAGAAACATTCAGAGACTGTTAAGATGTGATGTAAGATAGCTGTCCATGAAAGTTCCCTCTTAAACAGATCACAAGATGCTAAACAAAGTCTCCAAAATCCTTAAAATGACACAGGGACCTACAGCAGGCTCTTGCTACTGTTGAGCAAAGAGGAGATTTTTGCTCTTTAAGAAAATATGCAGGACAGACTAAAGTTTGCCAGAGAAGGCGTAGACAAAGACCAGGAATTCTGGAATGATGCTCTTTGACCAAATGAGTCAAAAATCCAATCATTTGGACACCTCAAGTGAATACATATTTAGTACAACCCAAACACAGCATAGCAGTTTAAAAACATCATACCAACTGTGAAGCATGGTTTGGGGATCCAAGACATCAGTAAATTCACTAAGGGAAAAATAAGCAATGTATGGTTCTGCGCCGGATCAAAGCCCAGATTTTGGACTCATTGAGATGCTTTGGACAGATTTGAAACAGCCTTTACACGCAAGAAACCTAAAAGCTGAAAAGTGAGAAGTGAATCAACCTTTCCTCAGACCAATGACTGAGAGCAGTTCACAAGCAGCTCACCAAATGTAGTGTAGCTAAAAGGTGTAAGACTATTAAACTATTCAAATTGAAATGCAATTTAATGACTCTCTTTTTCACAGAAAAATACATAATTAGATTAGATATCAATGTTAACATTTCTTTAAAATAATTTTTATATTTAATAAGGAGTCCTAAATTGTTACATGCAGACACTGATTCTTTTATAAGTACCCCACAGGCCCCCTGTACACTCACCGGCCACTTTATTAGGTACACCTGTCCAACTGCTCGTTAACGTAAATTTCTAATCAGTCAATCTCATGGCAGCAACTCAATGCATTTATACCATGTAGACATGGTCAAGACGATCTGCTGTAGTTCAAACCGAGCATCAGAATGGGGTAGAAAGGTGATTTAAGTGACTTTGAACTTGGCATGGTTGTTGGTGCCAGTCAGGCTGGTCTGAGTATTTCAGAAACTGCTGATCTCTAGAGTTTACAGAGAATGGTCCAAAACAGAGAAAATATCCAGTGAGCGGCAGTCTTGTGGTCGCAAATGCCTTGTTGATGCCAGAGGTCAGAGGTGAATGGCCAGACTGGTTCGAGCTGATAGAAAGGCAACAGTAACTCAAATAACCACTCGTTACAACCAAGGCATGCAGTAGAGCATCTCTGACGCACAACACGTCGAACCTTGAGGCGGATGGGCTACAGCAGCAGAAGACCACACCGGGTGCCACTCCTGTCATCTTAGAGTAGGAAACTGATACTACAATTCACACAGGCTCAACAAAATTGGACAATAGAAGACTGGAAAACGTTGCCTGGCTTGATGAGTCTCGATTTCTGCTGCGACATTCGGATGGTAGGGTCAGAATTTGGCATCAACAACATGAAAGCATGGATCCATCTTGCCTTGTATCAACGGTTCAGTCTAGTGGTGGTGGTGTAATGGTGTGGGGGATATTTTCTTGGCACACTTTGGGCCCCTTAGTACCAATTGAGCATCGTGTCAACGCCACAGCCTACCTGAGTATTGTTGATGACCATGTCCATCCCTTTATGACCACAGTGTACCCATCTTCTGATGGTTACTTCCAGCAGGATAATCGCCATGTCTTAAAGCACGAATCATCTCAGACTAGTTTCTTGAACATGACAATGAGTTCACTGTACTCTAATGGCCTCCACAGTCACCAGATCTCAATCCAATAGAGCACCTTTAGGATGCGGTGGAACGGGAGATTTGCATCATGGATGTGCAGTCAACAAATCTGCAGCATCTGTGTGATGCTATCATGTCAATATGGACCAAACTCTCTGAGGAATGTTTCTAGTACCTTGTTGAATCTATGCCACGAAGGATTAAGGCAGTTCTGAAGGCAAAAAGGGGTCCAACCCGGTACTAACAAGGTGTACCTAATAAAGTGGCCGGTGAGTGTAAGTTCCATGAAAACACCGAAAACACCCCATGGTTTCCAAACCATATTAAGTATCGCCATAAATACGGTGTACATTAGTTAAACATGATACATGTTTCAGTGTTCTTTTTTTCATTTAGATTTTTTAAAAATGTTTAGGTTTATTCTTTCGAATGCTTTCCCTTTAAATTAACTGAGATGTTATTTTTCTCTCTCTGCAGACATAGCCTTCATTATCTCCATGTTGCTTGCTAGTCTCAACAGCTGCTGTAATCCTTGGATCTACATGTTCTTTGCTGGTCACCTGTTTCACGACTTGATGCAGAGCTTCTTCTGCTGCCACAGACACTATCTGGCAGACTCTTCCTGCCACTGCGATCGGCAGCGCAAGCACAAGAGAGGCTCCTCCACTTACGTCATGAAGAACGGCAGCAGTATGAGGAGCCTGACACACACATCCAGTACAGGGGGGGTGGCGCACTGAGCCGGCCAAGAGCCATCTAAGGCTTCCCGTGGTTGACTTGATCCAGCAATCATGCAAGACCTCAATTTGGGCATTTAATCATCTACAGCAGAGCTGAGCTTGCCATGGTACAATGGTTGTTGTCAACTATATTAAATCAAGACAAACAGAGAACATAAACCTTCTGTGTGGAAACAACTCTGCACCCTGTGATAACAGAAAGTAGAACAAAACGTAATTGTGTCCAAAATGTAAACCAACTGGGCTTCAAAATGAAGTTTCAACCAGAACCCAATCTGGTGCACATTTGAATTCAGCAGCATGTGTTGAAATGTTGGCTCACAGCTGCAGTCAGCTCTAATAGGACTGGACAGGATGGACCAGATTTTGATCGAAGATGCCAAAGAACATCTCCTGTTGTAGCTCAGAACAAGCTGACTTAGTGGCTCTCATTTTTGTTCTAGTTCACAGAATGAGGCAGAGGAAATTAATTAATGTATAATGCTTATTGTGGCATGGTTAAATATATGTACAGTGTCTGTGAGAAGACTTGAAATATGAAATAATACTATATACTGAATGTTTAGTTAACTAGACTTGTCTACTATCTCTAAGTTTAAACAACTACAAATATTCTTTAGATTTGTTTGCACTGTTTCTGCCCTTCAGATTCATATTTTAAATAATTTAACAACAGATGCTTATCCATATTGTTTATGTTATATACAGTTTTTCTCAGTTGCTTTTGTGCATTTCCTAGAACAGAATTTAAAACTAAAGCACTTGTTTAGTTTCCACAACATCCTGCCACTCACTTGTGGTACATCAGTAACATGTATTTCTTGTTTGATTTGTTATTCTGCACATACTTCCATACGCTCATGCTGGTGCTTATGTGCAACTGGTAGTTGTATCATAAATCAGCTCATTTTATAATGATCAAAATGCATATCACTCTAGGCAGGCTTGTCATTTCATCTTGCTTGAGTGATTGCTTTTAAGAATATTGAATTACTAACTAGATATGTTTCAAACTTTTATTTTGAAATGTACTTGTTTAATACTTAGCATTACCACTTTGTATTACTGTCAGGTTGACCCTGACCAGGGGAATGTCTGTGACTAGTTCTATTCTAGTTTACAGAACTAGTTTAAATCAATCAATCAGTCAATCAATCAATCAATCAATCACAAGCTGTTTTCTAAACATCTAAGGGCATGCATATGCACATGTAAGGCACAGTGAAGACATTTTTTTATGACTAACATTAAATCAGAATAAACTTTCAGGTTAGTTAGAATTAACATAATTATTTATATCTTCGAACAGTTTGGGAAAGCCCACGTGATGATCCCATAAAATTTAGAGGTTTACAGTTTTTCATAAAGTTAACCTTTTAACTGTATGGCCTTTGCCCAATTTTTAGGTTTCCTTCCACAAGCTTCTAACTGTAGCTTGTAGGAATTTTGGCCAATTCCTCCTGACATAACCTTGCTCTTACACACCTTTACAGGTCTGTCTTAAAATTTTCTGTGGGACTGATATTAGGGCTTTGCATTGACCAATTCAAAACACATTTACCTTCTCTGTGACACAGAACTTGTCTCCAGTGTCCAGCTGGACATTTCCATGCTGTTTATTCTTGTGTGCAATAGTTTGAACAAATGAATGTAGCATCTTCAGGCGTTCTAAGAATGTTCCAAATGATAAGTTCACAATTCTCTTCCTGATATTTTGCAATTTATCATGCTGTCACACAAGAAAGCAGTGTGTTTGAATTGGTGCCTTAAAGTACATCCACAGGTGTGCCTCCTTTTAACTCAAACGTTTTCACTCAAAGATTCCAGTTAATTAGTCTTTAGGACTTTCCCAAATTGTTCAAAGGCAAATTAATCTAAACTTCTGAATTTGAAGAAGTAATAAAAATATTCTCAGCAAAGTCTCTCATTCTTCAAACTGAAATAATAAATACTACATCAATGATTTTGATTATCCTAACTAACCTAAAACAGGAAAAAAGTTTAATATCAGACAGTATGAAAAGAGGTTGTTTCCCTTTTATGTTACAGTGTATGTAAAAATCTGTTTTTAACTGTATATGAATACATACATGCATATATCACTTTGATGGTTTGCAGAGTTTAATTTAGAAAACCTTACACTGATAACACTCTTCATTTTCAGTACCTTATGGATTTTCACAGGTTTGTTGACTGACCTAAATATTTCTTTTTTAGAGATACAGACTAAAGATTCTGAACAAGACCCTCTTAATGTTCTGAGAAATTCATCGGTTTGCAAATCTTAAGGATAATGTGAGAAATGTACCACAGCAACCGAGAAAACATGTTAAAGGAACATTATCTCCTGAGGTTTGCCTTAATCCTTTAAGGAGAGGCCTAATGAAAAAATAATAATAGGAAAAAATACAATGTCTGTGCATGGGTATCTGAAGTCAGTCTCAGTGCCCTGTAGAAAACCACCCTTCCAATTTGTTTGGGTGCCTTTGTGTGTGAAAATAAATCATCCATTCTGATTCATGTTAAATGGGATTAGACACATCAAAGGCTGAACTGCAGGAATGTTGTCTAACCTTTCCATATTTATCCTGACTCAACTTGAAATCAGGACACTGCTTTACCTCAAAAATGAATGAAACTGTTCTCCTCTGCTTCTCTTGTTTTTACAGCAAATTGTTTTATAGTTACCTCATCTTGACAGAAATTAATGGCTCATCCTTCATTATTTTCAAGTCTAAAGTTGGAAATTCTAAATTTGTGTTGCTAAATACATAAAGTTACCCCATGATTATTCATACTCCTGGCAGATATAGATTTTTTATTATTTTCTTTTAACCAAGAAGTTTCTTTCTGATAGGAAATTAGAAAGTGGCCCATCAAAAGATAATTAAACAATGTAAAAGCAATATCAGCTTTGAAAAAAACATTGTTTTTATTTACATCTAAATATAATATATTATTTATGCTCTTCTCAATAATTAATGGAAAATTATTTATTGGTACCACAACAATCAAACACTTCTTATAATTGCGAACCAGCCTTTTGTATGTTTCCTCTGGTATTTTGATGATTTATCCACTGAGCTCTGGGTCTTTAATTTTACAAGGCCTCCTTTCCTTTACCCAAATCTTTAGTTCCCTCCACAGATTATCCATCGGAGTCAGGAATGGGTCACTCCAAAACATTAATGGTGTCCAGTCAGAAGCAACATGTTAATGAAATTAAGAGATTACTTCGAACCTAAATCTTCAAAGGAAATGAATAATTTTGGACCTAACTATAATAAGTCCTTCACAGCTGTTCCTGCATTTCAAACAATTAGTTAAAGAAATAGCTCAACAAGGTTAACTGTTTTAACTTTAGGAAAATAGACTGCCAGGCAGGGAAGTAGAGCATTGAGAAGCATATTTGTGGCAAAATAATTAGACTGAGACTACTGGTGTTCAAACTGCAGAAACAAAAATGTTTTTAATGTGTAAGGTTACCTTGTGGTAGTATGAACTCCAACTCTGTATGGTCTCTTTTATATAGAAATAGCTTGCTTTAGTGGTAATGAACTGTATTTCAGGGACCACATTTTACTTTAAATAGTGGGACAATCCCTTATGTGCAGACCTTATTAAAATAACTGAGCTTGCACTACTGGTTCAAGTTAGAATGTCTGTTGTGAAATAGTTCTGACTGTAATTTGTGATGAAATTGTACTTGCATGTTAGCTCAAAGCAGAACGAATTATCGCAAATTACGCAATGGACGAATGAAGTGGCTTAGTCCACCCCCTAAAGCCACTTAGTCTGGTTCTGATAAGTCTGGTTCTCCCCTTTTGTGTTATTTTTATCAACAGCAGTCACAGACATTATATTATGACATCAGAAAATTGTGTCAGCAGGTAAAATTTGACTACTTTAGTCTTTTAATTGTATTTGTATGAAAGCAAGAGTGTGTACTCTGGATTATTTTCCCCCTATCCGTCTGATTCTATATTTTCCTTCAAAATAGTTTTTTATTTTTTCATTTCACTCTGCATGCATTTTATTGTTTTTTGATTATTTAAACACACCTAATGCGCATGTAATTATTTGTACATTAGATGCAAATTAGTTAGGGTTAATACTAATCCTAACCCTTAAACAACTGAAAGATATTTAACATAGGATTTTATCCTGTTCTTTAAACATAATAAAATCACTTTTAAATTGTTAAACTGGTCTCTTTGTTATGAGTATATAGAGCTTTGGGAATATGTGTTATTGGTGATGTCTTTTCAGAAACACAATATGGACACTTCTTTTGTTTTTAATCGAGAATAATGACATTCTACTGTATTATTAATAAATTATTTTAAACTATGGTAATGAAAATAAATTAATCACTCATAATTTATATTAATATCTCGTTTCCCCCCGCCACTGCCTGTACTACCTCGGCGAAAAACGTCAAATTTTTCATTTTTCCTTGACCCATGGCCAATCAATGAACAGCAGTCTGTTCATGTCACATGTAGTCCCTACTCAGCCCTGATTGTGAGCAGTGACCAAGAAAGGAGGTATGAAAAAAAAATCCACGAATGAAAACGTTTAAAAAACAAGCTGAGTGAAGTGGAGCTGGCCTAAGTAGAGTCTGTGGAAAAGGAGCATTAGTCTCTAAAGTAAGCTGCCTCAAAAGCAAACAGTTTCCAGGGAGGGAGTTTTCAAAAGATGCTGATCAGCCAATCAGAGGTAACCTTGTGATAGAACAAGATATACATCACTTCAGACAGCCAATATAAAAAATGGATTCCGTTACTTTCCTTGACCACATTCTGCAGACTAGAGAGAGACTAAAAATGTAAACCATCTAGTAGATAAAAACATCTCCTGGTTGGAGTTGTTTTCACTTTCAAAATTTCATACATGCAGTCATTCTATTGCATAAAGAGACAGTTGACATTAAAGGTTTAGCACACTAACCACAATTGGACTGTTTAAAAATCTTTCTGAATTTCCAAAAAAGCAACAACAAAAAAAAAGATCCAGCATGGAACAGATGCTTTGACACATATGGACAGAAATTCAGACAAGACCTCTTCTGAGTATAACACATACACATCTTAGATGTTTGTTTAACTCAACAGTTAAAACGCTTTTGTTAGCAAAAATGTGTAAACATAACATATCACATAATTTTCCGTGAAATATGTGCATTCATGTAAAGATTTATCCTGTTATGACAAAGTTAGGCAGCCTGGTTTGGATGCAGATCACTCTGGCATTCTGTCAGGTACAGAATGTGGGAAATCCTGTGTATCAACAGTAACATGCTTCCATAGGAAATACCAGTCTGACAGAACCAGCAAACAGCCGAAAGCAACAATTTAATCTCAGAAGGCCCTGCCGAAAAACTTCATGAAGTCACATAAAGTGGGGAGTCACTTACATAGAGTACCTGTCAATCGTATGGATACACCTTCTCGCTCTCGGGCTTTTATTTTCTGCACTGTAATAGACAAGGAACATGTGGAATTATTTGTTAAACTTGTTATATAATTTCTTCCAAGTGTCCACATTTTTCTTTAATGAGTTTTGCATGCTCTTGGCATCTGTCAGTTAGCTCCATGAAGTAATCACTTGAAATGTATTTCAAGTAACAGGTATGCCTTGTCAAGAGTTAATACCTGGAATGTCTTACATTTTAAGGAGTAAAACCAGCAGTTGTGTTGTGCAGGCAGAGGTATGGTTGGTACAATAATCTAGACAGCTAGAAGCCCTATTACGTCCTAGTTTATTTAACGTTTTTTTTGTTTACTGCATAATTCAAGATGTTTATTCATAGTGTTGATGTCTCCAGTTGTCATATACAATGCAGAAAAATATTTCAAGTAGAGAACTAGAGAGATGCCAAAACATAAAAGATGAAGTGAAGAAACGGGTTTAACACAACATTTCAAAATAGATCAGACATTGAGAGAAACAAATTAATGTGGCTAAACTTTGACCTACTGTACTTAAAAATTAACTACCGTATTTTCCGCACTATAAGGTGCACTTAAAAACCATTAATTTTCTCAAAAAATGACAGTGCGCCTTGTAATCCAGAGCGCCTTATATATGGATCAATTGGTTAATTGGTTGATCCATACTGGTTGTACACGGCGCTCTGTCAAAATGTTTCAGTACGACTGGTAAACTACAAAGCCGCACCGCTTGCAGCATTACGGCTACCGTAGTCAGGGGTGTCGCCGAAGTAAAAGCGGTAAACACCTGTACTGTGCTTACTCCTAGTCCAACACCACTTGTGTGTGTATAACGACCCCACAATTGCACCTTTCAAGAGACACGCTTACGATGCTGAGTTCAAACTCAAGGCTGTCGAACATGGGAATAGAGCAGCAGCGAGAGAATTCAACAGTTAACGCTACTATATTGTGAATGTACTAACGTTTGATTTAGTGCATCAAACTGTTTCTTTTACGTGTTTACTGAATCAGGGAAAAGTTCCCTTTCACGTTTTAACTAACGTTTGATTTCAACTTCAACTTCATAGACTCCAATGCATTCCTAACGTGCGGTTGGCTCTATTCAATAGAATTCTATGTAGAGGAGACCTTACCATGAGAGTGAATGGAGTTATCAGAACGCTGGTTTGTAGTGTATTAATAAAGTTTGACTGACTGACTTATCTGACTGTTTTGTTGACATTCTCTTTAGCACAGCTCCATCTAGTGGATGCATAACGCAACCCCAGTCAAACGTTTGACTGCAGTAGCTTCTATTCTATGCGCCTTATAATCCGGTGCGCCCTATATATGAAAAAAGTTCTAAAATAGGCCATTCATTGAAGGTGCGCCTTATAATCCGGTGCGCCTTATAGTGCAGAAAATACGGTACCTTTAAAGTTTTTTTTTATTAAGCAAATGGAATTTGCTTGTTCAGGAGGGAGTCACCAAGGAGCAAATTTCTCACCATTTAAAAAAAAAAACACTGCTCGAAACATTGTAGCAATAGAATAAAACCTTTTTTTATATAATGACTGCAAGCTTTTGCATTTGGTAAATTCTTAAACAGGATGCAAAAAGCCGTCTTACTGTGCAACAGGATGGTAAAAACAAAAGAAACAGTCATCAGGGGGTTTGCACAACGTTGACTTTTTTTTACTTGGGAATAACAGCAGTTAGAAAATGTGCAAATTGGAACACATACACACCAGGTTTTAGTAGCTTTAAACACTGATCTTAGCATTTAACACCACTATGATTTCACTCTCCTAGGATTAATGATTAAATCTTAACTCAAAGAGAATGGTCCTGTTCTCCAGCTTAACAGTGTGCCAAATCGGGCACTTCCCATCATCTTAAGGTTTTGGGTGCACTCGTGTCTGCACTTAATGCAAGTCAAGTCCCTAAAGTGGACCTCAAATTAAGAATGACTATGGAGAGCAGTTTGTTTTTAGCTTGAAACATTACAGTCATGGTACTTGTGTGTTTTCACTTTGGAATCCTCCAGAACATGCTCATGCTTTTTCATTGGAGGATTGTTTACATCAAACAGTGACTATACTGCAACACAACCCAAAATGTATAAAAAAGTTACATAATTTTCCTTTGGACAATGAAAGAAATATTAGTTTACAACCCTTATACCCTGACATTAAGTAAGTTGAGTTCCTTGTCATAACTGAAAGGGCTCAGAAAGCTTTCTAATGCAGATAATAACTTGAATACTTCTTCATTCATAGCTTAATGTCTGTTAATTGTGGTGAGAAAACCCCATGAAGACATTGTTGAAAATGCTTCGCGACTCAAAAGAAAATGCAAACAAAAGTACAACCTGTTTCATAAAAATAGTGTAAACTGATTTCTCACTGTGAGCATGTTTTCAGGGATTGTATCAGTGTGTAAACTACATGAACATCTAAGACGTTTATCATTTTTCACCTTCTTGGCCATTTAACTGAAAAATATATTATGCCTTGCCAAACAATGTATACTCTTTGAACCTTTTTTATATTTTGTCAAATTAAAACCACACCCAATCTGTTTTATTGGACTTTCATGTGATTATGCAATTTATGTTTAAATAATACTTTATTCAGGTGAAAAGAAAATGATTGATAAGATTCAAGCTATATTTACAAATATTATTTGAAAAAGTGATATGCACATTTTTATTCAGGCCCCTTTACTCTGACAGCCCTAAATAAAATCAAATGCAGCTGTCTTCAGAAATAATTTTATTAGTCCACCTGTGTGTGATTTAATTTCATTATCAGTCCTGATGATCTGTGAAGGTCTCAAATGGTTTAGATTAGTGAGCAAACATTTTTATGAAGACCAAGTGTAATAAAGAGAACTTGCCTGTTTCACTGTAGTCACTGGAGCAGCTCTTGAGGAGCATTTTGCACTTTACTAAAAGCACTTTATTTAGCACTGCACTTTAAGCAGGGATTTGCACATCAAGATCTATTTGTACACATGAAGTTTGAAGTATTTATTGAATATTTATTGACATATTTTAATCACTGGCATGTAGCCTTTTGTTCCGGGCCTTGCACAGCTGCTCTTCATCAAGGAGTGTGGTGGTCGCCTGTGATAAGAAAATGTATTGTTACTTAGAACAACAAGGTCTACAATTTGGTGAAGCTTAGGCAATTGTGTGTGTGTGTGTGTGTATGTGTGTGTGTGTGTGTGTGTGAAATCTAAAAGTAAAAGAGTAAGTAGAAGTAGAAGTTGCTTGTTAAAGATGTGTTTACTCACCTGTCTTTTATGTCTCTTCCCAAGCGTTCAGACAAATGCTTCCCTGGGGGTCCGGACACGATTTAAAGGTTCCAGCAGAGGCCATGAGAGAAGGGAGTGTCGGGAATTTTTTTGCACATAGTTTTTTGGTGTTTTACAATGGTGCTGTGGTAGGTTTAAATAAATTATTTAGCTATTTGTAGTAATGTTAAAATGCATGTATTTATTTATGGAAATGTTTGTAAATGTATAAAGGAATTTGATAGACCACCCCTGTGAGCCATTGATGGTATAGTCCTCAAATAGCTGAGCCTATTTAAGGCTCTGGGTTCTTAGAAAGAGGGTGCTTTTTGTATGGCGCTAGTTATATAGAGAGCTGGATGTGCCATTATTGTTCCAAATATGGCGAAATAAAAACCTGCCAATTCCACCAACCTCTGCCTAAGTTGTCATCTCCACTGCAAAATCCAGGCGTGAGAGGCCCCCTTGTTACATCAAGGAACACAGCAGACAGCTTAGCGACAAAGTTGTTAGAGACCTTTAAAGCAGGCTGTTCAGCCCATTATACAAAAATAGAAAGAGTATGGTACATCTGCAAACCTGCTGCCAACATAAACTGATAATACGGGCAAGGAAGGCATCAGTCAGAGATGCAACTTAGAAGAGGCCATTAGTGACCGTGTAAGAGCTTCAGAGAGCCAGATCATAGGGAGGAGAATTTGTTGACAGATTAATGCTTCATTGTGCACTCTACAAATCTTGCTTCTGTGGAAGATTGGCAATGAGGAAGAAATTGTTGAAAGAAAAGCAAAGGATGTCCAGCTTGCAGGTTGCAACAAGCTATGTAGGGGACACAGAAAAGACACGGACTAAAGTACTTTTGGCCAAAGGAGACCAAAAGTGGATCTTTCTGGACTAGTTTTTCACACTATGATTGGTAGAAAACTAGCACTGTACATCACCCTAAGCATACCATCACCAAGGGGAAAACAAAGTGGTGGCAACATAAGGCTGTAGAGGTGCTGTGCTTAAGAAGGGGCAGGGCAACTTGATATGAAAATAAAAGAAAGGGCCATCCTGGAAGCAGATGCCATGCTCTCAGGACAACAGCGACCATAAACATTAGTCTGAATTTTGCATGTATATATATCCGTGTGTGTGTGCGTGTGTGTGTGTGTGTGTGTGTGCGTGTGTGTGTGTGTGTGTGTAAAAATTAATATATTCCAGTCTCTACATGTGCAAAGCTAAAAGAGACATACCAACCTAGACATGCCAAACATTGTAGCTATATAGGGAAAAGCTCATGGGGTAAAATAAGCACACACACACACCACACTTTTCAGATATTTCTTACAAAACAATGAAACCAATGTGTCCCTTTCCTTACATTTCTTAATTATGTGCCACATTGGTCTATAACATTGTTGGTGTAAAATGACAAAAGGTTTACTGGGGAAAGAAATACCATATATATCATTTTTTGAAACAATCAAAAGTCAATGCTGCCTTTTTTTTTTTCAGTCCACATGAACAGAACTATGTCCACATCATTAAGACATCCTGTCCGAATTTGCCTCTAAGGTCATTCTTTGGTCAGGTGTACACCTAAACCTCCACAACATTTCCCTGCACTCGTTAGGAATGGGACCGCAGTGACATGCAGCACGATGCTCCAGAAGCTCTGTAGCCAGCGAGTACCGATGAGGACACATTGAATACAGGGTCGAACCATCCTGTCACAGAAAAGAAAACACAAACATTGCATAGTTCACTGCCTAAATTTCAGTTGGAATTGGTCTCTCTTAATAAAGACTATATAGAAACATGAACACATAAACCTCAAACCCACAGCACTGTATGTTTGTGTTTGTCTCCTAAAGGTAAAACAATTTCTTAAACAAAGCAGAGAAATTAAAACCTACCAAATGTGGAAGCAGTTGAGGATGGCAAACAGAAAACCAGAGATAACTGACACGGGAATGGCCAGAAGCACGGTGACTATCCTGTAGATCCAGACCCTGGACACTTCAAAGAAGGCATTGCTCCAGATCCATATTCTATCGCCGCTGCGCACAGATGGCGGCTCAGCTATTACGTCCTCAAACCCCACCTTTGAAATGCAAACACTAATTCAATCAGCATGCACATTTAATAATCATGGAGGGCCTTATGATTTACAGAAAATCAACTCAAGTGTAATCAGCCAAGCAGCTATTTTTTTATCAAATTATTTAAATGCGTTACAAATGCAAAAACACATCCATTTTGGCAATCTTGATTTAGCAATTGCATTAGATTATTTTACCTTGAGGCAGTCATTGATACCTCGGGGGTCCCTTGAATTAATCAGAGGTTTGGTGTCACTGATTTCCACCAGTGTGGACGTGTGAATGTTTTCCTCCTCATCCAGAGAGGGCTGGGCTCTCCATAACATCTGCGGTTCCTCTTCATTTTCAGACTCTTCTGGGTCACTTGAGTCCCCCAGATCAATCTCCACTTCCTCTGAATCTTCATCTTTCTTCATGGTGTCCATTTAAACACTTGATAAATAAATTAAAAAAAGGGAGCAGGGAAGGTCGCCTGTCACTACCGAAGCAGCCCAGACAGACGGCCGCTTCCAGCTGGCTGAGTGCTGAGGTTATATTAGGAACATTACAGTGACCTGGATGGTATTTGCAGCTGGTATTTCAAGAGAAGATCATTTTTCCTGTGCTGTGTGGAGGAAAGAAGGGGTTGAGGAGGATATAAATACTTTAAACTTGAACATGGCTCTATTTACACTCAAACACTGTAGTGTAAATGTAACCATGAAAACAAAAACAATGCATAGAAGTATGGAAGCAATAATGAGGCATTTCTCCAAAGTTTTGCAGATTCTGGGATTTCAATAATTTCTCAGATTTACTTTTCATTAATTTATTTGTTCAAGTTGGTAGGGCAGGCTCTTGAACTGTGAGACAATGCTGCCCCCTTGCGATGACTGAAAAAAACTCTACCACTTTAGCAGTGAGATTTGACATCTCTTTATACTGACGTGCTTAGCAATTTGAAAAATATGGCATGCATATGTGTTCAGTCCCATGATTTAACAGTTTGAACGACCAGCTTTCGCTGCATTCACAGCTTTTTGGGTATGCCTCTACCAGTGGTACACATATTGAAACTGAAAAACTGTCTATTCTTACTTTATAACAGCTCAGTTAGATTGGATGGAGAAAGTCTGTGAACAGACATTTGCAAGTCTTCCCAAAATCTACTAATTTGATTTAGGTTTGGACTTAGAAATTTAAGTCTAATTAAAAAAATAAGGTCTGATTCTTTTTTTGGAGCAACCTCAATAAGTTCGAATTTCCAATAACCTACATATGAATTTTATATGTTAGAGCATGCTGTTTTAGCTCTCTCAACGTTTTGTGAACATGATTTGAAAAACCTATTACTCTCTCCCAATTTTTTACCTACATATGTGATCCTGGTATCATTTCAGCACATGGACTAGGGTGAGAGATATCCCATAAGGGGAACTATGAAGGACAAAAATACAGCATCATAATAAATAAATACAAAAATAAATATTGCAACTCACCAGCACATTTCCTTTCCTCGCTGCATAAGTTCCTGCATAGAAAATATGCAAATACAACTGCTAGCACATTCAGTGGGGATGTTAGTGCCACCCCCGGCCCCCTTTGGTGGTATTATTGGAAAATCACATCAGGCTGTCAATGTAAAACTCTTAAATTAAATTTGAGTTTCACAGATAGTTACTTTCCTTGCAGGAATTTTTCCTATCTACAGAAAAGGGTCTCCCCTGTCATGCATTTAAAAAGCCTTTCCCTTCAACGCTTTGACCTTTCATTTACAGCTCATCATCATCACTATTAAAAATGCAGCAACCTATTTAAAGAAAAGGGCCAAATTGGATTATTCTGCAGTCTTTCAACCTTTCAGCCTCACAAAAATAAACCAATTCAGCAGACGATTGATGCTGCATTTCAACGAGGTAATCCTCTGTGGATCGACATAAAAACAATGTTGCCACATGATACTCATCCTCCCATATATACAAAACATATAGCCATCAATTCAAGCTATTTACTTTCAGCCCTGTTATTAATACTGTATGCCCATGGGGATAGGAGAAAATAACAGCAACATATTTCCATTAGAAAAACATTACACAATGGTAGTACACAATACATCACTACAGGCACGAAACAAGCTGTACATAAATTTATTGTTTACTCTGCATTGACCAGTGGAGCGTTTCCATGGTAGGGATAATTTCAGATTGCTGGATGGAGACAGAGAGAGGACACAGCGTATTGATGGCAGGGAATTTCCTGCCTGGGTACAGGAGACAAAGGCATGCTAATGGACTGCACACCTAACCAGATGGAGCTTGTTTGTTTCCGGCTGCACAGGTGAGGTCAGCAGAGTTTGTGTTCTGTGCATGTGCATGTGCGATGACTAATGTCACAGCTGAAAACAGTTTCTTATCCCAAGAGACTGAATTAAATGATCAGATCATTTAGATTTAACCATGTTTGCTAGTTTTTAAACACTTTTGATTGTATTTTACGCTTTCAAAACTTTTTTTAAATTATGAAATATCCTTAATACCCATCCCATACTATCACACATTACAACCTTAAGTAACAGCATAGGTGGGACCAAGTCATTGTTTTTTTTTTATGTTTAGTCATGATTCAAGGTAAATCCTAAGTAAAGAGATGTAAGTCCCAAGTAAAATCCAGCACATCAACGTTTTAATTGCGATTCTAAAACTTGACCAGATATGTAGTTTATTGGAAGAGAAGTAATAAGCATTTCCTAAAGTGTAAAAATCGTTTTTTTAAAAGGTGCTATTGTTTGCCTAAACAACCGGGAACTGAACCTCAAAAACACCATAAAATCTGTTTTGATGTTGCTTTTTACAGTAAATGTTAACCAAAAAAAAAAAGCCAGCCTGTAAATTGAGAAAATAATGAGCAGATAAATAAAAAATTGACTGGATTTCTTTAGATAATAAAATTATTTCCATGTTAAGTAGCTGCAACAGTACAAATCTGCTTTTACAAAATTACATAAGTACTATTAGATCATTAAAACAATTGAATTATTTATACAACTGTATAAAGATAACTTTCTGATTTGAGATTTTTCATGGCGCTACCATCTGCCAGCTTGGATGCACCAACTGGGTTTCCAATTAAGGTGACATGCAACATAGAAACTGGACTCTCACGAATAACAATCAGAGGAAATCATTAAATATGAACAACGGAAATATTGATAATGTAATGTTACCATGTAACTTTACCACTTTACTATTGCAAAGTTAGTAGATTGCAGTGATAACCATTTGATCTAAAAGCCAATTTTCATCTGTCACTCCTAAGCCTAGACTAATTTTGTTTTTTTTTGTCTAGGTTCAAATCTCTAAAGGTAGACACATGTTGTAGCCTCTATCCTTAGTTTTCAGCCCACATGTTTCACATACTGAATTAATTTGATTATACACCTTTTTTTATCTGCATGGTGCTCAGCAACATAATCATATTTGTTATAAAATTAATAAAGCTAACTTTAACATGAGAAATAAATGTTTAAGTAACACTTTATAAATTATAGTGAAACCTTTAAATCAAATTTATTTTCTGTGGGTTTTCTGTTCTGGAGCATACAAGTGCGTTTAAACACAATTTCTGTGGGTCACATAACAATTTTTTGCTTGTTTGTTTTTAAGAGAAAAACACTTCCCTTTTAATTCATGAAATAGGCCGCCAGGTGCTCTCTGTCCAGGACAATTTTGCCATTCCCCTAACATAATGTCCTTCAATTTTGGCAACATTGACCTCCCATACTCTATTGCAAATCAACTGCTGGCAGAATCCCTGTCACTGTCTGTCTCCAGGCGTGCAATTAAGAAAAAAAATGTCCTTTGATACTTCCTTATGTCTGTATTCAAAATGTGGACTCTAATGTCATCAAATTTGAATATCAAATCCAAGTCACAGGACTCGAGTCCACCCCTCTGGGTAATAGACACCTTAGCATTGCCTTCCTATGCATTTGACACAGCAGCATACATAATTTGATTTTAAAAAAGCCATCCTTGTTAAGGGTTGCGAAATGGGGGACCCCAGAATGCAGACAAGCAGGCAGCATGACGGTAGGTTAAAAAAGATTTAATTAACAAAAACTCACCCACAGAAAGAGGCAGGAACAAAACAACAAACGGGCTGGCAAGACAGGCATGGCATGATCCAAACAAGACATGAGCATGATCTGAAAGCAAGGCATGAACATGATTTGAAAATGATTCCACGATGAATAACTGAACAGGTGTGTATTTATGGAGCGCGACCAGGTGAAACAAGAAGACAGATTATCTAGGTGCAGGTGAACCGAATAAAGTTGATTGACAGGACAAAACGTGACTTGAGCAGAACGGAAACTCTTGAATACAAACTAACAGAAACTAGAAAAACATTAAACTAAAGCATAACCAGGAAAATAATAAACAGAAACATGATTCAAAAACTGTGAGAGGCATATATGAAAAAAAAAAAAAAAAGAAACTAAACAACCCCAAATCATAACAATCCTGCCACAGGTTTTTTGGTCACATTGAAAAACTCAGCTGCATGAGCATTGCAGCTCATAGAAAAACATACTGTATTTCCCACATGAGCACCACTGCTACAGAATTTACAAAATGCTACTCAAATATTCAATTTTACTTTATCTCAGGCTACTGTCTGAAGATACTATGTCTGCACTAATGAACATTTCCTCACCTCACCATGTTGGAAGCTTATGCCTCAGAATACAACTGATGGTATGACTACTTTCTGATTAACTTGGCTGAGATTAATCTGACCACTCATAGAACCTTAACATTACATTCCAAGACAGTGAGTAAAGCTCAGAATATGATATAAAAAAAAAAAAGAGTGTGGCCATTTTACAGCAAAAGTAATATACCCCATCCTGACACAGCATAACACTGTAAATTCTCCATGTCTGAACCCCATATATATATATATATATATACTATTGAGAACGGGACACACAAACCACAGACATGTGACAGGACTTGATGTTCCACTAATTCCATTCATTTCCTCATTTTAATTAATACAACACACATCTTTCATTATGCCCGCAAACAACGCAAGATAGGAAACAGCAGCTATAGAAACGCCATAAATTGCACACACGTGTCACTGCTATGAAAGTAACACAAGTGCTACCTAAATGTTGCAGCGGTGACCCTTTAATAACATTACTCAAGCCCATTTTATAAAACAGTTCCATCATGAAAGACCAGTCCATATCTGAGCTGCTTCTGCTCATTTGCAAATCAAGCTAAATCACAGTGACTTAATTTTAATCAAATTAATATCACTGAGTGGAGGAAATATGGGTTTGTAGCAAAAAGAGCAACGGTTCAACACTAATTAAAGCTGATACTTTCTGCTGCCAACATCAGCAGCTTATGTGGGAAATGACGGATGTGCCACCGTGTTCCTGCTCAGCACCTGTCACTCCAGCTGTTTGCAGAACAATAGGTCAGACAGACTGTCACATCTACTGAACAGTGTGTTCATCCTGAACAGAAGAACTTCCAGTCCAGTCACACATTGCTGCATAACTTTAGGTGGAGGATGATATAGTTTTAAATACTTCCAATAAAAAATAGCAAATCCAAAATAGATCAGCTTAAAAAATACTTAAGAGATAACTGGTTGCCATTAATTATTCTAAGATGGTTTGTAAGAGCCTGTCTCCCATTAGAAATAGAACTACATATTTACTTCCTCCCTTGCTCATGTTCTTTCAACAAAGAAGTGTAGTTATTGCTGTACTAAGCTGTTGTTTTGATATATTTAAAGAGTAAGAAACTGGTCAATCAGCTGTACATGATTGTTACTGATAGTCATGGAAACATTATTTTTCCCCAAACTTTTATTTGAGTCATATAATGTCTTGCAATTGCCAAATATTAATCATTTTTACAATTTGGGTTTTGGAAGTATCCAATACATAGATAAATAAAAACAATGAACACCCAAAACTTAAAAATGTTAGTCATACCTTTATATGTAGAAAACGTTTAATCCCTCCTTTTCAATTCTTTATAATGACATTATTTCATCAAATGTTTGCAGCAAACAGAATTAATGTTTACAGAACGAATGCTGTTTTTGTTAAAAAAAAAAAAAAAAAACTTCAAATGTTATTTCCTAATGTACCAAACTATAATCTATAAGTTCATCCTGATGTGGGTTTGTAACCTCTTTGTGGGATCTAAGCACAGTGGACACAAGGGCTCCCTACGTGAGCACTGATGAGATGCTTTACAGACTGTCATGTTTTATATTAGCACAAACGAGTTGAGGGTCTGACAAAATAATGTTATTCACTCTTTCAGACATCAATCGCCCTCTCTCCCTTTGAATCTTCAGGAGTGACTGTCTCATCACCTCTGCTGTGCATTATTCATTATTCTGTGCCATAAAGCAGCTCATCAAGTTTAAATTAAATAGGCAGCACAAGAAGAGTAGGTATTTTCCTTAGATTTACCTTTAAGTACAGCCACAATCAATCAGGCTCAAAGCATGAAGTCCTGTTCTCTGAAGGAGTGGGCTAGTGTTTGATCTACTACAAATGAGAAAGAACAGTTGTAATTGTCCTGATTTAATTGGAGCTGCCACTGAAGAGGGAGGTTTTTCAATTTGATTAGCATGTAATGAAAAACAATCTGGCTCAGATATTTCTAAAACAGAGAAGTAAGGAAACAAGCTGGAAGTAAGCTATGAGACATGTTTTCATTCATGCTACTGTTTGCTTTGTGTAATTTGATTACATAAAATATGATTCTGACATATGCATCCTATTGAAAAAAAACATGCAATGACATTCAATGACTGTCATGTTCTGATTTAGTTTTCTGATCCATGTGCAGAGAAAGCTCAGAGACCGCATGGTTTTCATCTGCTCGACATCTACTTGAGGATCTTTGTTAGGTGAGTACTTTCTCAGGCACATTCTGCAGGAGTGGAAAGGACAAAACTGCTTTTTTTGTCAGCCTTTCCATTTCTGGGGTTGCCACAGTGAGTCATATGGAAAGGACAAAAACATGAATGTCCAAAATAAAGAGTTTTCAAGAAAATCTGAGAAAACATCATAGTTGTTGGCTTGGCTTGCTACCAATAGTGCTTGCCCATTAGGCACCAAATGATCATCAGAGAGCTCCTTAAGTATTCTGAAGTAGATTTGTTATTGGAAGTCAGGTATGACTGCAGCACTCAGCCAAGCCCACGCACCCAGGTACTAGTCCTGCAACTTCTAGAGAGAGAACACAAGCACATCCAGCATAAACATACTTTAAAACATCAAAATGACCTTGAAAACCATGATCTGTTTTTGTGCATTTGTGGTTTTAATGACACTTCTAACATCTGAGGTGTGAAGAACACTAGAACAATCTTAAATACCAACAGAGTCCTTTACATCTAATTCCCACTACAGACATCTTTTTAAAATTGAAGTCTAAAGTGTAATGGATATTTTATATTATGTATCTGCAAATTTGTTATTTTAAAATGGGATTTAATTTTCTAAAACTTTTGTACAGTCATTTTCTTTAAGAGGTATAGTCAGGTGTTGGTAACGCTCATTCAGATTTGTTATTTTTCTCATGCTGACCTGGCTTCTAAGCATAGTCTGCAATTTCTTTCTATAGCTGAGGACAGTTGGAAAACTGCTAAGGCTGAAGCCTACCAGGAATCAGATATAGCTGGAGCCCAATTAAGAACGTTTCGCATTTAAGTGGGCTGGGACAGTGGTGGCCAAAGAAGAATCTTTAGCAATAAGATACCTTCCTAATCACCCACTTCAACTTAACACAACAGATAGATGATTGAAATTTGGACACAGCTATGCATTTCAACAGGACAATAATCACAAACACACATCAAAAACTGGTGTAATAGATAAAACAGGTTAACATTAATTTGTATGGCGCAAACTTTAACTATACTGAAAATGTGTGGACCATGCTTAAATGCTGGGGTCAAGCAGAAAAAACTACTAATTTAAATAAACTTGACAAATTCTACAAATTCTACCAAGAAGATGAATTAAACATCCGTCTAACTGACCATCTATGCCAAAAGCTTGTTGATGGTTACAAAAAGCATATTGCACGGTGCAGCTTGCTAAGTTGTACCCTGCAATATGCTATGATCCTCAGCGATCTGCTGCATCTGCAGCGCCACCTTTTCCCTCTGTTACGGCCCCCCCCCCCTCAAGTTGAAGGAGGAAGAACACACAGGACAACCATAATAAATTGTCAGAGTCTGGTACAATGTGATTTATTTTTCTCTTTTCAAAAAACGGACCCCAAAAGGGTTGAACAACCTGTGGGAGGGAAAGGGGCGGTTAGGTTGTGCCAAATCAAAGAAATAAATAAAACAAAACAGGGCCAAACTGTCACCTAAACTAAGCCAGAAGAAATAAAGGAAAAGAAAGCTCTGCTATTCTAGACTAACAAAACAAGCCAAAAACATTACAGGGGTGGCACCAACCTACTTACCTAGTGTGTATAACAGAGAAAAAACTACGTGATGGAAATGTACAGGGTACCCCAAACTTACCTAGCCCACAAACTCCCACCACAAACCTTGAAACAATGCTGGAGAACAAAGCATGTCCCAAAAAGCCAGCCAGGTGAAGCCACACCCCCAGCCCTACAGGTGAGCAGTTTATGTAGAGCTGTGTTTGCCTTCCAGTGCTTAACAGCAGTTTCACACAGTTTCCTCACTGTCAGAGACAGTGACTAAAGCAGCTGAAGACCCAATCAAACACAAGGTTCCTGCAGTACTGTAGACATAGTCAACATCATTGCCATTTCTTCCACACCACTAACACAAGCGTAGCCCCTAGAGACTTTTTTTTTAAATAGCTGCCGTCAGTCTCCCTCAGAGCTGCCGCCATAAGAGTCTCCCTCAAGTGTCAAGTTCCTGTTCCTTAGTTCTCCAAAGAGGCCCTGCTGAGTCTGTTTCAGTCTCAAGTACCTTTTTCAGAACTCTCCATGGGGGCCCAGGGTCGATCTCATGTTTTTGTTTCTAAATTCTCCAACAAAGTGGCACAGGTGGGATTATCTTGCTATCAAGCTTCAGCCTATTAGTCTTCAGGCCTTCTGGAAGCTGCCCTTAAGGTGGGGGTCCTGTCATGATCCACTGGCGTTAATGTTTTGGTTTTCATCTGTGTTGGTGTCCTGATGTCTTTTCTTTACTTAGTGCTTTCCATTTTAAGTTTGTTTCTATGTGTTGTAAATTATTATCATTTAGGTCTTGCCATATTATTTCACTCCTTTTTGTTTAGTTTCTTACTTAATTCCTGTGTTCTTTTCCCTGTGTAGTTTGGTTTATTCTCCTATGTTAGTGTTAGACTTGTTCCCCTTTTAATTTGCAGATCATGTTGTGTTTTAATGTGGGTGCTTTGGAATCATTTGTGTCAAATAGTCTGTTTTCCTCAGTCTCCCTGCTCTCACTCCACAGCTGTCTTCTCTATGATTAATTCTTCACTCATCAGTATGTAAGCTTCCAGTTTTTTTTGTTGTTGCCTGCTGTTTCTTCTGTAACCCTCACCTGAGTCCTTTTCCCTTTGTAGTTGTAAGTTCCTGTGTTGTTTCACTATTAAATCCTTCTTCATCTTTATGCTGCTTTGGTCTGCCTGCTTTATGGGCCCATAGCAACTACACAATATGACAACCATAAATTCAGTTGTGTATCAATCCAAAGTTTGTTTTTTGTAAAACAAACAGTTCAAGTGCACCAGGGTGCAATGGATCTAGAATGTGTACATGATGAAAACCTCCATTGGAATAGCGTATCATATCTGTAGACTATAAGTGTAACTTTTATAGTACTGCCTTTGATAAGAGCACTCTCCTACAGTGTCATCAACAGAGTTGTTCTGGTAGCTCCTCTCCAGCACTTACATGGATTTGTTTGCAGCCAGAGACCATAAAATGGCACAGTGTTATTTTGCTATGAACACATCCAGAAGTCAATAAAAAGGCATTGTAGTGACTGTTTATATAAGTGTATTTGCGCAGGTCTTTTTATTTAGTGCTTGTCAGAGGGTTTGGTTCACCCTCGACACCATAAGCCATTTCTTTCTTCTCTTTAATATCAGAAGATATAAGCAGAAGATACTTTTAAGTAACTCAATATGTAATCAAGTTATTTGTGAACTGATTTTTGAGAACATCCCTGGGAAGTAACAGGATTTGCACAAATTTAGCTGAGCTTACTAATTTTATTTGCCAGCATACACCAGTGTGTCTGGCTGGTGTTATCCCCTAAATCTAATCTGTGTTGCACAGAGGCAGATTTGGTCAAAATGTTTACTGCACAAGCATTAGCAGCTGTGATAGTGATCTGTTTTTATGAGAAAACTTGACAAATGCAGTTGTGATTCCAGAATTCACAATGGAAAACATATCAATAAGATGCAACTATCAAATAGGAACTGTAAAATGTACTTAAATCGCTGCACACAAATGGGTATTGAAAACACTCACGTCATCTGTTATGAAATGGCATTTCTCCTTGTATAACAATGTTTTAACTGGGCTCAGTTTTCGCTACATATTTTTCTGTAAGTGAACACATGAAGGTTAGATTACAGGGTTTTTTTCCCTTGCTCTCGGTGGAAGACACGCGTTTTCTCTGCCTCCCTCCCTGCTGATCCCTGCTTCTGCTTTTTGTCTGTATTTTTCTCAGAGCCTCGCTTTGCATATCCTCCAAACTTTTAAATTATGGATTTGGTCAGCTGGACTCTCAAAGTAATAGATAAATGTTTTTTCTTTTCAACGGGAAGACAGGGTAAAGGAGACCCTCTTGTCCAGACGGGACGTTCTTCTCTGGATACACAATGGATTCTTGGCAGCAGTGGAAGATTGTGTGCCTGACTACAATGTCGGTCAAGGACATAGAAATTGTGTACATATTTGGACTTTTGATAACAAGATTTCTGCTTTTTGGAGTTGGTGGTTACCTGGCTTATCGATTGATTCGCAAAATGTGTGCTGTTCAAAGCGTTCCAAAGCTGCCTGCGATGTTAGATGGAGTCTGTAGAGCGATCAACACTCAGACAGAAATGTTAAGAGAGCAGAATCGCAAGCTGGACATGATTCTTGAACAGTATCGCAGCCTGGCAGCGGTTGAACTCAGAGGTTAAAGGATATAATCTTGGAGAAGTTGTACGCTCGAGATTTGCGGAAAGTACCAGAAATTTGGCTATTTGGATTCGCAATAGAGACATACCAGTAAAACTCTTAAGGTAGTTGGAAATTCACAACTGCCTGAACCACAACATTTCTTGTTTTTCTAAATCTGGCTCCCCAATGAGGCCTTGGCAACTTCTGCTAACTGGCTATCAACAAAATATCTCCTGGATGTTATATAAACACGACGCTCTTCCCCAGCACTCCCCTACCAGCTGTGTGCTGATAGGACTATGAGGCCGATTGATAAAACTTCCACCTCTCTTCTTAAGGACAATGGCACTTCTATCAGTGTTGACAGTCTAATTCTTGCAAATACACTCAGACTTATATATATTCGCACCCTCAAGATTCCACCATACCCTGGCTAAATCTTTACTTATGTGTGTGTTGCTTACCCCTGCTGAGGTTTGTTGTACTATTTCAGACTCTATTCTGCTGAGAATAGTCTGAAATATTTTTTTTTTTTCCTCCTATCTTACTTTACCTAAATGTGTGATTTCATTATTTTTCATAGATTTTCAGATTTCTCAGAAGGATTACCAGCAAAAGCCAATTATTATTAGTATTTCATTACTTTTTCATTGAATTTTAGTTTTATCAGAAGGATTACCAGCGAAAACCAAATATTATTAGTAATTTGGCCTTTAGCTGCTCTTACACCAATGACCCAACTTTCTTAATTAGACTACAATGGACTGTTATTACTTAGTTCAACTTCAGTACTAGTAAAAGCAATATATCATTACCAACTGAAAATGTGGATTAAAGCTGTTTTGTACCAGTGACTCAGCTTCCCTAGTTAGAATTCAGTGAAATGATGAGACTATTAGATTTCTCAGAAGGATTCATAGATTTTTAGATTCCTCAGAAGGATTGTAGTATCATTTGATTTGTTTTTCTGTGTCTGTATCTGTGTTTATTTTCTTTGTGATTGTATTGTAATTGTATGTACAGCGCTTTGAGTGTCTCGTTACTGAAAAGCGCTGTATAAATAAACTTACCTTACCTTACCTTCTTACCTTACCTTACCTTACCTTACCTTACCTTACCTTACCTTACCTTCTTACCTTACCTTACCTTACCTTACCTTCTTACCTTACCTTACCTTACCTTACCTTACAGGCCACTGAGCTCTTCAGTACAATGACAAATATTTTATAGTAATCAGTCAGCGCTGCTTTGTCTATGTTTGTCATTTTTGTGCATATTGATTTTGTAATCCAGGAATATGTTTACAGTTTTCACAAGAAAAGCACAAACTGAGTTCACAGCTATGGAGACAATGAATTAGAGATACCAGTGACAATTGAAAACAAAAAACAGCTTTTGTTTTTGTACTGTTGTACATAAATTGTATATCATAGCTACACAGCTCAACATTAACGTATGTATCCAGGGAAGAACCGATTTGATATTCGATACAAATTATATGAGAACATTTTGTATGGGATGAATTAGAGATGCACTGGTTTTCTAACATTTTCTATTTCCTAAATTTCACAAAAACTTCACCAAAGTTAAATTCATATGAGAATCTATGCATCAAAGCACATTAAAAATTTTGTAAAAATATCTTTTTAATGGGATTTAACATGATAGACTAAGAGAAAGTAGTGCATAACTGTTAGTTAGATGGAAAATTACTCAACACAATAAATAAAAAAATGTCTCAAATCCCGATGTACTAGTGTTTTTAAGTGTCTGCCAAGATGGAGTAAATGGAATGTATAACAGTGTGGATGGTGTATTCAGGATGTTAGCTTGCAAGGTGTTGTTTTGCATGTAAGCCAAAACATCGCAGTTGATGACTAATAGGTGTCCTGTCAATAGATTCTCCCACCTTAGCCGTGTATCCCTGCAACTCCAGCAGAGCTACAATGGACCTCCGATCCTTGCCCAGCCTGTCAGGTGGACTAATGTGTCTTGGTTGTTGTTGTAACGTAAAAAAATATGAAAAAGAAATGACAAATGCTTCAACTAACTTTTAATTTTTACTTTGTTTGAAACAAACATAAATGATAAAGTAATGACTTGCAGAATTACTTGTATTTAAATTGTAATTATAAAACAATATGTTCTCTTTCGGCTGTAAAACATATTTTCAAAATGAAGACCTGCCCTCCTAAAATAAACAGATCCTAAATCCAACCTACGTCCTATTTAATTTGTATGTAAACCTGTTGACTGATTCAGACTTCTCAACTAATAACATGACACACATATTCCCCCTTTTTATTGAAATAGAACTAATGATTACTAAACAAAAACATTATTTAAATATCTTAAAAAGTACAGTACATTGTGAAAAGAATCTATAATGGCTTTACTATAACTTTAACAGATTAAAGAGTACAAATTTTGCTGGTAGTCATTAAATCAAGCTGTCCATTCTTTTGTAAGCCAGTAGGTTATTAACATTGTATCAAAGCAATGAGGTATATCTAATTTATCTCTTCTGGAATCTGACCTGGTATCCTGAAACCAATCTGCTCTGTTTGATCCAGAGTGATTCTGGGACTAGGTATTGCAAAGCTTGCATGTGTCTCTATTGTACAACTGGTCCTATGGAGGAACTGCAAGAAGTTTTCATGGCCTGAACCCTCGTGGCTGGAAAAGGCCAGGTCTGTTGGGTATGCTGAATAGCAGCGTTTCAGCTTACACAGCTCCTCACGGATCTGTCTGTTCAGCAGTCCATAGAAGAAAGGGTTCATAGCAAAGGAGGAATATGCCAGCCAGGTGACCACTTCCTCCAAGTCATTAGGTGTGTGAGGCTTGGAGTCCAGTATCAGAAACAGGTGGAAGGCAAAATAAGGCAGCCAGCAGATTAGAAACTGACCAACAATAATCACCAGGGTAAGAGCAGCTTTACTGCCTATAAAATGCCGCTTACGCGTTCTCCTACGAGGGGCGTGGTGAGTCGTAATGATGGTCGTCTGACTGTTTATGGAATCTGAGCGATGCTTGACCTGAGGGTTTGTCCACGAGGGCAGAGGTCCATGCTGCCGTGCTGCCACACGGGCCACCTTGTATACATTACAGTAGACAGAAAAGATCACCACAGCTGGCAAACAGAAACAGGTGACGCTGAAGAGTGCAAAGAAAATAAGCCGGTGGTCCCTGTGGCTCCAGTGAAGTGAGCAGTGTGCAGCACTGATGGACCTCAGGCTATGAGATGGCCATCCAAAAATGGTGGAAAAGCCCAGAATGGCAGAGACCACCCACACCATCACCACAACAGCCAAGGTCAGCTTCAGGGTCATCTTGACCTCATAGCGCATTGGATGGACAATATAATAATACCGTTCCACACTGATGGCTGTAATGGTAAAGATAGAGGCAGCTATGAGGATTACATTGAGGAAGACGTAGATCTGGCATTCCAGTACAGTAAACACAACGCCAGTGAAGTATGGAGAGCTGGACACAATGCCAAGAGGCATTAGCAGGATAGCGCACAGCAGGTCCACTACACAGAGGTGGCACACGAAGGCAAATTTCCTCAGATGAGGGGCTTTGATGATGACCACCATCACAGCAGTGTTGGCCAGAAGTGCGAGAACATTCAGGGTCACCATGAAAAGCATCCCTGTCATGTCTTTGAATCGTGCCTGTGGGTTGGGAAGTGCGCCCAGCTGCCTGCTGGGAGCAGAGGGCATAGGTACTGAGGTGCTGTCATTATATTCAGAAGTGAAAGCTGTGCTCGCCTCCTCCATCTTTCAAAATACAAGTTTCTAAGAAGAAGTCTGTGCTGTAGTTTTTTCCATTGCTTTGTTATCAGGCAGAAGAATCTCTCAGAATCCAAATTAAAAATATCTTTACTCCTGAAAAGAGAATTAAAAACACATTATAGGCAATGAAAACACTGAACATTACATTTTCATACTGTCAATAATTTGCATGCTCTTTTCTGTAGCAGTAAATAAGAATTAGCATCTGGGAGTTATATCTATGTGAATCTGTTTTCATAGGACCCAAATTCAAACTCCTTTGGGTTGGAATTTGGGTAAATGGCCCGTTTAAGGTCATGCCACAGCATCTCAATCAAATTTAAATCCAGACATTGATTAGGCCTCTTGAAACCCAAAACTCAGTTCTTTGAACCATTGAGAGGTAGCCTATCTGGTGTGCTTCGAATTATTTCCTGCTGGATGGACATCCTCCTTTAGGATTTTCTAATAGAGAGCAGAATTTAGGGTTCCATCAATTACGACAAGTCATCTAGGTGCTAAAATTGTAAAGCACCCTAAAACTATTACTATACCATCACCCTGTTTGATTGTCATTTTAATGTTTTTTCATGAATTGTTTTTGGTTTTAAAACAAACACAAATCTTCCAAAAAGTTCCACTTTTGATTTGGCAGTGCAAGAACATTTTTCTAAAGGCGTCATCAAGATATTTTAGAGGAAATTTTTGATCTGTTTTGTACTGTTTTTTTTTTTTTTTGTGAACTTCTAGACAAGTTATCAGTGCATTCTTGGAAGGATGTTTATAGGGGCCGGCCATTCCTGGGAAAGTTCATCACTGATCCATGTTTTCTCCATTTGTGGATAACAGCTCTCACTGTTGGGGTTCACTGGAGTCTCAAAGCCTTAGAAATGGCATGCTATCCTGGTTTCAGTCATGTGTTTTGTGGTTTTAATAAAATAAATATTTTCTATGAAAATTAAGGTTGTGGATTCATGCTAGAAAAACATGGATTTTAGATATATGTCATACATTTGTTTCCAGACATAATTTCCACCGTTTGCTTAATGCTCATTATGTGCATTAAGCAAACATCAACATACAGTTCACCAATCTCTAGCCATCAGCATTAATAATTAATCATAATTGAACCAACAACAGTGGACAGTCTAGGTGTTATTGTGTAGTTTAGTAGTTGATGGACAGAAGGTAATTACATTACTACTAGAAATGTAATTACTAAATAGAAATGTCATAATATGAATTGTGGAGGTCATCAATTACATTTTACTTGTTTAAACATTGTTTAAGAAAACCAAGACAAAGTATAAATATGTAGAAAATATGGGAAGAATTTACATCTGGATATGCAGAGATAAGAAAACCAATCCTCACGAATAGAAAATTGAACATCTTTTTGAGATATCTGAAATAGTGACAGTGGATTCCATGAGTATGTTGGAAATGTTGGAAATATTGATGTTGTTTAGGAAGAATTGAATTTGGCATAGCCGTTGCAGGATTCTCCAAGGCAGTTTTTCAACCGTGGTCCCCAAGGGACACTGCCCATGTTGTAGATGTTTCCCTCCTTCAGCACACCTGATGGTTGATTAACAGGATGTTGCTGAAGTGAAATTATCTGAATCAGGTGTGTTAAAGCAGGGAAACAACTAAAACCTGCAGAGCAGTGTGCCTTGAGGACCAGAGTTGAAAACACTGCTCTGAGGCATATGAGGAATCAACTTACTATAGACTCTAGATTCAAGCTGAGATAATCTTGGTAAAATTGCTGTGAAATTATGAAATCAAACCACTGCTAAATTATTAAATATGGAAAATAGCTAAACTTTAGATTAGGCCTAATTTTCTACACAAACCAAAATAACCACAACAAGTTCTTCTATGCATCCAGTGATAAATTCAACAGTATTATAAAAAAATAAAAAACTGTTTGCATCAGTTTTAGGAAAATTAAGAGAGGGAAACTGAAAGATAATGAATGTTCTTGTTTCAGTCCAGCTGCATGGCTAGCATTGCGGTGATCAGTGTCACCCTTTATGACAACATCAAAGGAGATCCTCTCTTCACACAAACCACAAAACAACTGTTGCCTGGGACTATTTATGAGCCAGACGTTCCATTTAATATTAACACTTTTAGATGCATTTCAGTGTAATCTTTATTTGGCTCTCTGGATATTTATTTATTCAGATTTGAGACAGTGTGTCCTAAATCCAAGTGCTGATGTTCTCTGCTGCTGTAATCTTCTCTGGTGGAAAGTGATTGGCGTGCCAATTTTGTAGCGAGGTTTATGCCCAGGAAGGGGACTTACAAATGTACATCCTCATATTATGTAAGGTTGTATTCAGCAGACATGTTTTAGTTGCAGACCGACATATACTGCAGGTTTCAGGTCTATTTGACCTGTTCATATGAGATGTAATTATTCTAGAAATAATATTCACATATGTCTATTGGCATCAAAGACATATGTAGTTCATTAAATCTATTAAACTTCTGATTGGACTTGTTCAGAAAAGCTAAATGCTGACCGATATGCTCGATTAATGGCCAAAAATAAATAGGTTAGGTTAAATATATACATATCTGGGAATTTAATAACACTACATTTTTTGTATAAGTTCACACCTGAAAATATAAAGAGATTTTATTAAAATAAGAATAAGAACTTTCTTTTCAAATTAAAAAGAAAGTTGCATTACCACGTTGAGCCAAATTTGTACCTGTAGATTCAAACTCAAAAACTCCAGAATAATCCAATATAGAAATTATAGAAAAGAATAAAAAACCTTTTTATTGCATATACCTGTTTCATTTATTTATTCATTTTTTTATTTGGAGTTTTTAGAAGGTATAGAGACTTAGGTATAGGGATTTAAAAGCATTTCTAGATGTAACCAATGGTCCTAAAAGGTTTTGCAGAAGCACAGGGTTAAATTTGATCAAAGAGATTGAATTCAAATGTTAAATATTACATTTTGTTTTTTCTATGTATTGTAGTAAAATGTATTTATTGATCTGATTATTTTAACATCAGCTCCAAACAGTGAACACCAAGTCTGAAGATAAACTGAAATCAGTATTTTCTTTAATAAGCTAATTCATTATGACTTTCATAAAAGTGTGTGTATCAAAAAATTGGCTGCTCATTCATACAAAATGTAACAAATCTTACATTAGTCCATGGTCCTCTGAAATGTTGTTGAAAATCTAAACACTCCCAACAATCCTGGTTCTGTCTTGTCCAACGTTCTTCCACTGTGTTAAAATCTTTGATAAAAACAGATTCTTATATAGGAACATATGACCTGTTGATGCCACCAGAGTGAGAGGAAATGAACTATGAGAACTGACTCAGGCGACTCAGACAGCTGCAGGGACAGACAAGGGAGGAGCCATAAACTGGTGATCACCTCAAATCGCTTCTTTCAAGAGGAGATGAGCACACCAAACCTCCACTATGCACTGACATAACCATGGCATCACAGGTTCACAACCACACTCACTCTTCCATCCATCAGCATGTGGCTGCGACTGTTACACACTGTGCACTGAGATTGCTGTTACACGTAATCCTTTATTCTCTCCATAGCTTCAGAGTGAGTAAGGGCACTGCAGGGGCATTGGATTGACATTCTCAGCTTTAGCATTGCACTTACTGTAGTTTGACTTCAAAAGAGCAGTTTTTGTATTTCTGCAACTTACAGAGATGGCTTCATACATTTAAAACCAGATAACACGATAAAAAGTCAAAATCTTATTCCTCAGTTTCACATAACACCACACTAAACATTTCCTGTTTCAGGTCAGTTAGGATTCAAAATTATTTCAGCATGCTAAATGCCAGAATGTGCGACAGATTTTCTGACAGTTTAATTCACAACATTAAATTAACTGGATTTACAACTGTGAACATATTTTAAGACCACACCCCAATCATATTGCTTCCTTGTGTGACATAATGAAAAAATCTAAAGAAAACAGCCAAGATATCAGAAAGAGAATTGTGGACCTCTCTAAGTCTTTTTCATCTTTGGGTGTAATTTTCAGATGCCTGAAGATGCCACAAGTATCTGTTGAAGCAAAGACATGCAAATATAAACAGTATAGAAATATTCAGTATACTGTTCAGGATTGGGACTCGTTCTGTGTCCCAGAGATGAATGTGTTTTGATGCGAAACATGTCTATCAACCCCGGAGCAAAAGCAAAAGACCTTGTGGAGAAGCTGGTTGAGGTTATATGAGTGTCATTATGTAGTGAAATGATGAATGTGTTAAAATGGGCTAAAAGGCCACTCAGAGAAGAAGAAGTTATTATTTGTAAGGCGGCATAAAAGGGGATAAACTTGCAAATGCACTCAAGGACAAATACCTTAATTTATGGAGAGATGTCCTGTGATTTGATTAAACTAAAACTACTGTGTTTGGCCATAATGGCCTTTGTTACATTTGAATCGTAAAAGGAGCCACTTCCAAGTCTGGAACAACCAATCCAAACTGTGAAATATAGGGTTGGAAACCCAAATTTTTTGTGGTTGTTTTTCTGCATGAGGGACTTGTACACTTCACAAAATAGACCGTATAATGAGTAAAAAACATTAGATGGGAATATTGAAGCACTGTGTCAAAACATCGTTCAGGAAGGTAAAGTTTGGACCCAAATTGATCTACTAAATGGTCAATGACCCTAAGTGGCTTTTGGACAACTAAGTCAATGTTTGGGAGTGGATTTCACAAAGCCCTGTTCTCGGTCCCATAGGAAATTTGTAGGCAGGGCTGAGAAAGTGTGGATGAGCAAAGAGACGTGCTAATATTTCTGTCTGGAGGAAAAAGCCAAAATTCCAACAAACCATTGTGAAAAGCTTGAGGAAGGATTCACCCAAGTCATGCAGTATAAATGGTGATTCTATCAAATACTAAGGAATTATTTATGATTTAGCGAACAGAAATAATTTTATAATCCTAACTGACCTAAAACAAGAGACATTTATTTAATATCAGACAGTGAGAGAAAAAAAGGTTATGTGTCCTTCAACACAGTGGATGTAACTGGTTTCAATTGTGCTTGCTGAGAAGCCTTAAACCAGGCTCAACACTGACATCTGTTGACTGACAAAAAGACAGTGCACAACAAAGAGAACATACTAAACTTTATTCTACTGATATATTTATAAGTTACGGTACCTGAAAATAACATGATAAACAGATTATTCGGAAGAATAAGAGATTAATTAAATCACAGTCTGAATCTGTGAACAAAAAACTTAAAAATACAACATCTCTTTTTAACAGGTCACAAACAGTAACAGATTGAAAACTACCTGTGCGTACACATACAAAGTACACTGGATTGAGAGATTAAATTCTATTCTTTTTCTACGCTACCACCACTTAGATAAAATCACCTCAACAGAGACATTTGTGTTTAGGAAAGCTGGGTATACACGTGACATTTTATAGTATTATCAAATTTTCAGCCAACCAATAGGCAACAATAAGCTGTCTAAAGCTCTACAAAGATCTGAAATAATAAACAGCTCATTATGGGAGAAGGTTTCACTTGGTTAAAAAAAAGGGAACACTTTGAGATCAGACAGTAATACATTGGCAGATCGGCACCGCTAGAACTCAGAGCCGTTTGCCATTGCGTCTTTTCTAGACAGAAGTGAAGCATCTTGGTAGAAGGTTTGATCAACAGCTGCTCTGTTTTCAGCTTTAACCAGCCCCAACCTCTTCTTCAGCAGCTTATCCTCGTTGTTCAGCTTTGTGCGGATGGCATATTTAATCTGGGTGATGTCGACGCCAAACCTTTCTGCAACGTGATCTGAAGAGTGAAAAAACACATTACAAAGAAATGTGCTATTGTTATGCCCCAAAGAGCGATGTTTCAGTTTCTGTTAGTGCTCTTAATCTTACCCATTAGGTTTTTTAAAATATCACGTGGGAGAGGAGGCTTGTGGCTGTCCTCTCCTGTAAAGTTGTTCTTCCGGCCCTGCAGACAGTGTGTGGCCAACGTGTCTCTGTCGAAAATTATCATCAGCAGAGCTCCGACATATTTCTTATAGTCAGAAATGTCTGCGACACGATCATAAAGGTCCTTTGGCACTTTTACATTTTCAGCAAGATACACAAAGTTAATGTCATCCTGAAAACAACCAAAAAAACAAAATCACAGAAAATTCAATTGATCACACTCATGGTTATTTCAGACAAAACCTTTCTTTCATCAAAACGGTAAACCTAAGCAAAGTAATATCCTAATACAAGTGCAATCAGGTTCACCCAATGTAATATTAAAGCAAAAACTGAACAATCTACCTTTGACTGTTGTGTTGTCAAAACACTTGAGTTAACAGGTCATTTTGATACTGACCTCTGGGATATTGTGCACTCCAGATTCGCTTAGAAAAGGTACGGCTTCGTCCGGGTTTTGTGGTTCAACCGCTGCCTCACCTCCATGAAGAACGTGATCCAGAGTTACTCGAAGTTCATTTGCTGTGTGCCTCATTTGCATCATGAGCGTGTTCATCTCTACAAATGATGTTAAATCAACACAAATACGTTTGTAAAACACATTTTATATAACTTGATAACTTTTTTTTTTTTTTTACCGTGTCCTGTCCAGCAAAGTAGTGCTCAGAATTGCCAAGAAATTACCCAACAGATTTACTTTCACAAGCGGAGTATTGTGAATATGAATCTGAGAATATTATTTAATATTTAATATTAATATTTTAATATTAATATTTTAATATTTTACCAAATAATATTCCGGTCTGTTAAGGATTGTCCTGTGAATACCAGCCCCATTAAGGCAATGGTATTAGGACAAAATAGAAAGGTGTGAGACGAGATCTGGCATTATTGAACAGCATAAACTCTGCACACATATGGAATGAATTCACACAATTTCTTAAAATACAAGAATTTATTAACAAAAATAAGTCAACTCAAAAGTCAAACATATTTCAATCAACAAACTCTTTACAATGCTAAAACAATCCAACTGAACTACCAAGCAGAATTAAAGAATAATGAAGACTAATGGGCTATGTACAATATAAACAAGTTGATTAAAGATGATTAGAAATCATGACCAAAAGAGTGATGCAACATTACCATGCAATGTTTATGTTTGAGAACCAAGGGTTATCTTGAATCTGGAAGTGAAGTTAAGTTAGTTTTGGAACTAACTTAGAAAATGATCAGCAACATTTAGACAATCCTTCACAATGCAAGATCAGATTAAATATTATTTTAATAAAATAATGTTTTAAATAATGATCTGCTGAATAAAACCAACCTCCTGGATGACTAATTCTCAACGGTGTCTAATTAACTGCCTTTATTTATTAAAATAATATTTGAAGAAATATTATTGAGTATTTTGGAAAAGAGCCAAATCTTTCTGGAGAAATGGGGCTTAATGGTGTTTACTTAGTTATCAACTCTAGCAAATGATGTTCAGGGACTATTATTCACTAGCTTGAAAATTAACAACCTTTCTGTTGACTAGCCTTAATGCTAGCACACGTGTTCTTACCGGCTGGCCGTTGGGCTAACAAAGAAGCTAGCTAAAGTGCTAAGCTAGAAAATAGCTTAGCACCAGAATCAACACATACCTTTAAAATACCAGGGTTAAAATGCATAAGCGCGGACAGCGCGTTATGAGCAATGTTCTGGTTAAAACCACCCTTTAAATAAAGTTTATCTTAGCTTTAAAACATACAAAGAACACGGAACCAGCGCGTGCCGTAGCTAGCCTACTAGCGCTAAAGATCGCCAGGTTCCACAAAACAAACTTCATAGAATGAAAACGTTCAGATTATTTCATCCTAACTGTTAATCTGCCCAAACCCAACCTCTGACCATGGTGAGTAAACGTTGTCCAAGGGCGATGAAGTTCGAATAAACGTCCACAGCGGTTGGTTTTCAGCTAACCTCTGCGTTCGCTCTGCAATAGCGTTAGCTCCGGAGGGCTGGGCGGCTGTTTGTTAATGTAACACGGTGGTGCAAGCCGTAGTCCGTCCTTGCGGCTCGGCTTGTAGAAACAGCTTCTCCACCGGGATCTCTCCTCGATACAGTTTTGCTTCTATGGGGCCTCGAAGAGAAAATGTAAGCAACTCTTACACCTTAATTTCCCCGTTCATGAATGAAAATACCGGATACACAGACAGTATTTCATTCTACTTAACTTTGCATATGATCGATGATCGTATGGCTTCCTTGGATCCAGTTGAATTTATGTCGTTTTGCCAGCAAAAGACATCAGCGCGCTTTCCTCTCCTATCCGGTTCCTATGGAAGGCCGCGTGGAAGAGAAAGATTTGTGGAAAAGTGGGGGCTTTTATTTGAGTAATGGCGCCACAGGAAGTCCACAGTTACCCCCTTTCCTGGCTGTGCTGGAAGAAAGTTAATGCACTTTATTTTGAAAAGTTCCAGGAAAGTTTGTACCGGAGTTTTAGTGTTGAAACCCATGGCTGTGGTCCCAACATCCCCCCTTTTTAGTTCCGAAGAATGGGATGAAATCCAGTCTTTGGGGCTAACAATTCGTCCTCAGCCATGTGAAAAGAGTCACTGGGTTCCTGTAGCAAGGCAGAGTTCAACAGTTCATTGTGGTTCAGAGGTTAGTGTTTGGACAGGAGTGAGGCAGGCTTGGGCAGAGACTAATACTAATAAAATGTTTAAAAAAAAAAAAATAATAAAAGTCATGTAATAATTTTCACACCATAATAATACTGCTTTTGAACCTTACTTTCTGAAGTTCAAACCATAAGAAAGAAAAAGATTAAAACAGAGTACAGGGTGTTGGAAATTATTTACCATCTTCATACCTTGTTTGATAGATTTTACAGGCTTGCCATGTCTGTTACCACCCCCCTGGTTCTGTTGCATCACTTGGGGACTTACTTTGCGCCTCTTCTTACGCCTGTTCTGAGTTTGAATGTTTAACACTCTAACTTTGCCTTTTCCTGCTCTGTCTGAACGGACACGTGTTTCCCACACAAGCTGAGCATATCTACGAGTCTCCTGCATAGAGAGATTCTCTGTTATGCAATGCATGGTCACGTCATACTGCACGCTAACGTGGAGATTGTGAAGAAACAACAACTTAAACGTGTGGTCTTCTTCAAGACCTGGAGCATAACATCCCTGAAAATAAGCTGTCTTCAAACGGTGGAAATATTCTCTGGGAGGTTCGAACTGTTTTTGCAAAACTGTCAAAGCATTAATAGTGTAAACATAGTACTCTTCTCTAAGAGCCCGGCAGAGAGCTGGATAACTGTCACTAATTTCTGGAGGAAGAGTGTTTATGAACACATGAACACTCTTAGCTGTTGTTTTCCAAATAAGTCTCAGCTTCTCACGATCAGAAGGAAAACACAAGTCCAGAAGACAATGTTCAACCTCAAACAGGTAAGCATCAATATTTGACTCCTGGCTACCTGGATCAAAAACTTCTATGTCTTTAGCAAGGGATTCAAGCTGTTTGAAACGGACACCATGCTTCCAAGGTGAGCCACGTTCATCTGAGAAGTCACCTTGGTTAAGTTCATGAAATGGTGGAAGATCATAATAAAACCTTTGGGGAAGGAAACAAGTTTTCTCATGATTTAAATGAGAGCTTTGTAATGAATGGACTCGTGCAAGTGGTGGGGGGTCAGGTTGGATTGAGTCACCTGAGAACCATGTGCTTCTCTCCTGGTCCCTAGGGGTCGACACAGAGTCAGAAAGGAGAGGGGTGCCGATCAGGCTGGAAGGGTGCTCCTCCCACTGAATCGGGCCATTTGTGCACGCTGAGTCCGTTGTTGCAGTTGTTCACTGCAATGGAATTTGGCAGGAAACCACTGGAGACCATCTGACTTCCAACATTTCTGTTAAGGTCTGTGGAAGAAAGTTGGACACTTTGGCTAAATTTAGGAGGGGAAGACTCTGACCTAGGTGCTGGATGCCTGGTGTCTGAGTCTGCCCCCTGCTGTGGCTGCTGCAGCTGCTGTGAGTGAAAATGCAAATTGGGTACCTGAGAGGTGGGGGTCTGTCCCCCCTTTTGGGATGAAGCTTCCTTGAGCTCATCTGCCTTCAGGTCCACTAACTTTGCTTCAGCTTTCTTGGTCCTCTCCTCAGCTTTTGAGAGCTCAAGCTTTGCAGCATTCTCTCTTTAAAGAGTCATCTGATGGTCAGCCTGTAACTGAGAATATCTTTTAGCTTCCAGTTGTGATTTTCGCTGATACAACAAGGTAAGCCTACCAACAACATCTGAAATCAGAATCTCTCTAGTTGGATTTCCAATTAGGTCAAGTAATTCTTGAATCTTTTTATCACATGCAGCAAGGTCAAACTGATTTAAAACATCCCGCTCATCTGGAGACAAACGGATGAGATCAGCAACCACCACCTTCTGCATCTCCACGTCTGCTGAATTCATAATGGAGTGTGATTCCATCATTCTGGCAGACACTACAAAACAACAACAAAGTTATGAGAATGTTGCTAAAAGCAACAACATCTAACAAATGTATGTCCAGATATATATGTATATCTGACCATACATATATTGGAAACATTTGATTGTAAAATGGGTGCACCAGTTGATCACTCAACCTGTGACTTATGACAACACTATGCTCCAAGTGTTATAATGATACTCCTTTCTCTAAGGATATTTGTGATTTTAAAGTTAATTTTTCACCTTTCTTTGGGAGAACTAGTGATTAGACACTACTCTTAACCTTTAAGGGAATTTTGTTTAAAATGCAAAGGGAAAAGAAAATTGCTACACCTCCTGAGGGTAATAATTGCAATTTGACTTTTGATTCACCCCCCTTTATGGCAGGCAGGGTGATTAGATTAAATTTGGGATTTAATCTGGCAAAAATCCTGTTCTTTCAAACCATAAAACAAACTATAAAGCTCCTAAATGGATACATGCATCAAAATTAGGTCAGATATTGAAATTAACTGCAAAGTTAATTCAGTTTCAAATTGTGGTCTTACACAAACACAGCCTCTGGATACAGACGTGCAGCAACTGTCTGGACAGTGAGGTTAACTGAAGTTAAACCAAGTCTCAAGTTATTGCTTACACAGAAGAAACCAGACTGAGACCGAACATCTAAAATGTTGCCTATGTAGTAGAGTTGATTGTTACTAGCACGGAGATATTGGAGTTATTAATTTTGACGAACGTCTAAAATTGTGAACTCCTGGAGTTGTCACGAGTTATAATGTTCTCTTAAATATAATCAGTGACATCTAATGTTAGAACTCTGATGTTTTGAGTCCTATTGTGACCAGTGACAGCTGGTTTTAAGCTAATCACTTGGTACCTCAATAATGTGCAGTTGTGGTTTTATTCACTCACATTTATGTACAGTGCAAGCTGTTCATGATAATGCCCACCCAGGGACGCCACTATATTGTAAATATGAATCTGAGAATATTATTTAATATTTAATATTAATATTTTAATATTAATATTTTAATATTTTACCAAATAATATTCCGGTCTGTTAAGGATTGTACTGTGAATACCAGCCCCATTAAGGCGATGGTATTAGGACAGAATAGAAAGGTGTGAGACGAGATCTGACATTATTGAACAGCATAAACTCTGCACACATATGGAATGAATTCACACAATTTCTTAAAATACAAGAATTTATTAACAAAAATAAGTCAACTCAAAGTCAAACATATTTCAATCAACAAACTCTTTACTATGCTAAAACAATCCAACTAAACTACCAAGCAGAATTAAAGAATAATGAAGACTAATGGGCTATGTACAATATAAACAAGTTGATTAAAGATGATTAGAAATCATGACCAAAAGAGTGATGCAACATTACCATGCAATGTTTATGTTTGAGAACCAAGGATTATCTTGGTTCCAGAATCTGGAAGTGAAGTTAAGTTAGTTTTGGAACTAACTTAGAAAATGATCAGCAACATTTAGACAACCCTTCACAATGCAAGATCAGGTAAAATATTATTTTAATAAAATAATGTTTTAAATAATGATCTGCTGAATAAAACCAACCTCCTGGATGACTAATTCTCAATGGTGTCTAATTAACTGCCTTTATTTATTAAAATAATATTTGAAGAAATATTATTGAGTATTTTGGAAAAGAGCCAAATCTTTCTGGAGAAATGGGGCTTAATGGTGTTTACTTAGTTATCAACTCTAGCAAATGATGTTCAGGGACTATTATTCACTAGCTTGAAAACTAACAACCTTTCTGTTGACTAGCCTTAATGCTAGCACACGTGTTCTTACCAGCTGGCCGTTGGGCTAACAAAGAAGCTAGCTAAAGTGCTAAGCTAGAAAATAGCTTAGCACCAGAATCAACACATACCTTTAAAATACCAGGGTTAAAATGCATAAGCGCGGACGGCACGTTATGAGCAACGTTCTGGTTAAAACCACCCTTTAAATAAAGTTTATCTTAGCTTTAAAACATACAAAGAACACGGAACCAGCGCGTGCCGTAGCTAGCCTACTAGCGCTAAAGATCGCCAGGTTCCACAAAACAAACTTCATAGAATGAAAACGTTCAGAATATTTCATCCTAACTGTTAATCTGCCCAAACCCAACCTCTGACCATGGTGAGTAAACGTTGTCCAAGGGCGATGAAGTTCGAATAAACGTCCACAGTAAACAAGCGGTTGGTTTTCAGCTAACCTCTGCGTTCGCTCTGCAATAGCGTTAGCTCCGGAGGGCTGGGCGGCTGTTTGTTACCGTAACACGGTGGTGCAAGCCGTAGTCCGTCCTTGCGGCTCGGCTTGTAGAAACAGCTTCTCCACCGGGATCTCTCCTCGATACAGTTTTGCTTCTGTGGGGCCTCGAAGAGAAAATGTAAGCAACTCTTACACCTTAATTTCCCCGTTCATGAATGAAAATACCGGATACACAGACAGTATTTCATTCTACTTAACTTTGCATATGATCGATGATCGTATGGCTTCCTTGGATCCAGTTGAATTGATGTCTTTTTGCCAGCAAAAGACATCAGCGCGCTTTCCTCTCCTATCCGGTTCCTATGGAAGGCCGCGTGGAAGAGAAAGATTTGTGGAAAGGTGGGGGCTTTTATTTGGGTAATGGCGCCACAGGAAGTCCACAGTTACCCCCTTTCCTGGCTGTGCTGGAAGAAGGTTAATGCACTTTATTTTGAAAAGTTCCAGGAAAGTATGTACCGGAGTTTTAGTGTTGAAACCCATGGCTGGGGTCCCAACAGGAGCATCACAACTAATGCTTTAAAGCTCTGCTTGATATTTATAAAATAAACTTTATTATAAACTTATTTGGGAATATTTCAATTGTTACGGACACAGAGACTGAAATGAAAAGGAAAAATGAAGCTCGAAAAAGAGAGAGATGGGGCAAAAGAGCACAAGAACCCCAGGAGAACCACCGCTGGGGCAACCCCCCCAAAGAAGAGCAGTGGAGAGTCCCAGGGGAACCAACCAGCAGCGACAGTGCAAAAGCCAAAGGGAGCCGCAACGACAAGCCCACAGGCTCCGCCGGCAGCCGTCCACGCCCGAGCAGATCCAACCATGGACCCAGAGATCCAAGAACCCGGGACACACCACCCCCTAAGCAGAGGCCCGACAGAGCCCAGGGAGCCAGGCCCCGGCAACCAGCCACCGGGAGTGAGCCAGCACACACCAAAGCACCTGCCCCGGACACCGAGAACCACAAGTACACCAGCGGGCAGAGACTCCAACCACCGGCAGGTAGTGTGGCGGGTAGGAAATAGGCCCCCATAATATGGGGGGCCCTAAGCTGATCCAGGAGAGGGAGCAGTCCAAGACCCAACCTGTCACAAAAAAACAGGCACACACAGTCACAATCACCCACTCCAACCCTCATGCATACACATAAAATCACTCGCACCCAACGTAAAGACAAACAACAATGGACGTCATACACTCACTCACACTCCCCATGCATACTCTATACTCCCAGATCCAGGTGCCGGTACCCCCTAGGGGCAACCAGCCCCCGGAAACAAGGAGGTGGTCCCCTTCCCTCCCGGGGCAGAGACAGGCAGACAGCGCCGGCACCGCCCAGACCCGGGTGACCCCGGCCCGGCCCCCGCCCCCCCATCCAGTCCCCAACAACCCCCATCCACCTCCGGAGAGGGGGCTATGTACACAAGAGGGGTCCACATGGCCGCCAACCGGAGCCGCCCCAGGACGGAGCAGAAACGACCCCCCAATGAGCTCCGATCGCAACCCCATGAGTCTCCCACCCCCAGTGAACCCCAATCTGAACCTCCCCACAGGGCCATCCCCAACAAGGACACCGATATCGAAAACATGCCCCCGAACCCAAACGCCATGAATCCCCTCCCCCACAGGGGCACACCCCCACAGGTGAACTCCATAGTCGAGAAGCCGATGAAGCCACACCCACACAGCACAAGCTCCACACACAGCCCCGCTCTAAGCACCCCCGCCGCACCCCGCTCCCCAACCACACAGCACGCCGCAACAGCAAGGCAAGGGCCCCGCACAACGCCACCCCCGCCCACTGGCGCAACAGGGCAGACCCCACCGAGCACCGCACCCACAACAGGACTCCCGACCCAGCACCATGACAGGACAAACTCACACACCAAGAGGTCCCCGGCCAGCAGCAGGCACCCAGAGCCAGTGTCCCCCACCATGCCCCCCTCAGCCACAAAAAAACACAATATCACTGCCACTGCAACGACCGCCCGGGGAGAAACACTATCCAGCTCCGCTCCACCATCGCTGCCCAGCCGATCCAAACGCCGGTGACCCCACACCCTAGAAGTGGACACAGCCCCTCCATCCCACAGGCTGTAGCCCCTCCACGCCATCCCCCAGCCCACCGCCCCGATCCCCCCTCGGACACGACAGCCAGCAGAGCGGCACACCGCCAAGCCCGCCCAACCCCCCCAGACAGCGCCAGCAGCCCCAGCCCAAAAGCAGGATCCCCAAACAGAAGGAGAAATTACACCATAAATATTCTGAATTTATTTAGAATTTGTTCTTGATGAACATATGGGTCTTTAAAGCTGTTTTTATACCCTCTTCCAGTTACAGGATTCCTTCAATGATAGTATGAAATGTCACCTGATTATAACATAAGTGAAATATATTACAAAATGCAATCCAAACTAATAGTATACAATACTTTCAGTTTCCTTCATAATTAGTAATAACTCACAGGTCATCTAGGATTTGACTAAATCAACTTCTGTAAAAGCCTCTTAGAATCCATTTAAGGTTATCTGAACAGAAGTGTGGCTCCCACAGCTCCCAACAAAAGACATAAAATGTCTTTACATTACCTCTGCAATTAATTATTTTGAGGAACATTTTGAATATTTTTTCCTGATACTGTTTTAACTGTCAGGTTTAAAGCGGATTTGTGTATAATCATAAATGGAAAATCATTTTTTTGACCAAACGAATGTGCAAAAATAGGACATGGGAGATGACATCAAGAGTAACTACAGATCTGCCTTAAGTCAAATAAAACCTTAATGTGCACACGACAGGAAGTGCTTTCAGATTACTGCTTAATTGCTCTGTGTATGTTTCCACCAACCTTTGAGTTCCCTCAGCTCTCTCTCGGCCAAAATCCTGCATCTGCGCTCGTATTTGAGTTGCGACTGCAGCTGCTCTATTTTCATAAGGAGGCTGATGGTGTCGGTTCTGATGCCTTGGCTTGCAAGATGTTCTTCATCAAAGTCAAATGTTTCAGGCTGCCAAAAGAGAAGAAAAGAAATAGTGAATAAATTCCAAAGAGCATGCAAAAGTCGTTCTGCTTCCGGGTAGGCAAGGGCTTGTTTCTGGTACCAACAAAGAGAGGTTTTAAACAGGTCCATATTTAATACAACTATTATTTACCATCATACAACTTAAAGTCCTTTCAATGAGATCCCACAGAAAGCACCAGAGTAACAGAAATTTTCTCCAGCTATTTGGAGGTAAGAAAATCTCAGTGCTTCCCCTCCCCCATCTGTTGCTGCTCACTGCTAATGAGCTGCCTAAAAGAAGACTCCTACAGTTTAACTTTGCTTAGAAGAAAGACAAAATTGGCTGTTTACTTAAATTTGCACACGTGTAGTACGACCATAACATGTAAAACCTTTTTAAAGCAAAACAGTTTTCATTTAGTGCTGAGATCATTTCCTATAGTGTTTTTTGTAGATTGTGGCAGCTGCGTTGTTGGTATCTTTTTTTTTCCCCAAACATATTTTTCAGAATTGCTTTAATGTAATTGTTGCAGGATGCAGAAGGAGAAATTACAAAAGCAAAGCAAGGTTTTAACCATCCATACTTTCTTGATTTTCTATTTCTTTTCTTGTCAGAAGATGCAACTCTGGAGATTTGCAGGTATGGAGATAAGACTAACAGCGCTGCCTCTCCCCACCAGTTACTTCCACTGAAAGAATGGGCCCACTATTTCTTTATTTATACAACAACACATTTTGGCTGTTTGGGAAGATTTCCAGTCCTGAAAACCATGGCCATGGCAAGAAAATTACAGGAGCACCACCCATCACTTTCATTGAACTAATTCTGTTTTAAAACTACAGCAGCCAGGCTACCAGATGTGGTTTGGGATAAAATCACTCTTTTGTCAATTTTCACCATTCATTTTCTATCATTAACCAAACCATTTTGTAACCCATGTAACAATTTTGTTAACCATTACACATCGGTTTACTTTTATTTATAGTTGATTATTTTCATGAACTGTGGAGATACAACAGACTGTAAGTAGTTTATAGAAAATTACTTCAATTCATTGGTTGTTAAAGCGATACGAAACGTCCTGCTGCAGACAGATCCGTTTTGTGTCCGACTTTTTCAAAACTACAAGGTACGATATACACCACCCAGTCCAGATTTTAGTCGGGTTTCAAATCGAAACAATATGTTTGACAAAACCATATGTTAAAATAACAATTGTTGCTTTTCAATATGTGGACAGGTTAAATTCAGTTCAGTACTGTTCACCTCGTTGGCGGGAAGAGGCGAGGGGCTGGACTCTTCTGCCATCCTGTATTTGTCCTCCACTGACCCATCACTAAACTCCTGAACATGTAAAGGGCTGCCGACCTTTATCATCTTCACTTGCGGTTGTGTTGGACTTGATCCAGAGCTTCTCTTTGGAGGCATTTCCTTAAAGTAAATCTGGACATATAGAAACATATTTCAAGTTATGCTTTTCTGCACAGACAGGTGGTCAGACAAACTTTTTTTCCATCATCCAGCGATCGTTCTTTGTTTTTATATAAAATTATTTAATGGCAGACAAGATGGAGAGGTTTTTTTGTTTAGATCGCTCCCATTGCCCACTGCCTCCTCCTCCTCAACCCCTCCTACTAAAGCAGCTGGATGCACCGAAGAATACTAAAAGAAAACTGTCCATCAACGTGTTGTTAAATCAAGCTTTAATGTTAGACATTGCATATGAGTCTCACCTGACCGTTCAGATAGCCTTCAGGGAGAGCCCCTAAAATACAGACCGAGGACAAAGACAGCGGAGTAACTTAAAATACTGCGTAGTAGAGGAAGTAGTAGTACTACTCCAGTATTACAGTATAAGGGTCCTGATGTGGTCGCTTCAATTTTTGAACATTCGCTCAGAAGATTTTCACTCGCATATGCGTGAAATATCAAGAGTATGTTTACGCTTAAAATTGCGTGGAAATTGTGTGTTTAGGACAGATGTGTTTTAAAATCCGTATTTTTTCGCAAATACCTGTGGAACATTGCTGTAAACACGTAGTTCCCGAGGGAAGAATTTGGAATCCGTACAATTTCCTGTTCCACCCTCTTTCAATTATTAAACCAATGACAAATCGCTATTCCATGAAAAGGTGGGGCATTTGAAAAGTGACAAGGCTGTGAGCCAATCAGCGTTCGTTCTTCAAGCCGGGCATTGACCAGCACATTGGTTGCGATCTATACATGTGGATTTCATGTTGCTGCTAAGAGAAAGTTGAAGAGCGATAAAATACTAGTTTATTCTCTAACGTTTTTGTCATATGTCGCCATGTCTTCATCATTTTTCATAAAGACGAAAGGGAACCCTAAAACAACTAAGAAAGGCAAAGAAACAGCAGCGGTAAAGCGGAAGGTAAGTGGAGTAAACTTTTAGCAATACAGCTAAATCATGTTAGCAACTGTGCGTGTTTATGCGCTAATTTATTAATTTTTTTTTATCTTTTGCTGCAGGCTGATGGAGACTCTGGTGGGCAGGGCAAAATACGAGCAAAGAAACCCAGCAAAAAATACAGCGAAGAGATTTCCAGTGAATCTGAGGCGGAGAGGTAAGAGAAGGTGTTTTTTTTTAAGTTAAACACTTCATCTTGCTGTGGAAATTAGTCTGGGGCTTTTCAATCAACACTGCTTACGAATTCTCTTTAAATCCTAAATTGGTGACCTGTTAGGACTTCAGCCTGGACTTTCTAATGATGTTTCTTTTTGTGGGGTTGACGGGAACAACCCTAGAACTTGATCTTAGAAATTGCAGCTGTTGCATTTTAATTGATATACATTTTATATAAAAAATAAATGGATATGTTTGCAAAAGTTGTGTGTCAAAACAAATATTGTAATCTGAAAGGGCAATGACGCACGTGTTAAATAATACTAATGTTATATGTGTACATTCAAAATTAAGACAGTTATTGCAAAGCAGAAATTCTGGAGTATTTATGTTCATCAACATTCACTGAAACCTGGGAAAAGTCGTGACACAAAATAAAAAAAAAAGACATATTGCATTGAAACTTGTAACAAAGGATCTTTGATAAATGTTATGTCTTTTTAGTAATTAGGATGATTAGCACTTAATTAACTTGCAACAGTCCCATTATTCAACCAAAAAGTCATGTTCACCATTAGAGAATGTTCTGCTTTGAAACATTAGAGCCACATTCTGAAATTAACCTAAAAATGATTGCAAATGTTTGATAGAATCTGGACGTTGCACATGCTAGCTGTTTTTCTGAATATGTGGATTCTAAATATTAAGGTTGCAAGAAATTAGGAAAACATGCAATATGTGGTAATGTTGGTGAATGTTACGATAACGACATGATTTGTGATAAACATTTAAAAGATGTTCATCTTTTGCTGCTTTGGGTTAATAAAAAAGCTCCAGATAATAAGTCTAACCAACTACTGAAAAAAATAAAATGATTTCTATCTCAAGTTTTTATTCAAAAACTTGCTTCTAGCCAATGTCTCCTATAGTTTAAAATATTAAAGCAGACATTGAAACATGTTTCCTTTTGGCTATGAAAAAAACTTAGTGTAGTTTGTGTCACTAAGTATGTTACTGGTATAGATCGCCTAAATGCATGCTACCTAACAAATTAGTTGATAATTTATTGAAGTCTCAGCCATTCTTGCACACAGTTACATTCTAATGACAATAAATGCGATATCTTGTGCTGCCCTATTTCACAATTGAAGGGTTTACGTGGCAGAATCTGTTGACACAACAACTATTTGTTTTGCACTTAATAAATGTGGCCCTCAGGTAAAAGTAGTGAAAGGAAAGCCTAGAGAAGCCATTTTTAAACGGAAAACATGGATGATGATGTTCAAGTCTGATGACCCCAAAATTTAACTTTTTGGCATACATGTGAACACTATGTGGGGGAAATGATGCTGCACATCCACCTGAAGACACTGTGAAACACCATGGTGGCAGTATTAAACTGTGGAGATTATTTTATTCAGCAGCAACAGGAAAGCTGGTTAGAGCTGAAGGAAGATGGATGGAGCTAATTATAGGGCAAGGCTGGAAAAAAACAAAACAAAAACAATTAGGGGCTGTGAAAGACTCGATACTGGGACAGAGGTTCACCTTCCAGCAGGACAACAATTCTAAACATACAGCCAGACCTACATAAATATCAAAACATGTTTATGTGTTTGAATGGCCAAGTCAAAGTCCAGGCCTAAATCCATCCGTGGCAAGACTTGGAATCCATTATAGAAACTCTCCCTCTAATCAAACTGAAGAAGAACTGGCATAAAAATGTTAGTGGCCAGATGTGAAAAACTGATGGCAACATTCCTTAAAAGACTAATCCAATGAAAGGCTCTTCTTCCACTTCACAATTATGTAATTATTTGGATTGGTCTAATACACAAAACCTCCAAAGTTACATTAAATTTGTGGCTGTAATATGAAAAATTGCGAGGTACATTCTGAAAACCTGACCATCTAATAAGGGTCAATAAACTCATAAGAAGTCAAAATTCCTACTTAAAAACTATGATTCAAGATGTGTGTACATGTTCGTTTTGCAGTCCTGCAGTGTCCAAGAAGAGGCAGGCCAGTGAGGAGATTGAGTTTGAGGAAACTCCACAGGAGAAGAAGCTCAGATTAGCTAAATTTTACCTTGAACAACTAAAAGAAGAAGGTAGGCTTGTGTACAGTCTTACAGTCAGTAACACGTAGCTTTACAATGTTTAATGTACAGTTTTAACAGATGATTTGTTCTTAATAGAGGAAAAGAAAGCTGAAGATGAGGCATTTGAGACAGATCTGATAGCTGGACGACTTCAAGAAGAAGTGGTAAGAAGTGTCTTCTCTTTGTGTAGATTAGGAATTGATGCAGATCCGAGAGTCATTTTATGCAACATTAACCCCTTCCTTCTTTTTACATGAAAATATGTGGGGACTCTCGCTTCTCGGGATTTTGTGAAGTCTGTTACACTGACCTTTTCTCATCACATTTCAGCTTGAACAGAAAGGAAAGCTCCAGCGTCCTATTGCCAAAGACGTAAGTGTGAAAATGTTCTTTCCCTGAATTCCTCCACATATTTAGGATCCATCAGAGAAAGTATTTTTTTAAATAAAATATTTAGTTTTCTTCTTTTTTTTTATTTTTTATTAGCTCATACCACCAGATACTTCTGAGATCAGGGTGTTAAGAGGTCACAAACTTCCGATTACGTGTCTGGTCATTACTCCTGATGACAGATGCATTTTTTCCGCTGCCAAAGACTGCTCCATCATTAAATGTGAGTATTCGGTTATAATTTTAACTACAGTGAGGTAAACAGGGGTGTAAATCTGTTAATGAATCCTACTAAATGATGCTTTCAGGGGATATTGAAAGTGGGAAGAAACTCCATACAATACATGGTGGGAGAAAAGGTACAGAGGATCGCCATGTGGGACATACAGCTCACATCCTGTGTATGACCATATCATCAGATGGGAAATACCTGGTGAGGTATTTTTTGTGTGTTTGTTTTCTAGTGATTCCTGCTTTTCTTAAGAAATCTTGTATATAATGCTAATGTTGACATCTTCAAACATCTTTAGGGCACAGGAGACATGAACAAACTGATAATGATTTGGGAAGCAGAAACGTGTAAACATCTTTATAAATTTACAGGACACAAAGGTCCGGTGTCGGTACGTTCTCCTTCTGTTATCCTGTGCTTGATACAGCTTCTACCTTTTTCAAATTTTGCAGACAGGTTTAATTTGAAGTTACAACAATGAATATCTTTCTGTTTGGTCCTCAGGGTCTTTCATTCAGGAAAGGAACTCATGATCTGTACAGCGCCTCTCATGACCGCTCAATCAAGGTGTGGAACGTAGACGAGAACGCATACGTGGAAACTCTGTAAGTCACTCAGCAGAAGACAGGTTATCCTTTTTCAGAACTTTTTTTGCCTCTTAAGTTTGAGTAAAATTGTGTTTGTGAATGTTTGCAGCTTCGGCCACCAGGACGCAATCACTGGACTGGACAGTCTGAGCCGTGAACGCTGTGTCACTGCGGGTGGGCGAGACGGCACTGTGAGAGTGTGGAAGATAGCCGAGGAGTCTCAGCTGGTCTTCCACGGACACGAGTGGGTTTCTATAGATCTCTTTTTCTTCATGTCTTTCTGTAATGCACAAACTAGTTGAACTGCATTAACGTGTAATGATATACACAGGTGGAGTGTTGCCAGGTTTTGAAGGAAATTGCCTAAACTTAAATCTGTTGTCATAGTGCAATTATTAGGAAATTTACTTGACTTCTGTCTCACCTCTGTTGCTCTTCAAATATAACATAGTTTAGTCAAGGACAGAGGAGGAATACTACTAATGCAACTGTAAATCACACTAAAACTCACCAAAAGTCCAGTTTTAATTTTAATTATTGTGCAAAAGCTGCAGAGTAAGACATCCTGTTCCTACCCTGATAGCAGAAATTGCCCAGAACAGAGGGAGAGTAAAAGTGTTATACTTCGTGAGAACAGAAACATTTGGTGATCATCAATGTTCTGGTTTCAGACTGAAACTGGAAAACCACCTGAGAGCTAAAATGATTTGAATCATGTTTTACATTTTTGGGTTAAATAGGAGGAATTTTACAAACTCAGTTATGATACTTTTATTAAAAATTCACAATGCAAAAAGATACTCTCTGTAACCATGCACATACAGGACTGCATATAACTTTACATTTTGTAGTTTTTTTGGTTGTATCTATGAAAGACACACTGAAATGACACATTATCGTCTCCATCTGTTTGTCCTTTAGAGGTTCGATCGACTGCGTCCAGCTTATAAATGAGGAGCACATGATAACAGGAGCAGATGATGGGTTAGAGATTTCATTTTCACATTCATGGTCACTCGCTTTATCCGTTCCACCTCCCCATTATGTTGGTGTTACACCAGAATAATTTATTTCTCTTTCATGCCCTCTTTTCATTTTCTCAACAACCTCAGCTCAGTGTCTCTTTGGAGTGTCAACAAGAAGAAGCCTCTCGGCACAGTGAAGCGGGCTCACGGCTGCCATGGCGATTCGGGGCTGGAGCAGCCTCATTGGGTGGCCTCGGTGGCCGCACTTCAAAACTCGGATACTGTAGCCTCAGGTGCCTCTGGCTGTGAGAGTCCTTCACAAGCTTTTTAATAACTCAACTCTATGCTTTCACTGCACCCCAGCTGTCCTCCACAAACTGAGATTCATTTAATGTATAAACCTGCGAAAAACCATTAGGCCACACAATCAAATTGTGCGGGGTTTTATAATATATTTGAACATACGGATATTTAGTATTGATTTTGATCATACTGAAATAATCAGGTGATATAAGTTAAGAAAAACTGAAGAAAACACCTTGTAAATTTTGTGTAAAATGCACATTCTGGTGAGTAATAATTATCATGAAGGAGAGTCGCCCAGTTTAAACCCCAAACATTTAACTTGGTCTTATGAGTTTAAGAGATGTAAAGAGGTCCTCAACTGCACAAAAAATAGTCTGCAACTCAACCACATTCAAATTAAATGCCAGCATGCCCAGGTCGAAGCAAGGTCACCCTGATAGCAGACCGCATCAGTCAAATGTCCACCCGACCTACAGCAGGCTTTTACTACTGTTTATTAATATGAAAGTGCATGTCTCAACAATCAGTAAGGGACTGCACAAGTTTAGGTTTCATAGGAGGTTTGCAATGAAGAGACCTGACTCTAGTTTGCCAGAAAGAATGTGTACAAAGACCAGGACCTTGGGAATAATGTTCTTTGGACATATGAGTCTAAAACATTATTGACAATTATTTGGACACCAGAATGGAGGACATGTTTGGTATAACCCAAAATGCAGCATTCCAGTAAAAAAAAAAAAAACTCATACTATGTTATCTGTGAAGCATTAAGGTGGAACTGTCATGGTTTGGAGATGCTTTGCCGCAGCAGGACCCGGCCCGCTATAGAATCCGAAGGTGCTTGAAGAAAATCAAAGACCCAGTAAGAGACCATCTGTAAAAGCAATGAAGTCCGGAGTGGGATAAACTTCTCCGAGCCTGTCGTCAGAGACTGGTAGATGGCTACGAGACGCATTTCAATGAACTTATTTCTATCAGGGAGGTTAAGACTAGCTATTGAGGGGTTTATTTATTGGGGTCTCCAAAGTTTCACATCACTTCTAGTAGTGTGATTGGTTCTACTGGATGGGTGTGCTTTATAACCTAACCGTTGTTCTTCTGTGCAGGTTCTCACAACTCACAGGTGAATGTGTGGAAATGTGGCCAGAACTACCGTGGACTGGAGCTTCTGTTTAGTGTGCCAGTGGTATGATCTGTTATAATACTTTTGTCATGTCGTAAATGTAAACATGTTACTTTTGGCCTGACTAAGACTCTGAACTGCTTGCTGAATTCTCGCCCTTTGTGTCAATTTGACTATATAAAATATTTTTCTATAACCGTATAGAAGAATACGGTTATAGAGTTCATTTATATAGTGCCGATTCACTAAAATGTCATCTCAAGGCTCTTCACAAATTAGTTTCAGTTTACACAACGAAATATAAAATATTTAATGTCTATATGATTGTCAGTTCAATTCAATCATATAGACATATTCAACTTTGGGTGCATACATGTTCTGTAAGCTAATGTGGTTATTTGAATCTGGTAAACAAGATATATCAGCAGGGGTCACCCAGAATTTGATCAGGAGTTCAAATGTGTCATATTTCAATATTTTAACAGAAGTCAACTGGCCTAAATGAGGCTGAAATAAATAGAAATCTGGAGCAATATAAAATCTTCAGAAAATATTATAGGATATGTAAGTTGCTAGTAGAGAAAACTGAACTTGACTGCATTGTTGAAGAACTAGGTTTAAAATGTAATGCATGCAATTGACTTTGAGTCTCTATATGATTGGATTGAATTGACTATATATTTGTGTTTATACACTTTTTGCAAAGTGCCTTAAGACAGCATTCTTTGTGAATTGATGTCATATAATTGAACTGTAGCTCTTTTCACCAACATCTACCGGTACATCCCAAAAAATCTGAATATTGCATAAAAGTGCAATAGTTTTTGTCAGTCATTTCAGATAGTGAAACGGTTCTTTTATAGAGATTCATTCCACATAGAGTAAAATGCTTTTATTTCTTACAACTTTGATGATTATGGCTTTCAGGTAAAGAAAACCCAAAATTCATTGTATCAGAAAATTAGAATATCACTTTAGACCAATCAAAAAGTTATGTTTTAAGTACAAATGTTAGGCTTATGCCCATTTTATGCACTCAATACTTGGTTGGACCTCGTCTTGCATGAATTACTGCATCAATGCACCGTGGCATAGAGGTGATCAGCTTGTGGCACTGCGTTTGGGTCATCTTCCTTGTTGGGTCTGGTGTCTGTCATCTTCCTCCTGACAAAAGCCTATAGATTCTCTATGGGTTTAGGTCAGGGGAGTTTGCTGGCCAGTCAAGAACAGAAACAACATGGTTATTGAATTGGTTTTTGGTACCTCTAGCAGTGTGGGCTGGTGCCAGGTCCTGCTGGAAAATAAAATCAGCATCTCCCTACAGCTTGTCAGCAGAGGGAAGCATGAAGTGCTCTAGAATTTCCTGGTAGATTACTGCATTGACTGTGGACTTCAGAAACACAGTGGAACACCAGCAGATGACATGGCACCCCAAATCATCACTGACTTTGGAGACTTCCCTCTGGACTTCAAGCAACATGGATTCTATGTTTCTCCACTCTTCCTCAAAACTCTGGGACTTCAATTTCCAAATGAAATGCAGAATTTACTTTCATCTGAAAACGGGACTTTGGACCACTGAGCAACGGCCCATTTCCTTTTCGCTCAGGTAAGACACTTCTGAAATTGTCTCTGGTGGCTTGACACAAGGTATGCGACATTTGTAGCCCATGTCTAGTATTCATTGGTGTGTGGTGGCTCTTAATGCACCGACTCCAACCTCAGTCCCTCCTTGTGAAGCTGCCCCAAATTCTTGAGTGGATTTTGCTTGATAATCCTCTCAAGGCAGCGGTTCTGCCTGTTGGTGGTACACCTTTTGCTACCACACTTCTTCCTTCCACTCAATTTTCTGTTAATATGCTTGGATACAGCACTCTATGAACAACCAGCATCTTCAGCAATGACCTTTTGTGGCTTATCCTCCTTGTGAAGGGTGTCAGTGATTGTCCTCTGTACATCTGTCAAGTCAGCAGTCATCCCCATGATTGTGTAACCTACGACCCAGAATGAGAGACCATTTAAAGGCTCAGGAAACCTTTGCAGGAGTTTTGAGTTAATTAGCTGATTTGGTTGTGACACCATGTGTTTACAATAATTAAGTTTTTCAAAATATTCTTATTTTCTGAGACACAGAATTTTGTGTTGTTTTTTTTTTTTTTTTTTTTACCTATAAGCCATAATTATTAAAATTACAAGAAACAAAGGCTTGGAATACATCACTCTATCTGTAATGATTATATATAATGTATGAGTTTCACTTTCTGATATGACTGGCAGAAAATATTGCAGTTTTATGCAATATTCACATTTTTTGGCATGTACCTGTAGTAGTCTTCTCAAAACCAATTGGACCCCCAAAACATATGGAAGTCAGAAGGAGCACTGGAGATGGGCAAAGCTTGAGGCAAGAGTTCATTTCTCTGAAGAATACACACACAAGATGGCTTTGAGCACCTTATTTTATAGAAGAAGCCCTAACATGCACTGTGTTGTAATTATAAACTTGGTTTTCTTCTCTTTTTACTAAATGTTTAGATCACCGTTGGCATGACTAAAAATACAAATTCCAGCTTTTAATCACTTATAACTCACTCATTTTTTCTGTCCTCCTTCCCTTTTCCATGTTTTAGTCCGGTTTCATCAACAGTCTGAAGTTTTCAAGCTCCGGGCAGTTCTTGGTGGCCGGAGTTGGACAGGAGCACAGGTACCAAACTAATGTTCATGTTGCCATAGAAAAATCTGCCTGCAACGCTTGAATAAATTCCAGGGGTATGTTTAGTTAGTGCATATCCTCTAGATGGCAGTGTTGAACCACTGTTGCAAAAACAAACCGCACCAAACTCATTTAGACTTAAAAATAGTTATTTTTACTACAGAAAACAAGAGGAGAAACATTTAAATTAACTTAAAACCTGATAACTATAATAGCAATATGCACTCTAAATGTTTCATGTCTTCAATAGTTTTGTAAATAATAACATCTTGTACATTGTGCATGCATTTGTGTTTTGTGTACAGATTGGGACGATGGTGGAGATTGAAAGAAGCCAAAAATGGAATCTATATCATTCCTCTGAAAAGAAAACCATCTAATGCAGAAGAAGCAAAACAGACAAAATAATGAACTTTTTTGTAAATTAAATGTTTAAGACTGACTGTAAATTCCTTTGTTTTCTTTATTTTTTTAAGCAGTTTGAAAACCTGAAGGGTGGTTATTTAGCCACTGATTAAACGTTCCCCCGTGGTTGCTGTTTTTATAGAATTGCAGCTTCCACTTCTGTGAAAGAACCACAGCTTTGTGGATACATTTGACTGCAGCTGGATGGATAAAAGGTGTGAGGAGGCTGCATGGTAGGAGTTAAACCAAGACCCACTCTTTGTCCATCCACAGTAACTGCCTTTCTGCAGGTTATTCAGAGAGTAAAGTATGAACAAGGTCTCAACTTCCCAGAAGATTCTTTGTTGATAGTGAACCTTTTTAAGTTCTTGATGTAATTTTGTTAAGGCAAATAAATTAAACTTCTGACACTGAAAATGACTAATTTCTTTAACTTGAGATATTTCAAGCAGTTAATGGTTAATAGTCCAAACAAAAATATTTTTAATTCAAATGTTTTCAGTTTCTTTTTGTCAATACTGGTTTTCTAGCAAGTTTGCACAGCAAAAATATCGCTGTCATTTTACGTGTTGATTATGCATTTTCTCCACTATGCAAGTTTTATTAGGGGGGTATAACATGAGTTTCTGCACCTGCAGATGTGCACATTGGTGGGGGTTTATGTACCAGTCATGCCCCTTAAAGATGAGCTGCAATTTGATTTTGTAAATTTAAGTTCTGGAGATGAACCAGACATGAAGCCGGAACAGGCTTCAGTTTAGACAAATGCTGTTTCCAGTTACCAAATCAGGGTTGTTTCATGATTTCAAAAAGTCTTTAATCAACTAAACTTAGTGTGTGTTCAAAATAATATCAATGCAATATTGCTAATCAGATTAATCAATGTTTTCTATTGAACCTATATTTCTAGATGGCAAATTTATGATTTACTGGTACATGTTTTAGGTTAATATGAAATAGACACAGCTGTCAGAACATGTTCAGTTAGTGAAGTCATTTATTTTTTGAGAAACAAAAGTCAAAAAGGGGCTCTAAATTTCAGGAGGAATTCAGTTGTCCATGCTGGTTACAGTGCATTCCTCTGTGAAAATCTGTTTTAAAACAAAGTGCAGGAAATGATTTCAAACGCTTTAAATTGCAAACCAAAACCAGAAGTATGCAGGAAAACTGAAAGAGTACAATTTAAATGGCTGAGAGAATAGCTAAAATGGCAGAAATTCAGCCAGTGATCAGCTCCAGAGTGATCAAAGATGATCTATCAATCAATATTAATTCATATAGTACTGTTACCCACAATAGAGTGAAGAAAGTGCTTTACAGGTAAAAACAAAAAACAATGTCGCAGTTAGGACAGATAAAGCAATAAAAGCAAAAAAAGTGACCTAATGCTTTGAGCTCCCCAGTATTAAATGTCAATGAAAAAAGATACGTTTTTGAAAATGATGCTTCAGCTGAAAAAGCTCGGTCTCCTTTAGCAACCAGCTGAGTTCTTGGAATGACTAAAAGCATTTAGTTTTTGGACATTAGCGTCCTAACAAGGACTGTTTATCTAAAATTTCAGTGAGGTAAGATGGTGACAGACCATTAAAAGCTTTTAAAACCAAAATTCTTAAAAAGTATTCTAGAAGAAGCAGGCAGCCAGTGTAGAGAAGGTAAAACGGGTGGTGTGCTCAGGTCGTCTTTTGCCAGTTGGCAAGCACGCAGCAGCATTTTGGACAAGATTAAGACAACGGAGAAAACTATGGCTGATCCCACAGTGGAGGGAGTTGCAGTAGCCCAGTCTATTGGTAATAAAAGCATAAATGACACTTTCATGGGGCATTCAGAGGAGGATGGGACTTATTTTTGTTAATCAGCCTAAAATGATAAAACCTAGACTGGACTATGGCACTGACCTGCTTAACAAATTTGAGATCAGTGTCAACGACGGCAACCAAATGAGTCAAGAGCACCAATAGCACCGTTACATCCTGTCAGCAGGTCAGGTTTACCAGTGACTGAGGAATCACCTTGATCTTGTTTTCATTCTCAACTGACTGTCAGCTTTTAGTGGTAGATCAATCTAGATGTCTGCAAAACAGTAAAATGAAAATGTATATTTTTTTAAGAATGGACAGAAGCAAGTACAAAGAGAAGAGACAATTGCCTTTAAAGTACTGTAACATGGAAGTGGCTTATATTAAATCAAATATTGGCCAAGAGCCTACATAAAATCTTACTTATGAAAAAAAAACATCCTGAAGAGGCTACAATCTGCCAAAGAGCACATTGACTGGCGTAAGAGAAATGGTTCAAGATTTTATGGCCTAATGAAGGCAAGATTCGTTTGGGGTCTAGGTGCTGTAAAATGCTGAATACACGCCACACTGTGAAGCATGGTGGCTTGAGCATCATTGTATGAGAATGTTTCTCATACTATGATGCATACCAGAAATCATGGTCCAGCTTGAAAACATCGACGAACCAGAAGAGGAGTTGTTGCCTTATAGATGGGCCGCTGAAAGTGGCAGTTTCAACAATGCAACAACCCCAAACACCAGTAAGTGAGCAGAATTTTGGTTCAAGACTAACAAAGATTATTATTAGAGAGTGGCCATCCTAATCAACAGGCCTTAATCCAATAAATACTGGATGTAAAATCAATTATGCTTTTTCTAAGACAAAACAAAGAAATGCAGTGGCGACATGAACTGGAAAACCTCTTTACAAAGAAGTTCCCAAAAACAGTGGTTGTACAACTTGTAAAAACAATGTCCTCAAGCCTTTTTTTTAGTTTTTGCAGTAAAATTTTGAGGCTGTAAGGAAAAATCCTTTTCTTTAACAGTATAAAAATAATTTTGCATCACTTTCTAAGTGGTAACAAATTTGGTTGATGTTTTAATAATCTCAGTGCTTTGGGTGTTTGCAAAGAATAGCTGTTATAAGAATTTTTAGCTTTTCAACTACAAGGTCTAATGCAGGGCAACACACTGCTTGTACAAAGAAATGTATTGTCATATTGGCATTCAGTCCTTTTTGGTGACCTCGCAAAATGCTTGCTGGTGAAATTAAATCAATAGCAAAGAGGTCATGTTACTGGATCTACTACCAGTTTCTCTGCCATGGGAGAGGAGTACAGTGGCTTGTAAAAGTATTCATACCCCCTTTCCATATATTGTCACATTACAACCACAAACATAAATGTATTTTAATTGTATGTGAAAGACCAACACAAAGTGGTATACAATTGTGAAGTGGAAAGAAAATTATATATTACAAATAAAAAACTGAAAAGTGTGGTGTGCAACACTATTCAGCTCCCTTTAGTCTGAGTGCAACCAGTTGCCTTCAGAAGTTGCCTGATGATTGCTAATGACATAAATAGAATCCGCCTGTGTGTAATCTAATCTCAGTACAAATACAGCTGCTCTGGAATGGCCTCAGAGGTTGGTTAAGAGAAAATTGGGGAGCAAACAGCATCATGAAGTCCAAGGAACACACCAGACAGGTCAGGGATAAAGTTGTGGAGACGTTTAAAGCAGGCTTAGGCTATAAAAAGATTTCCCAAGCTTTGAAGATCTCACGGAGCACTGTTCAATCCATCATCTAAAAATGGAAAGAGTATGGCACAACTGTAAACCTACCAAGACAAAGCCGTCCAACTAAATTTAGAGGCTAAACAAGGAGAGTACTGAACAGAGATGCAGCCAAGAGGCCCATGCTGACTCTAGACAAACTGCAGAAATCCACAGCTCAGGTGGGGGAATCGGTCCACAGGACAACTATTAGTCGTGCACTGCACAAATGTGGTCTATATGGAAGAGTGCCAAGAAGAAAGCCATAAGAAGTCTAGTTTGCCAGAAGCCATGTTGGGGACACGGCCAACATGTGGAAGAAGGTGTTTTGATCAGACGAGACAAAATCTAACTTATTGGCTAAAATCCAAAACGCTATGTGTGGTGGAGTACTAACACTGCACATCACTCTGAACATACCATCCCCACTGTCAAATATGGTGGTGGCAGCATCATGATCTGGGGGTGCTTCTCTTCAGCAGGGACAGGGAAGGTGGTCAGAGTTGATGGGAAGATGGATGGAGCCAAATGCAGGGCAATCTTGGAAGAAAACCTGTTGGGAGTCTGCAAAAAACTTGAAACTGGGGCAGAGGTTCACCTTCCAGCAGGACAACGACCCTAAACATAAAGCCAGGGCTACCATGGAATGGTTTAAAACAAAACATATTTATGTGTTAGTATGGCCCAGTCAAAGTCCAGACCTAAACCCAATCAAAAATGTGTGGCAAAATCTGAAAACCACTGCTCAAAAACGCCGTGTCCGTCTAATCTGACTGAGCTTGAGCTGTTTTGGAAAGAAGAATGTTGTGTAAAGCTGGTAGAGACATACCCAAAAAGACTTGCAGCTGTAATTGCAGCAAAAGGTGGTTCCACAAAGTATTGACTCAGGGGGGCTGAATACTTTTGCACAATGCCCTTTTCAGTTTTTTATTAAAAAAATGTAAAAAAATCATGTTTAATTTTCTTTGAACTTCAAAAATTTGAAGTTCAATTTGTGCATTATAGCAACCTTATTACTGTTTATTATTAATATGAATAATAAGATTGTGAAATGTAGTCTTATTTTAAAGTTGTGGCAAAAAAAAAATGTAAACATTGGCAGCATACCTGTGGAGGAGAGCAGACACACATTAGTTGACAGTCGGGGCCTTAACAGGTTCTCAGGTGTCCCACATCAGCAATTAGTGTTGCACATGGAAGTCAAATGCCCAACCCAACCACAAGGGACCGTATCAACAGCTCGTGCAATTAATATTGCAGCATATATTGTACCTATGTGTTTGCTCTGGTGAAATAGGTCATGAAGGGAAAACAAAAAACTGCAGGATTGCAGGTTTGGGTTCGAATATAATTGAGTTTTTAATATAAAAAAACATCTTATTTACATTAATTACAAGAAAGCACACACTTTTAATCTAGCCTACAGTAAAACATGTCCTTTATAGGGTCTAGTTTTCATCATTCACTATAAGTTAGTCACACATTTAACAGAAGAGCTAAATTCACTTCAGAACATCTTTTTTTTTTTTTTGACAATGTCTAAAACATTTGGATATATTCACAGCACTGTTAGAACTAGATAAGAACAGCGTTTTGTATTACACTATTGCTTCACAACCACCCATTTCACAATAAGACTCTTAAAAGACAAGGCACAGTGCAGGTAATCACATCTATCTGTAAACCAACGGAGATCACAGCATTTAAAATCTATACAAAAAAAGTCTTTACAGTTGTTACATACTGCTCGGAAGCGGGAACATCTTTTATCTTTCGCAGTTAGAGTTGCTTTCGTTGCCGCCAGTCGTTCTACCCTGACTGTTATCTCTCTGCAACATGTGAGATGTCAAGGGAAGGGAAGGGGTGCCCAGTCATACGTTGGCCTACGTTTGATGGAAGGACGACTGATGATGGGGATGGTCTCTTGTTCTTTCAGAGGAACATTTTCACAAAGAAGACGTTGTAGAATCCACCACCTCGCGGCCGTTACAAACTGCTGGCACGTAGTTGGAGGCTGATCCTGAGAGAATAGAAGTAGTGATGTTAGCCAGGCCACATGCTTGGCTTTCTCTACTTTTTACTGATAAGAAGCAATGCTTTGAACCAGAGATAAAAGCTGTAAGTAAAAGGATGGAAATGGGCATGAGGTATTATTCAATAGCTGTTAGGTCCTAGGATGTATTGTTTATAAAGGGAACATTATGATCAGCATGTAAATTATGAAACACTGTTTGAGGGTAAATATATCCACCTTCATATAATGTAGTTAAAATCCAAATCGGCCAGGCAAGCCTGTAAAATAACAGATCCGTGTGAAAATGAAAAGCAAAACCAGTCTGTTTAACAAATACTTACAAAAGTTACCCCAAGCAGAACCTATGAATGTTTTCTTACTAAAACCAGGGGGAAAAAGATGAGTCAAAGTACAGTCTTAAGAAAATACAATTTTTTCTTAAATCTTTCCACATTTTGTCACGACTGCAAACTACACTGTATTTTATTGGGATTTTACATGAGTGATCAACAGAAAGTGTTTAATTATGAATTGAACGGAAAATGATACACCGTCTTCAAAGGTTTCTTTGAAATGAAAGCCTTTAATGTGGTATACATTTCTATTCAGCCACCCTGAGTTAACATTTTATCACAAGTCTTTTGGGATATACAGTGCCTTGCGAAAGTATTCGGCCCCCTTGAACTTTTCAACCTCTTGCCACATTTCAGGCTTCAAACATAAAGATATAAAATTCAAATTTTTTGTGAAGAATCAACAACAAGTGGGACACAATCGTGAAGTGGAATGAAATTTATTGGATGTGTCAAACTTTTTTAACAAATAAGAAACTGAAAGTGAGGCGTGCAATATTATTCGGCCCCTTTACTTTCAGTGCAGCAAACTCACTACAGAAGTTAAGTGAGGATCTCTGAATGATCCAATGTTGTCCCAAATGACTGATGATAATAAATAGAATCCACCTGTGTGTAATCAAGTCTCCGTATAAATGCACCTGCTCTGTGATAGTCTCAGGGTTCTGTTCAAAGCGCAGAGAGCATTATGAAGACCAAGGAACACACCAGGCAGGTCCGAGATACTGTTGTGGAGAAGTTTAACGCTGGATTTGGATCCAAAAAGATTTCTCAAGCTTTAAACATCCCAAGGAACACTGTGCAAGCAATCATATTGAAATGGAAGGAGTATCAGACCACTGCAAATCTACCAAGACCCGGCCGTCCCTCTAAACTTTCATCTCGAACAAGGAGAAGACTGATCAGAGATGCAGCCAAGAGACCCATGATCACTCTGGATGAACTTCAGAGATCTATAGCTGAGGTGGGAGTCTGTCCAACAATCAGTTGTACACTGCACAAATCTGGCCTTTATGGAAGATTGGCAATAAGAAAGCCATTTCTCAAAGATATCCATAAAAAGTCTCGTTTAAAGTTTGCCACAAGCCACCTGGGAGACACACCAAACATGTGGAAGAAGGTGCTCTGGTCAGATGAACCAAAATCAAACTGTTTGGCCACACTGCAAAACGATATGTTGGCGTAAAAGCAACACAGCTCATCACCCTGAACACACCATCCCCACTGTCAAACATGGTGGTGGCAGCATCATGGTTTGGGCCTGCTTTTCGTCAGCAGGGACAGGGAAGATGGTCAAAATTGATGGGAAGATGGATGGGGCCAAATACAGGACCATTCTGGAAGAAAACCTGTTGCAGTCTGCAAGAGACCTGAGACTGGGATGGAGATTTATCTTCCAACAAGACAATGATCCAAAACATAAAGCCAAATCTACAATGGAATGGTTCACAAATAAATGTATTCAGGTGTTGGAATGGCCAAGTCAAAGTTCAGACCTGAATCCAATCGAGAATCTGTGGAAAGAGTTAAAGACTGCTGTTCACGAACGCTCTCCATCCAACCTCACAGAGCTCCAGCTGTTTTGCAAGGAAGAATGAGCAAGAATTTCAGTCTCTCGATGTACAAAACTGATAGAGACAAACCCCAAGCGACTTGCAGCTGTAATTGTAGCAAAGGGTGGCGCTACAAAGTATTAATGTAAGGGGGCCAAATAATATTGCACGTCCCACTTTTCAGTTTTTTATTTTTTTTTAAAGTTTGACACGTCCAATAAATTTCATTCCACTTCATGATTGTGTCCAATTTGTTGTTGATTCTTCACAAAAAATTAGAATTTTATATCTTTATGTTTGAAGCCTGAAATGTGGCAAGAGGTTGAAAAGTTCAAAGGGGCCGAATACTTTCGCAAGGCACTGTATCTTTCCCTGCTTTGCACATATAGAAACTAAACTTTTTATCTGTTCTTCTTTGCAAAAAGCTTAAACTCTGTAAGATTAGATAGAAGGTGTCCTTGAACAACAAACTTTAAGTTTTGCCAGAGGTTCTCTATATTTTAGTTAGGTCTGAATTGTGACATGAATATACTTTAATCTAAACCAAACCATTATACTTGTGTTTGTGTATATATATGGTGTATATATATGGTGTATATATTATGGCTTGTATATATATATATATATATATATATATATATATATAAACTGTAAACAGGACTTCATATATATCCATCTTTCTTCTTTCTTCTTGCCACTGTTCTATAAAAGCCAGATTTGTAGACTTCAGGACTAATAGCTGTCCTGTCAACAGCTTCTTCTAAATTAGTTGCGGGTCTCTGCAGCTCCTCCAGAGTTACCAAGGGCTTTTCCACTGCTTCTCCGTTCAATGTTCTTTTTGCTCGGCCTGTCAGTTGGACAATCATATCTCAGTAAGTTACAGGTGTACCTGACTCTTTCCATGTTCAGATGACGGGTTAAACAGTGCCTTGCTGTAAACGTCACTACAATTTTATCCCTGGCCTGTCTGATGTGTTCCTTTGTCCTCATTATATTTGTCATTGATGGACTCTAGCAAACCTCTGAGGCCTTTACAGAAAACCTGTATACATAGTGAGAATAATTCACAACCAGATGTACTCTTAACTACCAATCAAGGTACCTCTGTAAGCAGCTGGGTACACTAGATTCAATTTAGAGGTGTCGGAGTAAAAGGGGCTGAATAAAAATGCACACTTTCTCTTTCCACCCTATTTCCTTTCGGTCAACTTACACAATAAAGGCCACCAGTGCTACAAAAAATGTAAAATAAACAAATAAATAAACAATGCAAAAGAATTATGACTCATTTTCCTTCCACTTCAAAATTATGCACTCATTCTAATAAAGCATACTGAAGTTTGTTGGTGCAACATGACAATGTGAAAAACTCAAAACACTTTTGCAAAGCACTGTAGTTTACCCTTTGGCAAATATTTACAATGTTTCCTCCTCCACCTAAAGGGCAACACCAGTACAAACTTAAGGAAAGAAAGCTTATTTTCTTAAATTACATTTAGTTGTTTCTTTTTTTTTTACCACCAAATCTAAATCATTTGCACTGTCCTAAACCATATTGTATTAATTACTTTGACTATGCTGGTTGTAAAATGGACTTTAATGGCCATAATGTTGGTCTTAATGTTACAGACTATAAATGCAAAAAGTTACCCTGAGCTGGATGAACAGAGCAGATCAAAGACTCAGAACCTCGTAAAACTAGCTAATTAAAGCACTATATCTCTCTTTTGTAAATTGCTGGGTAATTTCTCGGCTGGCTGACTGTCTAGGATTGCCAACTTTTTAAAATCTCTGCTTACTGCCTGGAAAGTCATTATTGTTTGTCCACACATTTCACAAATGAGGTGCCACAAAAGAAATGCTGATTTTCTGCTATGAATTTTTTTTTTTTGTGCCGAGATAAGCAATTCTTTCACTGGCTGTGTTTTCCTCATTTATAATATATATTATATTTTTTGTTGTATTTAGCAGTATATGTCTTTCAAATAAAACTCTGGTAACCACATATACTACTTGTCAAAAGCTTGGGAAAGCTTTCGAGAAAGTATACATATACAACCTTTTGACCAGTGGTGTAAATGTTCCAAAACAAAGTGTCTAAACACTTTGTGCTGAGATATACAGTATTGAAATTCTCTAAAGCTTACGCTAAAACAAATTTGTCTTTGAGCAATTTGTTCTTGTCAAATTGTTGGAGATTACTGTATTTAAATGTGAAGATAATTGAAAGGAATGATTTGTATGTAATTTATTTGGCATGGTGTCAGATATATTGTGGTTTGATGTTGTCATGCTGAAACAAGCAAACATTTTTTTTTTCTGAAACAGATGTATGTTGGCATTTAGTGATACGTCTTTAATTATATGACCTTGTGTAACAAGATGTTAGACAAAAACCCATGTTCCGTGTTTTGTATTTAGCAAAAGTGGTATCCATTATTTTCCAATCTAGTTTAAAATGTTTATTCATAGAAGGACAAATTCCAATGAGATTGCATAAACTGCTTCAGATCCAAAAGACAGAAATATTACATTATTGTGTAATCTTTCATCGGTTGAAATATTGCCAAGATCAAATGGACTTATATAGCGCCTTTCCAGTCATACTGACCACTCAAAGCACTTTACACTAGAGCCTCATTCACCCAGACACACTCATCCATACAGGCAATTTGAGGTTAAGTGCCTTGCCCAAGGGCACATTGACATGTAGAAGGAGAAACTGGAATCAAACCCACAACCCTCAGATTGCAAGATGACCGCTCTTCTCACTGAGCCACTCTCACCTACCAGCAATACTAGGAATATCCAATCCCAGAATAACATAGAAAAACTACTCCATACATTTGTGACTTGAAGGCTGAACTATTGTAATTCTTCACTATCAGAAAATCTCAAAATTTCAATAAAAAGCTTAAGCTTCTCAACACGCTGCAGCAAACATTCCTATGGCAATTAAAAGGAGAAATCTTTTTTCTCCTATTTTAGCTTCCCTTCATACAGTATATATTTAGACTGGCTTACGTTATCCTGAGCTATCTCTATAGTTTTGCTTTTTCAGGCTTAGTCTGCCAGAGGACATGCTAACCACTTTCTCTCACTGCTACTTTCTCCTTCTCCCCAATTATGCATAATCTGAAGTTATTGTTGCCATTGACTTTATGTTGTCTCTCTGTTCATTTCTTTCCATAGAAGTTACACGTGGCCTGGCATTTCTATTTAGCTGTGTCACCTTTCTTAAGGGAACCATCATTGTGCTATTGCTGCCTATACCTACATGCTATCTCTTTATAGATGATGCACTTTACTCTGTCTCAAAACAACTGAAGGGGGTATTGCTGTGTATGTACTCTGTTTTTCATCCCATAGATTTAACTCCTGACTCAGAGCTTATATTTTTATCTGGACGTCCCTGCTAGATGAAGTCACTAAAGGATATCTTTATTGCGAAGTGCAAACTGGTTTAAATCCCAGCCTTTGGTCTTTCTGCATGGAGTTTGTACGATCTCCTTATTCAGTTTGAATTTAGTTTATTTACATAGCGCCAATTCACAACACATGTCGTCTCAAGGCACTTCACAACAGTCAGGTACATACATTCCAATTAATCCTAACCATTGAACAGTGCAGTCAGAGTTAGTTATTTATTCAAATTGGATAAAATGTTTTTCTGTCTAAGGAAACCCAGCAGATTGCATCGGGTCAGAGATTTGTAGCATTCACTCCTCCCGGATGAGCTTGTAGAGACAGTGGACAGTCACTGGCGTTGACTTTGCAGCAATCTCTCATACTGAGCATGCATGTAGCGACAGTGGAGAGGAAAAACTCCCTTTTAACAGGAAGAAACCTCCAGCAGAACCAGAACCAGGTTCAGTGTGAGCGGCCATCTGCCACGACCGACTGGGGGTTTGAGAAAACAGAGCAGAGACACAAAAAGAACAAAGAAGCACTGATCCAGGAGTCCTTTCTATGGGAAGGAAAAGTAAATGTTAATGGATGTAGCTCCTTTAGTTGTTTCACCTAGAAAGAAAGAACAGATAAACTCTGAGCCAGTTTTCAAGGATAGAGTCTGAAAGAGAGCACATACAGGTCCTTCTAAAAATATTAGCATATTGTGATAAAGTACATTATTTTCCATAATGTCATGATGAAAATTTAACATTCATATATTTTAGATTCATTGCACACTAACTGAAATATTTCAGGTCTTTTATTGTCTTAATACAGATGATTTTGGCATACATCTCATGAAAACCCAAAATTCCTATCTCACAAAATTAGCATATCATTAAAAGGGTCTCTAAACAAGCTATGAACCTAATCATCTGAATCAACGAGTTAACTCTAAACACCTGCAAAAGATTCCTGAGGCCTTTAAAACTCCCAGCCTGGTTCATCACTCAAAACCCCAATCATGGGTAAGACTGCCGACCTGACTGCTGTCCAGAAGGCCACTATTGATACCCTCAAGCAAGAGGGTAAGACACAGAAAGAAATTTCTGAACGAATAGGCTGTTCCCAGAGTGCTGTATCAAGGCACCTCAGTGGGAAGTCTGTGGGAATGAAAAAGTGTGGCAGAAAACGCTGCACAACATGAAGAGGTGACCGGACCCTGAGGAAGATTGTGGAGAAGGGCCGATTCCAGACCTTGGGGGACCTGCGGAAGCAGTGGACTGAGTCTGGAGTAGAAACATCCAGAGCCACCGTGCACAGGCGTGTGCAGGAAATGGGCTACAGGTGCCGCATTCCCCAGGTCAAGCCACTTTTGAACCAGAAACAGCGGCAGAAGCGCCTGACCTGGGCTACAGAGAAGCAGCACTGGACTGTTGCTCAGTGGTCCAAAGTACTTTTTTCGGATGAAAGCAAATTCTGCATGTCATTCGGAAATCAAGGTGCCAGAGTCTGGAGGAAGACTGGGGAGAAGGAAATGCCAAAATGCCAGAAGTCCAGTGTCAAGTACCCACAGTCAGTGATGGTCTGGGGTGCCGTGTCAGCTGCTGGTGTTGGTCCACTGTGTTTTATCAAGGGCAGGGTCAATGCAGCTAGCTATCAGGAGATTTTGGAGCACTTCATGCTTCCATCTGCTGAAAAGCTTTATGGAGATGAAGATTTCATTTTTCAGCACGACCTGGCACCTGCTCACAGTGCCAAAACCACTGGTAAATGGTTTACTGACCATGGTATCACTGTGCTCAATTGGCCTGCCAACTCTCCTGACCTGAACCCCATAGAGAATCTGTGGGATATTGTGAAGAGAACGTTGAGAGACTCAAGACCCAACAATCTGGATGAGCTAAAGGCCGCTATCGAAGCATCCTGGGCCTTCATAAGACCTCAGCAGTGCCACAGGCTGATTGCCTCCATGCCACGCAGCATTGAAGCAATCATTTCTGCCAAAGGATTCCCGACCAAGTATTGAGTGCATAACTGTACATGATTATTTGAAGGTTGACGTTTTTTGTATTAAAAACACATTTCTTTTATTGGTCGGATGAAATATGCTAATTTTGTGAGATAGGAATTTTGGGTTTTCATGAGCTGTATGCCAAAATCATCCGTATTAAGACAATAAAAGACCTGAAATATTTCAGTTAGTGTGCAATGGATCTAAAATATATGAATGTTAAATTTTCATCATTACAATATTGAAAATAATGAACTTTATCACAATATGCTAATATTTTGAGAAGGACCTGTAGAGTTAGTTACAGTAGAATCTCAGTCAATTGCCATGTCTAGGAGAGAGAAAGGGTTAAACACTGAAAGACAGAGCCAAGTGGATCATCGGTAGAGGGTGAGCAGTAAGTTGTTGCCAGCAGAAGCTTGGACGATGCCCCTCTCCAGAAAGGTGTCACAGGTAGACACAGAGTCAGGCCAGGTGTAGCTTCTAGGAAGAGAAAAGAGAGAACAAAGTTAAAAGCTGAAATAACAGCAAATAATGCAAAATTGGAGAGTAGTGTAAGAATGTAGCGAAGAGGGTGACAGTGGTCATTATGTCCTCCAGCAGCCTAAGCCTAAAGCAGCATAACTACAGAGATAGCTCAGGATAACATAAGCCACTCTAACTATAAGCTTCATCAAAAAGGAAAGTTTTAAGCCTAGCCTTAAAAGTAGACAGTTTGTCCATCTAGAGCCTTGAATCTTGTCTGAATTTAGAAGCAGAAAATTTAAAGTCATCCAAGTTTTTATGTCTTCAAGACATGCTTGTAGTCTATCTGACTGGTTGGGCTCATCATCTATACCTATGCAAGTATAGATGTTCTCTGGGTATTCCAACTTCCTCACACAGCCCAAAATATTACTGTTAGATTAATTGATCGCTTTAAAGTTGCCCTTAGGAGTAAGTGTGAGTGTGCATTGTTGTTTCTCCCATGTGTCTCTGTGTTGCCCTTTTATGGAGTAGCGACATGTCCAACGTATAAAGGTCCTTCTCAAAAAATTAGCATATTGTGATAAAGTTCATTATTTTCCATAATGTAATGATGAAAATTTTACATTCATATATTTTAGATTCATTGCACACTAACTGAAATATTTCAGCTCTTTTATTGTCTTAATACGGATGATTTTGGCATACAGCTCATGAAAACCCAAAATTCCTATCTCACAAAATTAGCATATTATTAAAAGGGTCTCTAAACGAGCTATGAACCTAATCATCTGAATCAACGAGTTAACTCTAAACACCTGCAAAAGATTCCTGAGGCCTTTAAAACTCCCAGCCTGGTTCATCACTCAAAACCCCAATCATGGGTAAGACTGCCGACCTGACTGCTGTCCAGAAGGCCACTATTGACACCCTCAAGCAAGAGGGTAAGACACAGAAAGACATTTCTGAACGAATAGGCTGTTCCCAGAGTGCTGTATCAAGGCACCTCAGTGGGAAGTCTGTGGGAATGAAAAAGTGTGGCAGAAAACGCTGCACAACGAGAAGAGGTGACCGGACCCTGAGGAAGATTGTGGAGAAGGGCCGATTCCAGACCTTGGGGGACCTGCGGAAGCAGTGGACTGAGTCTGGAGTAGAAACATCCAGAGCCACCGTGCACAGGCGTGTGCAGGAAATGGGCTACAGGTGCCGCATTCCCCAGGTCAAGCCACTTTTGAACCAGAAACAGCGGCAGAAGCATCTGACCTGGGCTACAGAGAAGCAGCACTGGACTTTTGCTCAGTGGTCCAAAGTACTTTTTTCGGATGAAAGCAAATTCTGCATGTCATTCAGAAATCAAGGTGCCAGAGTCTGGAGGAAGACTGGGGAGAAGGAAATGCCAAAATGTCAGAAGTCCAGTGTCAAGTACCCACAGTCAGTGATGGTCTAGGGTGCCGTGTCAGCTGCTGGTGTTGGTCCACTGTGTTTTATCAAGGGCAGGTTCAATGCAGCTAGCTATCAGGAGATTTTGGAGCACTTCATGCTTCCATCTGCTGAAAAGCTTTATGGAGATGAAGATTTCGTTTTTCAGCACGACCTGGCACCTGCTCACAGTGCCAAAACCACTGGTAAATGGTTTACTGACCATGGTATCACTGTGCTCAATTGGCCTGCCAACTCTCCTGACCTGAACCCCATAGAGAATCTGTGGGATATTGTGAAGAGAACGTTGAGAGACTCAAGACCCAACACTCTGGATGAGCTAAAGGCCGCTATCGAAGCATCCTGGACCTCCATAAGACCTCAGCAGTGCCACAGGCTGATTGCCTCCATGCCACGCCGCATTGAAGCAGTCATTTCTGCAAAAGGATTCCCGACCAAGTATTGACTGCATAACTGTACATGATTATTTGAAGGTTGAAGTTTTTTGTATTAAAAACACTCTTCTTTTATTGGTCAGATGAAATATGCTAATTTTGTGAGATAGGAATTTTGGGTTTTCATGAGCTGTATGCCACAATCATCCGTATTAAGACAATAAAAGACCTGAAATATTTCAGTTAGTGTGCAATGAATCTAAAATATATGAATGTTAAATTTTCATCATTACATTATAGAAAATAATGAACTTTATCACAATATGCTAATTTTTTGAGAAGGACCTGTACCTCTCGCCAACTGATCACTCGAGATAGGCATTAGACCCTCCCTGTGACCCAACAAAATTAAGCCAGGTACATCGTTACTCACACGATGTAGAATATGTATATGTATATGTATATGTATATATATATATATATATATATATATATATATATATATGTTTGCTATTGAAATGGGTCAAATTCAGAATTTACGTAATTTTTTCAAAAAGCATCCATGCACTGTTTTCTTTCAGTTTACAAATTGGCATGTAATAATTATCACTGAGTTGAACAGTATTGTAATAAAACTGAAATGGACCTGGTTGGTATTTCTATAATACCCATCATGCCTTTTTATTGAGAATTGGTGCCTACATAAGTAAACTGAACTGAATCAACATAACAGGAGTCCAGTTTTAAACATTTAATATCTTTTACTATCTTGCTTTGGAATGGTTCTGTCTTTATTGACCCTTACATGGTACCTCGTTCGGTGTGGTGTATGTTTGTACCTTTTGAGCTGGGTGCTGAGGCAGATGTAGATACAGTGGCACTGAAGCGGTTGGTTGTGATTCTGTGTGTGGCCACGTTTTTCTGGGGCTGGAACAGGATGATGTGGATTTTGGGGGCAAAGAGGCAGCCAAGAACCACCGAGCCACTCAGGCTGACGGAGATGCACATGGTGGTGGTCTGCACCTACACAGATAGGGAGGTTGCGTGAGAAATATCAACCTGCAATCTGTCTTTAAAGGGGCTGGTAAAGTTTGTTCAAAGGCAGTGCTCCTCACATACACACCCAGTGCACAGGCCTTTGACCAAATCCGTTCACTTGTAAATTTTATTTCCTGCTCTGATTGCTCACAAACTTTTAATCCAACCTCCATATCTCCTTCTCATCCCTTTGATAGCTTCCCCACAGGAATACAAGCAATCTGTTCAATTCTAAGAATCATTTGTAAAACCAAACATGACCTGAATGTCAGAAGGATTTTCAGTATGACCATATGAATAAACCAATTAGGTTATTACCAGAATATACCTATGCAACAACTATTGCGATGATTGTTTGGAAAACAACAGCTGGTTTTCAGTCAATCCTCAAATGCTTCAAGTAAAATAGTATGTATTTTAACAGCAAAACAGAAATCTACTATGCCCTGTGTGTCAAATAGTTAATATTCCTCAATTATTTGTCAAATTTCCAATTATGGACGTGATTGAGGTCTTCAATTATGTATGTTAGCAATTCTAATTATGGATTCTTATGTGCATGAATATGAGGGCAAGAAGAACAAGAAGAATATGAACAAAGCACAGCTGGCTTTCCTAGACACTCTGTTACTTAGCCAGTCATAATTCAGCTGCTAATGTGAGCCAACTACTGGGGTCATCTTCCTGAGCTCCATTTCTTCCCACCCCACTGGTTACCCCTGCAGTCCAGAAACTTCTATTTGCAGAACCGCAGCGTGAAGTGAAAATTCTCTCCAAACACACAGGCACAACAGAGGCACTGCTGAAGTTTGGAAAGTTGTCACAGATTTTAACTTCCAAAGTCAATTAGCAGGAGTACCACCGGGATGGTCAGTCACATCACTCTGTCTGCTGCTACTAATCTCTTTGTGTTAAGTGTGTAAAGATTTTGGTTTTAAACGTGAATTTGTATAATGACAAAAACGTTGTGAGACCTGCTTTGTTATTTCCATTTAAATTGTAGAGAATCTTCTTGATTTCCTTGTGCCAAACTTTGGGAATTCTTATGGCCTTCTTTTATCAATGACATTCAACAGCCCACTCTTCCACAAACACCATATTTGTGGACTGCACAATTAATAGCTATCCTGTCAACAGGTTCTCTGTCCTGAACTGTAGATCTCTGCAGTTCCTCCCAAGTTATCATGAGTCTTTCTTCCTCCCACTTCAAAATTATATTCTACTTTGTTTTGGTCTACAGTCAACCCAAAAATTACTATTAAATACACTGAGGTTTGTAAAACTCCCTCAAGGAGTTTTATATGAATTTGATTTTGACAGTAATTGATGTATAGCTTTACATCTTATTTTATATTTTCAAGGGAAGGTTTTTATTAGAAAAATGAATCCCTTATGAATCTATTTAACAAGAAATATGTGAATATTTAATTCCAGAAACAGGTTTACACACTGCAGAAACATATTATGTCTGCAGGGATTATGGTGAATCATAAAAGCAATGCACAGAAAAAATGAGTTTGAATAAATCGCACTTCCAGGTTGCTTTAATAAGAGATTGTGATTTTTTTTACTGGTAAACTTATGTTCATTGTCATTCAGGGAGCAACAAGGCTTAAATATTTCAAAGCGACTCAGTTAATTGAGTCCATTATTGCTTTTATAAAACGGTGCTGTGCTTTAAGTTCTTTGCAGCAGTTTCATACCTCTCATTTTTCTCATTAATATTTGTGCTAAAGATATAAAATGATCACACAGCATCAGCAAAGGTGGCTATTGGTTTTCATGTTTGTTGATGATTTGATTACGATTGACATGAAAAGGCTGAGGTACCCCCATAATGATAAACAGTTTGTGTGATCTCTAAGCCACCCCCAACACCCCTTCCCATCCTGTTGGCACAACAAAGGCCTTGATGCATACCTTGGTCAAAACGCTACGGCAGCAGCCTTGGGTCGACCTCAGGCTTCAGGATTCTGCTCATATGCTCTGTCAGTTTTACACCTGAATGATTGCTGTTTTTATTATGACTTACTTCACAGTGACTGCATGTGCGGTAAACAAAAATGAAGATCATGCAACTTGAAAGAAAATAATTCTAGTTTATGTCCTCCATTTATGAAATATTGTTTTGCATGATGTAAGCATCATGCATCAATCTACCCCTTAGCTGCATATACAGCCACATCAACATTTAAAGGCATCCTCGTTAAATATGTTTAAAAGGCCTAAAAATGAATCCATCTTTTTAAAACAGTAGCATAATATCAAACTGAAAAATGTGGAAAAATTGATCCTTTGAGTTTTTGAGAATTTGAGAATGTTTAATCACTGGGGAAACAAATACATATTCATAAATAATTTCCTTTTTGTAAAACCACAAGTGCCACAATTACTGGTACCCCTAAAAAATCCTATGCAATAATTATAACTGAATATTCTTTTTAATTAATACTTTCCATTTTTTAAATAGATCAGAGTGCAAAAGAACCTTTTATTAGTAATCCACAAGGGCCCACTTTTCAAAACGGGAAACACAGGGGAACACGTCATTGTGTGTTTAGCTTGATAAATCAGAAAATGGCTCTATGAAAATAGCTGCTTGACTAAACTTAAACATGTCTACAGTCAGACCATTAACTAAGATGTTTAAACCTACTGTAACTGTGACAGAGAACCCAAGTTTGCCATCCCACCTCTCAGTGAGCAGGGTACTGAAGAATGGAAAAATATCTCCAAAGCCCATTTTCATTTTTTTTATTTTAAGGCATAATACAAGAGATGTGCCAATCAATCTGAGATTTGAATCGACCAGTTTTCTCTAGATCTGATCTTTACTTGGCAGGTCAATGCTAAAAAATCAGAGTTTTCTTTTGCGTTGTTTTGAAGCACTTTTTTGAGTCCAATAAAAATCTGATAGAGCCTAGAGAAATATGCTTTGATGCATATATTGGAATAATCTTGTAATTTTTTCCTTTTCTTAAAGCTACATCAATCAACAAACACAGCAAATATTTGTCTTCTATATGGATTATATGTATTTAGCAGGCCTGTGATGTACTAGGGACCTGTCAGGGGTGTACCCTGCCTCTTGCCCTGTGACCGCTGGAGAAAGGCACCACCCCCCCTGTAATATACAGTAGAAGGATGGTTATAATCAGCATGCATGACCTCTAATAAAAGTAGAAATTGACATCAGTCTGATTAGTACATCTCTACTTTTACTTTTTCCTGATCCTGGGTCCCAGTAAATGTGGAGAGCATTGTATATCATCCTTCCAGCAACTAGGCAGTTAAGTATTAGTTTATGCTTTATGATAAAGGAATGGTACAATTCATTGTTTTATTGACTTGATATATTTATGCGGCATCTGTCTACTCTTTGTTCTTTTCTTGAAAGATAATTAATTAGACAAGAAAATAAAACTTTTCATTGGTCTGGATGCTGGAGATCTAATGAAATGTGCACGCAGAATATTCTACTAATTCAAAAAGATTAACATAAAGATCAGTCATTAAAAGATTTTGCTAAGATCCTCTCACTGCAGTGCACTGCAGTATCTTCAAGAAACATAGATCTTAAATACTTAATTAACACATATAAAAAAATAATTGAATGCATATTTACCCTGTAGTCACTGGCAGTGACATAGAATAAGGGCTGGAAAGCCAGCCAGATGATGCAGGTGGTGTACATTGTAAACCCAATGAACTTGGCCTCATTGAAGTTTTCTGGGCACTTCCTCGTCTTGAAGGCGTAGACTGTGCAAAGGATGATGAGAATGCAGTTGTAGGTGAGTGATACGAGCATGCTGCTGTCCTTGCTGTTACACTTCAGGGTAACCACGTTTCTCCTCTCAGCACTAATTTCCTTCCGAACCCCAGGCACCTCCACCAGCAGCCAGATGATGGCCACCAGCAGCTGGCAGGAGATGAGAGCCCCACATATCACCACTTGCGAAGCCGGGCTGATGAAACGCGGCCGCTGGGCTCCGTCTTTTACCCCGCTGAAGATCCGAGCAATGCGGTTGGTCTTTGTTAGCAAGGCAGAGTAGCATACAGCAAATGAGGTCCCCAGGCCAAGTCTTCGCAACGTACAGACAGCAGTGGAAGGTTTAGTAATGTAGATGAAGGTTATGCTGTAGCACATCAGAACTCCCATCAAGAGGATGTAGGACAGCTCACGTCCACTTGCTTTGACTACAGGTGTTTCATTGTGCTTAAAGAAAATACCCACAACTGTCAGAGTACAAAGTATGCCAAGACAGGAGATAGTAACAGGCCCAATAGCCCAGGCATCCTCCCAGCGGATGTACTCTTCAGGCAGATCATAACACCCAGTTAAATTAGCCAACGGCCACTGACCAAAGCTGCAGTCAGCACAGGTAAACTCATCCTGCAGGTACTGGTAGGGCTGGCATGGAATACAGATCCAGCAGCACACATCTCCAGGCTGCATGCTCTTTACCTCATTCTTCCTGCATGGGTCGCTACACTGGGAGGTGGGAGGAATGAGGCCATGCCAAGGTACCACGCTGGTGTTCAGAGTCAATATATGGTCCCAGTAGCCAACTTTCTTGTATACAAACTTGCCCTCTTCTTTGTGGTAGTGAAAGATGTTGTATCGACTGATGCTGTCACCTACAGAATCAAAGCGTACCATGCTCTCAGTATCCACGGGTCTGAAAGGAGCTGGTGGGAAGCAAAAAGACAGCAATGCTTTAGGTCATTTACAATACTGTTAAGATATAATTAGGGTATGATTTATAACTTTATATTGTGTCACTGTACAGCTGTATTTGCAATTAGATATAGTTGTTTAGAAATACTACTGTTGTTTTGGAAAAATACATCTGTTTAAATGTTTTATCACAATCATTAATACAGAACTTGTTGAGATAATTTTGTCCCCTTTCTTTTGGGCCTGCTTGCTGTCAGTCTCTGGTGATATAGAATGTCTCACTTATTAGAAATGCTCTTTTACGGGTGCGGTGCGTGACGTAGTGGTAAAGCGCCGTCCATGTATGGAGGCTTCAGTTGAGACCTGTGCTACATTTGTTCCCCCTCTCTCCACCCCATTTCCTGTCTGCCTACTTCAAAAAATAACAAACAAAAGCCACTAGTGCTGCAAAAAATCTTCAGGAATGCTCTTTTGTTAAAACAAAGAATTCCAATTGAGTAAGCACAAAATGGTGAGTTTTCTCATAATATTTCAAAGGTTTAAGCAATTTAAGGTTTTTGATATTCAGCAGGATGTCCGGCTATTTATGTACCTTATCCATCTTATTCCTTGCTCCCATGATGCATTGTCAGAATTTTGTGGAAGACTTCCAGTCTAGTGTTTTTTACTTGTAAGTAAACGGCAGAACAAAACAGGTTAAGAAGATTTACTTCTTAAATGGGATAATATTGTCATACTAGTCGTTTTATGTTTCAAAGGTTAGGGCATAACATGAAGACATGCCCTATTATTACATATACTAACATTTTTATCTGTTTTCTCAGCTACACTGCTACAGACAAGAACAGACAGCAAATTAGTTGTATAGCAGGTAATTATCTGTTGTACGTTGAAAATTCAACCGAGGATTTAAAAATTGGGATGTCATATACTAATGAATTATTACAAATCACACAAGTATGTAATAAAAAAATATTATAAATCATAAAAGTCGCTGCTCTGTCTCTGTGCTTGCTCTGGTGCTTTCTCCCCTGTGTTTTCTATTTGCTTGCGTTCTTCTCATCTCCCAGCCAAAAACAATAGAAATGTTGGCCTGAAGTACTTTAAATCAGTGACACTCAGGGATTTTCAGATCATTTTTTCAAGGATTTTTTTATTTTAATCGCTTTTGAGAGAAGCACCAGACGATGTTAGGAGCAGCTGCCTTTTTCATGGCAACACAAGCTAAACTTCTCTTCAACCCCAGCACCATGGAAAAAACAGCAGCGGACTGTGCTCAAAACAAATGATCGGAACAAACGAATTTAAAAAACTGGACTCCCACTAGAAAACAAGTTTGCTCCACTTCTGCAAGACTCTGACTCCCTGAAGGAAAGCTCATCTTCAAACACCAGCGTGGGGTATGAGACCAGATTGTGCTCTAAATGGTTTATATTATTATACACACAGGAGCCACTGATGTTGTGAAGCAAATATCTGACATCTTGAAAGAGGATTTTATTCATTTGCTGAACAACGTTCAAGGTCTCAATATCAAGGTATTTTTCAGTGTACATTTACCGACGGTCTGGCTTGGACATAAGATATTTAGTAGACTGCTGATGCTCAACAAATAGCTTAAAATGTATGTGCTACAAAATCAGTGTGCTTTATCGACAACTGCAATATCTTCTGGTAAACGCAGGCCTCTTTTCAAAAAAGATGGATTTTGTCTTAAGTCTATAGAGTACTTCCAACTTCCAGCAGCCCCTGGCAGGAGACGGTATGAGAGTACATAAAAACCGATAGAGCAACATTTTAAAGGACAACTGCAGCCTGCAGAGAAAAGGATGAACCATGGAGAAAAAAATTACACAGAAAGACACTTCTTCATCACTACAAGTGGAATCTCCCCAGACTCTAACAGGACAAGTAGACACCCCCTTAGCCCCACCAGAGGACCCCAAACCTTCTTTTATCCAGACCCCATTTATCTCTTCACTCTCTCCACACAGCACACACTCCCTCCTTCCACATTTCATTGACAACATGAAAAACCTACGCCCAAATTTCACATTTTCTACACAAAAACCCCCATCATTGTCCAGTACCTACTAAGAGTTGCCAAGCCCCCCCCACCTTATACATAATTATTCTCCTCCGCATACCAAGGATGACGAGCCTGTTTGTGTTCAGGACGTTGCAGAAACATTCCTGTGTTATGCACAGGTTCCAGGTGATAAGACTAACAGTGATTATTTCCAGGAAAAGTTTGGGCCCCCAATGGGAAAATGCTGTAAAATCTCTTTGCTACTACGTAACAGAAAATGTACTAAGATAAGAAACAGCAGACAGAAATTAAACTTAAAATATATTCATTGTCAAGTGCAACTTGCCACAGACATAATTTCAGCCACTTAGTCACTTAAACTAGCTTTATTACACATTATATATTTGTCAGGAAAATATTTTTTAATCAATGACTTTATTATTGAGCATAATCTTGATGTTATGTTTTTAACAGTAACATGGCTGGATGAAAATATTGAGACGTTTACATTGATAGAGTCAACGTCTCCCGGTTACAGTTAACAATAGGTGAAAGCAGGGAATGTAAGAGAGGGGGAGGGGTGGCCGCTTTGCTTTAATGATTCACTAAAGTGTAGAAAGGTGTTACTGGGCAAATTTGACTCTTTTGATTATCTGGCTGTCTAAGTAAAATTCCCTGCTCAAGCCAAGTAACTCACAGTATTTGCATAAGGTGCACCTGGATAGACTAACTTCAACTTTTCTGCACTCCTACAGACTCCAAGTACAACAAAATTTATTTAAGGGCTAAAAATGTGGATTTTGCATTATGTTTCCTCTTTAACCTCACTCTCTTTAAATTTTCCCAAAGTAACCCCCTCAGTTCTCCCCTGGATCTTCTTCTCAGTGAAGCTTTCTGGATTCGCTGTTCAAACCTCCTAGAGCCATAATCTTGTGGACAACTTCCTTCAACAACCGGCCACATCAAGCTCCTCTTTATCAAACCTCCAACCCTTCACCATCTATTCCATAGCGAAACCCAGCTTACCACACGGACCAACAACCCTGAACTCTGCTCACTTCCTCCTGGCTTAAATCAATCTACTTCAGGCCAGTAAGATCAATTCTCTGATTCACTCACCTTCATATTCACCCATTATTTGTCAGCTTATCTCTTACCCCTTTTCTCGCAGTGATCTGCCTTTCCATGATAAAGAAACTCTCCCCAGACCAGAAATCTCCATTCCCTTGCATGCGTCAAAACATGACACTAAGAGTATGAAGAGTGTGCAATTATCATGCGATTGTCATAAGTTCAAACGAAATAAAAATGTCTGAATAATAAAATATTGAGTTGTCCACATTTAGACCAATTAACTTTTTTGCATTTTGAATAGTGCCTACTGGCTGTTAAACATGAAATCATTTTCCAAAGTATCCTTTATAGGTGTAGAACAATGCTGACTTATTTGCCCAAAACTTTAGCAGTCTTCTCATAGTAGAGGAAAAAGGGGATTCGATGAGGGTCTCAATTCTTGTGGTCTTACTTTATAAAACAGGCTGCCTGCTGACAGTAATGTAACCTTATCTTTACTGTTTTATCTGTATGTGTGAGTTTCTGTGTACTTCTAGTGACTTCTTGTAAAGTTTTCTGTACTACATCTAAAAATATTGATGTGTACTGGTGCTTTTTTATTGCTGTGTGGTGTGTTTAATTTCCATTGAAAGGATGTTTCTTTGAGATTCTGCATTTTGCTGTCTTTTTTATCTAGTCAATAAATAATTTTATGAGCTGATTACATTAATACTACCATGTACTATATCAGTTAACATTCAGGAAGTTTTCAATTACACGTGCTATAAAAATACAGTAATGGTATCTTATATATATACTTCCCACTGAATATTTCATGTCTTATTTTTGTGTTGTGTAAGCAAATTTACATTTGAGATAAAGGTTTTCCTTCAGGTTAAATTGTCAGTCAGAAGTCTACATGCACTCATGGGCATAAATATATTAATTTAAAGGCACATTTGAGCTTTTTCTTCAGGCTGGAATGATTGTTACAGAAAAGTGCAGCGATGTGCAGAAAGCAGAATGTTTGAGTTTCTTGTGAATCTTTTCTAATTTACACAGAGTCAAAATTATGCATACAGGCTTAAATATATACATGTCCACTCGGGATGTTAAGATTTGCTTAGATTTGAGGATGTCTACATGCAAGATGCGAGTGGATCAGAGGAGCAGCTGTGAAAAGATCCAATTTAAGGGATTAAACTCATGACTTGAATTGTATCATGTCCATTCACTTTTTCCATCTGTGTATCTAAAATTAATTGGAGCGGCCACCAAATAGAGATGCATAACCCTAATTTCCACTAATATTACCATACATTCAGTGAAGTAGCAAAAAACTAGAGCAGCATTTTGTGGCAATCTGCAACTTCAGGCATAATTCTAACTAGATCCTGGTCAGAATTGATAGAACCCAATAAATTGGTTGAGATCCTGGTACTGAACCAACATTTAAGCTAAGGATAAAATAGACAGATTTTTTTGGAAGGATCAAAGACAATCCAGGAACTACCAATTTGCAAGTTAGTTATAACCTGTAGGAAGGAACACCTTTTCACTGTCTAGGTTGCATCATATTCATGCCCATAATAAGTGCAGGTATACTGTACTTCTCACCTGCATTATATTTTACACCTCATAGCTAAAATGTTACATTTATCTGAAATATTTTGTAACAGTTTGCTGTTGGTTATTCGCTTACCTTCAAACTTGGTCTTCAGGATAAACTCTTTGTAGAACCTTTTGCCATTGCCTGGTTTCATGGCGTCACAGACCTTGGATGTGTTGGAGCATACTGCTTGCCTCATGTTATGCAGAGCAAAGGCCATGGCATACACAGCATTTACCACAAACATGATCTTGGACTCCTGCTCAAAGGTTCCATCTCGTAAGCTATGTTCACTGCAGCTGTGCTCCTGAAGGCTGCAGGCAAACCGGTGCTCCCAGAACTCCTTAAACCACGGATTCCTCGTGTTGGTGTATGGGTTCAGCTTTGTGAAATAGTCTTCGAACTCTCTGATTGGGTAGGAGGCCAGTTCAATGGTAAAGGCCCCATCTGCTGCAGTCTCACTGCCCCTCACTACGCTCTCCTGTGCTCCCCATCCGTCGCTGGCCACCCAGATAAATGAGATGTTCATTCGAGCAGCAGCTGAAAGCAGCTCGCGTGCATCCTCGCTGCGGGTGAACAGGATGACCACTTTGGCATTGGACTTCTGCTGCAAGGAGCGGATCACATTCTCATAGCCCTGCCGGTTCATGCTTCGGCTCACCTTGGCTGAAGTGGCAATGCAGATTTGGCGGCTGCGGGCCTCCTGTTGGAAGGCATCGATGCCGGTCTCGCCGTAGTCGCCCTCAGATGCTACTGTTGATACGTAGGTCCAATTGAAATAACACAGGATTTCAGCCATTGCCTTGGCCTGGTAGAAGTCTGGGGGCACAGTGCGAGCAAAGTAGTCATAGCGAGTTTTGTCACTGAGCTTTGCACTAGTGGAGGCATAGCTAATCTGAGGTATTTGGAACAAACGTAGGAGGTTGGCCACCTAGAAAAGAGAAAAGCCATTAATAATTGCTTTTTTTCTTATTTTTAAAAGCTTTATTGATATACAGGGCCTTGAAAAAGCAGCTTCCCTGTCCCTGCCAAAGAAAAGGATCTTCAGATCATGATTCTGCCACTGCAATGTTTTACATTGGGAACAGTGATCTCAGGGTGATTTTCAGCATATGTTTTCTTCCATACACTGCGTTTTGCACGTAGGCCAAAAAATTAAATTTCAGACCAGTACTTAAAACTAAAAAAAAACAAACAAAAAAAAACATTGAAGTTTGTATTTGTATTGTGACTGAAAATCTCAAGACATTTGACTACTTTTGCAAGGCAATGTATCTCAAGGATCACTTTTCTGGTAGATCTATATTTTTGTCTTTCAAATAAGATAGGTTACATTAAAATGCTATCAACAACAAAGATGTGGGAAAAAAATAATTAAAAAGGTTTCCTAATGCTCAGTTTAAAAAATTTTACTTAATTCTTACAAGTGGCAATAGGTTGGTATTTTGTCCAAAACAAAGCACCTCTAGAGGCTAAATTCCTTAAACCTTTATAGTATACAAATCTATTTGATAAAGTAAAAAGGCAGACTTAAATTAAAACTCAATCATCTAAACAAGCTATTATTTTATTTGGTGCAAAAACATACAATGTTCATATTAAGTCTAGACTTATATATTACTTTTGATATTGTTTTTTTTTTATTATCCTAAATAGAACGTGACATGCTCCTCTTGACACGTCCTGCAGCTCCTTCTGTGTTGCTGTCATCCTCTCTGCAGCCTCCCTGACCAGTTTTCATCTTGCCTTTTCATAACTTTTGGAAAAAAATCTAATTTTTGTCATGTCACATTTGTACCATATTTTCCATCAGTACTGTGCCATGGTATGTAAATAACTGGTTGTCTTTGTAGCCTTTTTCCATTGATATCTTTGTCCAATAAGATTTTTTTGATCCTTTTTAAGTTCTGTAAAAAGTATGGCTTAAGCTAAAACATGCAAATGAGCTAGTGTCCTTTCAAATCTTATTAGGACAGCTGAACTCTATTTGAGATTGACCAGATTCATTGCAACTGATGCTAGGTGTACAGTCAAGAACAGTGAATGCTGAATCAAAACGTTATTATTTCAGAGTGTGGACCCTTTTTTAATTTTCACATTTCCCCAAAAAAGGTTTGTTTTTTGTTTGCTTACATCTATCAGGTCAGCTATCTAAATAGTTTTTTGTGTGTTTTCCACGATAAATTATGCCACCACATAAAATATGACTTTGTTTTAAGACTTTTTATTCATCTTTATTAGATTTGCCAATAAATAAGGGTGGTGTTATATTCCAATGTACATGTACTCTCTGGTATTTTAGTTTAGCTCCATGACCAACCAAAAATGTTAATGTGATACAGTGTTTTTCTATCGCAAACTTTTGTTTGTGTCAGGAAGTAGATGTTATTTCTGACCACCAGAAACTGCAGAACCACAAATTCCCTTCATTGGGTATCAGCATAAATTGTTCACATGCAAGGCTTTATTGCAAGAGTATTTTATTGTTCTCCTTTACAGCACTTGTGTCAAATCAAGTAAACCTTGCAAAGTGTTATCTTGAAATGTTTTTGTATTCTTCTACACAGACTATTATATTGATTTTCCTGTGAGTTTGGTGATGCTGTGCCCACCAGAGGTGAATAACCAATCTTTTCTCTGAAACCTCAGTGTGCTATCCATGTTAAACACTAACCTGCTGAAATAATTGTCTTGCATGGTGGAAACAGGAAATCTCTGCAATTACTTTCTCACAAAGCATTATAGAGCCATGACAGGGAGGCAGTAAAAACTTGTCATTCAGCAGCATACCTCGTAAGACACAATAGTGATTAGTGAAAACCCATGGGCTTCAGTATGGCTGCTTCCTCCCTCAAGCATCATTGTATGCCTGGAGGTTTTCCAAACAAGGCATCCCCACAGATTTAATTGGAAGCTTCTACACTCGCACTGAGTGCCATTCAGCTCACTCATTCTACCATCATATTACATTCTATTTACAGCAGAAATGTTTTGTATGTAATTAATTGCCTGCACTTGTTTTTTAACAAACTTTTCTGAAACATGGTATGTCAGTGAGTCAGACCACACATTTTAAATTAGGAACTGTCAGATGTATTTGCCAAGAAACTCTTCTTAAATGTCATCCACTTATTAAACAGACTTTAGGAACTGTAATCATTCAGATGAACATGAGAAAACGGTGCCAATTTCGGTCTCTGAAAATATTCAGTGCCACTTGTATATCATTTCTATTTTCTGAATATGATTGCAGTAATAAATACTTGCAAAATGTTTGGTTGTGATCAGTGTGTGAAAGCATCAATTCCACCTAAAACATTTTCTTAAAAAGTGACTGGGAATCATTTGTAGTCCAAGGTTGGCTTGTCTTTTAAAATAAGGACACCTCAGGACATCAAAATACAGCTGAAACCAGATGTTTATGTACTGTACTGTATACTAAACTGGACAAAATCTTCCCTGTTTTACGTTAGTTAAGATTACCAAAATTATTTCTATTTGCTAAATAACATTGTTGGGAAATAATCATCAGAATTTTATATGTCCATGACATTATCATCTGGACTTTCCTTCCTCTTCTCACCAGTGAATACCTGCACCTCTTCAGGCTCTTTGTCAACTGTTCCCTTCTCTTACTGCAAATTACATCACATTGAAAGATTTGTTGCTACCTCCAGTAAAGACTTGAAAAAAACAGATAACTCTTTTATTGCAGCAGCATAATCTCACAGAAGTAAATTCAGAAACATGAAATATTTAATTGAAATACATTTTATTTAATGAGCTGAAAAAAATAATTTCAAACCAAATCTTTGTTTTAAATACAACCTTAGAGGCACAATTATTGGTACCATTAACATTCCCCTTTACAGAACATGTAATTGAAGAATTTTTAAATGTATACTTTTAGGTTTTTTTTTATTATTCATTGGTTCTATGAACTTCTAAGTAGTAATCCGTGCATTTCTTTTTCCTCGGGGTATAAATATGACATGGCGACTCATTTCATTTACTCACTCGCTACTAGACAACCCGATTTTTATCTTGCCATGATACACTTGGGGTCACAATGTATCCATAACAACCATTAGACACTTTCTACATGGCCACTGGTTGGTTTAGAGGCAAATAAAATAAAAGAGGCTTTTCTACCCAACCATCACCAGCATAAAGATGTAACGTTTGCTAAACTTTACTGGGATTCTAACTGGAACCATGTCCTTTAGTCAGATTGAATTTTTTGGCAGCAAACAATCCAGGTGAGTCTGGTGTAAAACAAAGGATAAATAAGGATAAAAATACTCATCATGCCCACTGTTAAGTATGACAGAGATTTTGTGATGATGAGGGACTGTTTATCTTCCAAAGACCTTGGGAACCTTGTTGGACTGTAATTCATCATGAAGTCTTTAAAATACTATCAAATGTTAAATAATATCTGGTTCTCTCTGTCAGAAAACTGAAAATGGAGTCTTTTAGCTGGATAACAATCCAAAAGACATTGCCAAATAAACAAAAAATGGTTGATGAAATACAAAATCAACATTCTTATATGGCCATCTTAGTCAACAGCGATGTAAATAAAAACATTTAAAAAACCTGTGGGGTGAGCATAAGAGAGGAACCATCTAGGGAGATTGTGCAAAGAAGATCCCACTACCTGAATGCTCCAACCTTGTGAAATGTTAAGATTCAGTGCCGTCCTTCTTGCGAAAGTAGCTAGTACAAAGAAACCAGTTATTCAGTCAACCTGCGATCTCGTTAAAAATAAATCTTAACACGGAATTGTTTTTCTCTTCACTGAATGTATATACTGAAATAAGGGGTGGATCTTTCTAGAACTAGCAGTGGTAGCTTACGCTGCTGCAGTGAAATATGATTTTATATATCATATGTTACACATCTTCACCAGGTGTGCCAGCAAATTTGTCTCTATTTACTATTGCTGTCAGTTTCTGTCTTTCTAAAAATAACTCTAATGTGCTACATCAGTGCGAAATAAATATGAAGTGACTCTTTTAAGCTTTTTAATTGGTATGACCAGCTTTTAGACATAAAGCATTACTTTTGTACTCCATTATACCAGCATTAAAACCAAAGCAAAGCTCTTTGTAACTGTAAATCCAATGAAAAAACACTGACATTAACCCTAGGGTGGAGTGGCAACGTCTGTAGACCCCAAACCCTGCTGAAACAATAAGCAGCAAATAATACAGATATGCCCAAAGCTCTTGATGGGGGGCAATGGAGGAAATATGATGTATAAAGATATGCAAATTACAGCCATAAATCTGTTTTTCCCACCAGCTCTCTGGAATAATCTCCCTGCTGGAATCATATTGACAAATGCAATTTCATCCTTCTAACACCACTATAAAGACATTTTTATATGCACGCTGTTCCATGCTTCCAAATTGAGTTATATCTGTGCTTCAAATTGTTTTCTTTTATTTTTTTTATATTTTATTTAATTTACCCGTTTATATTTATGTATAAAACTGCATTTTATCACTTGCACCTCCTTGCACCACTGATATATTTTAACTTAATGTGCTGTTTTTTTTAGCTTCTCAAATATTTCCTTGTTTTCAATTCTTACATTGGGAAGCAGTTTATAACTTGTTTATACAATGTGCTTCATCCATATAGTTTATTATTATAAATATTGCTACTACTTTATTGTAAAAATTGTGCAAAAGCTTCCTTAAAACTACTACCAGAGTAACTAAATCTATTTTTAAAATGTGTAAAATAGGAAATCTTACAAAGATGCATCGATTTGATTTACTCTATCTAGGACATAAATAATATCCCTATATTGACAGTTAACATATGAGCAGCTCTCTGTCAGTCTGTCAGTCAGTCATACTTGCATAATAAGGTAGTTTCCTCTGGCAGTGTTTTTCTGGAAGGTCTCCCTTAGAATACTCCTGGAGAAGCTTGACAGCACACCTTTCAGAATGGCACTGAAGTGTGTGACAGCAGCCGTCTGTTCTTCCTCTTTCGGTATTTCCTTTCTGTTCTCAGCCACGACGCAACAGCCACAAGACTAGCTCAGGAAAATCTGATAACACTGCATGGTTTCTTATAAAAAACTTTAATTTGAGATTCACAATTATTAACATGCACCACAGTAGAGGATAGTACAGTTTACAGGGAGCGTTCTCATTTAGCACAAAGAGACGCATTTGAAAGCGTTTATTAAAAGATAATAATGACCTTATTAAAATAGCATGTTATATTATTGTAATTATGGCCACAGTCTATAAAGTTGATGTCTTGTTTTGGTTCCATTATTTAGGAGGTTCATTAGTGGAACTAAAAATATAGATGACTTTCACCCCTTAGTGTTCCCTTTGTCCAGGCAGAGTCTCTTAGCAATATCAGAGCCCCCGCTTATATGCAGGGAGCATCCACTCATATATGGAGACTAATACTGAATAGAGAGTGTGATTACTCAAGCATTAAGTCAGCTGAAAATCAGTGCAAGGAATGATTCTCACCAAGATTATTTTTAACAATCTTCTTCCCCAGCCATATATTCAGCAAAATGAACACACAATAAATATTCAACAATATTATTATGCATACAAACTTCTATATTCTCTGGTCATTTACATTTCAAACAGTGACTTTAACAAGAGTCTTTGTGTGCAAAGCTGCTTGAAACTACATAAATGTGGTTTTATTTTACAATTCATGGAAAATAAAATACAAAACAAAGTCATAAAAAACTTGTTTTTCCCCAATTTCAGCACCAAATAGCCTCCAACAGAAATAAATTACAATTACAAATGAGTCCTCACAGCAGTACTGTAAAAGTTGCTGATGTTTCATCAATACCAGGAAAAAATGAGCCACGAAGCCTTGCTTTAAGCCAAAAAAAAAGCATAGACGGGCAGCTAACTGGTAAGATCGATGTAACGGGATCCCAGGTTACTGTTCCTGTATAACCACTACAGAGAACTGTAAGACGGATGCAACCTTTGGAAGTCAATTAGTCATATGTCATGTGTTACTTTTTTTATTTAACATGGAAAGTCCATCGTTTTCCCCTAAGGTCCCTGTCAGGCTGAATTCTGCTGTAGACACATTAGATGTCGTCTACTGGATCTGCAGTAGAGTCTGTGTGTGGGGCTCACCAGAGATCCCGAAATACATGTGAAACAAAAAATATAAAAAACAAAAATATATATACAGTGTACAAAGTCTTGAGTTCAAAATACGAACAGACTGAAAAGGGAAATTTTTATTTAATCATGTAAATAAAAAGAAAAAAGCATCATAAATCAAATATTTTCCAATATTGTTGATACTAAAAATGTATTATTTGTACACAGAATAAACCTAAATGAGAGCTCTGGATAAATTGCATATTTGAATAATACAAATGTATTTAGACAAAAGGTGTTGAATGTTGTTGAATGGTGTTCTCTGTCTAACAGAAAAAAAAAGTATACCCCATCAACCTAACATACAAGAAACCAGGTACCTAGAGAATTACCACAGTGAAAACATCCCCATTACATACATAACCAGCTGAGTTTCAATCTAGGACTCTTGTTTTTATGTTCAAATCAATTTGCGAACTTACAAAAATACTCTAGCTGACTAACTGGGATTTTCAAAATTATTTTTCGCTATAATTAAATTAATTTCCTTTTCCAACTGCTGTTTAAATGGATGAATCTTAGTTTGCTATCTATATCTATATTTCAATAAATTAGTACATTATTGAAAAGTTCATTTCAAAACAATTCGGCTAAGCACAGTGAGCAATACAAGAGTTATCCCAAGAGAACAAATGTTGCTGTCCCACAACAAAAATTAAACAATGAGTTATCTCAGCTGACTTCTTTTGATGGGAAGGAGCACCAGGTCAACTCTGTGCATATGATCGAGCTCCTTCCCTTTAAGGCAAAGTCTGGCCACCCTACTGTGGAAGATTATTTCAGCCACTTGTGTCTCAAACTCAAACTCATGGCTGTTGCACCGTTCATTGACAATGGCATTTCAGAATTTAATAATACAATAACAAATTAATAGGTTTGGATTTTTTTTAACTATTCTGAATTTCTACATCAACTAAATAAGATGTTCAAATAATAAGGATGTTTGACCATGGAAAAATGGGGAAGCTGCAAAGTACAGGGATGGCAGCATCATGATGTATTTCAAATTGGTCTTTAAAATAATCAGCCACCTAAAACATACATCCAAAGTAGTTAAAAAGTGACTTAAGGACAAGAAAGTTCATGAGTGATTATTACTAAGCCCTGATCTCAATCCCATAAACATTGTGGACAGAGCTGAATAGGTGTTTGTGAGCAAAGTGGCCTGCAAACCTGACAAAACTATCAGTTCTGTCTGGACAAATGGGGCAAAATTTCAGCAAAACTATTGTGTTTTGAGAAGCTTGTGGAAGGTTATTCTTAACATACAGTTTAAAAGATAATTCTACAAACTACTAAGGAAATATGTGTAAACCTCTGACTTTAAGAAAAATGACAAATTCTCTCACTCAAAGTTCTCTGAATCAGCAAATAGAAAGAATTTTCCTAGCTGCCCTAAAGCAAAAAGGTTTAATCAGACTAAAGTCAGACAGTGAGAAAAATCGTCAGTTTTTTTATACAGTGTATGTAAATATCTGGTTTCAACTGTGTGTAAAATTAAAATTAAAATTAAAGACTTGCCGTTCTTCGACCTCTCAGATTGGAAGTCGTTTTGAGGATGCGTTTTGAAAGCTGCGTCTAATAGCTGACACTTGGCTTCTGGAGAGGAATCCATACTTGATTGACAATATTTTTATTATCCACCTCACAAGATGTTGTTATCTTAACATCATCCTTTACTGTCATTATTACTCCAAGATGCACCAGCTTTGCTTGTCATTGCACCAAGTTGCAAAATGTCAGAGCAGTTTTATCTAGCTGGTCTTTAATTGCCACATTCCTGAGAATCCCTTTTTGTGCATAAACAGTTTTAAAGAGACTAATGCACTGTGTTGTTTTCTACTGGGAATGAAGTGAGGAGCTTTATAATCGACCTGAATAAGACAAAAATACATTTTATACAGTGAGTTATACATTTTGTTTTTAGTTTCCATTGCACATTCTATTTTTAAAATATTTCTCATGTTTATAGGAGAACAGTATTATTCAAATAGACATGTCTAAAATGTATACATAACAGCAAGCCAATATATTTCTAATAAAATCAAAAAATCATGAAAATGTTGGTAATTTGGAGAACTTACTGGCAGAGTTGAGAATATTGACAGATTTGACCATACACTGGGTGCATTCATGTCTTTGGGTCACAGATGTCTGATGAGAGCCTGGTATTAGTGTCTGTGCTACTGGCAATGCACTGGGAGAGAGGAGTGTATGCCAAATGGCATGCAGAGACTATTTCACGAACAAGAAATTCTTCACATTAAACCTATGACTATTATTTCCTCCCACCAGCAGAACAAAACTCATCACAACAGCAACCTATCAAGCTGCTCACAAGACCATAAGGAGCAGCTTAGTTTTATCAGTTTAAAGGTTTAAGACACTATTTCTAGCCCATAGCATTGTTGAAACAATTTTGATAACTATGTTAATTTAGCAGTAAAGTGCAGTACACAAGTAGTACATCCTAAATAACAGCTCCGGGCAGTGAATGTAGACTGACCTGTGATACTGTGTGAGACACAGATAAGACACAGATAAGCTTGCAGTATAATAACGTGTGACTCCAAATAACCTTGCAGTCATTATAGTGTTTTCCCCTATGCCGAATGACATTCGAATGTGATAATTAGAGAGCAGCGATGTGCTCTCCGAATGCGGCTACATAGCAGTTTCAAGGAGAGCGTCACATGATAAATAAGAGTGTTTTGAAGTCAACACTAAAGCGGGATTTTTCCTCCATCTGTATAACTCTGAGGAGGCAGAAACACAATAAAGAGAGACCCTCTCCTCCCCCACTGTAACACACTTCAGCAGAGCTAATAAAGCACAGTGAACCAAAAATATTAAAGTTCAAATACATGGCAGGATAGATGTTATAACTTCAAATTATTGAGAGCTTTCCCAGCAGGCTTTGCAGTGGGATAAAATAGTTTGTCTAATTTTCTTGCAGGATTTAGCACGGTGTTTTTGTTCTTTCCACCCAAGCTGCTACGTTTTACAGAGACCAATATCTAACTACAGTACCTTGCAAGGTATTCATAAGCCTTGAACCTTTCACATTTTTCCACATTACAAGCACAAACTCTAGTGTAGTTTATCAGGATTTTATGTGATAGACCAACACAAAGCAATGCATAAGTGAAAGGAAAAGAAAACATGGTTATCAATTTTTTTTACAAAAGCAAATATAAATTGAATATGTGTTCAGCCTACTATACAGGCAATACTTTGCAGAGTCACCGTTCTCTGCAATTAAAGCTGCAAGTCTTTTAGGGTATGTCTTTACCAGGTTTACATAACTATAGAGATACATTTTTGCCCATTCATCTCTGCAAAATTGCTTAAGCTAAGTCAGATTGAATGGACAGAGTGTTTTCCAATCATCTTCCCATTAACTCTGTCCTCCCTCCTGACCCACTGCATCCCACAGCATGATGCTGCCACGACCATGTTTCAGTTAGGAGAAGGTATGTTCACATTGAGTCAGTTGAGGTGGACAGTGATATCTTGGTTGGTTTGAAGTTATTCCAAACTGCTTCCATTTTCTAATGGATTGAACTGTGCTTTGTGAGATTATTGGATATTGAGTTTATAACCTACCCTGCTTCAAACCTCTTCACAACTTTATCCATGACCTTTCTGCTGTGTTCATTGGTCTTCTCAATTCTGTTTGTTCACTAATGTTCCCTAACAAACCTCTGAGGCCCTCACAGAGCAGCTGAATCTATATTGAGTTTAACTTAGATGTAGGACTCTGCTGGCTATTTACTGAAGGCAGTCGGTTACACTGGATTTGATTTAGTGGCATCAGAGTAAAAGAGGTTGAAAAAAAAGCCCAGACTTTTCAGATTTGTATTTGTAAAAACCTTTATGTTTTTATTTTAGAAATATTCACCACTTTGTGTTGGTCTATTACATAAAATCCTAATAAAAGACATTTAAGTTGACACAAAAGTTCAAGGGGTATGAATAACACATAACACTGTGTATAGATTGAAGGATTCACTGTTTCTCATGTGATTAATGCCCCAAAATGTTATTCTTAATTGTCTGCAAATCTATAGCAAGATGTCATTAGAGTGAGTTTATATGCTGGAAAAATTGACTCTATGACTCTTGAACATTTTGCCCTGTGGTTTCTAAAGGGCAAAGAAACCACATGTTTATTTCAAGGTCCACCTCTTATATTCATTTTATTAGTCTTGGAAGCATGTTGGACAACAGCTGATATTTATTTCATTGTTCTTCCTCTTATTTTTCTAGTTTAAATTCATAGCTGTAAAATGTGTTGGCAGCTAAAAATTCTGAGTCATCACGCTTGATTGGTTTACATTGCTAACATCCCTGATGGCAATTAAAACTATTCTGAAGAACTTGAACACGGAGAAGAAATAACAAGGATGGCAAAATGGGTTAGAATGAGTAAGATGGCCCTGAAAGCTTCCAAACAATTGCCAGGCTAATTATGAGCGGATCCCGTTGTGGGTAATGAGAAGCAGGCTCGTCTCCCACCATCGCTGCCATGGCTCATCCTTGGCCTTGTCACAGGCAAGTGGACACATCCCTGCCAGCCAACAGAGGATCAACCCCACAGATGGGAAAAGCTGCTATTCTCAAAGTTCCCCCAGGTTGGCTCCTGGCACTCGTCCTCCTCACTTTTATAATGCCCTTCATCTTCACAAAGTGCTTCACTGGGATAAACAGGGTCTGTGTAAACCAATGACCTCTAAAGAAAAAAAACAACTATGGGCTTCAAGCCGTTCTCTCACAGCTCAGTCCATTTTAATGCCAGGAAGGGAAGACCAAACAAAAAGTCTCTTCACATAGTGACAGAAGAGGTATGTATTCAGATAAAAGGAAAAAAGAAAACTCACAAAAGCTGAGAGTTTTTTGGAGTCTCTGCTTGTTGAAAAGCCATTCACACAGAGATAAGCAAAAAAAAAAAGAACAGGATGGTCTTTTGCTAAAACATTGTTTAACAAAACATTACACGAGTGGGAGATCTATAGATGTGTGAAAGGAAGCCCTTTTTGTAATAATGGAGGCTTCAAACTATCATAATATGCTGGAGGGTATCCTCAATTCAGCCTGTCTGAGTCTCCATTCAGCTTTAACATGCTGGGATCAAGCTTTTATCAATGCAGACTCTTATAAGAACTTTGCCAATCATGAATTGCACTCTGGCTGCAGCACTCAACCCAGCACTGTCTTCCTCTTTCCTTACTGGGTGCCAATTAGGCATTGGACGGTATGAAATTCTCACGGTATGATAACCTTGCATGGAAATACCGCTATATCATGCTAGTTACACATAAACAAAATGCTTGCATTATCTAAATCTGGTAACACGCTTTATTACAAGATTGTTTGCCAGATTTTACCCTTAGTTCCCAGCTTCGCAAAGTCTGCACTGGTCTGCTCTAGTTCAGGACAACAAGATGGAGAGTTGGCACAAAAATCCACAAGCGTTTGAGCGGTTCAACACACTTGGCTGATTCCAGTAACAGTCAAAAACACACATATTGATACACTGATAAGAAAATGTGTCTTGCAATGTGTGGTTAACTGCCTTTCCCAAGGGCACACTGACATTTGGCGCGAGAGGAAGCTGGAATCGAATCCACAACTTTCTGATTGCAAGGCAAGTACCCCCAATGAGCCGTGGTCACCCCGACCAACAGCCAATGGAAGGGAGAGGAAGGGAGCCAGTTGTCTTTATTTGCTATTACATTTTCAAAACAGTTGGGACAATTCATCCATCATTTCACTGTCTGCTCCAGTTTATTCTTAATTGGTCACAGTGGGGCTGATGCCCAGCTCTGGTCATTCGATGAGAGGCAAAGTTCACCCTGGACAGGTCGGCAGCCCACAGGGCAACAGACAAACAGGATGAATAATGTATAGTAAACTCATATATGGAAATTTACAATAAACAGAATAATCAAGATGAGACCAAAGATGTACTTGGTATTTTCAGACCATAAGTGAATCATCAATTTCTGTATTGAAATCAATCTAACATTTAGAGTATAAATGAAAAAATGAATTGCCTCTGTGAAATTAATGACAAGGGTGGGCAATGTTTTTAAATCTCTGCATAATGTCACGTTTTTTGTTTGTTTTTTTTTTTTTTGTTGTTTTTTTTTTGTTTTGTATTGGTTGTTGTATTGTTTTTTTATTTATTAGATTTTTAAAATAATTGCAAAGATCAGTGTTTTTTAAATGTAATTTAAATGTTCTACAGTGTAGTGTCACCTAAAACATAAAAACAAAAAGTAAGCAAAAACAAAGTCAGTTTTTATGTGGTTTCTGCACAGGGTATTATACCTTTTTGCCATGTATCTTTTTACATTGTAACACCCAGAGGCAAATTCATTAGGGTATTTTCCAATGATAAATATGAGCAAATCAGAGTTTTGATGTCCTTCTGGACTAGACCTAAATGCAGATTTGCTTCCCAAAATAGCTCAACTGAGCAAAAACCATCACTCTGCACTGTAATTGACACATTTAAGTGATGTATTACACCTGCATTTAAGGGAAAGTCTGTATATATTTATTACCTTAATAGTGTATGCCAATTATAGTGGAGCAAATAGCTTGGGATTCTTAAAGTACAGAGCTGATTGTGTTATGCAGATTGCACGGAAAAATACCATCTGCTGAAACTTGGCAAGGGGAGAAAAACAGATAAATGCAACCTGCTGCACTGCTGAATTTACAAAAAAATAGAAGGTAGAATTGATTATCTCCTCAGGTATGTCTGGTATTTTTGAAAATAACTTTTCTTATTAAATAACATGTTTAAATATAGTTTGAAATCATGTTACATTTTAAATACAGAACCCCAAGCATCTGATTGTGACAAGTTGTTCTTGCAACTAAGGTGAGATGCACTGAGGAATCCCTGCCCTCTTGGCGGTTGGCTCCATTGTGCCAAATTAGTTCCAAGCCAGCACTCTGCAATAGAAACCAAGTACCCTTTTTTTTTTTTCCATTGATCAACTTTTTATCTCCAAATTAATCAGACACAGAGATTAGTTGTTTCACAGTATTTTACAATCTGCAGGATAACTTGTTGAGTAGGAACCTTATTTCTGAGTTCTTAATTGTAGACAATGGAAAAGTGTAGGATCCTTCTTTCAGTCAGCTGGCCTGCAGTACGAAGCAACAGGTGGGGCCGGGGCAGTGCTGCACAACTCTTCTGTCAATGCAGACCAGGAATCCTATTCAAAAGGACTTTAAATCCCATGATGGTATGATAAAAAATTGTTAGCGGTTTTGAAACTGTAATGTTTTAAACTAATGTTAACTGCTAACAGGCTCATGCCAGGTGGCAACAACATAAAAAATGGTAAATAATAGCCTAGATGTCTTGAGCTAGCCAAAATCTGACCAGCATCAATCTGATTTGTCCCTTCACATGGTGAAGGAGGATAGTAGGTGTGTAACAGATATAAAAATAAAGTATGAAATGCACCATCAACAGTCAGCCTGTTTTTTGCTTTGATGTAATCCACCCCCATTAACCGCAACCAGCTGAACACTCATGACCTCTCTCATTACATTAATAATAGAAGCGCTGGTGTGGAGTCTGAGAACATATTTTGAAAGTTAACTGAATTGCAGCAGCTCCCTGCGTGGACACACACACATACATGAGATGAGGATTATATGATAGTCATGGGTGTGAGTATAGATTGTGTGTATGAGATGACTGTTTTACCAAATAATCTGTTGACTATTTGACACCTTCATGTAATTTTCACAATAATTATCTGACGGTAAGTTATTTGAGCTCAGTTCCGTAATTTGCCATAATTATTAAAGCTGTGCTTTCCAAAATATGTATAGAAAAACAGCAAAATAAAACAAAATAAGTCACCAGAGATTTGTTTTTAATCAGTTAAATTTAACGTGATGCATTAAGTTTTGAGATGTAATGAATAAAAAACAAATTTAGCAATACAGAAACTTGATTTAAAACTACAATAACACTTAAAAATATACAGTTACAAGGCAGGATGGATCCATGCTTTCATGTTGTTGACGCCAAATTCTGACCCTACCATCCGAACGTCGCAGCAGAAATCGAAACTCATCAGACCAGGCAACGTTTTTCCAATCTTCTATTGTCCAATTATGGTGAGCCTGTGTGAATTGTAGCCTCAGTTTCCTGTTCTTAGCTGACAGGATTAGCACCTGGTGGGGTCTTCTACTGCTGTAGCGCATTCGCCTCAAGGTTCGACGTGTTGTGCATTCAGAGATGGTTTTCTGCATGCCTTGGTTGTAACGGGTGGTTATTTGAGTTACTGTTGCTTTTCTATCAGCACGAACCAGTCTGGCCATTCTCCTCTGACCTCAACAAGGCATTTGCACCCACAGAACTGCCGCTCACTGAATATTTTTTAAACCCTAGAGATGGTAGTGCGTGAAAATCCCAGTAGATCAGCAGTCTGGCACCAACAACCATGCCACGTTCAAAGTCACTTAAATCACCTTTCTTCCCCATTCTGATGCTCGGGTTGAACTGTAGCAGATCGTCTTGACCATGTCTACTTGCCTAAATGCATTGAGTTGCTGCCATGTGATTGGCTGATTAGAAATATTTGTTAACAAGCATTTGGACAGGTGTACCTAATAAAGTGGCCAGTGTGTGTGTGTGTGCGCGCGCGCGTGTGTGTGTGTGTGTGTGTGTGTGTGTAGGAGAGGTCAGTTTTCAATGCAATTCAGAAATGAAATTACAGCCAAAGTGATCAATATTTTTAGGATGCTTCAAGCACTGGCGGCTGCTTGATGGTACCAATAAAAAGGATACATTTACTGAAAGTTCAGTCCTCAAACTCAGAGAAAAGTTAGACACAAAATTATCTGAGTATCTAAATTTAAGGGACTGTGAAAATGTTAGACAATGGGTTAATAAGCAGAAGGATTTAATGAACAAGGTGTGTGTTTTCAAAGAGATGTAAAAGTTTAAGGTTGCAAAATTGGTCCCAAATCTGTGCAAAGACTGACATTTATGTTGAATCTTATTATACAAACTCCAAAACATTAGTATAACAACTTTATGTATTTGTTTACCAGGTTATGACTGGCACTGAGAATAATTAGAGCAGAATCTCATCATTATAACAAAGGTATTCACATGCAAATTGGACAAAGTGTTGAAAAAAATCCAGCCCTTAAACATGAAGAGCTCCTACCCAAGGGGGCTCAAATCTAACTTTACCAATAACAATAAACAACAAATAAAGTATTATTTGTAATAATACTGTTGAGATATTTCGCAATTGATGACTGTCAAACTGTCTGGGAACAGGGATATTAATCAGTTTTTTCTTTGTTAGTTGGCATTGACAGACATTGACAGGCATTCTCTACTGGTGTATTCATTTATTATCTGTAGGTCTTTTTGACCTTTGCAAAAATACAGATCAGGCTGAAAACAGATTATAAACTCAAACAATGTTGAATATTGTACTTGTTTAATTTTGAAAACTGCTTGATTTCATTGCAAATGAAAGAACCTGCCTTGCATGTCTTAATTAGTCAAATCTTAACAGTAAATGCTTATTCTTATACAACTCTGCTACATCAACAGACTTATTTTACAAGTATACACTTCAATTAGTGAACTATTCAACATGTTTTTTCTTTTTAGTGCCCATGTACTGATGTTCCACAGCTGGTTTAGCTTTTAATTCCGTTTGAAAGTCCAAGATGCAATTTTTATTGTTTATTTGGCCAGATGTTTTGAAGTCACTTGTCTTTGCCCCAGACAGGATCCTTCATTCCTGCACGCAGTTATTTTCTGTAAACATTCTTGTTGCAGAACTCATCAACACCTTTTTCTCATAACTCTTTATGGAGGATATGTTTCGTTTTTGACCATGATCCTTCTTCATCAGCTGTATTTTCTAATATCTCTTTACAGTTTGCATGTAAATGTCCACAAATTTAAGCAAAGGATAAGCATACTGGGCTCATAAACACCATATTATATGATTGACCTGGAAACTGAGTGTCAGGCTAAATAATTTACTGAAAAGCATAAAATACATGATTACAAATGAGTACCAATGAACAACTGATGGGTTCTGAAATTGGACAAGTATATTTTAAAAGGTTAAATTTAGGTTCAGTTGCCATTTTCTGGTGATTTGGTTTTTAAATCAATGAACACAATAATCACAAATCAACTATATTTGACATTATACTGTTCACCCATAGTTTGGGTCAGCAGCCAAAGAACCTGAAGGTTAGTAATAATGAAGTACATATTGCCTGTGCGCGATTCCACCAACCATCAGGAGCCTGTTTAGTGTCTTCTTATGATTTAATTGCTGGACTACAGCAACTGCCACAATTTTCTTTATTTATGTTTACCTCCAAATGTGAAATAAATTAATTTGTCCACTTACCTGAATTGAGACATCGCTGTATGATCCTCCAATAACTCCAGAAATGGCCAGTGGAACCTCATTTTGGATTGGTCTGGAGCCGTCAGGGCAGATGAAGCCTGGATCGTGCACCTTGGTGAGGGATGCCCTGACAAATTCCAGGGACTGCTCCAGAGCATAGGTGTCCTTGGAGCAAGTGTCCAGGATGTGGGCGCCCAGACGGAGCCCAGGAAGGATGTGATCGCTGGAGTTAATCTCATCAAGAGCCAAAAGCATCGCCTCCAGTCTCTGGATGCCTCGCTCCTCATTGATTTTCCCACAGTCCTCTGTCCCATCGCCTTTCTCATGCACAGGGAACAGGCCACCAATCACCAAGTCCCCATCCATGATGATCTCACGTTTGGCTGAAGGTGGTAATCTGGAGATGCTCGGCAGGACCCCAGGTATCATTACCTCCAGTAGGAAAATGTGAAAGGGCCAATAAAGGGCAAATCTGGCCCTCCAGTTGGTGCAGAACACTGCATGCAGCATGGTAGGATCAGGCCACAGGGTCTAGGTGGTCAAAGAAGAGATCGTTGGAGGTTCACAAGGACTGAAGGCAGATTACTTTTAAGTCTTCTGAGCACAGCATTTCTGATATTTTTCTGAAAATGTGAGGGAGAATCAATCACATAAAAATTACATATTGACCTCTTTCAATGAAATAACAAAACTTTGATAAAAGTATTTTAGCTGCTTGAATACTGCTATAAATTATTTTGGTAGATCTTTATGTGATAAACAATCACAAAGTAGCCCATAGTTGTGAAGTGGAAGTAAGAAACACCATCACAGGATTAAACAACTGCAGGCCTGTCACCCTGACGTCTGTGGTCATGAAATTCTTTCAGCAACTGGTTTTGAAGCATCTGAAGGACATCTCAGCCCCCCTGATGGACCCCTACAGTTTGTTTACTGGAAAAACAGCTCTGCAAATGATGCAGTAAATACGGTACTACACTTCATTCTGCACCACCTCAACAATCCACTGGAGGAGCTGCAGAGCTTTACAGCTGCAGTGAGAAATTTTGTTAAAAGCATAAGTTATGCACTCTACAAATTTGGACTTGGACTTAAAAGAATAGCAAGAAGAAACATAATGTTGAGGTTCAGACCCAAATCTAACTAAGAATCCGTGGAAAATATTGAAAACTGTTACTTACAGACACTCACCATTCAATCTGACTGATCATGAGTTATTTTAAAAAGAAAAAACATTTCAGTCTCTGGATATACAAAGCTGGACCTTCAGTTGTAATTGCAGGGAATTATATTTAAAAAAAAGTATAGCTCAGGGCTGAATATGCCACACTTATAAGAGTTTTACTTCAAAAAACAGACAACTGTGCATAATTGTCCCTCCTACTTATGCACTACTTTGTGTTGATCTACCACTGAATCGTTTCTGCAGATCTCCTATTTTTGCACTCTTAATAAGACAAATAAAAGCATAAAAGTCAACCCTTTATATTTAAAGTTTCTCTTTCAGTTGTTGTTATAAGTTTTATTGGTTCTTCTCTAAACTACAGTGCCTTACTCAGTTTATTAAGATCAATATTCGGTGGAAAGACATAAGCCAAGAATTGTTTTGTCGAAAGACCACAATCCAATCAATCTTATGAGTTTACTTTCTGTAGTGAAGCTGAAACTTGTGTTAATTTTTTATCACACTATGAGAAAAAATGTCTGAGATCCACTCAGAGTGACCACATCAAACATTTAGATAGTTAAGGCATCACTGAGCATATTTTCTAAGCTTTACAACTGAGATACACATAGGAGAAGGTTCACCTCAATGGCTGTGGTTGCCATAGAAACATGGCGGGTAAAGAAAATAAGGGTGGGACTGCAGTGGGAGGTGGGCAGTGAGACATGTATGCTAATTCAACTTCCCATCGTGTTGTGAGGTTTACAGGTTTGGACCACAGAAAAGAGTGGATGTGATGTCAGGATGAGAGAAGCAGGCGGGATCAAATATGCAAACCTGTTCAATGCACACAATTTAACTGAAAATTATTAAAGTATGTGTGTCAACATATTTATCAAAGCAGATATCAGCTGTAATGCTTTCAAAGGGATGATGCAACAGCAAAAATTGAGACAGGTAGATAGGTAAATCCAGCAAAGTTTTGTCATCTTCTTTGGGATTAGTGCCAAATGTATTATTAATGTTTACCCATTAATAAGAATGTAACTGAACCTATCAGCTCTGTTCTGTGACTTTATTCAACCTTCTTTCCTGTCGTCACGGAGGCTGAAGACCGTTACAGTTGGTCGGGGGGAGATGCAGAGGCTGACCAGAAAAATGCCAGCTTCTACAACTACACACCCATAAGGCCATGTGGTTTGTGTGTGAATTAACATGCTTTTACACTAATAGATGTCTTGTGGCAGCCCAGAAGTGGTGCAACCATCAAAGAACAGAGAGAATGAGGAGGCGAAGAGGGGGAAAGTGTATTGAAAAGCTGAATATCTCGCCAGATAAATATTACATCAGGATTGTGGGTGGGAAACCTTATGATGCTCTTGTAGGATCCACCATCAAAGAGGATTACTCAAGATAATGTACAAAGCTTGTGATGTCAAACTAGTCTCGGATCTACTGCTGCTTTGTGCTCTGAACAGCGAGAACAGGTGGATGGCATTTTTGTGCCCTATAGGGCAGTGAGAAAATAACTTGAAGAGTTAAATGTTAGAAGTTTAATTGCTCCTCTATGTTGTCTGTTGGAGCAAATGGCTGGAAAGACTGGGTCACAGCGTGAATTAATGGTCCAATAAGAAGCAGCCAATTAGGCTGACCTATGCCAACTAGGCAAAGGTTGGACGTCCAGGAGAACCCCTTAAACTGTAAATAAATACTCAAGCACTCTATTTATACCCATCAAACAAAGGTTTTTTTTCTAATTACCTGAAACTCTGATTAAATGAAAGAAGCATCCAGATCTTACTTACACCAGCACAAAGCTAAATCTCTGCCTCAAACACCAGAGCAGCTTCTCGCTAACATCATTAAAAACTATCTTGAAACGGCTGTCGTACACTCACACCCGGCAGCAAATGGAGTCACTATGCTCTCCAGCTGTCTGGGCTCAATATTCCCTCTGAAAGGAGAGTTCAAAAAGAAGAAAAAAAGGCATCGTAGATTTTTCTCAGCTTTGAACCATCAGCTAATGCATCTCTGTTGCAGCCCCGGCACAAAAAGGAGCTTCTTCATGATGCCATTGTCCTCTCTCTTTGAGCAAAAACAGCTAATGTGCAAGATTTGACTCGGAGATGATGGGTGACTGGGATGTGCAGCATAATAACAACATGAAATACAATGTGTGGAAAAAATGGATGATAGCAGAAGAAGAAACATTTAAAAACATAGTTTTTTTTTTTCAGTATATCTCTTTAATTAAAACAATGCAAATACATCATAGTGTTATTTTCATTCACTTGCACTAAATGTCAAATTAACTGAGACTGGTTTCAGCCTGTTTCCACTTATATTAAACACTTCAGCGTAAATGACATGACATTTAATTCAGAGGCTACTTCACTGCATATTAATCCTTCAAACTGTTGAATGTTAAAGCTATAATAAACAGATAAAATCCAAACTTAAATTAAAGTGAATGAAAAAAAAAAGCTTATCCTTTTCTCCATATCGCTAAATATGCAAAATGCGTTTATTAAAGAGTAATAAACCCCCTTTAAAAGAAGAGGGGAATAAAAAAAACTCTGCATCTTCCATCACAGCCCTTCCACGATTTCCATTATTATATAATCTTCGACGGGGACTCAGTTTATCCCTTCACCTGGACTTGTCAGCTGCAGGAATTAGGATGCAACTGTGGTTGAGCAGGAACCAGATGATTGTATTTGAACATGGAGCAGATGCAGAATTTAATTCAAACCCACACAGGGGGGGAAATCTGGGCTGTCAGCCCGTTTAAGACCCAGAAACCACATTTTATTGAGTTAAAAAGTTAAAAGGATGTTTTTGGTTTTGTTTTGTTTTTCTTTGGGGGGGGGGGGGGGGGGGGGGGGATGGGGCAGAGACCGAGAGACAACAAGTTGGCTCCTTCATTTAAAAAATATTAACATCTTAAGACTCTGTGCAGGTATTTGTAAACCTTTTCCTAAATTCTAGTCTTTATATTTTACTCTATTTGAATGCTACAGTAATTCAAAGAAAGAAATAAAGAGAACAGATTCCCTTCACTGCAAAGGACGCTATTTTTTAACTGCTTTTTCATTACTATTCGCATGTCTATACACAGCCAAAGAGGGTGACACCTGCTGTTTATCTTTGTTTGTTACCTTGCTGTAACTGAAATGGCAGATTTTGGTAAAGTGAAATAAGTAATTGTAATGAATTTGGCTCGAATTCTCTATAAAAAATAAAATAAATCCCTGCGTCTAAAACACGAACCACAGTTTAAGTCTGATGCTTTTCATAGTTTCTTACCCTTTTTGAAGATATTTCTCCTTGGATGTCTTCTCTGCACTAGCCGCGCATCGGTGGACTACACGCAGAGCGCATCGGGCTTCATGAGACATAGCCGAATCCAGATGTTGCTCACATTCAGCATGTTTGCCAGCCAGCTGTTAAGGATCTGTCCTTGGTGCTGAAGTGTTGTTCTCGTTAGTGAACTCCTCCTGATGAACCTCCAACTTCTGCCTCCTCAGTCGACCAATCAATCCCCTCTCACAACAGAAAAGAAGAAGAAGAAAGCACCACTCACGACTTGTCCACAACAACCACAGAGGGATCTTACCTGTCCGACCGCAAAGGGGATCTAAGTGAAACAGCAACCACAACGTTTGATTTGTGGGTTACAATCGTGACGCGTCGGGAAGTTACAAATGATTGAAGTCGTGAAGAAAGGGAGCTGCTGAGAAATGCTGCTGAAGACCAGTTGGATGCAACCTTCCTCTGTGCCTCCACAGAAACAATGACGCGCCGATCTCTCCTGGCCACCCCGATTGTTTTTAGACTCGAGAATAATGAGCCTACTGTACAGGAGGGGAATGCTGAGAAGATAAGAACAATAAAATACAATAAATAATGCCTCTAACTTCTCAGATGTGTTTTTATAGTTGCATATCGATTGCTTTCCCAACCAGATATATATAAAGTTATGTAAAAACGTGAGAAAAATCTTCACAAGTAGAATATACATGATCTTTTTTCGGTTCTGCTAATTTTAGACTGATGAGAACAGGAAATCTACTTTTCTTTTTTGACAAAGGCTGGCCAGGTCCTCATTCACCTCCATCTCATTAAAACTGAATCGCACTTGAGGTGAGTGGCGCAGCACTTCATAAACGTGGAAAGGCACTATGCATAGTTTGTTTTTCACTGAGAAAAGAAGAAAATACGCACCACCGCACGCATACTCACAGGAAAAAAAAAATGCTCAGCTGTCGTGCGTTCAGCTTTTTTAGTTAAATTCAATTAATTTGAGTTCATTTATAGCGTCAATTCACAGCAAATGTAGCCTCAAGGCATTTTATAAAAATGCATTTAATCTGTGGGCTTTTAAACTGCTAACTTTACAGATTCACCCCAAATTACTTGGGGGTACTTTGTACTACTACAGGATTGTTACCAGAGCCAGAGGCATAAGCGAAATGAGCTGCTTCTCACACAGATTATAAATCTCAAAAATAGATTTATAATGTTGGAGCCCTCTATAAAATTCAGATGATTGAAAAAAAGATTTCAAATTGTTAAAAACTTAAATTTGCTTTAGATTTAAGTTAATGTAGTGCATTTAAACACCTTAGAATTGACCCTTGACATACATGAACCACCTCTCTCTAGATGTCACCAAATGAGACCACAGTTTAGAAACATATGACTTTCTATGTCATTATTATTCAAAAAGTGTCTCAGTACCTATCAATTCATGTCAGTTTAGATATATGCATATTTAATATTAATCTGAATAATACAAAAGATTGCAAATAATATAACCAAACAAAAGGAGGCAAGACCTTTTAAGAAAGAAATATGTTTTGAAAATGAAATTTTAGATCAGGAATACATTAGGATACCCTCGCATTTATTCCCACTTAAAACAGCTAAAACCAGACCTAGGTTTACCACATCAGGTACACATGATTAGAACACCATATTGGCATTTTAAAGAGGGTTTGTCCAGTTTAAACCTCAGACATTTAGTTTAGTATGTGCTCCTGGCAGTCGAAGTGAGAGTGAGATTGTTGCAGTTTATAAGGCTGATAAACAGTTTTTAAGAGATCACAAAATAATTTTAAAGCAGCCATTCCACTGTCTGGGCAATAATTTACAAGTGTAGGGCATTCAGAACAACTGCCAACATTACCAGGTCTGGCCATGCTAGCAAGTTCACTCAGAAAGCAGCATGCAAGATGTTAAAAGAAGTCTTCAAAATCCCTAAAATGTCATCATGGGACCTGCAGCAACCTCTTGTTATTGCTGATATGAAATTCAATTCAGTTTTATTTATATAGCACCAATTCACAACACATGTTGTCTCAAGGCACTTCACAACAGTCAGGTACATACACTCCAAGTAATCCTAACAATTGAACAGTGCAGTCGGAGTTAGCTTTTTATTCAAATTGGATAAAAAGTTTTTCTATCTAAGGAAACCCAGCAGATTGCATCCAGTCAGTGACTTGCAGCATTCCCTCCTCCCGGATGAGCATGTAGAGACAGTGGACAGTCACTGGCGTTGACTTTGCAGCAATCCCTCATACTGAGTATGCATGTAGCGACAGCGGAGAGGAAAAACTCCCTTTTAACAGGAAGAAACCTCCAGCAGAACCAGGCTCAGTGTGAGCAGCCATCTGCCACGACCGACTGGGGGTTTGAGAGAACAGAGCAGAGACACAAAAAGAACACAGAAGCACTGATCCAGAAGTACTTTCTATGGGAAGAAAAAGTAAATGTTAATGGATGTAGCTGCTTTAGTCGTTTCACCTAGAAAGAAAGAACAGATAAACTTTGAGCCAGTTTTCATGGTCTGAAAGAGAGCACATATAATTAGTTACAGTAAAAGCTCAGTCAATTTCCATGTCTAGGGGAGAGAAAGGGTTAAACACTAAAAGACAGGGCCATGTGGATCATCGGTAGAGGGTGAGCATTAAGTTGTTGCCAGCAGAAGCTCGGACGATTCCCCTCTCCAGAAAGGTGTCACAGGCAGACACAGAGCCTGCATGCTTGTGCAGTCATAAAGAGACTGCACAACTTTAACTTCCATGGGAGGTGTGCAAGGACGAAGCCTTTGCTCTTTTACAAAAACACAAAGACCAGAGTGACATTCACCACAGAAAACATAGACAAAGAACAGGATTTCAGAAATAATTTTCTTTGGACAGATGAGCCTAACATGTAATTATTTCAGCACCGAAACAGAGGACCTCTTTGGCATAAACCAAACACAGCATTCTAGGATAAGTATCTCTTACCAGACGTTGAAGGTGAAAGTCTCATGGTTTGGCGGTGCTTTGCTGTAGCAGGACCTGGTCAGCTCACCATCATAAAATTCACAATTAATTCTACTGTGTATCAGAGGGTGCTTAAGGAAAATATGAGACCATCTGTAGAAAAAGAGTTAAAATCATAGCAGAACTGAAAATGATACCAAATATACCAGTTTACACTGCAACAAGGTATAACTGCTGTATACCACGATAATACACATTTTACATGTTTATTGATTAGCAAAAAATTATGTGAATTGAAACACTATGCTCATTGTGTCAAATATTGCTATTAGACATTACTGCAATTAATCCCAATTATTAATTACAAGCCCTGTAATTTTTTTAATCCCATCCCACCACCACCTTTGTATGATTGCAAATACAATTAGCAGAATTCACTGCTCACCAGCACTCATTGATTTTTCAAGTAACATTAAAAAAAGAGATTAATCTCAATTGTAGGTTAACCATAATTCTGGGAAATATACAGAAATATCTTGTGGTCAACTGGAAGTTAAGGAATTCATCTTGTAGATTGACTTTTGATAGATTATAAAACTGATCTTTTTTAGCAATATTATTATAATTTAAGGTAGCAAAGCCATTTGTGTCTACACAATGGTCACCGTTTCTGCATACTGTAATTGATCACAAAAGGATCTCCACAAATAATTGCAAATTTACTGTGGTTGTTTGTAACCACAACCAATTAAACCTAACCCCTTTTTCCAAGTCTACAATGTATATATTGAAACACTGCACCAGACAAACCTACGTGCCCATATCAGCAACATAGAGAAATGTTACTATTTCTACAATTTGTTTAAAGGTTTTGCCTTCCATAGTATTTTTTTCACAAGTGCTAATGATTAAATAAAAATGCAAAAAGGTGACTAATACGTTATTCTCAAGCAAAACACACAATGTCATTCAGTCAATTTGAGAGTTTTATTTTTGGTTCATTAGATAACTACAAAACAACTTGCGTCAAATTTGCATTTCACAAACAGCCCTGGGTGAAACAGACCTCAGTGGTGCAGAGTTGTCTGATGGGTTTGACTGGAAGTGCCCCCAAAATCAAATTCTGACTGAGCCAAAACATTTCAGATAAACCAACCATCTTTGCCTGAACCATAACAATATTACATTACCTACATTCCTTCTACATAATTAGTGTAGTGAAGACATTTTGTTTCTAAATTACCATGGAACACACATATTTAGCCTTTAGTATAAGCTGAAAACATTCAAAGTAAGTAAAATTTTGTGTGAGTTAAGCCTCGTTGCAGTTTCATGCAGCTCTTCTCTCCCCCGCACAGGCTAAAAAACACATCCCAGTGTTTCTAAAGGCTTCATTGGAAAAAGGAAGAACCTTTTTCCTGAGTACAGTGGCAATTAAAACTGACGAGCGTGTGCTGCTGCTGCTTGTTGCATATTTTCCCCCGGCCAACACAAAAGGGGCAATTTTCTCCTGGAGAGGAAAACCAAGAAGAGGAATTGTGGTTTACATTGCAACGGTTGAGGATATGTGGGTGGCATACAGAGTTTAGATAGGAGCATGCCAATTAATGTCAAGCGTAATTACGAAGCAGAGGAGGAAAGTGCTTCAAGCCAGCGGTCAGTGCGCATCAGTCTGCCTGCTGTTTTTTTTTTCAGCGTTGACAGCAATTGAACAATTAGGCCACAATCTACAATTAATTCCCTCTCTGTCGTGATTAGGTCATGCAAACTTTACAGACCTGGAAAACAAGCCATTTTTATTGTTTGTATACTAAAGTGGACTAATTTATACTAATGTCATAATTTCAACTCCCACAAGCAAACCTACTGTTTGTAAAATGCTATTCAGGTGGTCACAATAAATTTTTTTTAAGTACACTGATAAACAGTTATTATTTACCCAATAATTTTGGTGCAACAGTTAAATGTAATTCTGAGAAGAAATGAGTTTAATTAGAAAACACCTGAAATTTGTTAAATTGCAACCAGTGGATGATCATTTACTGCTTGCTCAAGTATATTAGTTAAATTTTAACTAATTGTAAAAATTAGCTAAAAACTTTGAAAACTGTAGACAACCAGCTAAATACAATCTCATACGTTCTGCCTTCCATTTCATAGTTTTTCTTTTTTTTAAATCAGCCAAGATTCAAATAAATCCTTCTTCAGAAAGCCTAAAGCAATACTGATTATATACTGAGATCTCCTAAAGAGACAAATATGTCTGGCTGCCGGGACTCACACTGAATTAGAAACGACTTAAAATTCGGAATATAACTGTTTTTATATAAATTTTTTTTTAAACCAATTAACTTTTGGACTTATATCTATTACATAAAGAAAAGCCACGGGTGTGCTGTAGCACAAATACTGTTTTATATGAAAATTACAGAAATATCTGCAATCTGAAATGATAGTCCCTGAATCTTATGTGCAGAGGTTGAACATAATTGATGTTCTAATTTTGGATGTCTATTCCTTTTCCGTTTAACCACAGGAGATTATTTATTATCTGTAACTTTATTCCCTTGTCTCTTCATATATTTACTCTTCATCTTGGTTTAAATCTTAGTAGCTACTTTGGTCTATTCTCTATATTAGCAATCATCAACCTAAATTAGGAGAAATGAGAATAATCTCAAATAATTCCTGACAGTGACACAGATTAAGTGTAGTTTTAAAAAATACAGAATTTCCGGATGCTGGGCACAAAAGGTACAATTACAACCTTGAGTACACTTAATGAAAAGTAAATGCACTTACTTTTGTTGAGGATTTTATAATTACACAGATAAAACATCTCAGCGTTTACTCTTAAGCTCATCCATCTCATTTAAGTTTGTCCTGTGGAATCTTTGGAGTAATCAGCATTTAGATTGAAAATGTAAACACAATGTATTTATGGATTATATGCTGGGTAAAAGCTCAGCACTCTGGCAATTAACAATATGAGCCTAGTTTACCGTTCGTTGATAGACCTCTGAAGCTTTGTGAGCCTGGCTTGGTAGTTCTTGTGGTTGTGCTTTGGTGCTTTTATCTGCTTCCTTGTTCTTTTCAGAAAAAGCAAAAGTGCTGCAGAATGACCGCTTGTCAGCAAAAAAATCAACATAATGAATTGTTAGACAGCTCAAAATTTCCACAGCCATTTTTTTCCTCAGAGATCACATTGACAGATGAGGCTTGGATATGCAAATGACGTCTTGCAGAAGATCTCATCTTGGTGTTTGTACTTTCCTTAATATTACAACCCATTTAAAAGTGCAGGTTATCAGTTTGATTGTGGACAACAGGCCATTTAATGCAGCAGTTGCCTTATAGGCTAACTGATCTTTTAGGGTTCTTGCTTTATTCACACGATGTTTCTTTCTTTTAAAGGCCTGCATTCAAAAAAACAAAATCCCCAGTCATATTTCTGTCATTTACAATCGTTGTTACAATAAAATAATAACAAAATAAAACTTTCCTACACTCAATTTTAAATAGCCAATATGTGGTACTTGTTCAAATGAAATATAATCTAAACCAGCAACATTTACAGGATCTCATGTGTTTGGAAGACACAAGTATAAATACAGTACCATCCAAAAGTATTCATCCTACTTCAATGCTCCAACATTTTGTCAACTTATTTATTTGGGCTATATGTGATAACCCAACACAAAGTATAGCATAATTATTACTGAGAATGGAAACAATAGATGGTTTATAACGTTTTTTAGAAAACAAAAACTGGAAAGTGTGGTGTGCATTTGTATTGAAGCATCTAACAGGTTTTCCCCATAATTTATCTGTGATTTGCTGTTGAACAATCCCCAAAGCATAATGCTGCCATCACCATGTGTCACCATGAGAATGGTTTTCAGTAAAGACCCTGAACAATGTAAGCCTAAAAAATTATTTTTGGTTTCATCTGACCAGATGTTTCCTGTATTCCTATGTGGATTGAGGCAAACTGAGTTTTTGATTCAGCAAATGTGTTCTCCACTTTTCCTTACAGGCCAGAGCTATAAAGTGCAGAACAGTTGTCCTGTGAGCAAATTCTCTCACCTGAGCTGTGAATCTCAGCAGCTAATCCAGTGTTACCATGTGTTTCTTGGCTGCTTCCCTGATTAATTCTCCCCTTACCCATTCAGTCAGCTTAAGTAGATGACCATTTCTTTGTAGGTTTGCAGTTGCGCCATAAGTTTGGAATATTGCTTTTTAACCTAAACCAGCTTTAAACCTCTCCATATCTTTGTCCCTGGCCTGCCTAGTGTGTATCTTGGTGTTTGATCATGCTGTTTGTTCAGTGATGCTCTCCAACAAACCTCTAAGGTCCCCACAGAACAGCTGGATTTATACTGAGATCAAATTAAACACAGGTTGACTATGTTTACAAATTAGATGACCTCTAAAGGTAATTTGTTGGACTGAATTTTATTTAGAAATATCAGAATACAAATGCATGCCACATTTAATCATCATCAGGTTTCAGTTTTATACCGTGTATCATTTTGCACCCACTTTACTGCTATCCATGACATTCTGATGGCCTATCTCATAAAATCTACATAAGTTGGTAACAATGAGGAATACAATAAAAAATATTAGACCAAAGTATTATACATGTATTAGCCTAAAAATAAAATATTGCAGGATGACTGTGGAATAAAAAAAGGAAGCTGCCAGGCTGATTGGAAGTGACTTTATAGATTTGTTTCAAAACATGAATATTAATGATTCAGCCCACTTGTCTCGGTTGCACAGTGACTGTGATCACGTTCTCAGTTTCACAGGTGGGAGGAGGTTTGCAGGAAGAATGTAGCTGAATTAATTCAGATCAAATGAAACAGGTGCAACACACACGACCCTTCAAGACTGAACAGAAGAAAATCCACAATAGTAAAAAAAAAAAAGAAAATAGGAATACAAACATTCAGTGACACCAGCAGATATAAAAAAAAATATTGAGATTAAAATATTATTTATCCTCAATAAATTACTGCAGCTCGAAATTAAAGTATTCTCTAAATGTATTACAAATGCATTAATTATGAAAAGATATAATTATTTTAGTAAAACTGTATAAAAAATGATGTTTTAGTGCTAGTAAAGACAATTGCTTTGATCTTTTTATAGCTGCACCTGTATTTAAAAACTACCACATATTTTAGATTCCAAAATATTCTCTTTTCAAACAATAAATAATAAAGGTAAATATTTTTCTCTAGATGGACTAATAAATATATGCATTTACTTGCAGGCATAAAATAAGTAACCTGATTTAAACAGGTGCAATTACAGGATTACACAGAGTAAACATTGTTCACCAAACCTTTATCAGTTGTGTGGATGACAAAATAGGTTGAGGGAAAGCCTAAAGAAATTTAACAAAATATTAAATCTGAAATTTTAAGGTGCAAGTAAAGAAAACATTCCCTGATAAGGTTGACAAAACAGATTTTCTTTTTGGTTTTTTTCTATACAAAAGGTATAAGTCATAGTCAGTAAGGGAAAGCTGAACCTCCTGACAGGAGCGTTAAAGCCACAAATTAGTGAAAATGGAGAACTTGGGAACATCAGCCTAGGTATTTTCGTTGTCCAATGAGCTAACCCCTCCCTCCTACTTCCCTATTTTTAAGGGGATTGCTCAATCCCGCTCTCCATCCAAAGGGTCCGGACTTCCACAAACCTGAAAGGTCTTACTAAGCAAGTTTACTGAAAGATCTGTTTAAGCTGGTGTCGGGAAATGACACGCCTAACCTCTAACAGCCTTCATCCAGAAGTCTCGCGCTTCTTCAACTGGTGGTCCGGACAACTGAGTAGCCCACAACAGTCATCTACTCCTCGACATTCACTTCTGTTAACTGCTGCTTATTTCCTAATATTACAACCTGCTCTTGGTATATGGGTTAGGTTAATTTTAGTGAGTTGGCACAAGCCATAAGGGTGCTGATTTAACAAGTTTGGCTAAAGGCAACCTATAAAAACTCCTAAAATCTCTTAGAACCAGGCAACAAGACTTTTTACCACCAACAAAAAACCAAAAATAAGGTGACTCAAATGATTGACTGTCCACAATTTATCTAGAATTTTATTTGCTTTCTTTAATTAGTAACGCTCTTGCAGGGGTCAGTAACAGCTTAAATTCAGCAACTCCTAATAACATCAATAATAGAAATGAATCAATCAACTTAACGTGTCTTTTCCTGATGCTGAAACCAGTGAATTTGGAGAGGCTTTGAAGACGGAGGCTCATCCATGCATCCGATGGGGATGTTTCTTCGGGAAACAACGTGCGATTTCTTGAAGGAAAAACAACTTAATCTTCAGTTTTCTTCCTCTAAGTGGACAGGCATTGATCCTCCAGGTTTCGATGGTCAAACAGGAACTTTGTTGTCATATGTCTCACAAGACAGTAGCTTCCAGAGGCTGAAGAGTTGAAGGAAACCCAGAGGTATAACAGAGTGTGTCTGTTCCTCTGCTTCATCTGTAGCGTCTTTCTCCGTCCGATCTTGTCCGCTGGTCTTCTGCAAGGACGAACCAACTAGTTCCTCTATTCTTGCCCATTTTATAGAGCATTTTCCCCAAACTCTTTGTGCCCTTTGGCCAATGGTTGTTGTCATGGCTGTCCCATTGGTCACCTGTGACATAAGGTGATCTTTTCTCTGGAATTTCCAGAGTCGTGTGCATATCAGACATGCCATCATCACCTCAGTCCTGAGCCGTCTGTTGACCTCTCCTTTGACCTGCGCCCTCGCCATAATCATCAGCCTTGTACTGTAAGCTACAGCTCTCAATTCCCCAATTTCTGAACATCTGCTCTATTCCTGTTTCACTCAACATTACACTTCCTCTTAAACAGAAGCTTTAATTCTTACATCGGTGCTGCTCAAACTTTTAGTTACAGCCTTTACTTCATTTACAGTTTAAAACCATTACTTCAGCTTCATCCTTTCTTATTCATACATCACAACTGATTATCATTATCTCTCTTTCATATATAGCTGATTAAGAATCTCTAAACCATAATATTTTATTTTAATCATCAGTTTTCAATCGTATGTGTTTTAACTTTAACAAAGATCACTCATTTCATTTAATACTTGAAGAAAATAGAAAATCATCATACTTCATTTATTTGGTTAAACTTGTAGTTTATACTTCTGCAAAAGATAAGACAGTTAATATATGACTCCATACAGGCCTCTCCAGTCTTTCAGTCTCAGAATGTGAGAATATACCTATTTTACTTTTTATTGATTTAACTGTGAGCATTTAATAATTGTTGCATGGATTACATGGAAAGATCTCACCTTGTTTTGACAGCCCCTTCTTGAGATCAGACTGTATCCATGCCCAAAGTCCCAAAAGTCATAGAAAATCAAGGTCTGCATCATAAACACAAAAGGAGAGTACCTCATCTTCCAAGAAGTCTGACTGATATGGTAATAGAGGGACTTGCGACAAAAACCAGGTGTCGAGAATCTCAAACTTGTCGATGAAGTCAGGATGCATCAAAAGGGGAGATGATACAGACTCCCTCTGTAGGACAGGTGGTGAGGGAGACCCATTAGCAGCAGGGAATTTCTGCCATCCATGTGAGATGGTGTCAACAGGGCTATGCAGAGGTGAGAGCATTGGGGGTAAGGACAGAGGGGGGGAGAAGTGTTATGGAAAGATTGTGATTGTTGACATGACTTCAGCCAGCAGTTCATCAGACAGTTGTGGGGGATCCATGTTGTGTCACATGGCATCCCCTGTTGCAGAAGCCTGGGAGATCAGATCCTCCAGAGAGACAGGCTGGTGTTGCTCTTTGTCATCACCAGCAGACGTTTGACAGGTGACGGTCTTGGTGGTGACAGAGGTTTGAATGCTGCTCTCTGCGGTTGTAATAGAGACCTGGCATCCTTTGTCGTCCGTGCCTGGAGGAGGTGAATCAGGGGAGCTCTGGGTGCCAATAGCAACAATCCTCCCGTTGAGTAGATGCAGGGTGGGCAACCAGAATCGATCTCTGCCCAGGCTTACAGGGGCACATTTGCCCTTTTAAGTTTGGTTAAGATGGTGCAGTCATATCGCCAGGTTGACATGATTGAAATGTCAGCTTGCCACAGGTCACATTGAGGAGAGGCTCCATTGCCTGACCACACAAAGTTGTTAAGACTTCCAAAAACTTGCTGGGCCACACACAGGTCAACCTTGTAAACATTTCCTTTTGTTACATTCAACAGTTCATCTGGTTTAGGTAGTTTTTGAACATACATATCTGCATAATAAGGTCCTTTCAATTCTTCATGTGTTCAAGCCTCGTCCTCCGGAAAATCTCCTTTAAAGTGGGGAACACAATACGCCTTCCACACCCAGGGGAATGTCGTGTTCAGCCATTCTTAGATTGGCCGAGCAGTGTTGTATCTCAAGGGATGGTAGATGGGTGCCCTCATAAATAACTGTTACCTCTGACCCGGGAGGGGTCTAGGGGCTGTATTTCCAAACTCTTTTAAGTTGAGATACCACCCACATACTGATATAAATACTGTCTGTAAATTCTGTCCGGGGTCTGCTCCACTGACTAGCTCAGTGACAGGGTCTTCTAACGCTGTATGCCTTTGAATAATCTTATAAAGACAAAGTCCGGTCTTTCTCTTGTTAATGAGTTGTCTTCTCTCCCACTTTGATTAGAAAATCCACAACAATTTTTGCATCACGAACAGGATCCGACGTGCCAGAGGAATTCCGCAGGAGGGGATAAGGACGCTTGGCCAGCCTGAAGACTTTAAGTTGTCCTCAGTCCACCTCCATTTAACAGAGGGGAGTCCTAGTGCCTGCCTGTGGCTTCTGACCGATTGGATCCGGACCATAGATCTGCAAATATATCTGGGTGAGAAGTTGCTCTGAATGATATAATATATATTATTTTTATTACACATTGACCATCATCTCCTAACTAATTGATTAGGTTTTGGAGTTGGGAAAGGGAGGACATTGGCTGAGGGCCAGTTAACCCTGTAAGGAATGCAGGGAGGTTCTTATTGGTAACAATAAGAAAAAGCAAAACAAAGGGTTTTGTGGGTGGTTTTTGCAATTTCTACACCTTATAAAGGAGAAAGCCAGACGGCAGACGTGCCGCTTAAACGGTAAAAAAAAAAAAAAAGGGTTCCGGAACCACAAAGGCATCAGGGGTGCCTCCTTCTCCAGACTGCTATTTATAAAATAATGAAAGAAAAAGGTGGGGATGATTGTGTTAAATGTGCTTCAATGTGGGAAGATAAGTTTGGTGTTCCACAGGGTTGAAGTTTGAGTGTAAATCAGTTAAATAAAGTAAAACGATTAAAAAAAGATTAAAAAAATAAGATTTAGGTCAGAGAGAAATATGGGTATAGTGTTGGAATAAATGGATTACAGAGGCTATGCGTAGGGAAAGAAAGTCTGAATTGAAACACATGGCAGGGGGAAAAGATTTGTCCGGGGACGTTGGTAACAGATATGACAATGCTGGTCATACTGTTTATCCCACGTTTCCACCTCCATATAGACCTAGTGATGCTTCACACTCCTGTCCATATGCACCATTCTTACAGACGGAGTTGCGGGCCCTCCAGATGGCAGACCTTGATCTAGACTCCCGTCCTCCTCCAGCAGCAGATCACTCAGCAAATCTGTCCGCAAGTCAGCCAAGTCAACTCGCCAGTCCACCTGAGCATCAGCCCGCGAGTCTACCCACACATCCACCTGGAGCGCAGGCTGACCTCACCGAGCAAAGCGGCCCCAGTGGAGCAAAGGGTGTAGTCATACACCCTCCTTCTCCTCTAACTCCATCCCTTCCTAAGATAAAACAGCCTACAGATGAGCAGCGACCGGGATCATCAAAGGACCAGAAATCACCTTTACTCTCCTCTCCTGTCACTTTTCCTGAGTTTGCATGGCTACCAAGTGGAAAACAGCGAGGAGAGGAGAAAAAAGAGGGAAAAATTTATCAATGCCCTATGTTGGAAGTAGCCTGAACGAATGAGCCTCAGTTGGTGTTTAAACCGTGGACTGCAGCAGACATCCAAGCCAGCGCTGCATTACTTCCGGATCCCGTAGAAGACGGAAGAAAGTTTTCTACGGAACTTAAAGCTTTATGCCATGAAATGAGACCTACGGGCACAGAAATTCGCCGGCTCCTTGCAGCAAAATTTAAACCTGGAGATTTAGTTGGTGTGAGACTGCCAGATCCTGCAGTGCACCTTGTCGTGACAACCGGTGGTGAAGATGGTGATTTAAATCATCATAATGGGCCATGGTATACTGCCGTGGAACATCTGTGCACTGACTTGATCACAAAATTTCCACAGAGGAGTGATTGTGCCGTGCTACAACAAGTCAAACAACGTCCTCATGAGACTGTCGCTGAATTTCTTTATTGTATGGAAGAAGCGTTCAATAAACAGTCAGGTATGGAACACCCCGCTAGCTTTACTGTTTTGAGCCCCTGGGAAAAGATGCTGTGTGGATATATCATGGAAGGACTTCTCCCTGAGATCGCGGCACAATTGACGGGGGGGGGGGGGGGGGACGGGACCCTGGATCTGGCTGCCACTTGCATTGAGGAGGGGTCTTTCAAGGAGTGTGAGTTTTCACATACACACACACGGTTGCATGATGATACTGATTCACATAGGTTGCTTACAGAGGCCATAATACACTTAGAAGGTGCCTCCGTAGTTTTACCAGGCATGTATCTCCATACACAGAACCCTGCTTTTAAAAGAATGCCTATGTTTTCTATGATGGTGATGGGTGAAGAAATTTATTTTGTTGTTGATTCGGGAGTAACACACTCTGTTTTATCAACTAAATGTATCAAAGAGCAGCCAAAACTGAGTGGTCGTTATGTTTATTCTGTCTCTGCTTCAGGTGAAACAGTTAGGGAAAGTTTTTCGGTTCCTCTAAAGCGTTCCACTCCGCAGGGAGTGCAGTTGAAACATTCTTTTTTGTTGTCTCCTTTGGGTCCTTTAAATTTGATGGGTAGAGATTTGATGTGCAGATTGAATATTGCTATTACTTCAAATCCTGATGGACTGACAGTTCACACTCAGAAGGACTTTGACTATGACTACACTGCAGTACATTGGGCTCCAGATCAACTCTTATATGCATTTGAGTGGAAGCTTCCAGTTGGTCCTGTACCTCAACATTTTGTCACATTGGCAGTAAATGCTGTGACACCTGATAGTGATATAATGGCTGCAGATGATCTGCATTGTACTTCATATGTATCTGATGGACCTAATTTTGACTATGAAGACAGTTGGTACAAAATTACAAAAGAGAGAGTGCACCTCTCTGACATGTACTGGAATGATCACACAGCAGCTTTATCTGTGACTTTGACCTCTGAACAGCTGCATTTCTTTCAAGTTTCTGGTTCGGCGCCGCATGTATCATTGGTCAAGTCTGAAAATATGGAATGGAAGGATGTGGGGGTTTTTGTTAGGTGTTGTCTCCTTGCCACAAATTGGATGGAGACATATGTCCCATATGTGTTTGTGTCTCCTTCTCAAAATGCTTTCAAAAGACATTGTCCCACTGTTGTTGCCTGTAATCGTACAATGCAGCTGATTTCACATTCACATCTATTTTTAGCTACTGCTTCTTCTGTGGACGCAGATCTTGCAAAGCTGCCTGATTCATTGTGGGCTGCTCACAAATATGATGTTGGTCTTATTACAGATTGCGAGCCAGTTGTTATTGTTCCTAAATCAAACTACAGGCCATGTCAGAAACAATACTTGAAAAATACTTAAAAAATACTTAAAAAAGGAGGCTTTGGAGAGGATTCGTCTTGTCTTTGACTCCCTCCTTAAAGCTGGGGTAATTGTACCCTGTCCAAATTCACCTGTGAGAACACCGTTGTTCCCTGTAAAACAAATAAGGCACCCCTGGAGAGCCTGACGAATGGAGATTTGTCATGGACCTTCAGGCTGTCAACCAGTCTGTTGTGGCCCGTGCACCATCAGTTCCAAACCCTTCTACGATTTTGTCACAAATTCCACTAGAAGATAAATACTTTTCAGTGATAGACCTGGCAAATGCATTTTTTTCTGTCCCTGCACACAAGGACAGTCAGTATTGGTTTGCTTTTGAGTTTGATGGGAAGCCATATTGTTTTACCCGTCTTTGCCAGGGCTACACTGAGAGTCTGACTATTTTTAACACAGCTCTGAAGGACTCTTTGGCTGATTTGACTCTGTCTACTGGAACTGTCCTTACACAGTATGTTGATGATTTTTTATTATCAGTAGGATCAGCAGATCAATGTAGGAAAGACACCTTAAAACTGCTTCAACATCTTCATAAAAAGGGTCACAAAGTTTCAAAATCTAAAATGCAGTTTGTGCAGGAAGAAGTGACATTTCTTGGTCATGTTCTTTCACATAAAAGCAGAAAGCTGTCCCCTCAGCGCATTGGAGCAGTTCTGAAAATCCCAAAACCTGTCACAAAGAAACAAATGATGTCATTTTTGGGTATGACAGGCTATTGCAGAGCTCACATTCTGAATTACTCTGAACTGGAAGCGCCATCGGCCAGTTTAATATATAGGCGGAGCCTGGCAGCTGCAGACAAAATTCAGTGGACAGATGAGCCAGAACTGGCTTTCAATGATTTAAAAACGGCCCTGTCTTCTGCGCCTGCATTGGCTTTACCAAACTCTGACAAGCCATTTATTCAAATGGTGGATGAAAAATCTGGTTTCATGCCATCTGTGTTGTTGCAATCCCATTGTGATAAATTGCGACCTGTGGCTTATTATTCCAGTAAGCTTAATGCAGTTGCAGCCGGCTTACCTGGTTGTTTGCGCGCTATTGCTGCAGCTGAGAAAGCAGTGTTAGCGTCACATGACATTGTTGGATATAATCCACTGACACTAATTGTTCCCCATCTGTTTCTATCATCCTCCTGGAACAAAAGACGTCTCATCTATCAGCAGCAAGGTGGCTGAGGTATTCCTCAATATTACTGGACATGCCCAACATTACAATTAAACGTTGTAACACTTTAAACCCAGCAACACTTCTGCCTACTGAGGAGGATGGTGAGAGTCATGACTGCGCAGCTGTCTTAAATGTTGTTTGTACCCCTCGTCCTGACTTGCAAGACACCCCTTTGTCTAACCCTGATCTTGTTTTGTATGTAGATGGGTCTTCCTCCCGTTCTGCTGTGGGTTTGAATCAAGTAGGGTTTGCAGTGTACTCTGACTCTGTATGTTTTGCGCTCAGGTCCTTTGCCGGCGCACTACTCTGCTCAAACAGCTGAATTAATTTCTCTAACTGAGGTTTGCAAGTTGGCAGAAGGAAAGACTGTTACTATTTACACAGATTCCAGATATTCTTTTGGAGTGGTGCATTATTTTGGGGCATTGTGGAAACATCGCTCCTTTTTGAAATCCAATGGAAAACCTATTTTGAATGCTAGACAAGTGTCTGATCTTTTGGATGCTATATTGTTACCCGCACTGGCTGTAGTTAAGTGTGCTGCGCACACAGGACAGCCTGATTCTGTTTCTAGGCGTAATGCAGCAGCGGACTCAGCAGCAAAGGCCACGGCTTTGAGGCCTTTCCCCTCAGATGAAACTTTTCTTTCTCTGACTGATCCGCATGATGTCACTGTTCCTGAAATGCAATCTTTTGCTACTCCACAGGAAAAAGAAAAATGGCAAAAAAGCTGGCTGTATCTTTAACAGCAGTTCTGGCTGGCATTTCTCTGATGGTAGACCATGCCTGCCTAAACATTTTTTTCCCTGGTTTGCTAAATGGACGCACGGATTGGATCATGTGTCCAAAGGGGGAACGCTGGATACGGTTAAAAAAAATTGGTGCACAAATGGGTTTTCAGTGGTAGCTGAAAATTATTGTAAAATATGTTTGATCTGTGCTTCTCACAACCCCTCCAGGGTTCCTGCACAATCCCAAGCAGCATATTCGCCTCCACAGTTCCCATTTCACCATTTGATGATGGATTTCATTGAGTTCACACCTGCTGAAGGGAAGAAATATTGTTTGGTGGTCATGGACCTGTTTTCTAAATATGTTGAAGCGTTTCCAACAAAACACGCAGACAGCAGTGCTGTTGCGAAATCTTTGTTGACAGAGATTCTTCCCGTTGGGGGTCCCAGAAGTGATATCCAGTGATTTCCAGTGATTTATGCGGATGAGAAATAGATCCAGAGCTAATTTGAGTCCTTTTGAAATCCTTTTTGGGAGATCTGCAAATACAGGGGGAAGACCGAGTACTAACCTAAGCACACAAACAACTGCTCATTTTGAACATTCCATGTTGGAATATTGTAAGGTTCTGTCACGTTCTCCCTCTCTCTCCCATCAGAGGGTGAAAGCTGCCTTACCCCCAGTAGCTGACAGACACCTGCACCAGTTCCAGCCAGGACAGTGGGTGTTGATTAAAGACACCAGGAGATGTCACTGGAGAGACAAACGGTGGAGAGGTCCGTTTCAAATTCTGTTGGTGACTCACATTACAGTGAAGGTCCAGGGACGGGACACCTGGATCCATGCTACACACTGCAAGGTGTTCACCGGAACACCACCTGAGCAGCATCCTGGTTCTGAACCCCCTGCCTAGAGGGGCTTCCAATGACCGCCCCCCTGTACCAGACTGGTAACAGGGCAGCTTGAAGCAAAGAAGCCACTCAGGAGAGGCAGCAGGATTTTAAAATTTTGTTTATGATTTGTTTTCTCTGGAAAAAAAAAAGGTAAAGAAAACTGTTTACTTTCAGTATCAGAAGAAAGGACATTCCACTTCAAGGTCACGATGCAGCTGTATGGAAGATGGTCTGTTCTTATGTTGGTGATTGGTATTGCGAGTATTTTTATTAGTCCTGTGTTTATTTGGGAAAAGGTACAGCAAAGACAATTTGTGACTAATCTGAATAATTACACCAATAATACTCATCAGCTGATTCGAAGAGAGATTCATCACTTCTATGACTACCATGATCATGCTGATAATGTCTGGTGGCAACTGATGCATCAAACTGTGAAGAAGATAAGAAATGGTAGTTGTTTGATTCTACATGCTATTAATGATCAACCATTGTTGGTACCTGTTCCTATTGATACTGCTTATACTATAGCTACTTTCTTTCCAGATTGGCAACATAACCAGCTGGTGGAGGTCATTTTTCCTTGGGTGAGGAATTACACCGTAAGGCAAAGCAGAAATGTTAGTAGATTTTCTAGTGAGACTAATTTAACATGTGGTACTACAGGAACCCTTTATAGATTTTGGGGTAATAGGAATCCAATAAGGGATCCAGATATTTGTATAGCACAAGAAGAAAACACACCTTATTTCCTTGGAAAGACAGAGGGTTGCAAAACTATTATACCTGTTTCATGTGCCTTAACCAATAGAAATAAATCTGAGCCATGTCCTATCAGACATTAGTCGATGGTTACGTTGGTGGACAGGGTTCCTTGAACTGTGGGGACTGGGGAAACTGGTCTCACTGCACAGCCCATCCAAAAAATATGACCCAATTATCAAGATGGTTGCTAATGAGTCTGGACTGAACGGGTACCTCACTATCTAAGCAATTTCTTGAAGGAAAAACAACTTAATCTTCAGTTTTTTTTTCCTCTGAGTGGACAGGCACTGATGCTCCAGGTTTCGATGGTCAAACAGGAACTTTGTTGTCATATGTCTCAGAAGACAGTAACTTCCAGAGGCTGAAGAGTTGAAGGAAACCCAGAGGTATAACAGAGGTTGATTCAGGACTTCCAGAAGTCTGAAACGTAGAGCAATCAGTTGTTCACCGATCAAGTTCACTTCAGTTGTCTGGGTAAAGAAGGCAATAGAGGAAATCAAATTCTCAATTTGGTTGTTGTCATGGCTGTCCCATTGGTCACCTGTGACATAAGGTGATCTTTTCTCTGGAATTTCCAGTCGTGTGCATATCAGACATGCCATCATCACCTCAGTCCTGAGCCGTCTGTTGACCTCTCCTCTGACCTGCACCCTCGCCATAATCATCAGCCTTGTACTGTAAGCTACAGCTCTCAATTCCTGCACATCTGCTCTATTCCTGTCTCACTCAACATTGCACGTCCTCTTAAACAGAGGCTTTAATTCTTACATTGGCGCTGCTCAAACGTTTTAGTTTAAAACCATTACTTCAACTTCATCCTTTCTTATTCATACGTCACAACTGATTATCATCATCTCTTTTATATATAGCTGATTAAGAATCTCTAAACCTTAATGTTTTATTTTAATCATCAGTTCTCAATCGTATTTCAATCATGTGTTTTAACTTGATAAACAAAGATCACTCATTTCATTTAATACTTGAAGAAAATAGAAAATCATCATACTTCATTTCTTTGGTTACACTTGTAGTTTATACTTATGCAAAAGATAAGACAGTTAATATATGACTCCATACAGGCCTCTCCAGTTTTTTAGTCCCAGAATGTAAGAATATACTTATTTTACTTTTTATTGATTTAACTGTGAACATTTAATAATTGTTGCATTGATTACATGGAAAGATCTCACCTTATTTTGACAGTATCTGCAGACAACAGTAAAGCATGGTGGAGGTGGTGCTTAGAAGGCAATAATTTCAAACAAGAAAATTATCAAGTTTTCTTTTTTTGAGTGCATTTTGTATTAACAGTTCACACAGAGAATTCTTTAAGTAATTTTCATTACTTTGTAATGGCTTTGTAAACGTCTAATAGGCTAATTGACAACAATTGAGGTAAATGGAGACAGCTGTGGATGCATTTTAAGGGAACACCTCTTCCTTGTCTGACATCACAAGATGGCACCCTCAGTTGCCATGAAGGTGCAATGTTCATCTAGTCGAACAATTATATCCAAGTATAAATACCATGAGATTGTTGAGGTATCACACCATTTAGGAAGGAGACAGGTTGTGTGTCCTAGGCTCAAACATGTTTTGGTGCGAACCAGCCAAAATGGGCTGAAAGGCCACTCAGCAAGAAAGAAGTCGTTCATCCAAAAGTAAAATAAAAAGCCAGACTACAGTGCAAATGCACTCAGGTACAAAGGTCTAAAAGAGAGAATTAACTAAAAGAAATGACAGCATTATTTTTAAACTAATAAGCATTGAGAGTTTGAAATTGTCTCTAAATACATAAATCTGTTGATTTGAGATCATTAATTTTTTGATGAAGGAAACTAGTGACAGACACTTTAGTTAAAAAATTTGAAAATCTAGAAGCTTAAGCTAAAAAAATGACTGCCAATGCAGAAACCTGAATTTAAACCATGTTTTTATGTTTAGGAATTATTAAAGCTTGCCCTAGGAAAAACACTGCCTACAAACCTGGCTGGTAGAAATAACATTTTTGAAACTCATTGTGAAATCAGTTCATTCCTATTTAGCTTCTATGGCGCAAAATAAAGAAAAATGTTCAAAAAGCTGCCATCATATTTATTTTGAGTGAAATCTTTTACGAGCCTCAGGTACCTGCTTTTTTCAAGTAAATGGGGTTCCAATGCCAGAACACATTTTCCAATACTTTTTAATATTAAAAGGAAAATAATAATTCTGCTATTTACATTTTTTAACAACAAAGAATGTGAAAGGATTAAGAGCAAAAACCCTACTTTGAAAACAAGGACCCTAATCCAAAGTGTGACAGAACCTAATAGCTATTTCCATAGCTATCAAAAACAAAATCCCAAAAGCTTTGGATTCGTGTTACTTTGTGAACCCACATGTATTACTTTCCTGCCATTCATCTGCACAGTTTAGCACCAGCTGTGTATTGAATTGAGGCACAACCAAAAACACTCTTCAGTGATAAAAACTCTACTAAGACCAGTGGATTTTTACCTTTTTGTAAATATAAAACTTTTTAATTAAAATGCTGCTGATAATTTTCATAACATTGTTGCTCTTTTCATAAGAGATGTTATCCTCAGCTCATGTCTCACTAAATCATTATTCCTCCTCGCCAACAACACCCCACAACTCCTCCGTGAAGACCTCCAGGCTCTCTTTTTTGGACTCTCCTCTCCTTTCCCAGTCTCCACCAGTCCACTCCCAGTTCGGTTCTTTAAACTGGGCTCCCCCGGAGCTTCTCCTTTTCCTGTCTCCACTCCCTTGATCTCGAACAGGCACAGAGAGGATGGAGGATGCCACCGATGACATCTCTCTGCTGTCTGACAGCAGAATGCCACTCCCTGAACTGTATTCGCTGTTGGAGTCTGCACCTAAAACAGCAATAAACAAAGGAAGGGGATGGACAGATGGTGAGAGGACATCCATAAACAAACACCACATGAGGAATGAAAGACTGCCCAAAAACTCCATGCTGGGATTCAAGCAAAAACACTGCAGGAAGCCGTTTGAGCTGCGCTTTGATTTGAGTCGAGAATGGTTCGTGCTTACAAGTTTGCCTTTATCTTCCAGAAAACAGGTCAATCATTTATGCTATGCACAGAAAATATCTAATTATTGCAGGAATCTCATTTCATTAAAAAAGAATGATCTCACCTTTCCTTCCTCCCTCTGATGTACATGTTTTTTTTAATGGCAGGGCAGCTTTAGCATGTCTGCCTCTCACGTTTCACCGTTTGTTAACGAATTCACAGCTTTAACACTTAGTGCGGTTACTTGAAGTCGAAAACCAAAAATAGGCAGTGAAGTGATGTTAATTAGAAACTTCAACAAACTAAAGCTTTTATTTGAATGGAATCATATATGCAGAAGAAACACTTCACTACTCTAAGGCATTTTTTCTGTTAATTTCTTGCTGGCTTATAAGGCCAGTTTCATGTCTAATTGATTCACTTTGTGGACCTTTCATCTCTTTGTAGATGTGTTCCCAACACTACGCTCTTTTTCAGATCAATATCTTTTACACAAAGCCATCCAGTTCAATGTAGCAAACCTGATGATGATGGAGTGCGTTTCAAAGCTAGGAGTTAAGACACACACTGCAACTAACTCTACCTTTGCAGCTTTTACACTTGGCAGTCAAGAAAATATCAGAGGTCGCTAAAGTGAAAAATCGAATATTATAAGAGGATTTATCAACTTTGTTAAAAACTGAAAACAAGGCTTGACAAATTATTATAAGAAAAAGGCATGCTCAGTGTCCCTCGTTTAAGCTCCAGTTGAAATATTCAACATAGATTAACAAAAAGAGAATTCAGATAAATGGATGTGATTTGACTCTTAAAGGGATACTTTGAATCTTTATGAACTTTTATGAAGTGAGGCTCTGCAAAGTAGCTATTTGTGGTTTGTACTAATGTGCAGTAAATGTATGCTCCCTTTATGCTACCCTGAACCCCAGGAACATAGTTAAACTGGACCTTTAATCTTCCCAGGCCTGTTGAGTATGTTTCAAGCTGCATCGAGGTGTCTCTTAAAACAGGAAAAAAAAATATTTCCAGTACAGCCAGTATGGGTCATCTATAGCCTGTTGATCTGTTAGCTTCCAATTGCACAATAGTAATATTTGTCCCTTTTTTCCTGAACAAAACATTCAAATTCAGTCATTCATGTGGGTTTGATGAGCTGATTAGCAACATTTTTACATTTTAACTCAGCACCCTTAAAATTTAAAGAAACTATCATGATTTTGTAAGTTATTTTAGCTCCCAAACTTTAGATTTACCTAAATTAGTTTTAAGACATTCCATTTAAGACAGGTCCAAATAAATGATTTTCTGCATTATTCAGATCTACTGATGAGAAATTATTATGCACCTCAGATTTTGAAATCGGCTTTAATTTTGAAAGCAACAGCTTTGTGTTTTTCTTATTTGTGTATCTTCGCTTGTAATGCATTGCTGCACCGTTACTCCCAGGTTGTTCTCATTGTAAGCCCCTGTCACACACATACCGATTTTGAAACATGCGAGTAAGAAATGTGACTGACTGTAAAAAAGTAAGGTTAAAACACAATATAGGGTTTTCACGAAGACATGGACATGTACAGTAGCCTGTGATTAAATGTTTCTTATCATCAAACAAATGTTTTATCTGAGTAAATGAAGAAGTGTTTTTTCTTAATGATGATTTCATTTATTAATGTAAAAAAGCTATTCATGACCCAGTGGGAACATTTAATCATGAATTAACTATGATTAAGCAGTTTTTGGTGCAATTTTACAGTCGCATCTACCTGTAGGCCTGATTACTGTCAGAACTGTAGAATCAAGAGAAAATAATCAGTAAAAAAATAACCTGTTTGACAACATGAGGTGGACTAAAACAACTTAAAGAAATAGTGCCCCAATCTAAAGAAATTCAACAGATGAGAAAAAAATTCATATACAGGTCCTTCTCAAAATATTAGCATATTGTGATAAAGTTCATTATTTTCCATAATGTCATGATGAAAATTTAACATTCATATATTTTAGATTCATTGCACACTAACTGAAATATTTCAGCTCTTTTATTGTCTTAATACGGATGATTTTGGCATACAGCTCATGAAAACCCAAAATTCCTATCTCACAAAATTAGCATATTTCATCCGACCAATAAAAGAAAAGTGTTTTTAATACAAAAAACGTCAACCTTCAAATAATCATGTACAGTTATGCACTCAATACTTGGTCGGGAATCCTTTTGCAGAAATGACTGCTTCAATGCGGCGTGGCATGGAGGCAATCAGCCTGTGGCACTGCTGAGGTCTTATGGAGGTCCAGGATACTTCGATAGCGGCCTTTAGCTCATCCAGAGTGTTGGGTCTTGAGTCTCTCAACGTTCTCTTCACAATATCCCACAGATTCTCTATGGGGTTCAGGTCAGGAGAGTTGGCAGGCCAATTGAGCACAGTGATACCATGGTCAGTAAACCATTTACCAGTGGTTTTGGCACTGTGAGCAGGTGCCAGGTCGTGCTGAAAAATGAAATCTTCATCTCCATAAAGCTTTTCAGCAGATGGAAGCATGAAGTGCTCCAAAATCTCCTGATAGCTAGCTGCATTGACCCTGCCCTTGATAAAACACAGTGGACCAACACCAGCAGCTGACACGGCACCCCAGACCATCACTGACTGTGGGTACTTGACACTGGACTTCTGGCATTTTGGCATTTCCTTCTCCCCAGTCTTCCTCCAGACTCTGGCACCTTGATTTCCGAATGACATGCAGAATTTGCTTTCATCCGAAAAAAGTACTTTGGACCACTGAGCAACAGTCCAGTGCTGCTTCTCTGTAGCCCAGGTCAGGTGCTTCTGCCGCTGTTTCTGGTTCAAAAGTGGCTTGACCTGGGGAATGCGACACCTGTAGCCCATTTCCTGCACACACCTGTGCACGGTGGCTCTGGATGTTTCTACTCCAGACTCAGTCCAATGCTTCCGCAGGTCCCCCAAGGTCTGGAATCGGCCCTTCTCCACAATCTTCCTCAGGGTCCGGTCACCTCTTCTCGTTGTGCAGCGTTTTCTGCCACACTTTTTCCTTCCCACAGACTTCCCACTGAGGTGCCTTGATACAGCACTCTGGGAACAGCCTATTCGTTCAGAAATGTCTTTCTGTGTCTTACCCTCTTGCTTGAGGGTGTCAATAGTGGCCTTCTGGACAGCAGTCAGGTCGGCAGTCTTACCCATGATTGGGGTTTTGAGTGATGAACCAGGCTGGGAGTTTTAAAGGCCTCAGGAATATTTTGCAAGTGTTTAGAGTTAACTCGTTGATTCAGATGATTAGGTTCATAGCTCGTTTAGAGACCCTTTTAAAGATATGCTAATTTTGTGAGATAGGAATTTTGGGTTTTCATGAACTGTGTGCCAAAATCATCCGTGTTAAGACAATAAAAGACCTGAAATATTTCAGTTAGTGTGCAATGAATCTAAAATATATGAATGTAAAATTTTCATCATGACATTATGGAAAATAATGAACTTTATCACAATATGCTAATATTTTGAGAAGGACCTGTACATCTATCAGTATGAGAAATGTTACAAAGCAGTTCGTAAGGGTTTTCTGACTCCATGGGGCCACAGTGCGAGCCATTACTCACAAATGGAGAAAACAACGAACAGTAATGAATTTTTCTGGGAGTGACCAGTCTACCAACATTAATCCAAGAGTGCATCAACAACACATCCAGAAAGTCGTAAAAAGACTAAACGAACATCTAAAGCATTGCAGGCCTCACTGGCCCCAGTGAAGATCAGTCTTCACCATTTAAAAGGGGGAGGAGACTGGGCAAAAATGGTATTCATTGAAGAAGCCAATGCCAAGCCAAAAACTAGAGCTGATTCACGTTGGCCCAGACAATGTGAATCCAGCCCAGCTATTACTTCCAGACAGATGAGACATCTTGTTGAAATTCAAAATTACTTAAAACCAAAATCTGCCATGGGTATGAATAGTTTGGGGCTTAGCTGTATATTTTCACCCTTTGTGGAGAACATCCACCATACAAACTTGTGCACCCAGTGCTCATTTTTGCACTTGCTAAAGAGACTGAGATACCTTTTGGAGTGCGGTAGGTGCTCCTGAAGACCTTTTTTGATTCTGTGGTGGCATCAGGCATCTTCTATGGTGTACCTTGTTGGAGCAGCAGCTTATCTACAGCTGAGTGGAAGCAGTTTGATGAGCTCATCAGGATGGCCAGCTCTGTCCGAGGATGTACCCCTCAACCCAGTGCAGGTGGTGGACGACAGAAGAAGTTTAGCAAAAATACCTTCACATTTGGACAATGTCTCCCATCCCATGCATGAAGTTGTTGCAGAACTGAAGAGTTCCAATAGTTACAGACTGCTGCATCCTAGGTGCACAAAGGAGCGTTATCGTAGATCAATCCTCCCAGCAGCTGTTATACTTTATAAAAATCACTGCTTCAAGCAATTTTTTGTAAAAAGTGTGTTGTTGTTTTCTCATGCGCAATTACAAATGCTCTGTTAGTAAATCTTTAAATCACCCTACTCTGTAGTACATTTTATTAATCTGAGCATGCCATTTGTAAAAAGTGTACAGTATTTCTTTTCCCTATGTTGTATTTTTCACCTTTACTTTACAGTCTACTTTTACTTTTTGATCGTTACAGTTTTTTTTAGATTTGTGAGTACCTTTTTGCTTCCATTTGCATTTTAGGTCGCTGCTGACACACCTGAAATTCCCCACTGCAGGACACTAAAGGGTATTTATATTCTATTCTTCAGAACGAGAAAGTAGGCTAATGCTGACAGAGAAATACCTGCTAAATGACCTTGAAAGCAAAATGATAAATTAATAATTCCTGAAAGTCAATACATATGGTTTTCAGCTGATTCAGTGTAAGAGATGGAAAAAAAAAATAATATACCATGACAGTAAACAAGAGAGTAAAGTGCTTTTTTTATATTTGAGAAAATCCACACAAAAAGGCAAAGAAAAGCAAAGTAGAATTTAGCCAGAAGCTCAGTATGATTAATTTACAGCCACCTCATATGTATGGGGTTGATGGAAGCCCCTGAAGCAAGTAAAAAATTTTAATCAGTCACTAGGGAGAAAGAAAAATCCCATCTAAAGTGGGAAACACAAATTAGGCGTTATGTCTTCATTTGGAGGCAGAATTTGCATTAGGTTTAGTGGTGACTTTAAGCATTGGTCTCTAGATAAATTTGATTGACAGCCGATTCATAACTTAAATAAGAAGAGGGAGTTACGATCTTTAATGTGTTTTATTAGATAACCATGAGAGTCAGTCTTAAAATACAGAGTCTAAAAGAAAATCTGTACAACACTGAGGTAGGAAAACCTCAAAATTATGGGAACAAAATCAAGATGGCTGCATGAAATGTGATTGGTTGTTGCGGTTTTCTGTTGCAACTCTGATGTTGCTGAAGACCATCAGGAGAGAAAAAAATCCTCTTTTATTTCTAATTTAGCACTTCCAAAGAAGTCACTTTCATAGCAAACCCTGTCAAAGGTAATTAATATTTACATATTAGCAACTCAAACTCAGTAACATAAATATTCACACTGTTCATTTTGCAGAACACATGATCATTTCCAAATGAAATGTGACAAGAAGGATGCAAGAGCATAGAAGCTAAACCCCACCCACCATCCTCTGGGCCACAAACTATGTAACAAATAGTTTTAGACGGAAAACAAAATGAATCTTGACTGAATGATGTGCTATGAACAAGATCACTTGAAGATTACTCTGCGGACTTTTTCCCCCCTACTTAAGTAGTACTTTTGTGTTTTTCTACTTTCTTACGTCTATTATATATTTGTGCTGTGTGTGTGAAAGCTCAATAAAAATACATTGATTGAAAACTTGTGAAATACCTTCAACAAATAAAAAACTGCTGAAAGTCATGCCTTTAAATTAAAAATGTTAAAGAAGTTAAATCCACAAAGGTTCTGAATATTTTACTGTATGCCACATTTTCAGCTAACAGCTCTATGGGAATCATCATAGTAGAGCTCAAATTGTATTTTACTCCCGTCAGTTGTATTATCGTTAGGTAATATAAAAAAAAAATCTAAACTTTTATTAGTATTATTTATGGTTATTATTTAAAAAAGAAATTAGAACAAATTGTGTATTTCTGACAGGGTGATGTTCCTAAAGATCCAATTTCACATTGTGTTATTGCTCAGTTGTCTGTGTATGTGTAGCTATAACACTGGGTCATCTCTTCAGTTAAGAAGCCTTTTTACGTCTGAATGATTCAAAGGTCAGAGTTAAGAGGCTGTCAAAAAACAGCCAATATACAAGAAAAAACATTTTTATGGTTTTAAAAAACTTGCAAAAACAAAGAAAGACCAAAATGTAACTTCCTGATCTCCATGCAAATCACTTGGTCTGGCTGAGAACTAACACTCTACACAACCCCAAAGGACCTTCCATAGTGAAACATTGTGGTGGCAGTATGGTGCAGTATTGATTTGTTAAACAAGAACAAGGAAATTGATCAGACTGGACACAAAAAGGATTGAGTGAAATACAGGGTTACCATTAAGAAAAACCTGCTAGAACCTGCAAAAACTTCAGACTGGGGCAGATGTTCACCTTCCATCAGTACATAACCCTACACCTGCAGCCAGAGCTACTATAACATTGTTTAGATTGAACGATATTTGTGTGCTAGAATGGTCCAGTCAGACCGCAGACCTAAATAAGTACATAGTTTGTGTTATAATGTGACAAAAAGTCCAAGTACGATTTTTAAGTAATATGAATATTTTTGGAAAGCTCCAAAGCCTAGCATATACTTTTCTGTGCATTTACTTTTATAAACCCTTTACCTAACTGAATAGTGTTGCCACTGCTTAGAGACAACTGTATCTATGTTATAAGACAGTAAAAAGGTTATGAAGTAGCTGAGCACAATCAACTGCTCAACATCAGTCACAGATCCTTCAAAAGCTTGTTTAAAAGAACTGTCATAAATAATGCTTCTACTTTCATTTTGGTTATATGGATGCATAAAGTAATCCGTCAGCAAGACATGTGGTTCACACGTGCAGCTGACTTCTGCCATTTGGTCAGCTGAATGCCAGACACTGCAGTGTCAAAGAAAGAGCGACACATTGTGCCTGAGGGACAGGTCTATCAAGTTTCTTAAGCAGAAAGTATTAAAGGTTTGCTCAGATAGCTGCGGGATTTGATGGTAGATTCTGATGAAAAAGTGAAACACAGAAGTTGCAACAGGGAGGGGAGGTTGTAGGCAAGCCTGAAACTGGGAAGGTTCCCTTAGTGACACTGAGGGAAGGTAAGTGAGAAAGAAGACGGTGTTGTGAGCAAAAGAGGGGATATAAAAATAGTCAGAAAGCTTCAATGTAACATAGTTGCATCTAATGCAGGAGCAGATTCAAATATTACTGTTTTATATCTTATTCATACAATTTTCATATTCTTACTCCTAATTATAACCTTACTATCCCCTCAAAAATGTAAAATAAAAGTCTTTAATATCTGATCACAGTCTTTTTAAATATTTTAACAATTTCCCAATCCTGAACTTAAGTGGCGGTGGGGGGATTCTGATCATTTCACTACTTTGTCATTTCTTGTCCTACTTTTTATTATATGAAAAGGAAACATCCTCCATGGGATGTTTCATACAGACAATGCATCCATTCCTATCCAGGTTTATCACCTGCCATGACAACTGATAATTTAAATTAATTTCACACCATTTAATAATGGCACGTTGTAAGAAAATGTGGTTAAGTGACCTACATTTATTATCTACTAGCAAGCGGTCTCTCATACGTTAACACGTCAGGATCCAAAATCTTTTTGATTTTGTAGAAGCTGTCTGGTCCAAACAGGTATACAACCACAGTCAATGGAAACAGGCTGTAAGATAAAGTCCTTAAGAATAACAGAGTTAAAAGAAACACAAGGGTTGAAAGGGTTCCTACACTTTCTCTGACTGAATCTTCCAAAATTTTCCACATCCAAAGTTCAATTATCTTTCTGGACATCTGAGTGCAAAGACAATTTACCCAGAGGGTTTCATCATATGCACAGTATGTTCTTTAAATCATGAAACAACATGATGCTGGCTTCGGATCCAGCATCCAGCATATAATTATTAGTTATAATTATTTTTGGGCAAGTTAAACCACATCTAATTTAAAATTTTAAATCTGGATTGAATCATCCTACAATAAATTATTATTATTTTGGGAACAGTTTCTTGATTTTTGATATTTTCATTTGTAAAAGTATATAAAAAAATTGTAGTTCTAATGCATAGTTTGATGCCTAAACAGTTCCAGTCTAAAACTGATTTAAGAAGGTGAAGATGCCAAAAATGCAGCAAAATAGTCCTTTTAAACATTTTTAAAGATGATTTATCTGTGGGTTATCAAACTCAATAAGGGGCCTATAATCCCCTTTTTGTGGGGTTTTTTTCCACCTAAAATTCTTTTTTTTCAGCTTTTACTTTTTGAAAGAAATGTGATTACTTCCTGGAACAGAAAAAAAAAACAATATTAGAGAGAAAAAATAAAGATTTTATAGGGGACCTGAAAAACAAAAATGATCATTTATTCTGACAAAATTTCTAGCTGAAATGTTTCAATCCAAAGATAAAAAAGAGGTAAATATGATACGAATGACACATTTAGATAAGAGTATAGGAAATAAACTCTGCAAACTTGAATATTTCCCATTCATTTAGTTTTTTCATACTGATCTAGACCTACAAACAAGTGAACAAATGAAATTCTTCACTCTTCCAGACTAATTCAAAATACATAATTCCCAAGTTACAAGTTGCACAGTGTCACCAAAGTGCAGAAACATTCAGCAGCAACTTAGCAGCAACATTCAGATGCTTGGGTTAGACTTTGTGGCAAACAAATGAAAGCATGGATCCATCCTGCTTTGTAACAACAGTTCAGATTGGTGGTGTAATGGAGTCGAGGATATTTTCTTGCCTTAGCACCAACTGAGCACTGTTTAAACACTGCGGCCAACCTGAGAATTTTTACTGACCACATTCATCCCTTTATGACCACAGTGTGCCTATCTTCTGGTATATACTCCCAGGAGGATCCTGCACCATATCATAAAGCCTAACTCATGTCAAACTGGCTTCTTGAACATGATGACAAGTTCAATGTGCTCAAACGGCCTCCGGAGTCTTCAGATCTAGATTCTAACCGAGATACTTTGGAGATATTTTGGAGGAAACTGAGTTTCAAATCATGGATGTGCAGCTGACACATCTGCAGCAACTATCTGATGCTATCACATTAGCATGGACCAACATCTCTGAGGACTGTTTCCAACACCTTATAAAATGTATGCAGTGCAGAATAAAGAGAATCTTAAGGCATACGGGGGAGCAGCCTAATACTAGCATGGTGTACCTAATAACGTGGCTGGTGAGTGCACATTTGATTACATTTATGTCTTTTCTTTTAGTAATAGTTTTATTCAGCTTTTAGGAGTATTTGCTTGCTGCTCTTGTCTCTAAGTTTCATTGAGTCACTGTGCACATGCAAATGTAACATTGTTTTAAAATGTGCTAGAAAATAAGTTTATAAACAAGAATGAAACTAATTATCGGGCTCTAAATTATATACATATTCTGTGGGACTTGAGATGGGAGTTATGCCTGTAGAATTACCTGATGTTTGACAAAAACCCCTTCTCAATAGCCTTAAAACAGCTAATCAAGGCAGCAACTGCAACATGTTCATTAATAATTACCACTGATACAAAATGCAAAACCGGTTTTGCAGCTGAGTAAAGTATGCTGAGGATTGACAGAATATTGTTAGGATGCTGCCAAGCTGTATAAGGATCCATGTGTGCAGAGGCTGGGGGTTGATAAGGTCACCAAGACAGGATTGGTATTGAGTGTTTGGGGGGTTGAGGCTGTGTAAGGTGGCGGGTGGTCGAGTGGGAGTGCGTGTGGAGAGGGGTGTCAATAGACCGAAGAAGCTTCCAGTGGCCTGAATGCTCCGCTGGCTCACTCTGGCTGAAAAGATCCCAGTTTGACAGGAGCACAACTATCTGTCACATTATCATTCAGAGGCATGGACCTGAATGTCACTTCCACTCTGCACTGTGGCCGTGACACATGAGGAACAGGATTTGTCAGCAGCGCTCTTGTTTTCTCTGCTTTAGAAATAAAATAGAGGAGATTCGGAAGAGAACTTTTAAGGTCTGGTTTTCTGTTCAGAGTGAAATTGGAAGAGAAACTTGGCACAAATGTGGGCAGAGAAAGAAAATATTACGAGGTCCTAAAATTCAGTAGCATTTCTTTTGTTTGAATTTTGTTGTTTTTTGGGGGTTTTTTCAAACTAATTTAGATTCCTGTACCATTTAGGCATTTTAGGTTTAACAAAACTTAAATGTCATCTTCTTATTCAAGAGTAACATCTTAATCATTTTCAGAATAAAGTTGCATAAGGGGAATCAAAATTATTCAGTATTTAATATTGACATCTGACTCAAAGACTATATTTGACAAGTGGGCTCTGATTAGTAAGATGTTCCAATGTTTGGAAATGGGTAAAAAGTGTGACATTTTTATTTGGTAACATTTTAAACCGTCAATGTGCAATCAAGAAGCTCTCATTGCTGCAAAGTCATTATTAGGCTGTTAAAAACAACCAAATCTGTGAGAGAGATCCTGGTGATACTGGAAACATCTGGAGACGCAGAAACAATTCACCCAAACTTGATCAAATACATTCAGACTCTTTCAAAAAAAAAAGATTCACAAAGGAGAACATCTATTGTTTGCAAACTATGCGGCCACTGCCTGTTTGTTTATGCTGATTTGTCAAATAATGAATGAATTATATCAGTATCATGCTGTTTGGTTATATGGTTCCCAGTTTCAAGAATAATTCAAATTAGAGTTCTTCTTGTGTGGTAGTTTTTATCTTTGTGTGTGTGTTTGTTTAAGACAATTAGAAGAGAAAAATATATTCAAAACAACAGAGAACAGTTGTGTGTGTGTATATATAGCTGCTCAGGAGCCCGGTGAATCCCAGCTCGGTATAGTGATAGGATACCTCCTGGGCAATAAGTCCACTTGTGAAATTTTCTTTCTAATGAATATCCCACAGGTAATTGTTAGTGGTATTATAACAAGGTGAAAGCAATTGGGAACAAAAACAACCCCAAACTGGCAGACTATCGAAAAAAAAAAAATCACAGAATGGGGAGGAGCATAGTGCACAGAGGTGACCAATTTTCTGCAGTCAGTAGCTACAGATCTGGAAACTCGTGGAATGGGTTTCCATGGCTGAACACCTGGATCCAAGCCTTAGCTCAACATCATCAACTGCAATGCAAAGCATCAATCACATAAAGCGCAATGCCAACGGACTCTACAGCAGTACACACATGTTCTCTGAACTCTGTCAAACCATCTGATGGACAAGTCTGGGTTTGGCAGTTGCCAGGAGAACAGCCTCTGCCTGATTGCACTGGGGCAAGGTTTGGTGAGGAGGGGCTGTTTTTCAGGGTATTGGCTCAGTCTGGGTTCCAGTGAAAGCAACTCTTAATATTTGAACATACCAAAACATTTTGAACAATTTCATGTTCCTGAATCTGTGGGAACAGTTTGGGGTTGGGCCCATCTTTTTCCAGCATAACTGTGCACCAACGCACAAAGCAAGAGCCATAAAATCATAGATGAATGTGTGTGGTGTGAACTTGAAGTGGTCTGCACCCTGAACATACAGAATACCTTTAAGATTAGAGCACAGCCTGAGGCAGGACTTATCGCACAATATCAGTGTGTGACTTCACAAAGGTTTTCCAAGTAGAATGGTATAACATTCCCATAAACACACTCCTAAACATTGTAGAAAGCTTTCCGAAAAGAGCTGAAACTGTTGCAGCTAAAAAGGGAGGCCCAAGATAAAACCCAAGATAAAACTATCTACTATAAATTTTTTATTTCTAGACTAACAATAACAATAACTTCACTCAAACTGTTGGTGCTAACCATCTGCTAACTATCTAATGTAAGGTTGACTTGAAGTGAACTGAGCTGTGTGGCATTAAAGCAGCATTAATCCTGTGTTACAAAGCTGTTACCATAAGCATCACCAACAAACGATAACTCCATCCACATCTTTAATGCCTTTATATCCCATTAGTATCATTTATGCTTAAGTAATTGCAAGGTATTTTCTCTGAAAACAAGGTTTCCATAAGGTGTCCTTAAGGCTGCAGTCACCCACTTGGTGATTGGCAGCTCAGTTCCAGCAGAAGCTGTTGTGTCTGGCCCTTTCATTAACACCTAAGAAGGTGTCAGTAACGGTTTACTTCTGCAGAGCTGCCTATAAACAAAACAGCATTCGAGACAAGGTCCAATTCCCCTAGATTCAAGCCAAAACATTAAGGAACCTGACTTAACAGACAGCAGAGCATAAGTGCCTTCTAAGAAAATAACTCTTCTCCTTAATTCTGTGGAGCTTTTTAAGAGCAGGTCAACTGCTTTGCATTTACCGTCTCGCCTGTTTTGTTTAAATTTCCCTCCTGGATCGCTGGAAGGTTGAAAACATAGTGAGGCATATAGCAGCTTAACAGCAAGATATTTCCCTCAGGAGGAGGAAGAGACATAAACAGGCTGGATATTGTAAAGAACTATGGCAGCTGTGTGCATTATAGTGGCCACAGTGCTGCGCTGGATGTACTACAATCAGGTTGAATTTGATGGTGTGCAGAAATGCTGTGCTTAGGTTAGCTGCTTGACTGAAGCAATTCCTAATTAAAAATGGGGGAAAGGGGAATGCTGGAAAATAACAGCAAAATTCAATATGCACCTTTGCTTCTCCATTAATGAATCATGCTTGAATAATGACTTTATTGCTAGTAACAGAAATGACACAATACAGATACAGATAAAGTATTTAAACCTTGAATGGTTATTCTTGGACTTTTCATATTTTACCATTTTACAGCAACAACCTTTAACATTTTCAATAGAGATTTTATGTCATAGAACAACACAAATATGTGCATTATTAGGAAGAGGAAGAAAAATGAAACAGTTCTTAATTTATTTTACTTAACAAAAATCTGTAAATCTGTGTGTCATGCATTTATATCAGGCGCCCCTTAGTCAAAACTGTGGAAAGCCACCGTAAGCTGCAATTATAGCTGCAAGTCCTTTGGGGTCTGATCTCTCTACCACCTTCACGTCTACACACTGAAAATTTGCCCATTCCTTTTAGCAAAATAGATCAAGCTCAGCCAGATTAGGCAGAGTGAACACAGATTTTCAACTGCATTTAGGTTTGAACTTTAACTTTGGCATCCCCACAGCATGATGCTACTGCCACCTTGTTTTACAGTTAGGATGGTTTGTTACAGGTGATGCATTATTAGTTTTCTCTACATATAGCATGTGGCATCTGACTTTCGTCTGCCACCATAAGAACTTGTGGCAAAATGAACTACTTGCCATTTGTGGCCTTCTGAATGATTTTCTGCAGCCCCTGACCCCAGTTCAAGAATGGAGCAGATCTGGCCTGCAAGCATAGGCAGTTGATGCAGATGAACACGTTTTTTATTTAGAAGGACAATTATTATTTAAGGTCATATAAAATGGTCTTAAAATAAAAAGAATGTTAAGTACAACAAAAAATATTCCTCAGTTATTAACCAGGCTTCTGCTTTCATCTTAATTTTTGTAGTCAACTGAACCACGAACATCTAGCATCTCCTACTTAAGAGCAAATTTGGTGCCTCTCGGCACTCTTCACTAAAGGGACAACTCTTATTTATAAATCAGGGGATTTCCGAAGGCGACTGGATTTTATTTAGGGGTGTCAGAGTAAAGGGACCTTAATAAAAGTGCACAAGACACTTTTCAGATTTTCATTGTAAAAAAAATTGCAAACCATGTAGCTTTTTTCGTTCCCTTTACAAGTGTGAGTTACTTTGTGTTGGTCTATCACAAAAATCCCAATAACATACATAAAGATTGTGGTTGTAAGTGGACAAAGTAAAACACAAAGGGAAATTTTTTCTCATAATACCAAACCTTCAGTCACATAAAAAGCTTCAAGCCATGTGACTTTTTCTACACTTGTAAAGGAATCTAACAAAAAATCCAGACATCTGTTTGCGCCAGTGCAGTACAGCATAAAAAAGGATGGTGTACCTGAGATGTCTGTATCACTGTGAGATTCCTCTTGTTCTGACAGCCTCCTTTCTGCCTGTCGTACCTCAGGCACATAAAAATCCCCCTGCCGAGCCAGGGGGACGATGAACTGGATCTGACCATCTCTGTAGAGCTCGAGGAACGGGTGAGCACACAGCCTTCTTTCCTGGGGGAGAAATAAAGCAAAACATGTGGTTACTAATATATAAGAAATACTTCAAGTAGGTGATGAAGGTAACTTAAAAAATAATTGTGCTTTAAATGTCAAACTATGTATTTGACAGGTAAAATGACTTGCAACTGCGTAAAACAGAAGACGCTCTAGCTGCTTCACATAATTTCCAGTCTTAGGTGTAGGATAAATTAACATTCTTTTGATGGTAAGGATATGACTAAACTATGAAATAAGACTATCTTAGTAAAACTCTCTTTATGTTGAGATTCCACAAGCTTCATTCCCACATATTTGCTTCAAATAAGTGTCATTGTGGGACTGGCTGATCAAGCATAAATAAATCTTATTTAATTTACATTTTCATACAAATGTAACACAAAGTACCATCTGAAATTACACTTTAAAAAGCTTATTTAAGTAAATAAACCCATATTTATAAACAAATAAAAATAAAAATCGAATTCATAGACCACAGAAAATAAAATTATTTGTTTAGTAAGGAAATGCCAGAGATAAATATTAACACAGTGCAAACCTACAAGTTCTAAAACTTCACAAAACCTGCTTTGTTCATTAGCAAATAAATAAGGATAAAATAAACATAAAATCACATTTGGTTAAATATTAAATGTAAAACAGAAAGCCAAATCTAAATTAAAATGACAAATGATATCAATGGAAATAAGACTAAAAAAAACATGCAATAGGATTTACATAAAATCTTTATTAAAGACAAAATATAATCATAAAATACATCCTATTTATAACAAACATTAAACTTTTAAATTTAACAGAGCTTCTCTGACCATCTTGCCTTATCAGTTTCTTAAAACATCATTCATGACATGATGTCTGAGGTGTAGAGAGTGAAAAGGAATGGTGAGATTGTCAACTGTTAACACACTTATCAGTTGACAATCCAGACTCTTTATCCAGACTCTGTTGACAATATTGGTACTATTCAAGAAGAAATTTCTATAGCAACCCATCTGCATCTAATCCACTGGACACAGTTTTTTAGTGATCCTTAATGCATCACTCACCCCTCTCCCCAGACCAAGAGGAAAATTTAAGATTGCAGATTGTTTACCAGGTTAGCTGAGGAAGCATGATGACACTATTTGAAATGTAAGAGTGGACTGAAACAAATCCCTGGTTTTCAAGTGTCAGTTGTTGAATTTAGAGACAGACAATATGTTTGTAAAGGAAAATAGTTCTGAATCAAGGAGTGGTGATCAGGAGAAATTAAAGAAACTGTACGTTTAGCAAGAAGTCAGCCTGGATGAGAGATTTAATCTAGTCTCCATCAAAAATGCTTAGGTGTTATGGTACATATCTGACAGAAGATCCAAATTAGGAAATCTCCAGACATCCAATAGCCTGTGCCAAGACAGATAGCCTGCCTAATAAGCAACCTAGAGCAAACTCTGGCAGACTTGCTCTATCTCTGCTGGGAAAGAAGAAAATAGGGAACCACATGAACGGCGCGCACAATAGTTCAATGAGAGCAACAAAGGGCTATCTGACCAAGTAAGATACTTTTTCCTGCTTTATTGTGGGTGTTCTTGATCTAAAAGCTGATGGGTGAAGGTTCTGACACTTGGTCTCATCTCCACTAGAGCTTTAAACAAGGCCATAAATTTCCTTCCTGTAAGTCTAGGAAATAGGCAAATTCTTGATATATATCAGTTTTGTCATTGTTTGAGAGCTAATACCTTGGTTGTTAATCGTTTCTTTAATAAGTAGTGTGTAAAATAAAAAAGGAGCTGTATGATTATATGTGGTGGTCATTTTATATTTGTTTTGTTCCTTTTGTTTTATTTAATCAGTAGGAAGAAGATATTAATTCATCATCAATTATTAGATTCTTGACTCTATGTATTTCAGTTCCTTTTGATTTGGATTATAATATTTAGTTGTACTGTTAATTTGTATCATTGATTTTAAATAAATTCTAAATCCTGAGAAATATCCAGAAATATCCCGATTCTCTGTTTATTATGTAACAGAGATTGCGCAACAGAAATAAAATGGATTCATCTGTTAGATTGAATTTTGATAGATTTTAAGACCGATTGGTTTTATGAACATTAAAATATGTTAACATAGCTTGATGGCAAACACTGGCATTTAGTGATGCGTGCTTAGATTGGACAGGACCTATAATCAGAATTCACTGCATCAACATAATAATACATCCCCTCAAGTCAGCCCTGTTCATTTCTCCAGAATGTACAGGTGTGAGCCAAGGTCACCTCCTCCAGCATCCTCACAAAGGTAACGAGCTGATTCAGAGTTCTACAACCACCACAAAAAACAACACCTCATCTCTTAGTGCTGAGGTCTGACAATCTGTTGGGCTTTTCTCCTGCAGCTCCACACATACTAGACTTAATGTGAACCTCATTCACCCCTTGGGAAAATGTTTCTGCTAACTTGCCATCCCAGGTCCCATTAAATGGTAAGTTCCTCCCTTCCAGGTTCGCAGCACTCCATAGAAAGAGTTAGAGTTCTGCCTGAGGTTGTTTGCCACCTTTTTGAAACAGAACTGAATTCATGTTCCACTGTCTCCACAGAACGCAAGTATCTTTTACTTGCTTTCTGTAGCTAAGTAGCTAAATAAACCTCAACTTTACCAAATTAGAATATTATAAATAATTTAAATTTATTTCAAAAGAAAAAAAAAAATATTCATATAGATTCAAGACAGACAAGGTTATGTGTTTCAAGCCTTTCTTTCTGGTAATTTAGATGATGATGGCTAATAAAAAAAAACACCAAATTAATTTTCTCAGAAAATTCAATATTGCATAAATACAAGACATTTTAGTACAGAAATATGTGACTACCGGTACTTAAAAGTATGTTTATGTACTGTATACTATGTGCACTGTGTGGCACTGCTGATGTGTTAAGAAAGCCCAGGCTCGTCTGCATTGTCAATACCCCAATAGATTCTCGATGAGCTTTAGGTCAGGCAAGTTTGCTTGCCTGATTGAGCTGTCTGGCCAAAATAGTCAGTTTAGTCAGACTTGAGAAAACACAGTGGAGCAACACCAGTAGATAACATGGCTTCATATATATATATATATATATATATAAACATAGCCCACAGTTTTTCCTTCAGTCAAATATAACCAAAATGTTTGGGTATTTCTTAATGGATTTTAATACAAACTAAAGGAACATAAGGAAAAGCTTCTTTCTCGCTACCTCTCACGTACCTCATCTCTGATCCCTTTAATCCATCACTGTGAAAATATTCCACATTTTTTCACAATTTTTCACATAGTTCCACATCGACTCTTCTAGGTTTGTTAGCATTTCATACACAATGTATTATTTTTTATGTGCAGCTAATGCCTGTACTTTCACCTTTCCTGTCTTAAAGTGCTTGTCTCAAACACTGTCTTAGTATTATTATTTATTAAATTATTTATATTGGAACTATTTTCACACAAACATGTAAGACATTCGTTATCACACTATGCTCTCCCATAGTTGAATATTTTGATAACTCTTTCTTGACAGTTCCTATGAGTACAGTCTCAGGGCCTCCAGCTGCTGTTCCAGATTCAAGTTAGGTGGGAGAAATAACAACCAGCAACACTTAAATATGGGGGAAAGTAGCAGAGATCTGGTAATCAGGTTTGTAGATTCGACAGACCTATGCAAGACAGGCTTTTAGAGAGAAGAGAGATGACTTCTGTCCAATCAACTCTCTTACCATCTGTCTCAACCCAACTGTGGCAGCAGAAGCTATCTCACTCGCTGCTGTCAGCAGAAACAAGGCTGTCAGTTTCAGAAATTTCAACAATTATTGGTGCCTTTTTCCCTCTGAAACATCTGGATATTCATGTTGACTTCCTTTATCAGCATGAAACAAAACACAGGCTTATAATTGTGTAGATGTTCATGGATACATAAACATCTATGTGCACAAGATTAGGTACGATCTATTAATAATCAAAAATGAAAATGGAATTTAGAAGAAATTAGCCAGTAATATATTGCTTTCTGTGGGGAAATGTATCTTTTTATTATCTTTGTGAATAATTCACACCCAGTTGCAAGTTGGAAACTAGAAAATATGCTGAAATATGTTCTAAGGGACTTGACCAAATACTGTTAGCAACACATGGAGGTTGTACTGATTTTGTGTCACACAAACCATCAGAAGTGCAAATAAAAAAGTTATTGCTCTATACAACAAACTTTTACACATGCTGAAGCCATCTTGGATATTAAGTTCAGCCTTGGCGATGAACCTCTACATTTCCAAGACAAAATTCAAATTTCAGAGAGCATTCTAGATGATTCTTCCAACATGAAACTTTAACTTCCAAGTAAAAATTAAACAAAAAGAAAGCGTCTGCCGTCCTCCCCCTGACTGCCCTTTACTCCAAGCCTGAACAGCTATAAACATAATGTTGCAAACCTGATGTCAGTTTCTCACCAAGCAGCTGTTTTCTAGCAAACACAGGCAAAAAGCAATCAAGTAAAACAGGCTAAACATAAGTCATCATAGAAACTTTAAAATAATTACTTAAAAAATTCCTTTCACCCTAAAAAATATAATCTAATTGTTTGAATCCAGAACAATGTGAAAATAGGGCTGGAATAGCAAAGTCATGCTGTTCATTATCTAGGGAAAAAATTAAATAAACTTGAAAAATGTCTGGGTAAAGTTGAGTTACTTATATATACTTTTTTTGTAAATGTTTTTGCTAACAAATTAAACACTTACTAGAAATCAGTCACACTTCAAATTGATTAATTGTTTTAAAAATAAGACAGAAGCTGCACTGGAACAACTGTCATTTTCATTATTGTCAAAAAAAAAAAGCTTTCTGGTAGCAAGTTGGCCAATTGATGAAGCTGACATTTTCATGTTAGTAAAGCAAAACATTGGCTGAAGGATAATCAATTCTGTAGACATATTTTACAAAACAAATCTGTGTTCATGTAGTTTCAGCCTGACCTCTAAAATAAGATCACTGTTTGTTGGCAAATACGAGATAATAAAGATTATGTTCCTGACATTTAACAACTTCACAAATTTAGTTGTTTCTACTTGTCTATTTCAAGAATTTAACATTTCACTAGACAGCAGTGTGAATATCATTGTAGACATAATATCAGAATCTAATGTACTGAAGATTTTAGCTCTTGCTAGATTACCAAGTGTTTCATGTACAGTGCTTGCTTGATTTTGTCCATCAGTGTAAGTGGAATCCTTCTGGATGTCTTCAATGAGAATGGTTGGGCCCCTGGTTTCAGTTTAATGCTATATGGCTTTCTCACCTCCCCAAGACTGCTGCATAGCTTTGGATAGCTGGTCTTTAGTGTTTCTGTGATTATGATGTCTAAGCGAGCCACAGGCTCTACTCAGGAGTGCAATGTGCGGGTGTCTCATAATGTACATCCTTTTCCAGTATCTCCTTTCCTCCTTTGTTTCCATTAGTATCTATGCAATGTCCACAATGTCAAGTGGATTTCTTACTGGTCCCGGCAGATGCTGAGTTGCCCATTTATTTATTTTCTGCCTAGGAACAGAGCATCCTCATTTTTCACTATTTAATGCAAAGTTTTGAGCATTTTAGACACTCTCTTGTATTGTCCATTTGTCTCATATGGATGACATTTTTCTCCATTAGCTGGGCAGTCGCGTTTGGGATGGGATGGAGAGCTGCCACATTTAAGCATTGAGGACTCCTTCCTTTATTATGTTGAGGGATAACTTGGCTTGGTGTTTGTTTTTAGCATGGTTAATACTGCTTTTGTACACCCTGTCAATAGATTTCTCATTCTTTGTCTCTGTCACGCAGAGAGATAGCTGTCGTTTCACGTCTTCACTCTGTCTTGCCATATCGAAGGCTTTTTCCAGAGTTAAATTTGGGTCAAGCTACATGTGTTCGGATAGTCTTGTATCTTGCAGACCCACCACAAGCCCATCACGAATCATCTCAACATGTAGCACACCATAGTTACAGTGTTTTGCTAGAGCACACAGAGTAACACAGACATCTACAGTTTCATGTTCTTCTTGTCTGCGCACGTTAAACACACTCATAACTGACATTTTTCTTGAAAATGAAGGCCTGGAAACCGTCACATGTGCCCTGATACACTGTCTGATGTTGTCACTGTTAGAGGAGTGGATTTACTAAAGGAATGCAAGAGTTGTAGTCCATGTCCTGAATATGTCTGTGTGTAGTGGCTCTTGAACTGTGTGGTGGCTCTTAAAACTTGTTATTTTCCCCTAAATATTGAAAAGGCTTAGCTTTACAATTCGCTTCACATTTGATTGAGTGCCTTTTCTGCCATGCTTTTTCCTTACACTAAACTTTCCATTAATATGCTTGGATAAAGCACTCTGTGAAGGTGTTTGTTTAATATAATAATTTCTCCATGATTGTGTCGGCCATAACAGAACCTTTCTATATTGAAATAATGTTTCATTACTTATGTGGCATTTAAATTTTCTGAGAAGCTGCATTTTAGGTGTTCATTAGTTGTAAGCGATAATTATCAAAATTACCTGCAAATATATTTCTCTGTGTGTAATGAATGAGTTTGACTTTTTGAATTGAATTACAGAAATGAATAAAATTTTCGATGAAATCCTTTTGTTGTCAAGATTTATATATTATATTCTAATGCAATGAGATGAACCTCCATGTAGAGTGAAACACAAGCAATGACTGAGCAACGACTGAATCAAACTGAAAGTAAATTAATTTAGACATTCAATCCTTAGCATGCTTTTAAAGTAACATGTCTCGTGTTACCTTGAAGTAATTCTCTGTGGCAAGGATTGATTGCTTCCCCTCTAGATATGAAAGTGTACTGAATTTCTAATAAAGTCAGTTCTAAGCATCTGCAGATGCTGTGCTGGCGTTTGTGATTATAGTGTCATGGCAGATTAAAGCAGAAGCAGCAGGTGGGACAAGGTTCCACATATTTTATCATCTTTATTTCAAATGCATAGTTATTACAAATGCTATGCAGCTATGTAACTGCATAGCTCAAACCATACAAAGAGGTCAGTTTCTCTACATCTAATAAATGGAGTTCATGGAACAAAAAGACAAGCAGTTCATATTAGAGCGTGTGATTGCGTAGAGGATTGTGGAGGGTGCTCTTATTATGTTTTGTATTGTTTTTTAATTTTATTCACCATCCCAGGAATATTATGACCTCAGGGTCCATGAGAGCCACAGTGGCAGTTCACAGTAAAAGGGTCAATAAAAGGTGTGTTTTTTTCCAATGAAACAACATGAATGGCTATTTTATCAGCTTAATTTCCCTGGCACGAAAACATTATTGCATTTTAAACTCATTACAAGACCAACCACTGAAAATTATATGCCAAAGGGACTGTAGAAGAGATGCCGTATGGAACTTGGCAAGGAATCATTTGGGTGAAGGGTCCATACAACCTCATCACCGTCACAGACTTGAAAGAACTCAACAAACCATGGGGAGAGCACAGCTCTCTATCTCAAAGGCTGAGCCAGCTACGGTCAAGGTTAGTAAAAGTAGGATCGACTCAGAGTGGAACCGGGGCTCAAGAGTGGTACAAAGCAGTAGATGTGCCAGAAGTAACTGAACAGAAGCTGAAAGAAAGCGACTTCTCCCCGGCTGGGAAAGAGCAGTTACGGAAAATCATCACCTCAGCTAATGTGGCCCGGTTCAAGAACAACTGTGGTGACCTGGGACCGAAGTATGTACACCTCATAGAAGGGGGAGTGCATCCACCTGTTCGACAGTACCCCCTGAACCCGGGTGCTGTTGAAGAAATTGATAAAATAGTAAAAGAATTGAGCGCTCTAGGAATCATCAGAGAAGAGCTAAATCCCATCACAAACAGTCCCATTCAAGCAGTAAAGAAACCAGAGTCAGCAGGAGGAGGTTGGAGGCCAGTAATCAACTTCAAGGCCCTCAATCAAAGAACTATAGCAAACTGAGCCAGCCTAATCAATCCCCAAGGAGCATTGAAGACGCTAAGAGTCAAGAAATATAAATCCTGCATTGACTTAGCAAATGGATTTTTCTCCCTCAGACTCGCAAAGCAATCACAAGGCAAGACAGCATTTACACACAAAGGCAAGAGTTATGTGTGGCAAAGGTTACCTCAGGGGTACAAGAACTCCCCTAATGTGTTCCAGTCAGCTGTGATGGAAGTTTTGGGTGACCTAGGAGCAACAGTGTACATAGATGATGTGTTCATTGCAGACGACACCGAAGAGGAGCACCTAGAGAGACTGCAAACAGTGGTGGAGAGAATCACAGCAGCAGGTTTGAAGCTGAATCTCAAGAAATGCCAGTTTGGACAGTTTCAGGTGAACTACATAGGGTTCCAAGTGACAACAGATTTGGGACTCTCAGAAGGATATCGAGAGAAGCTGGCACAAATCAAGCCACCTGAATCTGAAAATTATCTACAAAAGATTTTGGGACTCTGCAATTATGTGAGAGATCATGTTCCTAATTATCAAAGATATGCTAAGCCATTATATGCCTGCCTAAAGAAGCGAGAAGGAGAAGAAAAAATGACAAAGAAAAACTGGACATGGACTGCATCAAACCAGAACGACCTGGATAAGCTCAAAAGAGCAATCCAAGAAGCCGTGAGGTTGGAACCGAGGAGCTTGACTGAAAAGTTGGTGGCCGAGATCAGCTGTGAAGATGAGGACTCCATGCTGAAAGTAAGCAATGAAAATGGGGGTTAGTAACGTTGTGGAGTTACACTCTGTCATCTGTAGAGAAGAAATTCCCCCAAGAAGAAAAAGAGTTAGCAGTGCTTGCTAGATACTGGAGCACCTTAAAAGACCTAGCACAAGGACAACAGATTAAAGTCAACACTCAGAGCCAAGTCCACAAGTATCTCAGGAAAGGGACGGTGGAAAGCACAAAAGCAACAAATACAAGGTGGGGAAGATGGGAAGACATCCTGCTGGACCCGACCTTGAGATTGGCCCAGCACAACCAGCCAACCAGAAAACACCCTTAGAGCCGTCTGTGACAGAAAGGCCGCCAGAGTGGGTCCTATACACTGATGGGTCGAAGAAAGGACTGGATCAGATGGCCTACTGGGGGTTTATTCTCAAACAGCACGGTCAAGAGAGGTGCCGCCAGAAAGGTAAAACTCCCGGTAGTGCACAGACGGGAGAAGTGGCAGCAGTGCTGGAAGGAATGTTGGAGTTGATAAAGAGAAGAATCAAGACACCAAAGATAATCACAGACAGCCACTGCACAAGCTTTGCACGAAGACTTATCCATTTGGGAAGAGAATGGATTTGAAAGCGCCAAAGGAAAGTTAGTGGCCCATCACGACCTGTGGAAGAAGATCGCCGAGTTGAGAATAAGCCTGGAACTTGAAGTGGAGCACCAGAAGGCTCATACCCGAGGGGCTCACTGGCGTGGAAACGATGAGGTGGATCGCTATGTTCAAGAGAGAAACGTTGTCTTTGTCGGGATCGAGACGTGGGACAGAACGCCACAAGGATGGGTGGTCCCTGAAGACTACGTGGTTGAGGTGGTACGGAGCGTGCATGAGGCCTTAGGACATATAGGCATGCTGCCTACCCGTAAAGAATTGGAAGAGCAGGACCTCTGGATCCCTATGAAACACATCCGCCGCGTACTACGGGACTGTGAAGTATGTGGTCAATACAACGCAGGACGCCGTGGACAGCGGCTGGGAGGTCTGACCATCAAGAGCACCATCCCCTGGGGCTCAGTGTGCATGGATGTCGCGGGCTCCATGGGGATAACAGGGACGAAAGGTGAGAAATACCTCCTGGTGCTAGTAGACTCAATATCAGGGTATGTAACTGTAAGAGCAGCAAGGAGAGCCAACGGCAGCAGTGTCGTTGCCATGCTGGAGCAAATCTGTAGTTCCCTTGGGGTGCCTAAGGAACTGCGAACAGACAATGGGACTCATTTTCGCAACGCACAGGTTGACCACTGGTGCCAGAGACATGGAGTAATGAGAGTTTACTCTCCACCATACACTCCCCAAGCAAATGGAGTGGTGGAACGCACCATAGGTCTGGTGAAAAACTGGATAGCAAAAAATGCTAATTCTCGTGACTGGAGCACCAAAGCTGTAGAAATAGGGCAGGCACTGAATGACAGACATCGAGTCAGTAGGCCCTCCCCTGCGGCAGAACTCAACCAACGACCGTTTTCTTCACAAGAAGTGGGGCGGAGCTCCAATGAGAAAACAGGGAAGCCAACGCCTAAGGTGCCATTCTGTGAGGGACAACGAGTGTGGATGAGAGCACGAGATCACTCTGTGTCGACAGCAGTGAAACCCAAGTACGACACCACTGACATTGTGAAGCAAGTATTAGATCGTAACACAGTGTTGTTACAGAAGAGAGGGATTCAAGGAGTTGAACAGCTCAAACCAATTCTCAGCTAAGGATAACCAAAAACCGGAGAGATGGCCAGTGAACCAAGCACCATGCCACCCTACATCAGACTGGCCACTGTACATGGGGTGGTTGCCATTCGAAGAACCACTTCAGGGCTTTGGGCAGGAAGAGCCTTGAAGAAATTGGAACTTGCTAAAAAAGGATTCCTGTCAACAGAAGATGAAATGCTGTGGTGGTGAGAGGTCAAGGACTGTTGCGCAATCTGCTCGGGCCCAGGTCAGCTCAAAGTCCGCTGGGAAGGACCAGGACGAGAGAAACCACTACATCATAACACAGGTGGCGATGAGTTAGACAAACTGCCATACAGGCCCATCAAGGTAACAGACATCTTCATTTGTGGGGCATGCCGAATCACCACTCTCCCCAGAGTGGTTTTTGTGACCCAGTGGGATCTGCGTGAAAAAAAACCGAGGGAATGTACCTGCCTGTGGGATGGTTCCTTTCTTAAGTACTGTGATTCCTGTGGAGCCCAGACAAGATCAGGAAGGCTGATGCAGGTGGTTCAGGCAGAGGGGTGGCAAATAAAGTGATTTTATGACCCACTCAGATCCTTTAAACCGCATCCTGCTGAAGGAAGGCCTGCACCGTATAGAAAAGCCACCCAGGACCAAGACAGTGTGGTATTAATAGCTCAACCATCAGCTCCTCCACTTTATGAAGGGTTATGTGGAACCGAAGGATGGGGTCACCTGAATGATGGCCTGGATGGGGGACCAAAAGATCTGCTGACAGCATCAGTCAGGGAGTCCTGGCCATATGATCCAGCCTCTGGCCAGGTAAGCCGCCCACCTTTAACCACTACACAGTATCCACTGGTGTTCCGAGTGTATAGAGACCAGGGTCCAGAGGGTGTCGGCACTGCATTGGAACAACCTCCTGACAATGAAGAACAGGCGCAGCCAAGTGGATGGTTTGGGCCCTGGGAATTGACAACCTGGGGACAGTTAATATTAGAAGTTGTTGCAAATCCAGACCTCCCCCTGGAGGACTTGCCCGACACTCCCAAGGAAAGGGGTGCTCGGAATACAGGGCTATACTACTTCACCACCAGTCTAGATGCCTGGGGCAGTCAGGGAGCCAGGCCCAAACAGAAGGTGGGAGAGTTCATAGTAACCTCTGAAAACTGGCATCGCGATAGAGTGCTACAGATTCCAGGTACTGTGGCTCATTGGACAGACACGCCCACTGACCCTAGCTCCACCCAAAGGGTACAACTGGCAGTGCAAATGGTTGTAGTCCCATTTAGAGGTGTATACTCCGTAGGAGCAACAATGACAGTCATCCTAGAACATCAAAAAGAAGACTCTGGAAAAGTAGAAGCAGCAGCAGCATACAGGAATAAACGCTCACATTCCTGGCCTTGGCACTCTTTGCCACAGAAGTGGAAATGGATAAGGAAAGACAAAAATTTACGGACCGACAAGGAAAAGGGACAAAGGTTGTCAAGCATCAAAGGAAAAGAAAAACACAAAAAGAAAAATGTTATTTCCCATCAGGTTCCTATACAGACGACAGAGTTAAAATTGGGCCCAACACCTAGAATGGCCTGATGCATGGAATCCCCTATTTGAAATTGCCATCAGGATTAGTTCTACTGGACACACCGAGAGTGGATTTTGCCCCTTTCTATCCAAACTCAGAGAGTTATTTTGTCTCTAATATAGAGTATCAGAGGAAAGCAGATCTGCAAAAGCCTGACCATGCTGGAAAAGGCCAAACCTTGCCATGGGATGTAAGTAACTTTTTCCTCTCATATCGCACAATGTCCTGGCCTGGCAACAAAGGGCGTTACCCGCTGGACACTCAAGTAATACTCTCACCAGAAGGGCCTGAAAACCTGCCATGGATATTCAATACAGTCCACCTTGAAGTGAAAGGAGCAGTTCTGGGAATCAGATGGGGACTACATTATCAAGAACCATTACAAGGCATGTATTATGAAGTTTCAATGGCCGGAACTGTAATTTGGGCCACATCACCTTCTATGTCAAGAGAAGTCAAGAGAAAAGAGCACCTACCTGGTAGATATGTCTTCAACAACACCCAATTACCCATTTCGGTGAAAGAAAGCACGGTCTACCCTAACCCTCCACATCCACACTGTACCATTCCGGCTCGACCAAGCCATCGGGTCGAACTCAACATTCACAGCCACCCGCTGTACACGTCAATCTGTATCCTGTCAGAAGTAGGGTTGGCTTACGAGACCTACAGACAAAGGCGGGCCGTAGACGGATATAACCTTGCAGGACCACAAATGCAACCTGACTACTGGATAGTCTACCAGTGGACATGGGTGTGGAAGGGGTTGGAACCTGGATTGCCTTACCCATCACCTATTTATCAAACCCTGCTCAAAGGACGAGTACAGAACTGAAGAAGCAGATCAACTGGAATTAGCAGGCTATTCCCGAGGATAACCATGCCAGAGACTTATTCGGATATGATACCTCTCAGTTATTTGGCTACTTTTAACGCCCAAGATGAAGAGCCTCCCGACGACCCTGACAACACAAGTCCCTCTACTTGACCCAAGCTATGGAAACGGATAAAGATTACGGATAAAGCGTCTTGTTTAAAGACTTTTATTAGGCATTTTGCTTTGCTTATAGGCATTATTCTTTTGTTAATTATACTTTACCAAGCCGCAGTGGGACCATGGAACTTAACCCATGTCAAGGTCGCTCATAGTCCTTCAAAATATGCCAACCAAACTTGCTGGAACACAACCTCTCTGAACATCTTTTTGCCTTGGACACAATACCCTCCCCTAAAGAACCAGTCAGTGTTCTTTCGTGAAAGCCAAGAAACCAATTTCACCACACTAAAGAAGATTATACAGAGAAACCCAACATGGGTAAACGACTCCACGACCCAACAACTTGTCAATCGCACCTGGTCAATCTCCAACCTTGAACTCACTGATGAAGGAGAAATAATATGGGTGAGAATCCTGCACCGACTCATCCGCTGTACAATTCGCTGCAATTGGATTCACCCTGATCAAAGGGTCCCGGAGTGGCACTGCGTCTGGGCCTGTCGGCTCTTAGTACAGTTTAAAGGCCACGGTTACTGGGAGCCTGAAGTTATCCACAAGGCTCCTTCAAGAGTCGTGACTTGCCTAGCCTGGTTTCCCGTTGGGAATTTTGGGGAAAATACCAGTTAAATTGTGACGAGAATGTGTCCACTAAACCAGACGCATCCCAGCACACCAGCAACCACACCGACTGGGGCCTTGTCATCCCCGCAAGAAGATCCAACACCGCAGCTCAGAATCGCACCCCCCTTCCTAACACTCCTCGGCCTAAAAACACTTCATCAACCAGAAACCGTACAAGTTTCCCGTTGGCTTTTCGGAATCGAGAAGCCCTGCAGGAATGTATTAATACCAAGCTCAAACATCTGCCCAGCTGTTTTTGGAACATATTCACTCGATGCCGCACTCAGAACTATCTGCCCTTAGCCCCTCTTTACACTCATCGAGTCTACCTCTCCTTCATAACCTCCTGGTCGAAAACTATCTGGACTGAACATGAAGAATGGCTGAATACAACATTTCCTTGGGTTTGGAAGGCTTATGGTGTTCCTCACTTCAAAGGAGACTTCCCAGAGGGTGAAAGCCGAACACATGAAGGTTTGAAAGGACCTTATTATGCAGATATGTACTCCAAAAACTTTTATGCGCTTCTCTGTGGATGGCTATGCTATTGCCACACCGGAGCCTGGTCGGTCAGCCAACCATTACGGTTTCTCATCGTGCTTCAAGGCTATGCTAAATTAATCTTTGGCCATTTCTGGATACGCAGATGGGAAGTGGCATTGTCGCTGTTGGTGTCCTATCTTTTGGGAAGGGTCAGTGTTGACAGGAGGAGAAGCCTGATGGTAGCGCTGTGGCTTTGTATCGACACCATTGCTTTAGTGCTTGAGATACTGCTGAGCGGACCCCATGCCACCTGTCGCGCACCTGCTAAGATAATTACTGCAATAATGGAGGCACTCTTAGCTTTTGGCGTCATTGCCTATTTAGGGCAATTAACTCTCTCTCTCAAAGGACAAGGCAAATGGATTTGGCTCGCAAAATTGGCTAGCTTGGGGGCTTGGAGCTTAGGATGGGGAGTACTCTCTCTCCTTTATTGGCTGCAACTCACTTCTGATCTAGCCATTATGGTTTGGCTTATGGCCTATGCAGCTTTCTTCCATTACTCAGCTGCTTCCCCCGATGCCTTGTTGAGTGACACTCAACCACCACCCTTTCGCTCCCCTTGGCTGGCCGCCCAGAGACGGAACAGAGAAGTAGTCTAGCACTACAGTCTGATTTTCACCCGCTAGAACGCATGCTTCTATGATTAGTTAATTTCTTCGTTTAGTTTTTAACCCTGGAGGTGATTATCCAGGGTTCACATTATGTTCCTGAAACATCCACTTACAGGCCTCCAATATATCTCTCCAGGACACAGTCTCCTGTTCCACATGTGGAATTTCAGCCTCAGTGCTCAGATACCTCTGGGTCACGCCTGAGGCGCACTGGTGTCACGACTGTCTCTCTATCGCTGTCAACTATGCTACAGTGACAAGTGTTTTCTGCATTGAGGGTCTTGGAGATCTTCCCTATATCTCCATGACCATGAGCCCAAATCTTCAGACACGATACAAGGTGACCTGGACATCGGCCTTCGGGGCTGCTACACACACTTTTAAGATAAAGACACCACAAGAGGGAATGTATCTCCCCATCATCAGTTACATCTGGAGAGATCCTAAAGATGGGTTCTGATTGCCCACCCTCCATCTACTCGATGGGAGGGTTGTTGCTAGTGGCGCCCAAGGCTCCCCTGATTCGCCTCCTCGGGGCACCGAGGTCCAGGGATGTCAGGTGTCAACCACTACTGCAGAGAGCAGCACTCAAACCTCTGTCACCACCAAGAGCGTCACCTGCCAAACGTCTGCAGGTGATGATGAAGAGCAACACCAGCCGGTCTCACTGGAGGAGCTCCAATAGGTGATTTCATGCGTGAGGAGACGGGTCCTCCACAGCTGTCTGATGGCTGGCGGGCCGAGGTAATGTCGATGATCCCTCCTCAACCCTTCTCCCCCCCTTCGCCCTTACCCCCACTCCTCTCGCCTATCCATAGCCCTGTTGACACCACCTCAAATGATAGGCAAGGGGGATCCGTTGTTGATGGGTCTCCCTCACCACCTGTCCTCCGGAAGGAGCCTGTGTCATCTCCCCTTCTGATGCATCCCGACTTCATCGACGAGTTTGAGGTTCTCGACGTCTGGTCCCCAACGCCAGTGCCCCGATCACCACATTACTCCGACTACTTGGAAGACGAGGTCCTCTCCTTGTGTGTTTATGATACAGACCTTGATTTTCTCTGACTTCTTGAACTTTAGGCATGGATACAGTCGGATTTCAAGAAGGGGGTGTCAAAATAAGGTGAGATCTTTCCATGTAATCCATGCAACATTTAGTAACTGCTCACAGTTAACTCCAAAAAAGTTACAATAAATATCCTTATATCTTTTGTGTAATCCATGCAATAATTATTAAAACACACAGTTGAAGCAGTGAGGAGTGAAACAAGCATGTTCTCATATTCTGGAGCTGAGAGACTGGAGAGGCCTGTGTGGAGCCACATATTATCTGCCACATGTTATCTGTCTTATCTTTTGCAAAAATATAAACACGTATATCCAAAGAAATGATGTATGATGATTTTATATTCTTTCACATGTATTGAATAAAATTAGTAGTCTTTGATTAACAAGTTAAAAGATGTATGATTGAAATGTGGTTAAGAACTGAGAATTAGAGGAAAAACATTAAGGTTTGACATTCTCAATCAGCTATATATGAAAGAAATATAACATTAATCATTTGTAAAGCATGAATAAAAAGAATGAAGTGATGGTTTTGCAACGGTGTTTTAAGGTCAATGCTGAAAGCTGAAGAATGAAATGTGTAATACTATGTAAAGTTTAAAACTGAACAGATTAGGGAAAGAACTGGAGGATGACTAGGAGTGACGAGAGCCAGCTGCATGCTGACAGCGACGGGATGATGTGACTACAGACCAGCGTGGCTATTATTGGCATCTACAAGGCTGAGAAGCAGAATCAGTGGGTCACAATGACCATAACAAAAGTATTGAGCAATAATCAAGAAGCTGAGCTGAATAGGTTGCGCAATAACTAAGAAGTCTAATAAGGGCTTGACCGGTGAAGGCATCAAGCGCTATAAAAACAATACTGACAGCAGAAACGGGGTTGTTTCCTCGCAGAAGACCAGCGAACAAGTTCGGACGGAGAAAATAAGCTTGGATGGAAAAGGAACAGAGACACAGCCCCACTGATCGACTGCATTAAAAAAGAGGATCAACCCGTGAGCCCAGAAAGGACTGTGCCTCAAAATTAAGAATCTGATTTCATCTAAAGCCTTTTTATCCAGACAACAGAAGTGAACTTGATCGGTGAACAGCTGATTGCTCTAAGTTTCAGGCTTCTGGAAGTCCTGAATCAACCTCATTTATGTCTTTGGGTTTCCTTCAACTCTTCAGCCTCTGGAAACTACTGTCTTCGGAGACATATAACAATAAAGATCCTGTTTAACCATCAAAGCCTGGAACATCAGTGCCTGCCACTTAAAGGAAGAAAACTGAAGATTAAGTCGTATTCCCTTCAAGAAACCACTCGTTGTTACCAAAAGAATCTTCTCCATCAGGTGCATGATGCAATTCTAGAATTGCGCCCTATCAAGGTGGCAGCAGGTTGGAGTAGCTCTGTTACTTTTGATTCTGATTTATTCTTTTTTGGGAACTATTCCTCTTGTGGTGGATACAGTTGATTTTTTTTGGACTACTGTCCACTCCGGTGTCGGATGCTGTGCAGCTTGGAGGATTTTTCTTGATACTTTCTATTTTTGGACATTTGTTATGATGCATTGCCATGGCAACGGGGTTGTTTCTTACAACCGGGAGCAGCTGATTAATATGTCAAAAGCTCAAATAATACTTCAACTACAACCCCAAATCCCTGATGAGTTGAAAAGGAGACGCCGTGGATGCAGAGCAGGAGCTAAGAGAAGAGAGAGAAGGAGGAAGTTCAAACCATCTCTTCCGTCGATTATGATGGGCAATGTGAGATCGTTGGGAAACAAGTTGGATGAACTCCAAGCCCTTCAAAGGACCCAGCCAGAGTACCGGGCATGCAGTATCATGTGTCTTACTGAGAAATGGCTGCAGGATCATATCCCCGACTCCAGCGTCTCTCTGCCGGGCTTTTTAACCATACGAGCAGACAGAGACTTAAAGAGGAGCGGCAAATGTAAAGGAGGTGGACTGGCAGTATTTGTGAACAACAGATGGTGTCATCCAGGACATGTTACTGTGAAGTGTCAATTCTGCAGTCCAGATATTGAACTGTTGGCAGTAAGTTTTTGTCCATATTATTTACCCAGAGAGTTCACCAGTGTTATTTTGGCAACAGTTTACGTTCCACCTTCCGCTGTTGCCGACACTGCATGTGATGCCATCAGCTCAGTTGTTGCTAAGCTACAGACACAAAACCCCAATGCTTTTGTGGCAATTTCTGGTGATTTTAACCATGCTTCACTCTCTGCTACACTTCCAACGTTTCAACAGTTTGTCAGCTGCTCTACCAGAGAAAACAAAACATTGGATTTGTTTTATGCAAATGTCAAGGACTCATACATCTCTACAGCAAGACCTCCGCTAGGCAAATCATATCACAATCTTGTTTTTCTCTGCTCGAAATATAAGCCCCTTGTTCAGAGGCAACCTGTAATAAAGAGGACTGTGAGAAAATGGTCACAGGAAGCTGAAGAAGCTCTGCAAGGTTGCTTTGAGGCTACAGACTGGGACGCACTGTGCCAGCCATGACTGAGTGTGTAACCGACTATATAAACTTCTGTGTGGATAACATCATCCCCACCAGAACCGTGAGATGCTTCCCCAATAACAAACCTTGGATCACCAGGGACTTGAAGGACCTGCTTAACAAGAAAAAAAGAGCCTTCAGAGAGGGAGACAGAGAATTATTGAGGAGTTTACAGAAGCAACTTACAAGATAAGAGACAGCAAGGAGGTGTACAAGAAGAAGCTGGAGAGCAAGCTCCAGCAAAACAATATCAGAGATGTGTGGACAGGGATGAAGAAGATCACAGGCTTCAAGCAGAAGGATGATCAGACCGATGGACGTCTGGACAGAGCCAATGAACTGAACATATTCTTCAACAGGTTCAGTTCAGAAAGAAGCTCAGCATCCTCCTCTCCTGCTCACAGCCAAACAGACATCCCACCCTCCTTTGACCCACAAGACCCACAGCTGTCCAGTAACACCTCACATTTTTTATCTTCCACCTCAGCCCTAGACCCTTCTACATGTTTGCCATCAACCATATCAGAAGATGCTGATGCTTCCTTTGCTTCCCCCTTCCACCTGAGTGTCTCAAGAAGTCAGGTGAAGAGACAACTGGAGAGACTGAATAGGAATAAGGCTGCAGGTCCAGATCATGTCAGCCCTAGAGTCCTGAAGGCCTGTGCAGAGCAGCTCTGTGGGATTCTGCAGCACCTCTTCAACCTTAGCCTGGCCCAGAAGAAGGTTCCGGTGTTGTGGAAGACCTCCTGTCTTGTTCCGGTACCAAAGAAAACTCACCCATCAGTCCTCAATTACTATAGACCTGTTGCCCTGACATCTCACATCATGAAGGTCCTAGAGAGACTCCTGTTGGCCCACCTGAGTAAGCAAACAGTAAACCATCAGGACCCCCTTCAGTTTGCTTATCGCTGTGGAGTTGGAGTTGAAGATGCCATCATACACCTGTTTCAACAAACCCACTGTCATCTGGACAAAGCCAGCAGCACTGTGAGGATCATGTTCTTTGATTTCTCCAGTGCATTTAATACAATCCAACCTGATTTGCTTTGTCAGAAACTCCAGAAGACTCAAGTGGAGGCCTCAACAATCTCCTGGATCAAAGACTACCTGACAAACAGACCACAGTTTGTGAGACTGAAGGGTTGTGAGTCTAACCAGGTTAGTCAGCAGCACAGGAGCACCACAGGGGACTGTACTCTCACCATTCCTTTTCACGCTGTACACCTCAGACTTCCAGTACAAGACAGACTCCTGTCATCTGCAGAAATACTCGGATGATTCTGCAGTCATGCGGTGGATCAGAGATGGACAAGAAGCTGAGTACAGGATGGTAGTGGACCACTTTGTGGCATGGTGTGGAAACAATCATCTCATGTTGAACGTGACTAAAACAAAGGAGATGATTGTAGATTTTAAGAGAAACAGGAATAAGTCAAACACTATTTCTATCATGGGAGAAGAAGTGGAGGTGGTGGAGGAGTATAAATACCTCGGTGTTCACCTGGACAACAGACTAGAGTGGAGATGCAACTGTGAAGCCATCTACAAGAAGGGACAGAGCAGACTGTACTTCTTGAGGAAGCTTAGGTCCTTTGGTGTTTGCAGCAAGATGCTGCATATCTTCTATAAGTCTGTTGTGGAAAGTGTGATCTCTTCTGCCATCTTCTGCTGGGGAAGCAGCATCAGAGCCAGGGACTTAAAAAAACTCAACAAGCTGATAAAAAAGGCTGGCTCTGTTCTGGGAACTCCTCTGGAGATCATTGTGGAAAGACGGATTCTTCATAAAATGAAGAACATTATGGAGAACTCTGAGCATCCTCTTCTTGAGACTGTCCTACAGCAACAGAGTGTCTTCAGTCAGAGGCTTCTTCAGATCTGCTGTAAGACGGAGCGCTACAGGAGATCCTTCCTGCCCACAGCCATCAGCATCTACAACGGCTCTTTGAAGAAACCTACATAATATGAGCTACAACAACATTTATTTTCCCTTTGGGATTAATAAAGTATCTTTGAATTGAATTGAATTGAATGGATGAGCCTCCATCTTCAAAGCCTCTCCAAACTCACTAGTTTCAGCATCAAGGAAAGACAGATTGAGTTGATTGATTCATTTCTGTAATTGAAATTATTTTGTGTTGCCGAATTTAAGCTGTTACTGACCCCTGCAAAAGCGTTACTAATTAAAGAAAGCATATAAAATTCTAGTTAAATCGTGGACATTCAGTTATTTGAGTCACCTTATTGTTGGTTTTTCATTGGTGGTAAAAAGTCTTGTTGCCTGGTTCTAAGATATTTTAGGAGGTTTTTATAGGTTGCCTTAGTCAAGTTTGTTAAAACAGCGCCCTTGGGGCTCGTGCCGAGCTACTAAAATTAACTTAGCCCATATACCAAGAGCCAGTTGTAAATTAGGGAATGAGCAGCCGTGAACAAAAGTGACTGTTGAAGGTGTGGATGACTGAGAGAGGCTACTCGGTCGCCTGGACCTCCAGTTGAAGAAGGGCGAGACTTTTGGGTGAAGGCTGTCAGAGGCTAGGCGAGTCATTTCCCGACACCAGCTTAAACATAACTTTCAGTAAACCTACTTAGTAAGATCTTTCAGGTTTAGGGAAGTCCGGACCCATTGGATGGAGAGCTGTATTGAGCAATCCCTTTAGACATGGGGAAGTAGGAGGGAGGGGTTAGCTCATTGGACAACGAAACTTACAAGTGGTAAAAGATATGTTTCAAAGGCTCACAGTTCATATCCCGAGGTGAGTGTCCTATGCAGAGCATTGGGGATTTGTGAACATGAACACTGTTCATATTTCTTGTGCATGCAAGACATGTACTGAGACACCATAAAGTGAATATATTTGTCTCAATTTTGAGAGCAGTTGTCATTTCAGGGTCATTCTGGTCATATCTCCAGAGGCATGTTTGAGTCCAGATAACTGTTAATATGGTTCAGTGAAGATGAAGACATACATCAGAGTTATCATTAAGAAAGGTTTACAGCTTAAAAACAACTGCGGCAACTATACCTGTATCAAAGCAAATATAAGATCACTGGCTTCTAAAGTCTAAAGTTAAGAAAACCTCAAATGCTGTTAAAAAATTGTTTATGGCTGATATTACCAGCAGCCTTCAGTATCTGTGGGGAATTGAGGATCTCTTTATAGATAACACAACTATATGCTGCTCCTTCCAACCAAAGGACACAGCAATTTTTCTGAACAAAGAAAAGCAGAAATTGGAAAATGAAACTGACACAGACACATGAAAACAGGATTCAATATCATCAACAGACTATTGTGAGATTCTGGGGGATGGTTTTAATAAAAGTATTTACAGGCATTCCTACAATAAGATATGGGATTGATTTAAAACCTTCACGATTCTCCATTTTCTTTGATTTTTTCTTTTTCTCCATGGTTGTAAGCATCTTCTATTTGATTGCATTGAAAAACAAGAAGAAGAGAGAAAGATGTCATGTTACAAGTGACTTTACAGGCTACACATTTATAGCAGCTTTTCTCAGCTTTAATCTATGTGCCTGAAATTGTCAGCATCAAGCTGAGAAAAGGAGCAGGGGCCCAAGATTAACAGAATATGCAACTGATTTTAAAAGTATTTTAAATCTTGAAAATTTATTGTGTTGTTGGTTTTGGATTAAAGTAATTTTGTCTACAAATCTACACGCACTACATAAAAAGCAATTTTTTGCATTATCCACTTAAATTTATTTTTTTTATTTTGTAATGTGAGTCATGCACATTGACTTAGGGCTAGAGTAAGGAGGACCATATACGAGGTGTGAATTGTAAATTTGTCAGGTTTCAGTAAAGCCAAATTTTAGAAAGCCAAGTTTACTTGCACAAGCCAAATTAACCCTGATTATAGCCAGACTTGTCAAATCAATAAATCCCCTTAATAGAACCCGTTTGATAACATAAAGTGAGCTAAAATATCTCAAAAAGTAACATCTTAATCCAATCTAAAGCCATTTTTGAAACAAATGAGAAATCATGTAATTTATCAGTCTGGGAAGGGTTACTAGGTAATTTCTAAGCTGCAGTCCTTTTTGGATAAAAACACAAAGATTAGCAATCACTTTGCTAAGAATGACCAGAAATATCTGAAACGTTTAGAGTTTTGTCTTAGGGCATTATCTTTGGATCTTACATGACAATGATATATATAAGAGCAGTTTTTCACAGCTAATAGTAACTCATAATAGTTTAATACTGTAAAGTTTAATCTAGCACATCCCCACAGAGTATTAAAAGAAACATAGATAACACAGCAAAAAACATAAGTTTCAGAATTCACTGTAACTCCACATGCCTGGATTATTTTCATTTCAAAGCCTTCCACTGCCAATGTTGCCTCAGGTTAGGTCACAAGCAATTCATCATATGGATACCTCTGAATAATGTAGAGGTCTTACACAGTTTTTTATATAAAGTTCTTTCAGAATTATTGGCATCTTTCAACTTTCTAACAGCAGAATTTGCTGTATCTTCAGAAATAAATGTCAGCGAATTGAGCAAAAATGTAATGTTTTACCAGGAAGGTGTTTTAACAGCAAAAAATAGCAACATTTTTATACAGAACAAATACAAATATATTTATAAAATGTGATAAGGTTATAATTGCTTTTATTCAAAAAACAATATATTCATCATATTCCAAAGATTATATGGCCCTAGTCAAGAAGTAATGAAATCTGTGTTTTACCAGTTTGTGATATCCAGAAACTGACCAAGACATCTCCAATGTATATTGTGAAAATTAGAGCTTCTCTTTCAGGGCATCATTCAAAAGAAAAAGCACCCAAGAGCTGTGATATCAACTCTGAATGGGTAACTTTTAACAAGCTGAGTGAGTACATTGTTCTGACACCATGATGTGCAATAATGAATCAGTGTAAAAAGCACAGTTTTTCTGCATAACTTTATTTCAGTGTTCAATTTTAAAGGTTCAATAACAGGGGCTGAGGTACTTTACACAGCAGCACACCTTACAGACATAAAGACAAATGTGCGCGACACCATGTACAGAGGCTACAGTCCTCGAAGCAGCTGTCCCGGGTTTGAGTCCTGGACCCGGCAACATTTACCGAATGTCTCCCTCTCTCTACCCCCTTTCCTGTCTACCAACTGTCAACAATAAAGGCCACTAGTGCTGTAAAAATATCTTTAAAAAACTAATAGATTATCAGTTCTTGCTTATTTCTACTATTTAAACATACATGACTTAATTTATCTGTATGGGTCAAGTAAACGTTATCGACCCTAGAGCATACATCATTTGCTATGCTTGGTCAAGAAGGACAAAAATATAATGTCAAATATGCCCCACTAACCGATATGTTAATATCTTTACATGTATTTGGACTGCAAGTATACTTGACCTTTGCCAAACATCTATGTACCTACTGTGATATTTTACTAAGGTAATACAAAAAAACAAAAACTACAAAGTGATGTTTGTGGAAATATATTTTCATAGAGATGCTGCACACATTATTTTAGAAAGCAATCCCAGAATACCATACAACAAAGATTGCAAAACCAAAACAGCAAACAGGTGCAGGGAAGTTTTTGGGGTATATTTTGTGTTTCTACCTCTGTTTTGTTAGCCATTAGTGACTTTGTCCATTCCTTATTTACAAGTAGATCTAAATAAAAAAAACTAGAATATTAATGAAAAGGTCATTTATTTCAGTAATGTAATTTAAAAACAGACATTTACAGATTATATAGATTAAATAGTAACATATTGCGAGGAGTTCTGCTATACATTTTGATGATGTTGGATTACAGCTAATATGCATATTGAATAAGACCAATACAGTTAAAAGGATGTTTTATACATGAATGTTATTATTGCCTACACAATGGGAAGACTGCTGCCTTGACAATTGTCCAGCAAACAGTCAATGCCACCCTCTACCAGCAGGTTAAGCTACAAAGCTCATATGCTTCAGAACATGTTCACAGAGTGCTGTATCTAAAAATATTAATAGAAAGATAAGTGGAAGGAAAACGTGTGGTAGGAAATATTGCACAAGCTACAGGGATAACTGCAGTCTTGAGACGATTGCGAAGCAAAGCCTTTCAAGAGTTTGGCGTAGGTTCACAAGGTGTGGACTGCGGCTGGAATCAGTGCTTCAAGAGCTACCACACACAGACGTATCCAGAACATGGGCTTCAACTGTCACACCCATGGACCAGAGGTGTCAGAATAAGTGTCTTACCTGGGCTAAAGGGAAAAATGACTTGACTACTGCCCAGCAGTCCAAAGCCCATTTTTGTAATTATCAAAAATGTTTTCATTGTCTGGTTTGCAAAAAATGTTTTTCTTTAATCAATCCTAAACTGTAGGTTTCTCTTAGTCCTTTATTTCAGCTGCTATCAAAAAAGATTTGCAGATATTTTTGTTTAATTCCCAATAAATCAAATTCATTTAAAAGCCAGCCTAGCTACAAAATTGGTATATTTTTATTCATAACTAAATTAAAAACTAAGCTGCTATCATCATCTGAGCTAAATCCTCAATGTTGCAGGATCCTAACAATGTCTCCAGCTCTCATCAAAGTTTACAGAAATAAACACTGGGAATCAATCACTCTAACGACTTGATCTTCAAAGATTCAAAATAAAAAGTGCTAAATTGCTCGTGCAAAAAAAAAAACAAATGGCACGTGCAATAAGTGTGCATGTTGCAGGTGATCTATAAAGATTGCATCCGCAATGGACAACAGGTGTGAAAGTTGTGAAGACCGACGTATTTAAATGAGAATTTAGCATTTGGTACTGGCTGTCATGGTGGACAGTTTCAGGGAAAGATGAAGTTTGAAGCCATGGAGTTGGAGGTAAAAATAATAAGAGGAAGAAGAAGAAATATAACATTGCACTGTTTAAAAACATTTGAAAAGATAAAAATAATAAAAGCGAAGGTTAAAAGATTGAATACCTCCCTGCAAACCTCCTCTGACTACTCCGTCAGTGCATCCATACATAACAGTGTCGTCCCATAAAGTGATGGTGCCCTGCAATTATAATGCTGCAGCTCTAAAATGGCATTAATGGATTGATGATATCGATACTACTTTTTTTATTTCTGACAGTCAAAATATGTTGACTTGCACACAGAAGGTTCTCTCTCTCCTAAGTCTGTCTTTGTTTCTATGTCTCCATCTCGCCACAATGACCGCAGACATTTTTGGGTTTGCGCTTGCCTTTCTAATGTGCTAAATATAGATGCAGAAACTGCGGCAACAATCAGTTTCAGGTTTCATAAATCACATTGCAGGTGGTAAGGAATTATATTTGCATATTCTCCTCTCATGAATTTGCACTTTGAGTCATTATCAAATGTTTTGCATATTCATGAAGGCGAACACGCTAAAACGTTTGTGCTCGCTGTTCTGCTCATCTTACACGTTCAATTCGATTTGCACTTGGTCTGTATGTCAGCTTTGCAAACTCAGTCCAGTTTTGACTGAGTTTGCCTTTTGAAGATCAGGCCCTATGTGTAATGAATCTATATAATATAGTTGACTTTAAAGTCTAAAGTGTTATTCTTCATAAGCTTAGAAAACTTAGAAGTTTAGAATTAGAGGTGTTACGCGTTTTTTTGGTTTTTGTTTAAATAGTTAAAGTGCAGCTCAAAAGGCACTGCAAGGAAAGTGCATGCATTCAACTGTAAGACAGAAAGAGTAATTATAGTGACATTTGACAGTTTTATTAGTGTTGCATTTGATTAAGAGCGAACTGCTCCATCAGAAGCACACGTCCCTGCTTCCTCTCACTGCTCACTCCAACTTTAAGCCGAACCGTAAACCCCTGATATTAGTGCTATTAGCCTACCAGTTTGCTTTGTTCCGTGCTTATTTTAAATGTCGGAGCAGCAGAATGACAATAGTGATTTCACAACAGTACAACAGTCTGTTCAGTCAGATAGCTCCGCATAAAGAACAGAATTATGGAACCCGGTATCTCTACAACCCAATTATAGTCTTTGTTTCATTTCATAACAGTGCAGGAAAATAATGGTTGAAAGAGTCCGAAGCAGGATAAGAGACAGTAGTCGCTGCCAGGAGGAACAATCCAGGTGTCAGTCAAGCAGTGACAGTCTTTGCAAAAATTCATTCAACCTTGACAAATGACCAAGAACTGTCTGAAGTCACTGAGCAGAACAGAGCTGTTAAGTCTTAAGCCCTGTTTTTATCTTTTCTATTTTCTTTATTTCATTCACTAAGGTTCTTAAAACCCCAAACCTTGGTTAGATGCCCTCACCCCGTTGTCAGGTTCATACTCGAACGGTTTAAAATTGCTTTTAGAATTACTTTTTAGAAAATCATTCAAGAGCAAATTTATTTAATTTGCATATCTACTCCAATAGAAGACAGTAACACAGAATAAAGACTGTGTTGGTGTGTGTTTTAGGTCTGTTATTTTCTATAGCAGAGCCACAATCTCACAGATGGTGTTTAAAAAATTTTTTTTTATTTAGAAATCATGTTTACTGAACAGAGCAACAAATTTTACAATCTGTGAAAGATGTTTGGATTTCCCTTTGGTGAATCATCCAAAATACCAGAACTTTCAGCTGTTGATGCCAAAGTATCGTTCCAGTCGAATGTTTACATCCAGCCATCATCAGTATGAATGTTATAGTAATTTTAAATTTTTGATGATTCGTTTGAACTGTTCTTTACTCTGAATGGAGTGATTATACAACATCTAACTTCGGTGATTACTGTAAACAAGAACTAAGTTCACAAGTTTAAATTCATAATGGATTTTCTAGAAACTAAACAGGATCAAGATTTTGCATACTCGCTTCAAAATATACATACAACTCTCCTAACATTTCAGTGAAAGCCCCTCAGGAAGGTGCACCTTAACAACACGATTTTTGTGGTCATTGACAATGTTCTGGCATATTTCTTAGCAGCATTGGTGAAAGTCATTTTCATTGACTGGTTTCCTGACACATATCAGGCTTTTAAGCATGGTCCACAAATTGTTGTTAGGTTTCAGATTGGGGATTTATTGTTATCCAGTCCAAAACCAGTTCTGATGTGTGTTTGAAATCATCCTCCAGCTGCAACTCCCAGTTGTGTCCAAGCATGAATCATCTGACTCAAACTGTCTCACTCAGTTGACAGGAAACTGGTCCCGATGTTCAATAAAAACCCCAGAACCACAGGCTCAAGCGTATTATAAACGGGCAACTATCCAGCCAGTATAATGCCGTTTAGAAAAAAACTTTTTTCTGCAGCTTGCGAAGACACATTTATTTATACATTGGTTATGTACTGTATATAGTTGAGCCTTCTGACTGTATGTGGATAGGAGAAAACCCACAAAAATCCAAACTTGTGCACCCAGTTCTTATTTAGAAAATAAAGTGAGTATAATGGGGAAGAAAATGTTAATCTGATAATTATGCCAATGAGAGAACTTTTAACTGAATTATGTATGTAGTTATATGCTGATAATCTTTTTTGTTTTAACCAGATTTCACATAAAATTCAAGCATTCTTACTTGTGTTTTAAAAACAGATTAGGATGTTCTGTTCTTACTGCTGCCAGGTGCTCTGAAGACACCACATACATGTGCTATAATTTGATTCAATTCAGTTCAATTCAAAAATACGTCATTAATAACGAAGGGAAATTAATTGTTGTTGTAGCTCATATTATACAGGTTTCTTCCAAGAGCCGTTGTAGATGCTGATGGCTGTGGGCAGGAAGGATCTCCTGTAGCGCTTCGTCTTACAGCAGATCTGAAGAAGCCTCTGACTGAAGACACTCTGTTGTTGTAGGACAGTCTCATGAAGAGGATGCTCAGGGTTCTCCATAATGTTCCTCATTTTATGATGAATCCGTCTTTCCACAATGATCTCCAGAGGTTCCAGAGGAGTCCCCAGAACAGAGCCAGCCTTCTTTATCAGCTTGTTGAGCTTTTTCAAGTCCCTGGCTCTGATGCTGCTTCCCCAGCAGATGATGGTAGAAGAGATCACACTTTTCACAACAGACTTATAGAAGATATGCAGCATCTTGCTGGAAACACAGAAGGTCCTAAGTTTCCTCAAGATGTACAGTCTGCTCTGTCCCTTCTTGTAGATGGCTTCACAGTTGCATCTCCATTCCAGTCTCTTGTCCAGGTGAACACCAAGGTATTTATACTCCTCCACCACCTCCACTTCTTCTCCCATTATGGAAATAGTGTTTGACCTATTCCTGTTTCTCTTAAAATCTACAATGATCTTCTTTGTTTAGTTCATGTTCAAGATGGAATGATTGTTTCCACACCATGCCACAAAGCGGTACACCAGCTCCCTGTACTCAGCTTTTTGTCCATCTCTGATCCATCCCACGACTGCAGAATCATCAGAGTATTTCTAAGTATTTCTCTGATCCTGGTTAGACTCACAACCCTTCAGTCTCACAAACTGTGGTCTGTTTGTCAGGTAGTCTTTGATCCAGAAGATTGTTGAGGCCTCCACCTGAGTCTTCTGGAGTTTCTGACAAAGCAAATCAGGTTGAATTGTGTTAAATCCACTGGAGAAATCAAAGAACATGATCCTCACAGTGCTGCTGGCTTTGTCCAGATGACAGTGGGTTTATTGAAGCAGTTGTATGATGGCATCTTCAACTCCAACTCCACAGCGATAAGCAAACTGAAGGGGGTCTTGATAGTTTATTGTTTGCTTACTCAGGTGGGCCAACAGGAGTCTCTCTAGGATCTTCATGATGTGAGATGTCAGGGCAACAGGTCTATAGTCATTGAGGATTGATGGGTGAGTTTTCTTTGGTACCGGAACAAGACAGGAGGTCTTCCACAACACCGGAACCTTCTTCTGGGCCAGGCTAAGGTTGAAGAGGTGCTGCAGAATCCCACAGAACTGCTCTACACAGGCCTTAAGGACTGTATAGCTGACACCATCTGGACCTGCAGCCTTGTTCCAGTTCAGTCTTTGCAGTTGTCGCTTCACCTGACTTCTTGAGACACATAGGTGGAGGCAAAGGGAGCACCAGTATCTTCTGATTTGGTTGAAGGCAAACATGTAAAAGCAGAAGGGTCCATGGCCAAAGTGGAAGATAAAACATAAGCTCAGTTTTTCTCATTTCTGTTAAGTCAGTACAGCTTGATCCTATTGTTTAATTATGAAGCAGCACCAGTCGTTTTCTTTAACACGTGCCTCATTTCATACAGGTCAAATCTTTTACAACACACAATTACAAACTCATAGCATCTAAACAGACAGCATATGTCCTTTAAATAATGCTCCATTTGCTGCTCCTTTATGAACTGATAGGTCAGCCACAGGCACAAAACAGTTTGTCACAAATCTAAAAATAACTAACCCTTCAAAACGGCAGTCACACCCCGCTGCCTGATCTTAATTCAGAGCGACAGAGCAACAGTGAATAAAGTTTAAATCAGATCAATCATATGTAGATGTGACATTTAACACCAACAGTAGATTCCCAGCCGCAGCTGGATGAAAGTCATGTTTGAACATTTAACAGGCAAACTCTGCAGAAGCTCCTGAGGGAAGAGTTGGCTTACAGGGTTGTGATGCAACACACTTGGTAAAAAGAGGCCCATTGACTTATGTTAATGTGAGAAATTAATTAAAACTAAATCCATATACAGTACAAGGGATGCTGATTGAATGAAAAATTACAGATTTCTCAAATCAAAATAAATCAAATTTTCTTTGACTAAATAAATCTTTAAAAGAAATGCATCGATGCCAAATAATTAATGTTAAAAAAAGAAAATAGCAAGACTGTAAACCAAATTTAAGTGTTGGTTTTAAAAGACATTGTAAATTCTGAAATAACTTTTTATATAATACACCTTCACAACATTTTTATAGAGTACTTATATCCTGTCACAGCACTGAAACAATGAGTCAAAATGATCATCATATAAAATACACATAAGGACGTGGCGGTGGCGCTGGGGTAGAAACACATGACCCATGTACAACAGAGGCTTCGGTCCTCAACACACACACATATATATATATATGTACACACTGCTCAAACAAATAAAGGGAACACTCAAATAAAATATCCTAGATCTGAATGAATGAAATATTCCCATTGAATACTTTGTTCTGTACAAAGTTGAATGTGCTGACAACAAAATCACACAAAAATCATCAATGGAAATCAAACTTATTAACCAATGGAGGCCTGGATTTGGAGTCACACACAAAATTAAAGTGGAAAAACACACTACAGGCTGATCCAACTTTGATGTAATGTCCTTAAAACAAGTCAAAATGAGGCTCAGTATTGTGTGTGGCCTCCCTACAACGCCTGGGCATGATCCTGATGAGACGGCGGATGGTCTCCTGAGGGATCTCCCCTCAGAGCTGGACTAAAGCATCCGTCAACTCCTGGACAGTCTGTGGTGCAACGTGACGTTGGTGGATGGAGCGAGACATGATGTTCCAGATGTGCTCAATCGGATTCAGGTCTGAGGAACGGGCGGGCCAGTCCATAGCTTCAATGTCTTCATCTTGCAGGAACTGCTGACACATTCCAGCCACATGAGGTCTAGCATTGTCCTGCATTAGGAGGAACCCAGGACCAACCGCACCAGCATATGGTCTCACAAGGGGTCTGAGGATCTCATCTCGGTACCTAATGGCAGTCAGGCTACCTCTGGCGAGCACATGGAGGGCCGCAAGAAATGCCACACCACACCATTACTGACCCACTGCCTAAGCGGTCATGCTGAAGGATGTTGCAGGCAGCAGATCGCTCTCCACGGTGTCTCCAGACTCTGTCACATCTGTCACATGTGCTCAGTGTGAACCTGCTTTCATCTGTGAAGAGCACAAGGCGCCAGTGGTGAATTTGCCAATCCTGGTGTTCTCTGGCAAATGCCAAGCGTCCTGCACGGTGTTGGGCTGTGAGCACAACCCCCATTTGTGGACGTCGGGCCTCATATTATCCTCATGGAGTCGGTTTCTAACCGTTTGTGCAGACACATGCACATTTGTGTCCTGCTGGAGGTCATTTTGCAGGGCTCTGGCAGTGCTCCTCCTGTTCCTCTTTGCACAAAGGCAGAGGTAGCGGTCCTGCTGCTGGGTTGTTGCCCTCCTACGGCCTCCTCCACGTCTCCTGGTGTACTGGCCTGTCTCCTGGTAGCGCCTCCAGGCTCTGGACACTACGCTGACAGACAGCAAACCGTCTTGCTACAGCTCGCATTGATGTGCCATCCTGGATGAGCTGCACTACCTGAGCCACTTGTGTGGGTTGTAGAGTCCGTCTCATGCTACCATGAGTGTGAAAGCACCACCAACATTCAAAAGTGACCAAAACATCAGGCAGAAAGCATCGGTACTGAGAAGTGGTCTGTGGTCCCCACCTGCAGAACCACTCCTTTATTGAGTGTGTCTTGCTAATCACCAAAGATTTCCCCCTGTTGTCTATTCCATTTGCACAACATGTGAAATTGATTGTCAATCAGTGTTGCTTCCTAAGTGGACAGTTTGATTTCACAGAAGTTTGATTTACTTGGAGTTATAGTGTGTTGTTTAAGTGTTCCCTTTATTTTTTTTGACCAGTGTATACACACAAAATAACCAAGTATTCTAAGTTTTGTATAAATGCCTACATGGATATTTGTCTTGTCTGAAAGTGAGTTGGCCCTAAGAGGGACTGGAAATCTGGAAATAGGCACCTGTGACTATAAAATGATGAACATTACTTAAATCTTAATGTACATTTAAACAAGAAACTGTTTGTTATAGAAGAAGAACATTTATGCCCTTGATCATCAGTTTAAAGTTTTGTTTAAACATTTTTCTAAGATCATGATAGTACACTGCAAGAAGGGAAGACTGGGAAAGAGAGAAGAAAAACAGAATTGGTAAGATCTGTTTAAGTAATTTATTTTTATATCTTTATGTTTAACATTGACTTTTACATTCCACATTTTCTGATGTTTAGGATGAATGGTTATAACCTTTGTTGTCCACATTTTGGCTAATTCAGTGCTGCAATGTAGCATAAATTGCAGACGTAAAATTAAATGAAAGCTGCTTTGACAAATTTAGAATAATAATAGTTTTCTGCCAGTGGAGGAGTTCCCATCAGAGAAGAACTCATGAGATTAAAATATATTAATGATTTTCTTTTTTTTTTTTATTAACAGGACATCATACATGTAAATGTCTAAATATCTTGTCTTGTAAAAACCCTTTCTACATAATTTAACTACCCTTCTACATTTTCAGCAGGAAACTGCCTACATGACATTTTCAAGTATGTAAACCCAACAACCTTTTCTGACCTTTCTGAATGGACGTCAAAGTTAGCTAAAAGTCAGCACGTTTAACAAACCCTGTGGACCAGCATCTATGCTCTTCTTCACATCTATCTCATGCATTTAAATAACAAAAAAGACAAACTCTGTAAGCAAGCACAGCAAGTCCAAAAATGAACACTTGAATCCCTCTCTTAGGCAACGGAAGACTTCATGCAGAGTTTAGTCAGAGCATGTTTCTAAAAACATTAAATTCTACTGAGCAAAGAAAATCTTGCTTCACATTCAACACATAACCTCTGTGCTGGCTAGAAACTGAAGTGGCCCCAAGCAAACAAATGTTCTATCATCAGCCTCTTAACAAACTTTAAATCTCTGTGAATGTCAGCAATATTATCCTCCCTGTTTAGTATCCATCCCCATCTGCCGAACTGGCCACTATGCAAAACAATAAAATCTCAAGATGCCAATGCTTCTGTGATCTAACCCAGGACTAAAGAGCCAAGGCACAGAAGAAAAAACACTGGGGCCAATCGATGGTCTGACAAGGCAAATATCAGCCCTGGCCATGGGGCAGCCAAAAGTGTAACAGACAGAAATCATTCTGCCATGACAAGCTAGGCATGCTAAATGCTAATGAGCTTGTTTGAAAAGGTCTTCACATTTGGGATATGTTAAGCCATCAACAGAATACTTATTGATGGAAAGAAGGCTACTGAAAACTTTTCCTATTAATCTGCTTCTGTTAGAAATCCATAGTTTTAGTCGGAGCTCGGATCTGACAATGACATCATTCTGGAGTTAAGCAAATTTCTAGCTGCAAGTCAGAGGACCAGTGGGATTTGCTAATTATTGTGGTGCTAAATACTGTTAGCAATACAACAAAATAACAATGTGTTTCTCTATTTTGTGTTAAAACACTAAATGAACATATTAATGCGTTTACAAATATATATTTTAAATGGTTTATCTATTTATTTATCCCTAGTTGGGCTTTTATCAACACAATAATATTTCAATTGCCAACTAGATAAAATGCCAATAAACTATACAATAACATACACTGTCAATACAAAACATCTAGAAGAATGCGCGTACTAATGCCTAGTCCATATAAAGAAAAGATGTCGAAAAAGGTTTAGAGAGTGTACACTGTGCCACTGCAGTATATAAATTATATTATGGATAAATGTCTTAGCATAATCTCTTAATAATTTAAAACAACTAAAGTCTGTTTTTAATGCTTTTAAAATTATTATTACTTTTTTTTATTGAGTACAGAATTGTTATGTTTTAACAGACGATGGACATCAAAAAGACAAAAATAAATTTTTTAAAAGACCACATAACAGTGGGCCAAGGATGGAACCTTGGGGCCTTCCCATTTTGTTCTTCAAAAATTATTACTTTTATTCATTGAATGGTAAATGAAAACTTAACAATCCACTTTTTAACCTACCAGCCTAACATGAATGATTTGATTGTTTTATATAAACATTTATTAGCATGATTTACAAATCGGTAATAAGCTATTGATGACATGTATGGCGCGTTCAATCTGTTCCTAGTCCAAATGTTCAAGTTCTTAAACAATCTTTATTTGTTTCTTTTTTGTTTGTCTAAAGAATGGACAGAAATACATTGTTATCTGTTTGTATTGCTAACAATAGTAGCATCACAACCATAAAATCCAACTGGTTTTCCAAGTTGCTTCTAAAACAAGCTGAGCTTTAAGTATGATGTCCTTCTCAGACGCATGTTTCGACTTCCAACGAAATCAAGCAAACTTCAAGAATCTAGTAAACAAAATGACTAGAATAACAAACACTCTATGAGGATATTAAATATGTTAGGATGGATGGATGGCAGGATGGATGGATGGATGGATGGATGGCAGGATGGATGGATGGATGGATGGATGGCAGGATGGATGGATGGATGGATGGCAGGATGGATGGATGGATGGATGAATGGATGGATGGATGGATGGAAAATGAAAGCTCGTTGGAACAACCTAATACAAATTCAGATCTCATCATGCAGTTTCTTCTATCTTCTATCCCTATTTCTTTTTCCATTTATCCAGACTTAGGAAATGCTAAAATAAAATTTCAGCTTTTTCCAGAACACATAGGAACCCTGTTTAAGCTTCTTTATTATGCTTATACACTTCACAAATAACTTAAACTTTTGATCACCTGGGCAGACCTGGATTCAGATTAAGAACAATAATAACTATGAAATTATCAAGAGCAAAATAAGTAACTGTACGAACAAACAACAGGTATTAGATTTCTGTTTTATTACTAAGAAACAAAACCAAACAAATAAAATGTGACAGCTTCAGATTATATTGGGCTCTACAAGTACGACTAGCTATAAGGTGACCTTTTATACAGGGTAAGTGCCACTGGAGAAAAGCCAGGCCTGAACAGCTTCCAAGCAGATGGCACAACCAGCCACAGACGGGTCACGCACACATTTCCCTCCCTTCTGTAGGCATACAGTGATTGAGACAGCCTACGGCGATGCCACCTGTTACAGCACACGTCACAGTTTCACCATATTCACCAAGTCCTCTGCTCCTCACGGTGACTCACTTTCTTAACATCCCGTTGGCAGCACCTAGATACATCATTCATAAAACCCTCCTACTGTTGTTTTTCATCTTTCTCTCATGTATTCACGATCACACCACCTCTCCATCTCTTTATCTGCTATAAATGACTTCCAAACGCAAGCCTCCAATCCTCCACAAGATCTTGCAAAAAAAGGATGAATAATGAAAAGTTTTCATGTGCAAATCGTCTCAAGAGTTATTTTTTTCCCTCAGTGAGAAAACTCAGACTTACTTAGTCATGCATGAGGGGATCAGTAGGTTAAATATTGATCATTTACTTGCATTTGTGGAAGCAAGCCTTGCTCCGGGTGTGTAGTGATTAATTCTAACACAGCTGAATATTTCCTTTCCGTTTTTCCTCTTACACCCACAAAGAAGACAGATCATGAAATGTATTTATTTTACCATTTCGTAAAGTATTTCATTTTAAAAAGGTGAATTTATGAAATTATTTAAACTATTACACTACTTCTATACAGTAAAAATCAGTCAAAAGAGAAAAATAAAAAAAATCCATCATTTAAAGACTGATACAACAAACAATATTTAGAAAAATTTACTTTTTAAAACCTTAACTGTTAACTAGTTGTTTGTAACAAAAGTGAAAAAACTAAATAAAAATAAAAAACACTTAGATTTCTCTATTCCTTCTTTTCTTTTCTTCTGTTTTGTACAGTTATATTTTTTGCTAAGTATAGAAACTGTTACATTATTACATTTAAAAATAATTTATTGATTATTAACAATAGGCAAATCAATTTTTTCTATGCATGTCTAAATTAAGTATTACATTTCTTGCTGTTTTTATGTAGTATTGTAAGCTCAAAACAAATCAAGAAAACCACAAAAACATATTAGCGCTTTGTAAAGAAAATCCTGGAAACTAAACAGTTTTCCTGTATGCTTCAGATCACTGTTCTGGTAGAACACCCAACTATGTCCAAGTCACAACTATCTAGCCATTGATGTGAGGTATTTCCTGAAGAATCTGGCAGTAGATGTTCTTAATCACTACTACATCGACTTTTAGTGCAATATGCCAGACCCACTGACAGCAAAACAGCTCTATAATGATTCTGCCACCAACATGTTTGACAGTTGGTCGGGTGTAAGTAGATATTCAAACCTAGATGTACTAGACTCAAAAAGGACTTGTAGGTAGGTTTGAAAATGTACCTGCAGACACATACAGGTCCTTCTCAAAAAATTAGCATATTGTGATAAAGTTCATTATTTTCCATAATGTCATGATGAAAATTTAACATTCATATATTTTAGATTCATTGCACACTAACTGAAATATTTCAGGTCTTTTATTGTCTTAATACGGATGATTGTGGCATACAGCTCATGAAAACCCAAAATTCCTATCTCACAAAATTAGCATATCATTAAAAGGGTCTCTAAACGAGCTATGAACCTAATCATCTAAATGAACAAGTTAACTCTAAACACCTGCAAAAGATTCCTGAGGCCTTTAAAACTCCCAGCCTGGTTCATCACTCAAAACCCCAATCATGGGTAAGACTGCCGACCTGACTGCTGTCCAGAAGGCCACTATTGACACCCTCAAGCAAGAGGGTAAGACACAGAAAGAAATATCTGAACGAATAGGCTGTTCCCAGAGTGCTGTATCAAGGCACCTCAGTGGGAAGTCTGTGGGAAGGAAAAAGTGTGGCAGAAAACGCTGCACAACGAGAAGAGGTGACCGGACCCTGAGGAAGATTGTGGAGAAGGGCCGATTCCAGACCTTGGGGGACCTGCGGAAGCAGTGGACTGAGTCTGGAGTAGAAACATCCAGAGCCACCGTGCACAGGCGTGTGCAGGAAATGGGCTACAGGTGCCGCATTCCCCAGACCTGGGCTACAGAGAAGCAGCACTGGACTGTTGCTCAGTGGTCCAAAGTACGTTTTTCGGATGAAAGCAAATTCTGCATGTCATTCGGAAATCAAGGTGCCAGAGTCTGGAGGAAGACTGGGGAGAAGGAAGTGCCAAAATGCCAGAAGTCCAGTGTCAAGTACCCACAGTCAGTGATGGTCTGGGGTGCCGTGTCAGCTGCTGGTGTTGGTCCACTGTGTTTTATCAAGGGCAGGGTCAATGCAGCTAGCTATCAGGAGATTTTGGAGCACTTCATGCTTCCATCTGCTGAAAAGCTTTATGGAGATGAAGATTTCATTTTTCAGCACGACCTGGCACCTGCTCACAGTGCCAAAACCACTGGTAAATGGTTTACTGACCATGGTATAACTGTGCTCAATTGGCCTGCCAACTCTCCTGACCTGAACCCCATAGAGAATCTGTGGGATATTGTGAAGAGAACGTTGAGAGACTCAAGACCCAACACTCTGGATGAGCTAAAGGCCGCTATCGAAGCATCCTGGGCCTCCATAAGACCTCAGCAGTGCCACAGGCTGATTGCCTCCATGCCACGCCGCATTGAAGCAGTCATTTCTGCAAAAGGATTCCCGACCAAGTATTGAGTGCATAACTGTACATGATTATTTGAAGGTTGACGTTTTTTGTATTAAAAACACTTTTCTTTTATTGGTCGGATGAAATATGCTAATTTTGTGAGATAGGAATTGTGGGTTTTCATGAGCTGTATGCCAAAATCATCCGTATTAAGACAATAAAAGACCTGAAATATTTCAGTTAGTGTGCAATGAATCTAAAATATATGAATGTTAAATTTTCATCATGACATTATGGAAAATTATTAACTTTATCACAATATGCTAATTTTTTGAGAAGGACCTGTATATACTTATATTCATACAATTTTTGGCTCAGTTAAAACCACAGTGCTGCAAATGTTCACTATAACCTTCAAAGAAGTCCATGGAAAATCCTAGCAGACACCAGCAGGCAAGAATATATGACGTAATTTATGTCATACAGGCTTTGTTGTTGAATGGAGTAGGAGGTATGAATTGGGCCTTAGAGAGTGTATGCAGCCGTCTTGGATTCTTGATTAAAACTGGCACTTGGTATCTGTAGTGCATAGATTGTCCAACAAGTGGGTTAAAAACAAGTATAAGATTTGATAAAGCAGGTTTTTGAGAAAGGAAAAAAAATCAATGTTTGGTGTTATTGACTTTAACAGGTTCTTTTTTCATTATTATTTGTGTTTTAAAGACATAACAGCCTGTGAGACACACATATGGAAATAGCTCAGGGGTGGTCTCCTTTGTTGATAAGCACAACAGCAAAACCCAAATTTTAAAACTTTCCTAAACACAAATTTAAACACTGTTCTATTTAGCCAAATTTTTTTTCTTTTGTGTTTTACTATTTGTTTTTTGTTCTATTTTGAAAAAAATATATGTTTTGTATCGATGTATATTAACATTTTCAAGTAGATTTTCAATCCTTTGATAGAGTTTTTTTAAATCATGCATTTTCAGTAGGGATGCACCGATTGCAGTTTTCTGGCCTATCACAGAATACCGATCTTTAGAAAGCCTGACCTGCTGATTCAGGTTTCGGACGATAACGATTTTCTTTATAACTGGCAGTGTCAGGTGTCATAAGGCCACAACACACCTTCATTGTTCCACTCTTATGTTGTCAACAGTTGTGAACCACACAAGTGCAGCTGCGACCTGTTGGCGGGTTTGTCTGTCAGCCCTCTCTAACAATATGTGATTTTCAGACCATTGCAGAGGTAGATAAGATCGGTGGATAAGATCGGTTTCACATGTAAGTATTGGCCAATCACCGATCATCCAAAATTAAGGAAATTGGGGCCAATCGATCAGCCGGCCAATCAATCGGTGCATCCCTAATTTTCAGACACTGATTTGTTTTTTCAGTAAACTGAGAAAATGTTTCAAAATAGTAAGTTTAACTTTTGAAATCTCTTTAAACTTTTAACGGGATCAATTTATTATTTCCCTAAAATTAAACTGACAAATAAAACTGTGTATAACTTGAATGACATTGCTTTTCATTTAAAACCTCATAAAAGGCTGAAAATGATTCCATAGATTCAATAGAATAAATGATTCAATGTAGCAAAGAGCCCTAAACTCTACATACCTTGATGTAGTGCTCAAGCTGTGGGTAGACTCTTCTTGCTCTGAAGTACGTGGAAAAATGCGCTCTGTGAGGGAATGAGGTAGAGATCACGTGGGTGACTTGGGGGAAGGAGAAGACATTAAACCCTGATGCCTTGAAGTGTTTTAGAAGTTCCTCATCAACTTTGCTTTCTCCCTCGCTCAAAATGCAGCCAACTGCATATCGGCAGAGTGGAGAAGATATCTATGGAAAGATATTTTAAAAGACTGTTAATAAACATATATAATAATAATCTAAAGTCCATCATCCCACAGTGAGTAAGCGTATTCACAAGTGGAAATATTTTAACACAGCTGTCAGTCTTCCCAGGAGTGCATGTCCAAGCAAATATGCCCCAGGGTCAGACCATCCAGTGCAGTGAGATACTTCAGATTTGGTCCTGAGATTCTACAGACTTCTGTTAGCATGTTAAATGTTCAAGTTCATGATGGCCGAATTAGAAAAGCACTGAACAGATATGCTTTGTTTGGACATGTCCCCAGTAGGAAACGTCTTTATCTCATGGCAGCATAACTTAGGTTTGTAAAACTGAATTTGGCTTAATCAACGATGTCATGATGGGAGAAAACCAAACACATAATAATCTCAGTGATAGAAACAGAAACAGTCAACCAATAGAAACAGTCAAGCAAGGTGGTGGAAGGGTAATGATTTGGGTTTGTTTTGCAGCCCCTGGACCTGGGCAACTTGCTGTCAATCAAATGACCAATTGACACTATTCTAAAGTCGAATGTAAGGCCATCTGGACTTGGCTGAAATTGGGATGTAATAGGACAAAGATCACAAAAATCACTAGCAAATCTATGACATTATGGCTGAAAAAACATATTAAAGGTGCTGCACTGACCCAGTTTGAGTCCAAACCTCAACCCAATTGAAATTCTGTGGCAGGACGTTAAAAAAGCTTTACAGAAACAAATGCCTGCAAACCTCACATAACTGAAGCAATGCTGTGAAGAAGAGTGGGACAAAATTTCTTCACTACAGTATGAGAGACTGACACACACACAGAAAATAACTTCTTAATGTTGTTACTGCTAAAGGTGGTTCTACAAGGTGTTTAATCAAAAGGCGTACTTTCATCCACATGTTGTCCTATTTCCTTAACCTTTACTCAATCAATAACAGTTGTGTGGCTTTCCACACTTAAGGTTAGATTACAATCCCTCCAGGTTCTGGTAAGAACCATATCATTCTATTACACTGTAATGTTTAAAACCCAACAATTAAAAGAGAATGAACTTTGTTTTTGCTGTGACTGTTTCTAAGGTATTTAAAACTAGTTTCTAGAGTACAGCATGATTTAAACTTCCAAATGTCCAATGTGACAACACCTGGCATGACTGCCAAATGACAAAAGGTGTTGGAACTGTAAGTACAATTGTAATATACTCAAGCATCTGGACAATAATTTTCTGCCAGATTTTCACAGTATCTGGTTTTATGGACAAGAAAAATCCTAAATTCAATGTTGAAGAAAGCTAGGTAGTTAGGAAAAGCAAGAGTTTGACACAAATTAGACAATAAAAATTTCAAAATCTTGAGCTGTCTGCCAGACTCATTTGTAACAGATAAATGTGTTTATTTGAGCATCATTTGGGCGAACTGGCAGAAAAGCAGTTTCTGTTCCTTTTTCCTATTTTAAAAGACACTGGCCCCCATTAAAAAATCAATCGGAAAACGGAGACACTCTCTGAATGAATACACCAGGGACAGGAAACATTTTCCCCCACTGCAATGAGAGAAGCACAACTGGAGGGTTATTTAAAAAATATGGTGGAATTATCTAACTTGGTCCTATTTAATATCTTCCAGCCCAACCAAACCATCTAAGAATCCTTGTTAACACGAAACACCATTTAAGGTTGGACATTGCAGTAAAACAATTTGCCTATACCTCACACTCACAGCAGTTCAGTCATTGTTTTGCTGCGCTAATTGTGACACCATTGGGATGCCTTATGATGTTTTTTCAATATATTAACTTTGCTCATGAGAAGCAAAAATTTTAAAAATATAACTCCAGGAATCACGTGGTCGTTAGTCTCAGTTGCAGAGAAACAGATGAGGCATTGCTGAGGCAACAGAAGACAGGAAAAAACACTTTTAAGTGTCTTCACCAGCATACAAAGCATTTTTATGCACTCAGATTCTGTAACGCTTAGGTTTTAAATATTTTAAAATAACTTTCTAAAAAGGACAAGTATTGAAGACATTTCATCAGTCGCCCCATATACTGACATGCATTGCCTAAGCAGCCCTTCATCTCGCTGCCATCCCTACAGCTTTCATCATGCTGTGACACAAACATTGGTCCCTGAAGATGGGCAAACACATTTGTCAATCTGCAGCTTTTCCATGTCATCTTTTTTTATTCACTCAATCTATTTCCCAGGATCCACAAACGCTGGCCTTAAACACTGAAAAGGAGTATCAAGTATTCCCATATGATCTACCCATTACTTTCATCTGGCATTTGTTGGATTTCCTTCTGCTGTATGTTCACTGATATCAAAAATTCTTCCACAAATAAATACAATTTCTCAGTGTTACATACAGTGTGCCTTGTAGACATGCCCCGTATTCCCCTTCCTTTACTTTTCAAACCTTTATTGTTTCTGCTGTAACAGCTGTTAAAAGTTATTACCTCTAATTAGATTTTTTTACTCAAAATAGTGAACAAAGTGCATTCTTTATCAATAAAGAAAATTTTTACATTTCAAATGTGAAAATATTCCATTTTTAAAAAGGAACAGTTGACAGTGTAACGGAAATTTCTTTTAAAGTGCTCTAATCTTCCCTTCACCTCTCTCATTTGATTCTGTGTTTTATCACTCAGAGGTGACCTTCCATCTATCTCTCTCCTCTGACCTCTGTGTTTTATTAGTGTTCTGTTATTTAGAGCATATGGACTCTAAATTCAAATGCTGGAGAGTTTTATGGTTAACACTCCTTGAAGTGTATATTTCAAGGGAGGGTAGATGGGTGCCCTCATAAATTACTTTGTTACCTCTGACCCGGGGAGGGTCTACAGAGCCATATTTCTAAGACTCTTTGAAGTTGAGATAACACCCTCATTTTGCTATAAATATGGTTTGTAGTTTGTGTTCGTTACTCTGCTTCTCTGACTTGTTCAGTGAAAGAGTCATTCAAACGCTGAATGCCTTTGAATAAACTTATACAGATAAAGTCCGGTCTTTCTCTTGTTAATGAGCTGACTTCTCTCTCACTTTGATAAGAAAATCCACCACAACAGGCCTGTGCTGCAGCTTAAAATTCCAGTCTTTGTTTAAAAAATACAGAATTATGGATGGCAATGATGATTTGTTTTCCCATTTCGGCGAATGTAGTGAGTGTGTCAATTGTTTTAGTTTTTAGTGCTTCGTTCACCCTCCCATGAACTCTGACCAGCCTCCATGCCAAAGTATCCCCACAGCATAATGCTGCCACCACATTTCACTGTGATCATTTTGCAGAGTTGAATTTTGGTCTCATCTGACGAGAGCATCTTCTTCTAAAGGTTTCCTGTGTCCCCTACATGGTTTGTGGCAACTATGTGGCTCGGTGCATTTGCAGTTGTGCAGCTCTTTTCATTTGTGGATGATGGTATAAACAGGGCACCTGGAGATGTTCCAAACTTCGGGTATTGTTTTATAACCTAGTCCTTCTCCACATCTTTAACCCTTTCCTGTCTGCTATGTTCCTTGGTCTTCATGGTGCTGTTTGTTCACTAATGTTCTCTAACAAACGGCCCTAAAAGAACAGCTGTACTTACACTGAGATTACATTACGGACAGGGGGGCTCTATGTACTTCTGAAGGAATTTAGTTATATGAGAGTATAAGGGGCTGAATACATGTGCACAACCCGTTTGTGAAAGTTTAATTAGTAAAGAAAACTTTTTTATTTTTCTTCCAGTTCACAATTATGCACTTTCTTGTGCTGGTCTATTAGATTGAATCCAAATAAAATACACAGAATTTTGTGATTGACAAAATGTAAAAAGGTTCAGTGTGAGTGTGAATAATTTTACAAGGTAAAGTTGCTGAAGATGCTACTTTAACATTATTTACTTTATGGCTACCATTAAAAAAAATAAAAGAAAAATCATCCAGCAGATGTTACCACTATTGGAACTCTTTCATTGGCATACATATAAAGCAAGTATTTGTTGTGTAGAAAATTTGTGCTTAATTTTCCTACAGGCTCTTCTTGGATAAACCGTTTTCTCTCACACCTGGATTCAAACTTTGAGCCTTATAGGTAAAGTTGAAATGCACAAACTGGGTCCCAGAGACCCCTTCTTGATTTGAAGCTGTGAAGAGGCTGATTGGAGAAGCTTTAGTGAGTGGAGCCCAGGATTTGAAGCTCACTGTTTGAAGGAGCAGAGACAGAGTTGCTCGAGCCCTGTATCCATGGCAACCATTTCAGGACCAAATCAAGTTCTCATCGAGGTCTTTTGTTTCTTCAAAATAAGTGATTAAAAGAGGTAAAAGTGAGAACAGAGTACGAGAGTCATGCAGACATGTATCCTCTGTCAGCTACACTCTTTAAAAGAGCCTCCCACTGCAAATATCAGCAGACAGCGTCTGCCTGTTTGGGCACCAAATACCAGTGCTCCTGTATGAGCACTCCGGGGCTGGCGATGCGGCCACTGAATGGCATCCCGAGGCTCAGATGCTAATGAGCCGAGATCATTACGACAATTATTCCAACTTAGATCAAGACTGGGCTGTGACCATGCAGAGGAAACAGGACCCACTGCTCTAATTACAGGCTGGGGGAAAGAAAAAAAAAAAAAAAAAAGAGGATGAACATAACAGAGGCGTTGTGAAGCAGCGTTTGGAAGAGCTCATCTTTAAACTCTGGTTACATGCCATCAGGCGGCTATGGAAAGTTTGGCCAGTGTCACCAATTTTGTACTGTTTAAAAGTTAGTAATGTAAAATTCTTCTTGACACATTTCACAAAGATTAATTCGTTGAGTGAATCTCACGAAGGTTCCAGTTAACATGGCTACAATATTTCACTGTGAATTGTATGTCTACAGTTTCTTCCTATTAAAATGGATGGGCAAGCAGATTCAGTAAGCGTTGAATAGCCATGTTAGTGATAATTGGAGAGGAGATTTTCACAGGAGACATCAGCCTCAACTGGAAATGGTCTCGGGCTTGATCACTTTCAGTGTCTCACAATACTGTCACTGGTTTCTTATGTATACATTCTCTAATTTACAGCAAATAAAAGTAGGTGCTGAAAATATCAACTTCTTTTTTTTAAATCAGTAAATATATTTCTAAAGGGCCAATTGACATGAAATTCACATTCCAAAGTTGGTAATAGCCTACCCCAAATAATCCACACAAACAAATAAATAAAACAAATTAGCCCAGAAATTATATGTAATACAATTTGAATGACAGTGGCAATAGATATTAAACAGACCTACTGAAATGTATAATATACTTTGGGGGGGAAAAAAATTATTTCTTGGAATGATAAGTCAATGTCTCCTTTATGTAGAAACTAATTGTCACATGAATCACTCAGGTATGATTCTGAACCGTTTTTTCTCGCAAACTGCCTATGGTTCAAGACGTTCCTGAGGGCTTCTGCTATGCTCTCTAATATTCAGGTATTTTCATTAACTTTCAATGGGATTCAAGTCAGTAATTAACTGGGCCATTCTACTAGCTCTTACTTTTTTCTCAAAAAACAGTTAAGAGAGCCCTCAGCTGTATCTAGAGTCACTGTCTTTCTGAAAAGTCTACAATTGTTTCATAAGATTTTTGTCAAGAATGTCTACAAAATTCTTCTTCAACCTTCCTACAATTATATAAAGTATGAACTTCCTCCTTCCAGATTTTACACTTGCTGTTAGCTTGGCCAAGCGACCGTGGAGGCAGACATACCACGTAAGGACCAAAAAGTCAAGATGACCTTTCAGAAGTTTATTTACGCAACATGATCCAAAACACCATCCACATCACCATCCTACAGCCTTTATGACTGAATGGAGCACAAATGTTTAAATAATCTCACTAATTTGAACCATTAGAACTATAGATGATACAAAAATATTACATACTGTAATTACACACACTTTTGTATAAAATTAACTCACCCCACATTTAAAAAAATAATGAATAATCCCATAAGTAATACACAAATTCCCCAGTACTATTCTCATGTTTTACTATCTTCCTGGAACCAATAAATTCTTTGCTGGCCCCAGAAAACTATTCTCCCCGCTCACAACACCGAAAACAGGAAGCAGCAGTGGTGAGCCTGAAGAAACCATTTATTTCTGTGATTTTCTAACTGACAATTATCATAAAATTCCTAAAAAACATATTATTTAGCCGAAAGAGTTTGTGGCATGTAAACATGGGTCCATCTCGGTGTTTGGATATTGTAGGAGAACACTGTAGTGATGAGAAGCAGGCTGACACAAAGACAACAGCTAACCATGTAATTCAGAAAAAATGTCATTTAAAATATTTGTACTGTTGAATTAATGGCAGCTTGTTGTTAGACTTAGTCTGGTCTTTTTTGGGTAATCTTCTGTGTCATTTCCTCTCAAACTGGTGTGTACAATCACATCTAAATAATTACATTTTATCTCACCTGAACTGACAGTATTCTGCAAGTACCGTATTTTCCGCACTATAAGGCGCACCGGATTATAAGGCGCATAGAATAGAAGCTACTGCAGTCAAACGTTTGACTGGGGTTGCGTTATGCATCCACTAGATGGAGCTGTGCTAAAGAGAATGTCAACAAAACAGTCAGATAAGTCAGTCAGTCAAACTTTATTAATACACTACAAACCAGCGTTTTGATAACTCCATTCACTCTCATGGTAAGGTCTCCTCTACATAGAATTCTATTGAATAGAGCCAACCGCACGTGAGGAATGCATTGGAGTCTATGAAGTTGAAGTTGAAATCAAACGTTAGTTAAAACGTGAAAGGGAACTTTTCCCAGATTCAGTAAACACGTAAAAGAAACAGTTTGATGCACTAAATCAAACGTTAGTACATTCACAATATAGTAGCCTTAACTGTTGAATTCTCTCGCTGCTGCTCTATTTCCATGTTCGACTGCATAGCTGACAGCCTTGAGTTTGAACTCAGCATCGTAAGCGTGTCACTTGAAAGGTGCAATTTTGGGGTCGTTATACACACACAAGTGGTGTTGGACTAGGGAGTAAGCACAGTACAGGTGTTTACCGCTATTACTTCGGCGACACCCCTGACTACGGTAGCCGTAATGCTGCAAGCGGTGCGGCTTTGTAGTTTACCAGTCGTACTGAAACATTTTGACAGAGCGCCGTGTACAACCAGTATGGATCAACCAATTAACCAATTGATCCATATATAAGGCGCTCCGGATTACAAGGCGCACGTCATTTTTTGAGAAAATTAATGGTTTTTAAGTGCGCCTTATAGTGCGGAAAATACGGTATTCCATTGGCTTGTCCTAATGTTGTGCTGTAAATGAGTTTCAACAGGAATTTTCTTCAGCAGTGGAGTCTTGCGCAGTGAGCATTCATAGAGGCATTTGCTGTTATGGTTAATGGCGCACTCTTTCCATGAATTCCAGATCTTTCTGAAATTGTCTGCGAGTAGTCCTTGGGTCTGACTTTCTAAATGCTGTCAAAAATCTTGTGAGGAACACCTGGTTGTGGCTGTTTTATGGTGAAATTATGTTCTTTCCACTTCCAGTTCAAAGGTTTAGAGATAAATTTGTAATCAGTAGCATCTGTCTGTTTTTCAACAATAAGGTTGCAAAAGACTTGATATGCCTTTGCATTTACCCATCACAAGTTTCTTCTTGTGCGACACCTTTGTAATGAGAAAACTTTTCTAGTCGAGTAATTGGGGCTATACCAGCAGATAAGGTGTATGACTTCAGCTACTTTCTAAGCTATTTGATGCACTTTAACAGCTTCTATTGTTACCATCCTGTCAGTGCAGACGGGATTTTGCAAGTGTGTGTTGTTTTGCCTTTTAAATTATTTTTCACAATTAAAAACACAAATTAATACTGAATAACTGTCTGAAACTAAAAGTTGCAGTTGTCTTAAAAAAGGGGGGCAGGGGAGGTTACTCCAAACACAATGTTTTTGGACAATTCTACAGCCATAAAAATCTAAATATATCCAGGTTGGCTTTATATCATTCTGATCTTAAGAGGGGGAATGTGTTCAATTTGCTTTCTCTGTCATTACACTTTATCACAAATGACCTAGTTTATGGACTTATATTTGTGCATTTCTTTCAACTTCTTTGTGGACTTTTTGGGTTCTTCTTGATACATGGTACATGGAGAAAAACGTAGACATTTTCAATGCATTTCCATGCAGTGTATTTATTTGAACAGATCTGCTAAGCCTATCGTTGCATAATTTCTAATTTATGAAAAGTGGGTAGCTGTACAAATGAAAAGTCAACTCCATACACATCATACTAGAAACTAAGACTTAAAGGATTAAATTGAAAATAAAATATTTATGCTATTTTTATTGAAATGTCCAAGATAGCAAAGATCGGTAGTAAAATTTGAGAACCTTGAAAGGCATAATGCTGGGATTGTATTGCATTTTAAAACCATTAATATTATATTAGCTGCAGTTCACTGATTTTCTAATTGCTATGCAAATCTATATTGCAATTGCAATTCTGATTTTGTCATTTAAGCTGTATCTGTAAAAATATATTCTTCATTAGTTGAGGCTATTACCAGAAAACTACACATTTCATTGTAGCTGGTGGCAACATAGTGCTGCTGGTAGGACAATCACTTGCATATATCTTCAGTCTCAGTCCAGGTGATAACCAATTCATATTTCTAACTCACACATTGCTGTCAAATTATTTTAAGATACTCTATTTTGCTGAATTCCTTGTCACTGTGGTAGTAGGCCTCCTTTATAACATGAGAACAAGCACCACAGTATTCTGAAGAACCAATAAAGTAGCAGAAAATCCCATATTTATTATATTCTGCTGACGTACTAACTAAAATTTTTAGAAAGCTAAGTTTACTTATAGACCAACAGGTAAAGCAGGAGACCACCTTGAAGTCAAATCTGAATGGATTATTGTCAGTCAGTCAGTCAGTCATTTTCTACCGCTTATTCCATAGTGGGTTGCGGGGGAGCTGGTGCCTATCTCCAGCAGTCTATGGGCGAGAGGCATGGTACACCCTGGACAGGTCGCCAGTCCATCACAAGGCAACACACAAACAACCACACACACTCATTCATACCCCTAAGGGCAATTTATAGTGACCAATTAACCTAACAGGCATGTCTTTGGACTGTGGGAGGAAGCCGGAGTACCCGGTGAGAACCCACGCATGCACGGGGAGAACATGCAAACTCCATGCAGAAAGACCCCTGGTCGGGATTATTGTATCATTATTAACCTAATTATCATAAGCAATTTAATGCCCAAGATAATTAACTTGGATTTAAAATGAAAGAAGAAAGAGACATTCTATTTTACATAAGTGAGTGTTCAAAGTTTCACTTTTAATCTTTCTGGAGCTAAATTTTTTAAGAGCGCCCTCTGCATAACTGTTAATTAATTTTATGAAACAGTGCCAATTTCTGTTTCTGCTGAAAGCATGATCCTAGTTCAGCTACCGTAGTGAAATTACGATGGCATATCCAATTTACCCGACAGGATGCTAATGCAAACACCCCAAATTAATAGAATAAGTGAAGCCATCTTGCTGTCAGAGAGTATTTTAAGCAAAAGTTGATTTACTCACTGATAAATAAATGCTAAATTAGAAAACAGCTGTAACATATGCCACATAACTATAGCCACTCAAATGTACCCAGTGCATCTCATATCTGCCTTATTTCATTTGTGACTAACACACTCAATATGGTTACTGCTGAAAGGTTCCTGCAGCAAAGAAGTATTTTTCTTTCAATTAAATGCAGCATGATTTAATAATACATCTCTAAATCTGAAATGTTGGGCTACACTTCATGACAGCTAAATACATAAGGCATACTACAGCCAGACAAGATGTACAAGGATGATAAACAGAGGAAAACAAAAGTCCACCCTAATAGACTTTTGCATTGTTTGTTGTTTTCCACAAATAATTTAGGAAAATATATACTACAAAAGAATAAAGCATTATAGACTACAACATAATAGCTTTACTTTTGATGTTCAGTTTAAAAATCCAAAAAGAATTGAGAAGTTCACATTAATATTATAAGACATAAGATACTCAACCAGCTTCCCTGTTGATGTAAATCTTAACATATTTAGCCTGAAACATATACACTTTGTCAAATACAAAATACTGTTACATTAGCTATTGTTAAAACAAATCCACAGCTTTAAATCCAGTTTTGCAACGTAAGGCTTAAATAAAGATATTTATTTTTAAATCGAAATTTAAAGATCTTGTTTTCATTTATATCTAAAATGAGAGAGGAAAATAGCAAAGAAAGTACAGAATCTTACAATTTTGTAAAAGAATGGCATTATCGCCATCTAGCGGCTGACTACGTGAACCAATCTACATTTTACATGATTACTACAGGTATTGTACAACATTGGTTATGAAAAATTATCCGTGTATTTTACTCATCTCTTTTACAAGTTATTTTGACATTTCAGTAAATCGTGAATTACACAGAAAACGTTTTGTCCATTAAAAACAATTTTATGATGGACAAATTATAATTTTTGTTTTTTTAAACTATATTTTCATTCAAAACGTTGAGTAAAAATAACGATTGCCATCTAAGGAAATGTACTTGTTTCTTCATTATATAGGTTTCTTAAATATATATCGTTATTTTGTTTGCCATATTTGTATAAAATTTACAATGGTTTGAGCGATAAAGGAGAACAATTTTACGCCTCTTTTGAGTTAAAAGATTTTAAAAAATGATTTAAAGCATTGGAAAAATCAGGTTTACCTCATTAGGGTCGTCATAAAACACTCCAAGACATGGGAGTCCAAGTCCAACACAGCGAGCCTCTTTAAAAAGTTCCCCGCTGTCTTTGTATGTTCCTTCTTTGAATTTATAGGCGAAAGTTAGCTTTTTTAAGGTAGGGCAGCAAGTTTGCACAGTGATCTCCGCTAAGAGTCCTGAATAAAAAATACAACCTGCTAATGTTAAAATGAGGAGACCCAGTAGGACCGCACACAGACTGAAGCAGTCTGGCATGATATCTCTCCAGCAGAAGAGGTGCCGTTATTCAGCTGCTGCCGAGCTCTAAACTATTTGTGATTTCTTTTAAGAAGCTGCCATGTATCAAAAAGTGTTCGGTCGTCTTTTAAAAACAAATACGTCGTTTACTTATCGTATTTTTTTTTTTTCACAAAGACACGACAAAACCTCTGGATCACACATTGTACAGGACTTCCTGGAAAGTACCATTTATGCCGACAAAAAAGGGGTGAAGGACGTGACAGATTCAAACCTCGAAAAGGAAACAATTCAGTGTCGGAGAAAAATGTTGTGTTGAGTAGATTTGCATAGCTGAGTGTTTGATTCTTCTCTTCTCCATAACTTCCTGTTAGTGTTTAGTCCGGCTAAATAAAAGAAACGGTAAACAACTGCTGCACTTTTGCCCAATACTTACAATAATGTGACAAAGAACACTATTCAATGTGACCTAGTGAGAGCATAAAATCTGGTACAAGGGACATTTTCTTCTTCTTCGTTTTGTTATTATTATGATTATTATTATTTACTGCCAATTAATTTTAAAAGGAGAGACATTAAAAACCAGCTGGTCAGAGTAATGGTGCGTTCAGTTTGTACTCGGAATTTATGAACTCCAAGTTGGAAAGCTAAAAACAATGCCACCCAAATTGGGAAGCTGGAGGTACCCGAGCAGCCCCGATTTTATTATTCAATATGACTTCAGCTGATAAAAAATGTATTGGAGGTAAAAACTAAATTTGCGCTTCTAACATTTAGTATTGCATTAAATCATAAATAGTATTCTTGCATATTTAGCCCTATTGTTATTTGCAAAAAATGTACAGTTTTAATTGTTTCTTAACTGAAAAAGTTGGGTATGAAATGATGAGATCTCCCACATTTTCTCAAACACATGAGCTCAAGTAACATCCCATTTCTTAATCTATGGAGTGTAATATTTATTTGGCATACAGCGGTCAGTGTCAACGTAATTTCTATTGCACTAGTGCTGTACAGCAAGAACAATTAAATAACTGATATGGATGTGAACGGCTAAAACAGCTCCCACTCCTAAGGCTTTCCTCAAGCTTTAGGAGTGTGTTTATGGGAATGTTTGACCATTCTTTCAGAAGTGCATTTATGAGGTCAGACACTGGTGTAGTATGAGAAGGGTTGACTTACAGTCTCTGCTCTCATTTATTCCAAAGTTCTTTAATCATGTTGCTGCCAGCCATCTCCACAAAGTTAGGGGGATAAACCTTTCCAAACTGTCTTGGCATAATAAACCATTAAGAGTTCTTTTCACTGGAACAAAGAGGCTGAGCCCAACTCTTGAAAAACAGCCCACACCATATTCCGTTTTGCACTAAACTTTACCCTTTAAACAATGCTGTCAGGAAGTGCTGTTCTCCTGGCAAACCCCAAAGGCTAATTTATTGTATCTCCAACCAGAGAGGTATGATTGGTCACTCCAAAGAGCACATCTCCACTGCTCTTAAGACCAGTGTTACTGTGCTTTATATCACTGAGTCTGTCGTTTTGCATTGCACTAAGTGATGTAAGGCTTGGATGCACCTGCTTGGCCATTAAAACCCATCAATTGAAGCTCTTCATGCACTGTTCTTGAGCTACTTTAAAATTTTAAGTTTTGAAGGTATTGACTCAGCCGGCCTAATGTTTGGTGAACTATAAACCTTAGCTATGTGATTTTGCATGATGAACCACTTCCTGCTTGAACTGCTGTCATACCCAATCACTTCAACTTTGTTATAATACCACTAAAAGTTCACTGTGGAATATTGAATATCACAACTAGACTTCTGGCAGTGTAATATATGTAAATACTTTGAAAGTTAGTTCAAAAGGTAGCTACAGCTGTACTAACTATAACTATAACTGCCTTTGAAAAACTATCGTAACCCCTCAAGCATCAATTGATTGGGGCATCGGCTGAGCTTCTGCTGCCAATAACTTAATGCTCTCCTTCTACAGATGATACACCTGGCCCCATCTTTCAGTGTTAACCCTGTCTCTCTTAGACATAGCTGCCGTCTAAGGTTTCACTGTGACTAACTGTATGTGCTCTCTTTCATACTCTAAACTTGAAAACTGACTTAGTTGTCTTTCTCTCCTAGATAAAGCCACTAAAGGAGATACTACCATTGTTTTACTTTTCTTTCCCATAGAAAGTACCCCTGAATCAGTGCATCTGTGGGTTTTTGTTGTGTTTCTGTTCTGTTCCCTCAAACCCCCAGTTGGTCATGGCAGATGCCTGCTCACACTGAGCCTGGTTCTGCTGTAGGTTTCTTCCTTTTAAAAGGTAGTTTTCCTTTCCACTGTCGCTACATGCATGCCCAGTATGAGGGATTGCTAAAAAGTCAGTGCAAGCGACTGTCCTGTTGCTATGTGCTCATCCAGGGGGGGTTAATGCTACAAGTCACTGGCTCGATGCAATCTGCTGGGTTTCCTTTGAAACTTTTAACCAATTTGAATAATAAACTGAATTTGACTACACTGTTTGGAATGTATGTACTTGACTTGAAATCTGTATGATTCGATTAAATTGACTTTGTAAAGTGCATTGAGACGAATTGAATTAAATAAAATATTTTTTGTAATGTGACGTATTTATGTTTACTGGATATATTTTCATTACCTTTTTGTAAACGCTCGATTTCATGTTAAAAAATTGTGAATTCCGAGGTACCCCAAACGCAGCATGGAAACCTTGAAGAGTGCCCCGCCTCTTTCTAAGTGGGGAAAGACTTGTTGACAGGAGAAAGGAAAGGTTACTGCGTCTCTATCCAAAATTTAAGAACTCGCAAAAATGGCTTGGAATTTTAAAAGGTTTTACGACCTGACAGCTAAGCTGCTGTCCGGGGACTCTTTAAGCTTCTCCTCGCTGAAGGGGAAAGTTGTTCTCATTGAAAATGTGGCGTCTCTCTGAGGAACAACAATTAGGGATTACACACAGATGAACGAGCTTCACTCTCGCTACTCTGCCGAGGGACTTGTTATCCTGGGTGTGCCCTGCAATCAGTTTGGACATCAAGTAAGTTATATTTCCTTTTTTTGAAAATGAAAGAAAAACTCTGCACTCAAATTGTTTGAAGTACTGACATAAAGACAGTCAATTGTTAATTTATTAGTTGGAATAAGGGACCATTATGCATTTTGTTTTCTATGCATAATATTAAGATAAAAATAAATAACTATTAGGCTGAATTTGTCAGATCAGTGAGTCCTATTGAAGTGACTATCCTTATTTTCCAAAGTTTCAAAATTGAACCTTGTTACACGATGAGGCAAACTATTGCATTGCTTATATTAGCCTTTTTAATGCACATAGAACCCCCCTTATACTTTTTCTAATTCTTGTCAAAGCATCTATAATCATTTTAATGTTTATGCATAACAGGAGAACTCCAGGAATGATGAAATCCTGAGATCCCTGAAGTACGTCCGTCCAGGGAATGGCTTTGAACCAAACTTCTGGCTCCTTGAAAAGGTGGATGTGAATGGAAAGGATGCCCACCCCCTGTTTGTCTATCTGAAAGAGAAACTTCCAGTCCCCAGCGATGATTCCGTGTCTCTTATGAATGATCCGAAGTTCATCATCTGGAGCCCTGTGTGCAAGAGTGACATCTCCTGGAACTTTGAGAAGTTCCTGATCGGTGCTGACGGGGAGCCTTACAAGCGCTACAGCAGAAACTTCCACACCATTGATCTTGAGGGAGACATTAAAGAGTTGCTGAAGAGGATGAAGTAAAATGTACTTCAACACTCCATGGCTGGTTGTTGAAGATATCTGCTGCGACCACTCCAACTTAGAAACACTTCTCAGTAGACACACCCACTTGGGGTATTTTATCAAGCTTTCACAGCTTCAACAAAAAAAGATTGTGATATTTTCAGTTGTAAACACTTGGTTCCTGAACCCATTTACTTAATGAAGATACTCCTGAAAACCTCTTTGTGTAAGGAGTTTCTGATGCAGATGTAAATGTTTGACTTTACCCCTGTCTATACCACAATGGCAACATTTAAAGAAAACAGAAAATGTGCATGCTTTATTAGCAATTCTTTATTTAATTAAAATGCAATGTATACACATACACTTTATTATTCATATATGATAAATGTTGATAATTTGTTTGTACACAAAAAGTGATGTCTAAACTATTTACACCCTCCATAGTACCATAAGAGGAGTTCCTTTAGTGACTCTTCTTGGAAAAAACAGAAACCAACTATGACAATATCACTTATACTTGTATTTGTTGTATTGCAGGGATCCCTAAGTCAATGACAATTTATTTTTAAAAGTTAAATTAAAACCAAGCAGTTTGGGCCAAAGTACTGTAAAGCCAAATAAAACAAAACAAGAAATGTACAGTATATCCAGAAAACAAAAAAATATATTTTTAAATGGGAATGAACAATAAAAAAATTCAGAAACACCAAAAAACAAAACAGGGTCATATTAGGGTGTCAAGCTTAACTAGCATTCGAAATATATGAGAATAGGTTTTAGGAGTTTATTTTTCTTTAGAAATAATAAAGGGTTACTTGTCAAAAGAAGATCTAGATTGAGGCTGTATATTGGGGTAGTTATTAGCATTGTTTCATTGCAGCAAGAAGGTACTGAGGTTGGATCTGGACCTGCCTTCTCCATGGAGTACAAATTGTGTTTTTGAATTTAGCATAAGGCACTACATCCTAATTTCAGAAGTGCTAATTAATATTCTTTCAGTTCTATATGACTGCCCCTTCTGCACAAAATTATAGAAAAGTTGTTTGGACTAAACTATAACTAGGTTGCTGTATATGAGGTAACAAATTCAATAACTGTTTTACAAAAGTAAAATTCATTAATTCAGGTTAGAAGAAGAGCTGGAATATATATATATATATATATATAGAGAGAGAGAGAGACCAAGATTTTATGTCTAACATCAGAATTAGCAGTGACAGTCTTTATATAGCCTTTACTGTGACTATAGTCACTTATGAATTCAAGGATCATATTTAAATACAACACAAAATTTTGTTTCGATGTAGAGTTTCAGTATTGTCATCCTAAGTAATCAGTAAAAAGCAAAGTGCATACATCTACATGAACAACATAGGGAAGTGGTTTAGATAGCTTTGCAAAGTGCAAAGAAACATTTCCGATAAGAGTGACCCAGGTCACAATGCTCAAATAATCGGTTTCTTGAAAATGGACAGTTCTGTTAAATATGGACAAATGTGTTTACAGGTTTTCCATTAGGCCTACCTTCTTGAATCTGTGCCATGGATAATAAGGGTAGGTCTAAAGGCAAAAGGGGGTCCACAACTATTCCCAGGAAGCTGTACCTAATAAAGTGGCCGTCTGAGTGTATGTTAATATAAACAACAATATAGGATACGTCGTATTTAGGCGTTGGGTAGTGGTATAATTTCTTGCTCTGAAACTTCTGTGCAGTATGAAACAGCATTAAGCCATCATGTTATAGTGGTCTCAACTGTTCAAATTGCTTTCTGAAAAATAATAAAGGACGGGTTAGGCATGAGTAGCATGAAAAAAACTTTTTTTAATCCCCTGTTTGGGTTACGTGAAAGAGTTCCCTATTGTTTAAACTTCTGTTTTGTGATCATACTTGTGGAAAAGGACAGCAGTCTGAACGGTGCTTCCTTCTTGAAAGCTCATCTCATCATCCAACATGGCTGGCCAGGAAGATCCCGTGCAGAGAGAGATTCATCAAGACTGGGCAAATCGAGAGTATATAGAAGTGATTACAAGCAGCATAAAGAAAATTGCTGATTTTCTCAACTCGTTTGGTAAGATTCCAGCTAACGAAGTCTTGAATGTGATGTAGAGCATTTGATCGGAAAGATCAGGTTAGCATGTTGAGCTATGTAGCTCCTGCTAGCAGTGGTGTTCATGTCTTTAATGCCACTCCCAGCTAGCTGTTAGCTTCGAGCTTCCTGCATTCTTATGACATTTTAAAACAGGCTTGCTTGATAATATCTGTTGTGTACATGAGGTTTAGAATTAATAGCAGTTCAAAATTCAGCATGTTGGACAGTTAAATAGCGTACAGTTTTTCTAAACAATCGACCGTGTTTACGGAGCAAACAGCTAATGGCTAGATCTGTATCTGAGTTTCACTAACCGGCCTAATTACTAGTATAGAAATCGTATTAATTGCACAACTTTTTGGCCATAAATATATCGTCAAGAATAACTGTGATGTTGCTGTTAGCGTACACAGTATTATAAGGCCTAGACTGAAAACAGCATTGTTTTAATCAAATACACATTTGATGATAAAGGTAATTTCTTCACATCTTTTTAAAGCGATAATTCGCTCCCCAGTAAATTTGGCTTATACTATACTGTATGCAACTTCGTTTTTCAGTTGTGTTCAAGCCTGTAGATCACGATGATTGTATTGATTTTAAGAAATCCACAAATAAACAAAAAGCAAGCACAAGGCAGCCAAAAGTTGTCAAAGAGCGATGACCTTATGTTTTAAACTCTGACTTCTGGCATCATTGCATAGTACATTGGCCCCCTAACATGAAAGTGGTGATATTAAAGACTCTTGCCCGAATTTAAGTTCATAAAGTAAAGTTTAATATTGTCATTTATCCAATTATGAAGGGTGCCTCAGGAGAAATGTTGTCTTAAGAATGGTAGCAATGGTAACTTGGTTAAATCCTCATCACTTTTGAAACTCAAAGAAAATGAAAGAAATGCATTATAAACTCTTTCCATTTGAATGCAACTATCTCCACTTCCATAAATGTTTGAACTACATGCTCTTTTTGAAAGATTGTTCTGTAAGCTGTCATTCATTTGTTTTGGTATTTGTAAATTTAAATTATTGCAATAAAATAAAAATTCATAAGTAAATATCTGTATCTAAGGCGTACTAAAAAGTTGCCACAGAACCCTAACATCTTTTTCCATTAAAAAAATCAACAGATATGTCTTGTCGGTCTCGTCTGGCCACCCTCAACGAGAAGTTAACAGCGTTGGAGAGAAGGATTGAATACATAGAGGCCAGAGTAAGTATAGCTATCAGATAGACTTTGTTCTTGGCAGACTCCAAGTGATCTAACCATCAGACTATACTGTATCTTGATACAGGTGACCAAAGGAGAGACCCTGACCTAGATCTCATCATGAGAATTCCTAACATCTTCAAACTGCTTCCCCAACCTTCACCCTGAAGTTTTTGGACTAAATGTGCTGGACTCCACCATCCTTTTGTGGGGGATCAAGTGGACCATTTTTATATTAATTGGTTGAATTTTCTGTTGTTTTTATCTAATGACTCATTTGTATGAAATATATGGGTCTGTTTAACACAAACATCATTATTTCATTTAGAATTAAGCAAAATTAAGTATTGGTTTCAACAGATCCTGGGGCACAGTGATTTTTTTTTTTTTGCTGTAAACATGTATGTATACAATGTCATTACCAAATCAGAGATTAATGGAAAAAAGGGTAATTGTTTTTTTGTGCCAAGTTGAAAAAGTAATTGTGTAGTCACCTTTATTGAAAACCTGCCTGTACATTAACTGTTTTGTGTGGATGAAAATTTAAATGCTGTAATAAATTATAAACAGTTGCCTTGTTTCAATTCAAATTCAATTTAAATTCAAAAATACTTTATTAATCCCAAAGGGAAATTAAATGTTGTTATAGCTCATATTATGAAGGTTTCCTCAAAGAGCCGTTGTAGATGCTGATGGCTGTGGGCAGGAAGGATCTCCTGTAGCGCTCCGTCTTACAGCAGATCTGAAGAAGCCTCTGACTGAAGACACTCTGTTGCTGTAGGACAGTCTCATGAAGAGGATGCTCAGGGTTCTCCATAATGTTCTTCATTTTATGAAGAATCTGTCTTTCCACAATGATCTCCAGAGGAGTTCCCAGAACAGAGCCAGCCTTCTTTATCAGCTTGTTGAGCTTTTTTAAGTCCCTGGCTCTGATGCTGCTTCCCCAGCAGATGATGGCAGAAGAGATCACACTTTCCACAACAGACTTATAGAAGATATGCAGCATCTTGCTGCAAACACCAAAGGACCTAAGCTTCCTCAAGAAGTACAGTCTGCTCTGTCCCTTCTTGTAGATGGCTTCACAGTTGCATCTCCACTCTAGTCTGTTGTCCAGGTGAACACCGAGGTATTTATACTCCTCCACCACCTCCACTTCTCCCATGATAGAAATAGTTTTTGACTTATTCCTGTTTCTCTTAAAATCTACAATAATCTCCTTTGTTTTAGTCACGTTTAAGATGAGATGATTGATTCCACACCATGCCACAAAGTGGTCCACCACCTTCCTGTACTCAGCTTCTTGTCCATCTCTGATCCACCCCACAACTGCAGAATCATCCGAGTATTTCTGCAGATGACAGGAGTCTGTCTTGTACTGGAAGTCTGAGGTGATTGTTTCCACACCATGCCACAAAGTGGCAATCTCTGATTGACCATATACAGCTAAAATATATATGTGAAATTGATCAAGAACATAATTTTTGAAAACTTAAATGGACAGGGTACCCGCGGGGTCTTAAAAGTATTTAAAAAGTCTTGAATTTTTTACTAAATAATTAAGGCCTTAAAAGTATTACATTTTGAAGACAAGTTATAAAATGTCATTTACAGGTCTTAATTTATTTTGTCCTTTAGTGAGACAATAAATGCTAAAATGTCCTAAAATACTGAAGCAAAATGTGTTGTAGATGTGTGCGAGCAATGTAAGAATTCCCGCGCCCAATGACGAATATCCATTTTACGAAGGGCACGTCAGCTGACTTTCTCCCACGGGCTCAGTGAGTGGTGGGAAAACAAAACCACCTTGTTAGTAAGTTAGCTTAGTGTGCTTCAGAATGGGCAAGTGTCGTTTTAACCCGAAGTGGCAGCAGAATCCAAAATACGAGTGGGTTAAACCTAATTCGGACAATGACCATGAGGTCCAATGCTGTTTGTGCCAAAAATCTTTTAAGCTGGGGACGATGGGACTTATGGCTTTGGACTCCCATATGAAGAGTGTCAAACACGTCACTTATGCTAGAGCCCACCAACAGCAGGCACCTATTGCTCAATTCTGTTCAAAGCAAGGCTCTACTTTAACAACCAGCAACGTGGGTACTGCAAGCAATACTGAAGCCACCACATCATCGGTAGTACAGCCGGTGAACCTGCAAGCTCATTCGCCAACTCTTCGGGCAGAGGTGATTTGGATCCTGAAAACAATTTCGGACCACCACTCATTTACTTCGAACGATGAAATTAATGAACCTAATCTGCATTTTATCTCTTGTATAACCAAAAGGTGGCTTGTAAGGCAACAGTGAGTGGTGTTGACTCTTGATGTGAGAAACATGCATATTTTTTTTATTTTGTTATTGCACAGCTCACAAAGTTAATGTCTATTATATATGAAAGTCTAAATAAAATAAGTTCAAGTACCTGGCGATTATTTTCTCAGGCTTAAAATCCATAGATTTTTTATTATATCATTCATAATTTTATCGCTATAGCTGTGAAATTGGCATTAAATTTCCTTCTAGGTGGTCTTAAAAAGGTCTTAAAAAGTCTTAAATTTCACTTGAAGAACCCTGGGGGTACTCTGCTGGATCAAACATGCTGGAGCAAGAATACAAAGGGCAACATCTACAACTTCAAATTTACACCATTGATGAAAGTGTACTTTCTGTACACCATTGACTGCTCTTTTTCTAAATGACTAGTGCTTTGATGCCACGGTATTTCATGAATTATAATTGCCACATAAGCATGGGAGGTTCTAGACGGAGGACAGTGCCACTGTATAACTGTTCCTGGCCCCTGTATTGAAGACAAAATACTAAATCAATTTCTTATGATATGTGCTGGCACAAAAAACTTAACTGATTGATCCCTATGGACCAATTTATTTTTTACCTATACAGTTTAACAATGAATTAAAAATTAAGGTGTTGCACATTTAGTTTCAGCCGTATTCAGATAGAATCACAGTTTTCATCTGCTAGATCAGGGTTCTGCAGCGTGCAGCTCTGCAAGTGGCTCACTTAATATATTAAATTAAATATTGCCCTGTTTTTTTTTGTTTCATGCTTTTGTTCTGTGTCCCCATGAAGAAACACTGCCCCCCCTGGTAAATTTGGTCTAGAACCGCTACTGCATATATGGAGTTGAATTTAGATGTATAGTTAGACTTCACAGGCTGGATGCTGAAATCAACATTTAATAAGTGGTTTCCAATTTAGCCCCCAACTAAAAGGGCGATTTTGTTGCATTGAACCACTGAGAATTCCCTTTGATTAATTTTTGTTTGAAAAGTAAAATGCATAAAATGGCTGAAGATGAGCTAGATCATTTTAAACTCGACACATATTTTTAAAAAGAGTTTGTGTGAAACCCCTTTCAAAAACAAAATAAAATGCAAATTTTTAAGGCTTTCCTTCTTTACAAAACTGACCTCTATTCAGTTAATGAAAAAAATCAAAAGACGTTTTTCTTCTGCTTTTTCGAGCTGAGGATTACCATACACGAGTATAGCTTGACATTTTTACTGCATACACAGGTCAATCCTGGACAGAGGTTACAGCAGTTTACAACTGTGACAGATTCTCGGAAATATAGTCTCTGATTAGTGAAAACTTGATTCTATTTGTGAAAACTCCAAAAAGAAAATTATTTTGTCTTTTCTTGTTCTGAGATCACATTGTATTAGGCCCAGCTTCAACAGTACATCACAAAGACAGGTCAAAGTTAGACAGATTTATTCAAATAGTAGAATCAGTAAAAGACTGTTTTGTCAAACCTTTGCTTAGTTTGTGAAAACTCAAAAGCATGTCAGAATATAAGGCTTTTTCTTGTCTGGGACTATGTTATTGTTATCTGGACTACTAAAACCAGATAACAGTTCAAGACTGGACATAATTATTCCCAGCATTTTTTATTTGTAAAATCTTTTATTTAATTAATTCTTTCATGAAATGATTTTAAAGCTATCAGAAAAATTTAAATGCCTCTACGTGAAATGACACGAAAACGGCTACGTATTTAATAAAGATATTGAAGATGAAACTGTAGACACTCTACAAGAGGTGACATTATTCTATAAATGTTACATAATGGTAAAGGGTCGCTCAAAATGGCGCTGTGTGGCTTATTTGCACCCTCGGATAGACCTTGCAGGCAGAGTCTAAAGGGCAGCCTACAAATTCGCTAATTTAAACCTTGAAACACGCAAATTCAACTTTTAACGCCATTTATAATCATGTGTTCAGTTAAATTTAGACACAACGTCAAACATAATACTATGGCATCAGTTTTAAAACTGATACATTTTGGGGATAATCACCGCCTGTGAGGCTAAAAAAGGGAATAATAAACCCTTAAACTCCAGGCTCTGCCCCAATGCATCTTGGGATAAAGAAGGTTCTATCGTCGTTTTTGTCGTCAGCAGTGCTCTAGCGTGAAATGAGTTTAATTTTTTGTAATTTGTCGACTATTTCTGTGGAATAGAAAAAGTAAAAATAGCATTGTCCAAAAGAAATATAAATCGGTGAGTTGTTGCGTTTTTACGTTTGGCGGTATAGCAGTTTCCTGTTGGCGGTGGCGTCGTTGTTTTTTGTAATTTTTCCTATTGTAGGAACGGGCTCCATGTTACGTTTTACCATTATTTGCTTGTGTTCACGGCGTTCGTTTGACGTGAAGCAAATTTCTTTGTGAATTAATTATTTTTAAATTAAATCAAATAATAGGCACTGTTGGCCAAAAATAAGTAAACTTCAAATGGTTTGTCTTTTAGATTTTGCGGGAGTGACTAGTCCGTTGAGAACATGGGTGCTGATAAAAGGTAAGTTTTAACAGAAGGCACTTATTATTCCACTGTTATTGAAATACAAGATGGCATCCGGTATATGTATTCTAGAGAGCGATCGTTGACGATAAGCACAGTTGTAAAATGGTGCACTAGTTACATCAGTAGGAAAGCGGAAAAAGCTCATGTTCTTGACTTGGAAATATGCAGCCAAGGACGTCCAGTCTAACATTATTATTTCATAGGGAATAAGTACAATTATGTATGATGTGCTTGATCAGCCAATATTAATTTCCTTTCAGCAGTTGAGCTAGCATATTTGCATTAGTTAGGACTTCCTTAATGCTAAGGCCAATTTCTGATTTTTTTTTTAAATTAACATTTAGTAAAATGCGTTTAAATACTGGTTTAAATTAAAAGATGTGCCCCGTCATAATTTTTAAACCATATCAGTTACTGACGTCGTGGTGATTTTCGTTTTTCCCTCAATCACCACCCACCACCATATTGGTGTTGAATGTATTGCAGGCACATTAAGAAATATTGACGAAAGTTATTCTTATATGCTTTAATCAGATGGAAGCATTTTAGATTCACTTTGTGTTAGCTGCAAATTCAGCCTTTACAGCCAAACAAATGATGGCATGCAAGCACTCATTCAAGTTAAATGTAGTTGCATAACCCTGCAAAGACAAGCCCCTCTTTTAGTTGTAAAGCAACAATATCCATACAAGTGAGCTTTCAAAAATCAAGCCAGTTTCACAGGGCCAAAGAAGGCATTGAGTCCAAATAAGTGTAGTCGTTATAGAGCAATACACAAACTGCGTTGGACATCTCCCAATCTAAAGAGTTAGACACATAACAGTTAAAGAACTGTCTCAGAAATAACAGTTCTTTCCTCTGTCCCATCAGTGAACTAGGGTTGGGATAGCTCTGGCTTTCTGTGCTTAGATCTAGGGTTTTGTCTTGGGGGGAAACTTAAAGAACTGGTGATTAGTAAGCACTAGCACCAGTTAAGCACCTCAAACGGTTTGGTGGAAAAGGCCCCATATATGGTAAATAAACCCCCAAAAAAAACAACACTTTCAAGTAGGGGTGCACCGATTGCAGTTTTCTGCAATCTGTCTTTACCGATCTTTTGAAAAGCCAGATCTGCCGATTCCGATTTGAGATATATTGCACATGAGGCAGTGCTCTCAAATATAAATGAAACGTTTAGAGCATTGCAGTTCCTCTAGTCTTTCACTTTTCACATTTTAAAAAGTAACAAAACTTGTACAATAGGGTAGATAAGATCAGTCTTACATGTAACAATCAGCCAATCACAGATCTCCCATAATTAAGGAAATCGGGGCTGGCCGATCAATCGGTGCATTACTACTTTCAAGTGTTTTCTAACGGAGGCTAGTGGCCTTTTTTTTTTTTTTATTGCTGCTTGGCTATTGGCCATGGTTATAGCAAGAACAATAGTGTAACTCTATCAACATGTGATTATCAGTCTATTATGTGTTTCCTTCCTCTTAGTGGAGACGATGAACACGCTGTTCCTGGTTTTAACAACCTAAAAACAGATGATGTTTTTATTAAAGTATACATGTTTTGATATAAAGAAGTATATTATAAAGTTCAAGAATATTAAAGTAGTTGTTTTGTAATGATGATTTTGTCTACTGTTTTAAAGGATCAGTCGGACTGAGCGTAGCGGTAGATATGGTTCAGAGCAGTCCCGTGATGATCCAGACTGGCGAGACAGACGGGACAGAGATCAAGAGCGTGATCACAACTCACGGCGCTGGAGTGAAGAGAGGCGTGATCGTTATGATGGAGACCGCAGAGGACCACGAGACAGTCCAGAGGTATCTGTTCAAATATCCACAGGCTTTTAATTTTTTATTAGTACCTGATGTTAATCTTTCATGCTTTGTTGCAAAGCAAAGAGAGAGGAAACGGCGGAACAGTGATAGATCAGAAGATGGTTATCACTCAGATGGTGACTATCAAGAGCAGGATTATAGACGTGAACCAGGGGATGAGAAGAAGAGCAAAACTATCATGCTTGGGGGATTGTCTTCTCACACTACTGAGGAGGATGTAAGTGTTTTTGGAATACCTGTTTTGCATATGATGTTTATGTAATTATAAATAAATTTTACTAAAAAAATATTGTGAATCCTAATGTATATTGTACTTTTTTTGTGTAATTTAGATTCGTTTTGCCATTGACCAACTCGAGGGACCCCAGCCAGTAGATGTCAGACTGATGAAAAAGAGAACAGGTGAGAGCTGGATAAATCCTGGACCCTTAACTCCCCAACCCCAGGCATTGACCATAGGGCAAATCTGCTTCCAATCAGACCCATTTTTTTCCATAGCACATAGAAGAAAGTTGTGTGAAACAAACAGATGTAAAACTTTGATGCAAGACTTAATGTTTCAGTACTTTGTGGATCTGTTCAAGGTAAGTAAAAACGGTATTAATAGTTATTGAGAAGTCAGTTGACTGACTTACTTTTAAGAGTGTGGTATTCAGCAGGATTTCTTGCTATGGTAAAACTCCTAAGGAGTGGCCTTTTGTGTACCAAACTTGGCCTGGGTCGTGAAGCAGTTTGTGGAAGACTTTGAATAATATGCCCATGGACTCTTAACTAACACACCTCCCGTCTATATTTGAATGCTGTCTCTAGGTATAAGCCGTGGTTTCGCCTTCGTGGACTTTTATCACTTGCAAGATGCTACCAGATGGATGGAGACCAATCAGGTTGCTTCACAATCGCCAAGTCTAGTTTTAATCTTGGGGATCTGGAGAAATGACTCTAAAGGCAACCAGAATGTGTTCAATATGAAGTGTGGAAACTGTAGAAAAATAACTCATAGAATGAATACCACACATTAAAACTGTTTGACTTAAATATAAACAGAGATGTCTAGATGTTTTGATCTGAAACTTTCTTACATTAACAAAGTTTTATTATTAGCATTGATACTACAAAGCAGACACATTTTGTGAGCTCTGTATTTAAGATTATGAGCACACTTTTTTTTTCTTTTTTTACTGTAAAAGTCAGCGTCCTTTGACTGTTTTTTGTTGTTTTTTTTTTAACCCAAGCCCTCAGTAGATGGGAATTTTAAATGTTCTTTTTTTTTTATTTATGAAAAAACACATACTGTTTTTTTAGGCAGTCAGCTGTGTCTATTAGGATCACATTATACACTCTGCTCCAGCCTAGTCTGGGCACGCGGGTCCCAAACACCTAAAGATACCTCTTTACATCATGCTCCCTTATACATCATGTGCCTGTCTTTAACTCAAAGGCTGTCTGTTGGGGGTCCCTCTCCCCGTGCTCTCCCTTCCAACACTGCTTGCCCCAATTGATTAAATGTTAGCTCACCATGAACTCTTGAGTGATTGGTGTTTCCTCTTTCAGAAACGTCTGGTCATCCAAGGCAAAGTTGTGGACATGCACTACAGTCACCCTAGAAACAAGTACGAAGACTGGCTCTGCAACACTGTAAGTAAATGCCTTGTCCTGGTTACATTGTCCAAGCAATGCTTCACTTGAAAACATTTCTCGCTTGTATTTGGCATTCTATCTACATCTCTTTTTGCATTGGTATAATTGTTAAAGGTGTGTCCCAGGTAATTTAGCATCTAAGTAGACTTCCTTTTCTCTGTGGCAGCGCTGATCTGGACTTTAGTAGCTGTTTAATAAAAATGATTTGAACGGTTACTTGCAGTGTGGCCTGTACAATTTCCGGAGGCGGTTGAAGTGCTTCAGGTGTGGAGCAGCCAAAGTCGGTAAGTAATTGAATCAGCAAGAGGCCACCTGCTGCAGACATCTGGACAGCCTTGGCTGAAAGTGCCGAGTTGCAGCACAAACATTTGTTGTAGAACCTTAAAAGGCTTTTGACTCGCAAATGTGTTGTCACAAAGGTTGAGAGGGGAACGTCTTAAGCGAGAGAGAAAATACATTGTTTCAAAGTAATTTGTCTTATATCCCTGAAATATGGTATTGCCAAATATATAATGTAGTTGTAAGCTACCTTTTTCTTATATTTAAAATTTTCTAATTTTATGTTTTGCGTTTTTAGAGGCTGAAAACCTCGGGTTTATAGCACTTAGTCTTTCTATCTCATTTCTAGTTATTTTTTTTTAAAATCACTTTTAATCAGTATGCTAATGTTTTTATTTCTATGACTCCCTTAACAGAGGGTGAGGCGAGCAGCGTCACTGGGCTCCCTGATCTTCAACCCACTGGAGATTTTTATGGAGACAGTAAGAGCACTTCTTTTTATAGATCCAGTAGCTAAAAGAGTTGTCCCTGGTTGGCTCGTCTTAAAACAAATCCTGTTATCCTTTACAGCAATCATCTTGAGAAACATTGCTCCTCTGACCACAGTGGAAGCCATTTTGACAGCACTGGCACCTTACGCCAATTTGTCATCCAATAACATTCGCCTTATTAAGGACAAGCAAACAGGCCAGAACAGAGGATTTGCTTTTGTGCAGCTGTCCTCCCCTCTGGTAAAACAACCTTAAACACATGTTTCTCACTTATTTTTCAAGACAGATCACAGGTCTAAAAGTATAAGTTACATTTATTATTGCAACTTTTAACAGGAGGCTTCCCAGCTGCTAACCATCTTACAGGGGTTGCAGCCTCCCCTGAAACTGGATGGGAAAACGATTGGTGTGGATTATGCCAAGAGTGCTAGAAAGTGAGTAATGCATTAAAATGGTATTTTGGTGTATTAATGGAATTATCTGTTTTGTTGCACATTAAGAAGTAATAATTTAACTTTCCGCTCCACCAGGGACCTTTTACTACCTGATGGGAATCGTGTCAGTGCTTTTTCTGTTGCCAGCACAGCTATTGCAGCAGCACAGTGGTCATCAGCTCAGGTTGGTCCATTTTCTCCAAGCACTTTGTGTCTCCCACTGTCAAGGTCGCACATCAATGGTTTATTTTACACCTTACAGCCACAGCAGACCTCAGATGGGATGTCAGAGTATGCCTGTCTGCAAGAAGGATACGCTCCTCTGTCGCAGGTTGGTCAAACAAAGCCTTAGCATCTTGGTTTACAAATATACTTCAAATGTGTTGGTGTAAGAATAAATATGTTAAACATACTTTATTTGTAACATTTTACAGGAGATAAAGGTATCTAAAACAGTGGATTGTGTTACTGCTGATGGAAAGACCTTGTATTTAATTTTTGAGTTGCAGATTAATTTTTGCTATGGATGTTTTACAGGACTATCAGACATACTATCAACAAGGTGCAGCAGCCAGCACTTGTCAGGGAAATGGAATCCTGGGAGGTATGTGGTCATTTTTTCCCCATTAGATTATATAACTGTGTAATGTTTTCACTTTTGTCTTTATTGGAGTTTTCTACCATTGTGTCATAGCAAGTCTGGAATTGTGCTTTGCGTAGAGCTATATAGAGAGGGTATTTTACTCCAATCCTCAAGGGCTGATGTCCTGCATGTTTTGGATGTTTGCCTGCTTAAACACTGTTGATTCAACTGGCTGAATGTTCTCCTCAGCATGCCGTAAGGTTCTGCAGAGGCCTGGAAATAAACCATTCATCTGGTTGCACTGTGGTGAAACAGGGACACATTTAGAACATGCAGGACATCTAACTTATACACACACCACAGAAACATCTACTTCACTTTAAGGCTGTAGAGACTCAGAATGCTGTAATAATTTGACTTTCTTTGTGGTTTTAGCCGCTCCAGGTGTAAAGCTTGTTCCTGCTGCCGTTGTGATATCACAGAGTCCACAAGTCTACCAACCACATATCATTGCACAAGCTGCTGTACAGGTAATATCATCAGTTCTAATGAATTCTATGAAGTTAGAAAAAATAACCCAGTCTGCAAATTATCTAAATACTAATTGTAGTCATTGCCTCTTGCCCAACAACTGGATGTGAAACCCCAGGCAGGACTCGCAGTTGACTCTGTGGCTGCTTTGGCTGTAGCTGCTGCTCCTGTTAGTGGAGCCAGCGTAGTACCAGCCTCTGGACACATGGCGGAGAGCACCAGTGGTATGGACAAATGCATTGCTTTAAAATATAATGTTTTGCATTGCAAAATGTGTGCAGTTTTTTTCCTTTAGGATAGGCCTTACAGTTGGAAAACATGTTGAGTTTGCATTTAAAAGGGAGTGTACAAGACAAAAGCTGCAAGCCTATGGTATGACTGATTCTACCGAAACCCTAAGTTGCTTTAAATCAAGATTAAAAACTTATTTGTTTAGAGTGGCCTTTGACTGTGCCATCTAGGCATGATTAGTTGCGTTTTCAGTCCAATTTTCCTTTCATTTTCTTGTCCATCAATCTATTCTCTTTATTTTATTTTACTTTTTTAAATTACCTCTGTTGTTTGATTTTATCATTTGATTTGTTTTTCTGTGTCTATCTGTGTTTATTTGCTTTGTGATTGTATTGTAATTGTTTGTACAGCGCTTTGAGTGTCTCATTGCTGAAAAACGCTATATAAATAAACTTACCTTACCTTACTTTTCAAAACCACCATTTAAATGTTAGCATCTTGAAAAGTTGAAGCTTACCAATGCCTAACAAAATGTTTCTAAATGAGATACACTGATGCCCTTTGGGATTTTTTGTCTTTTAAAGCCTTTGACCTGCCAATACCAACTTAAGCTAGTTATAACTTTATTATTTGATGAACTCTGATAACAAAAGATATACTAAAAGATTACAGGGTTAACATTTTAAACTTCTTTAACCTTTAGTATTTAGCCTCTTATCAATTAGTGCAGCTATCTGGTCAGAGTCTTGTGTCTCGCAGCCCCAATTAACTGGACATGTCATAGAAAATATAGTTTCCTTTTAAAATAGCTTCTTATACCCTTTGTTCTTCCTCTGACCTTTGATTGCTTGAGTGATACTGAAGATGGTAAACTGAGTCCCCTAGGCACCAATCAGGGTAGATCAAACTTAAACTTTTAGGATGAATCTCCAATTTCATTGGCCTTTCTTTAGTGTTTTATACAGCAGTAATAACCTAAATATCTTAAACTGGTAATATCACAGTATTTTTTATGTGCATAGCAGAATTTTGCTAACAGTTATCAACCTGATGTTTCCATAATTGTCAGGTGTTGTTCCTGATACATCTACCTACCAATATGATGAGTCTTCTGGCTATTATTACGACCCTCAGACTGGCCTCTACTACGACCCAAATTCACATGTAAGTAACACAAAGTGCTCGGTATCAATTCTGTTTTGCTGGGGTGATTTGATCTTGTTTTGATTATATACATCACGTTTTATTTTTCAGTATTATTACAATACTCTGACTCAGCAGTACCTGTACTGGGATAGTGAGAAACAGACATATGTACCTGCCTCTGCCAACATAAACCCAGGACAGAATGATGAAACAGCAAATCGCTCAGCAGGAGGCAACAAGGAGCCTAAAGAGAAAAAAGAGAAGCCTAAGAGCAAGACTGCACAGCAGGTATTTTTTTTTTAACACATTATCTGTTCTGTTAAATTTGATCTGTTTTATCGTAGTGTTTTTATTTGAAGTTTTAATTAATGTTTCAGATTGCTAAAGACATGGAACGGTGGGCTAAAAGTCTCAATAAGCAGAAAGAAAACTTCAAAAGTAGCTTTCACCCCATTAGTCAAGAAGATAGGAAGGAGGCAGCAGCTGCTGATGCTGGATACACATTGTTTGAAAAGAAGGTATAAGATTTAACAGTAAACTTTCTGACACTTTATATGTCAGAATTTGATTACATAAAAGTGTTGACTGATATTTTATTTTTCAGCAGGCAGGTCTAGACAGACTCATGCAAGAGGTGGCGAGGTGCGCTGAAGAGGAAGCTCTTCCCATAAGCTCTGCCGGTTCTTCCAAGGTACTTTCGCTTTCTGGATTTTCCTTAGGCATAACTCCTCCAAGTTATTTGCTGGGTTGCATGGTAACTGGGGATATGGCTTCTTTGTCTGTTGTTTAGTGTGGCCTGGTGGCAGCCTACAGTGGAGACAGTGATCCTGAGGAAGGAGGAGGAGGAGTAGAACCTGATGGTGGAGACATGAGTCAGGACAAGCTCACAGACTGGACAAAGATGGCTTGTCTACTGTGCAGGAGACAGTTTCCTAACAAAGAGGGTTTGATGCGACATCAGCAGCTCTCTGACCTTCACAAGGTATCACCGTAATTTATTGTCTTCTGACTGATTTGCCCCAGAATTTAGACACCAAATCAAAAATTATCTGGTCCCTCTCTCTTAGAAAAATCTAGAAGTTCTCCGCAGATCCAAAATGAGTGAAGCAGAGCTGGAAGAGCTAGAAAGGAAAGAAACAGAGGTTTGAGCATACACTAATCTACATGTTCTTTTTCGTCTTAGTTTGATCTTCTATAAATCTAAAATGTTTTTTCTTGTCAATAGCAAAAATACAGGGACAGAGCAGCAGAGAGGAGAGAAAAATACGGCATCCCAGAACCACCAGTGCCTAAAAAGAAGAAATTCAGCCAGCCAGCAACAGTCGTGTAAGAGCGCTGTGCTTTACTTTTACAGACACCAGTTATACATTTATTTTACTCTACAAATGTAATTTGCGTCTTTTTTTTTTTTTTTTTTCACATGCAGGAACTATGAACAGCCGACTAAAGATGGTCTTACCAGTGATAATATTGGGAACAAAATGCTGCAGGCCATGGGCTGGAAGGAGGGGAAAGGTCTTGGTCGCAACCAGCAGGGCATCACAGCTCCAATAGAGGTAGATGCAATACATTTGATCATGTCAGGCTCCATCTGGCAAAACAGCATACTGTATTTTCCGCACTATAAGGCGCACCGGATTATAAGGCGCACCTTCAATGAATGGCCTATTTTAGAACTTTTTTCATATATAGGGCGCACTGGATTATAAGGCGCATAGAATAGAAGCTACTGCAGTCAAACGTTTGACTGGAGTTGCGTTATGCATCCACTAGATGGAGCTGTGCTAAAGAGAATGTCAACAAAACAGTCAGATAAGTCAGTCAGTCAAACTTTATTAATACACTACAAACCAGCGTTCTGATAACTCCATTCACTCTCATGGTAAGGTCTCCTCTACATAGAATTCTATTGAATAGAGCCAACCGCACGTTAGGAATGCATTGGAGTCTATGAAGTTGAAGTTGAAATCAAACGTTAGTTAAAACGTGAAAGGGAACTTTTCCCTGATTCAGTAAACACGTAAAAGAAACAGTTTGATGCACTAAATCAAACGTTAGTACTGTTAACCTTTCCTGTTTCTGTCCTCTGACCGTAGTCTGATGACACAGGGGAGACGCTTTCTCCAGGGCCGAAGTTACTAGTTTCCTCGGGGTTAACTCCCTCACTCATACGTTGCTGAGTTGAGCATGAAGAAACAGCATCAAAACACTGAGTTGTTGAAGAGATTCGGGGTTCTTTTTAATGACTTTGCAGCACGTAAAAACACAGGGCTTACAGACTCATACACCGCTGCTCCGGTCGCCGTCTCTAGCCACCCCACACACACAATAATACCGACGTCACTCCTTCACTCTTGATTCTCAGCTACGGCAGCACACAGCGCCACCTCTGTCCGGAGGAGTAATGTCAACATCTTCCATACACACACACGAAACATACACCCCACACACTGAGCTTCTAATCACATATAGTTCAGGCAATTCCTGCAACAGTACATTCAAACCTTATACACACACAAGTGGTGTTGGACTAGGAGTAAGCACAGTACAGGTGTTTACCGCTATTACTTCGGCGACGCCCCTGACTACAGTAGCCGTAATGCTGCAAGCGGTGCGGCTTTGTAGTTTACCAGTTGTACTGAAACATTTTGACAGAGCGCCGTGTACAACCAGTATGGATCAACCAATTAACCAATTGATCCATATATAAGGCGCTCCGGATTACAAGGCGCACTGTCATTTAAAAAAAAAATTAAAGGTTTTTAAGTGCGCCTTACAGTGCGGAAAATACGGTACATTGCATTACAGTAAATGCTAATATGTGTCTTTTGCCTCCTCAGGCACAGCTACGAACTAAAGGAGCTGGACTTGGCACCAAGGGTACCAATTACACCCTATCGGCTTCGGATACATACAAGGACGCAGTCCGAAAGGCCATGTTTGCCCGCTTCACAGAATTGGAATGAGTTGTTTTCCAACTAGACTGTTGATTTGATCTGTGAAATATCTGCTAAAACATCGCAGAGGACATAATGGACTCTTGTTAAATAATTTCACTCCCTGTATGATTCATAATGGTTATTCTTCCTGTCACACAAAGGGACCATCCAGTGAAATTTGTTAATCTTACCTGAGTTTGTAAATGATATAATTTATAAGTTGTACATATGCATAGTGAATTGCCTTTGTTTTACTTAGCTTTTTTTCATAATTTGATCTGAGTTTGTCTTGGCATGTTATGACTGTACAGTTTATACAAGATCTTGTCAAAGTGTAAAGAAAATAAACAAGATTTAAGTTGGGATCATTATATACGATCACAGATAATTTGTTGTAAAAATTCAGCTGTAGTTGGGTTTAAAGTTCATTTATTTCAGTAATTCAATTCACACAGTGAAGCTTGTGTGTATAGATTCATTACAGCTGATATAATTAAGACTTTATCCATATTGAGGACAAGGGCTTACAGCGATGGACACAAATTTCCGTTTCTCAAATTGGATTACATAAGACCCATTAAAAAGGTATTGGTTTTAAGCCGTACACACACAATGGGACGACTGCTGATTTGACAGTTGGTAATCCGCAAAACGTGATTTGTGATGAAGCTGACCAGTTAGTGCTGTAAGCAAGCATATTGAAAAATTCAGTGGAAGGAAAAAATTTGGATAAAGTGCATAAGCAACTAAGGCACAGGTGTCCAAACATAACATGTAGGCCAAAGTCTCTAGTCAAGTTCAATTGAGATTTTATTTTATCTTTTTTATTTGGACAAGCTTAGCATGCCATACTTTTTTTGTAAAGGGATATGTAAAAAAAAAAAATTGTAGGTCCAAAAGGGTTTGCCATGTTGGCTTTAGTAAAAGAAAGGCATCCAATTTGAAAATTTGGTCTTGGCCAATTCTTGGCTATCAAAACAGGATTTGGGTCACTCTTCTCAGTCGCATTTCTTGTATTCAGCCAAGTTCAATAAATGAACCAAAGATATTAAAGTACCCCTCCTTGAACCGTCACCTTAACGTGGTGGAGGGGTTTGAGTGCTCAAATGATCCTAGAGGCTATGTTGTCTGGGGCCTAAATGCCCCTGGTAGGGTCTCCCATGGCAAACAGGTTCTAGGTGATGGGTCAGACAAAGAATGGTTCAAGAACCCCTCATGAAGAACACAATATCGAGGCACGTGACGTCGCCCGGTACGGCGGAGCCGGGGTCCCAGCCTGGAGCCAGGCCTGGGGTCGGGACTCGTCGGAGAGCGCCTGGTGGCCGGGTTGCTCCTCGCGGGACCCGGCCGGGCCAAGCCCGAACGAGAGACGCGAGGCCATCCCCCAGTGGGCCCACCACCTGCAGGGGGAACCGTGAGGGACCGGTGCAAAGAGGATTGGGTGGCGGACGAAGGTGGAGACCTCAACGGCCCGATCCCCGGACGCTTAGGCTGGCTCTAGGGACGTGGAATGTCACCTCGCTGGGGGGGAAGGAGCCTGAGCTTGTGCGGGAGGTCGAGAGATATCGACTAGAAATAGTCGGGCTTGCCTCCACGCACAGCGTGGGCTCTGGAACCCATCTCCTTGAGAGGGGTTGGACTCTCTTCTACTCTGGAGTGGCCCACGGGGAGAGGCGGCGGGCTGGTGTTGGTTTGCTTGTTGCCCCCCAGCTCAGCCGTCTCGTGTTGGGGTTTACCCCAGTGGATGAGAGGGTTGTATCCCTGCGCCTTCGGGTTGGGGAGAGGTCTCTGACTATCATTTCAGCCTACGGGCCGAGTGGTAGTGCAGAGTACCCTGCCTTCTTGGCGTCCCTGTCGGGGGTGCTGGATAGTGCCCCTCCCGGGGACTCCATTATTCTACTGGGGGACTTCAACGCCCATGTGGGGAACGACAGTGACACCTGGAGAGGCGTGATCGGGAGGAATGGCCTCCCCGATCTGAATCCGAGCGGTGTTTTGTTATTGGACTTCTGTGCTAGTCACGGATTGTCCATAACGAACACCATGTTCAAACATAAGGGTGTCCATCAGTGCACTTGGCACCAGGACACCCTAGGAAGAAGGTCGATGATCGACTTTGTTGTCGTATCATCAGACCTTCGGCCGCATGTTTTGGACACTCGGGTGAAGAGAGGGGCTGAGCTGTCCACTGATCATCACCTGGTGGTGAGTTGGATCCGCTGGAGGAGGAGAAAGCCGGACAGACTCGGCAGACCCAAGCGCATAGTGAGGGTCTGCTGGGAACGCCTGGCGGAGCCCTCGGCCAGGGATGTATTCATTTCCCACCTCCGGGAGAGCTTCGACCAGATCCCGGGGAATGTTGGAGACATAGGACATAGAGTCCGAGTGGACCATGTTCTCTGCATCTATTGTCGATGCTGCTGCCCATAGCTGCGGCCGTAAGGTCTGCGGTGCCTGTCGTGGTGGCAATCCCAGAACCCGGTGGTGGACACCGGCAGTAAGGGATGCTGTTAAGCTGAAGAAGGAGTCCTATCGGCTGTGGTTGGCTTGTGGGACTCCTGAGGCGGCTGACGGGTACCGTGAGGCCAAGCGGGCTGCGGCCTGGGCTGTGGCAGAGGCAAAAACTCGGGCCTGGGAAGAGTTCGGTGAGGCCATGGAGAAGGACTACCGGTTGGCCTCGAAGCGATTCTGGCAAACCGTCCGGCGCCTCAGGAGGGGGAAGCAGTGCTTTACCAACACTGTTTATAGTGGGGGCGGGAGACTGCTGACCTCGACTGAGGACATTATCGGGCGGTGGAAGGAGTACTTCGAGGATCTCCTCAATCCTGCCATCACGCATTCCGTGGTGGAAACAGAGGCTGGGGACTCGGGGTTGGATTCTTTCATCACCCAGGCTGAAGTCACCGAGGTGGTTAAAAAGCTCCACGGTGGCAAGGCTTCGGGGGTGGATGAGATCCGCCCTGAGTACCTCAAGTGTCTGGATGTTGTAGGGCTGTCATGGTTGACACGCCTCTTCAACATTGCGTGGCGGTCGGGGACAGTGCCTCTGGACTGGCAGACTGGGGTGGGCGTGGGGGTGGTGGTCCCCCTACATAAGAAGGGTGATCGGAGGGTGTGTTCCAACTACAGGGGGATCACACTCCTCAGCCTCCCTGGTAAGGCCTACGCCAGGGTATTGGAGAGGAGAGTCCGGCCAATAGTCGAACCCCGGCTTCAGGAGGAACAGTGTGGTTTTCGTCCCAGCCGTGGAACACTGGACCAGCTCTATACCCTCTACAGGGTGCTCGAGGGTTCATGGGAGTTTGCCCAACCGGTTCACAAGTGTTTTGTGGACCTGGAGAAGGCATTCGACTGTGTCCCTCGTGATGCCCTGTGGGGGGTGCTCCAGGAGTATGGAATCGGGGGCCCTTTATTAGGGGCCATCCGGTCCCTGTACGAGCGGAGCAGGAGTTTGGTCCGCATTACCGGCACTGAGTCGGACCTGTTCCCAGTGCATGTTGGACTCCGGCAGGGCTGCCCTTTGTCGCCGGTCCTGTTCATAACTTTTATGGACAGGATTTCTAGACGCAGCCAAGGGCCGGAGGGGGTCTGGTTTGGGGACCAGTGGATTTCGTCTCTTCTTTTTGCGGATGACGTGGTCCTGCTGGCCCCCTCTAGCCAAGACCTACAGCATGCGCTGTGGCGGTTCGCAGCCGAGTGTGAAGCGGCTGGGATGAGGATCAGCTCCTCCAAGTCCGAGGCCATGGTACTCGACCGGAAAAGGGTGGCTTGTCCTCTTCAGGTTGGAGTGGAGTTCCTGCCTCAAGTGGAGGAGTTTAAGTATCTCGGGGTCTTGTTCACGAGTGAGGGAAGAATGGAGCGGGAGATCGACAGACGGATCGGTGCAGCTGCCACAGTAATGGGGGCGCTGTGCCGGTCCATTGTGGTGAAGAGAGAGCTGAGCCGAAAAGCAAAGCTCTCAATTTACTGGTCGGTCTACGTTCCTACCCTCACCTATGGCCATGAACTTTGGGTCATGACCGAAAGAACGAGATCACGGATACAAGCGGCTGAAATGAGCTTCCTCCGTAGGGTTGCCGGGCACTCCCTTAGAGATAGGGTGAGGAGCTCGGCCATCCGGGAGGAGCTCGGAGTAGAGCCGCTGCTCCTCCACATTGAGAGGGGCCAGTTGAGGTGGCTCGGGCATCTATACCGGATGCCTCCTGGACGCCTTCCTCGGGAGGTGTTCCAGGCACGTCCCACCGGGAGGAGGCCCAGGGGACGGCCCAGGACACGCTGGAGGGACTATGTCTCTCGGCTGGCCTGGGAACGCCTTGGGCTCCCCCTGGAGGAGCTGGAGGAGGTGTCTGGAGAGAGGGACGTCTGGGCGTCTCTGCTGAGTCTGCTGCCCCCGCGACCCGGTCCTGGATAAGCGGAAGACGACGGACGAACGAACGAACATTATAGTACAGCCTGGCGACCTGTCCAGGGTGAACCCCGCCTCTCGCCCATAGACTGCTGGAGATAGGCACCAGCTCCCCCGCGACCCACTGTGGAATAAGTGGTAGAAAATGACTGACTGACATTAAAGTACAGTAAAATACTGAAATACTGTATTGTACTTAACATGTTCCCTTAGATTTTAGTCGGTAATAATATTGTCCTATAAATTAAATCCTTCCATCTGCATTGACTTTCTGTGCAAACAGGGCGAACTTGTATCATGCTTGAATTGGAGTCGGGGGGCACTTGGACTTCCCTGAATTAAGGTAATTGCATCTTGAAAGTATTGTGTGGGGTAGGGTACAATTTCATTTGTAAAGCCACTCCTGAACCAGAGGCAACTTTAGAAGTGTCCTACCTGGACAGTGAGCAGTGCTGCTCAGACATGTTTCACAGTGGGGAGACACATAGGGCCAAATCTCAGGGTGGGACACCAAAATCAGAACCAATGACAGACTTTGAAAAATGTTATGATGCTGTAGGAACTACAAAAATCCTATAATGGACCACTTGTCTTTTGTTTTTACACATTTTTATTTGAGGCTGACTAGAAATTTGCATTTAAAGTTTCATAGCCTGCAGGCATTTTCAATAGATTTATTCTTTAAAAAAAACTGAATCTTTTCTTTTTATAACATGAAAAACAGTGTGAAGTGATTTAAAATGTATAGACCACTGGGTAACAATTACAAATTTAAGTCACACCTAAAATTAATTCAAAAGTATATACTACAGACTGTTAAAAGTATTGCTACATGAACAGAAGTGCAATAACAGTTGGTTAAAGGAAAAGGCAGGTGCATTCATTGACACTTGGACAACTCAGCTTCACTCGTTAAATCAACAATGTACAACATCTGGGGTGGGGGGGCCACTAGGGTGGGCAATGTTATTTCAGGGGGAGGGCCTGCAGGTGGAGCGGTATGGAATCCAGGTTCAGTGTGTTGTTTCCACAGTCAGTGGTGATGTGGAGATCCATGTTATCAACTGGTGTTGGTCCGCTGTGTTTTATCAAGTCCAAACATACAGAATAATTGGAGTATTGTCAAGAGGAAGATGAGAGAGTCAACAGTTCAGACACGCTGAAGTCTGATATCCAAGCAACCTGAGCTTCCTTAACATCTCAGCCTTAACATATCAATATGACCCTGTTGAAAAAAGCATCTCCACATGGAGAGTTTGTCCCCACTAAGTGTTTTAATGTTAAAGCTTCTAATTCTAGCTAACAGTTATTTTACTCTGTTGCCATAAAACAATGTCTGTTTTACAACAAATCAAGTTCTACTCACCTGTAAAATCTGGTTCATGTTAAGATGTGGTCAGTTTGCTTGTTCCCCTGCTGGCAGTCCTTATTTAAACTGTGTACATTATCAAATGAAACACAATCCAGAACATCACCCTGGTGTTTTCATGAACCTCTTGTTCCCCAAGGTTTCTGATAGTTTCACTTCTCAAGGGAGAAATGTTCTGAATCTCACACCCACCCCTGCAAAGCAGGTGTAACCACCTTTCAATGCCATTACAGCTGCAAATCTTCAGTGGTATGTCTCTACAAGCTTTGAACATTTAGACAATGAAATTTGTCCAGTCTGAGGTGGTTTTTGGATGAAAATGTTTGTGGACACCAATTTTTAGGTTTTGCCACAGATTCTCAATTGGATTTAGTCCTGGACTTTGTGCCTTTCTAACACATGGTAATGCCTTTTTTCTAAACCAATCATTGTAGCTCTGGGTGTATGTCCAGCATTACCATAAGCTTTTTGGCTGTTTCTCTGATTCATACTCTTCTTCCTTGGGCTATGCCAAGGCAGACATGCACTCTCTCCATTTTTTGATTACTGACTGAAAACAGCTCTGTGTTTAAAGCTTATGATATTATTTTATAATCTAACCCTACTTTCATAATCAACTTAATCATTGATCTCCATGATGCTAATTGTTCTTTAATGTTCAACGAGGAAAAGCAAAACCTGTAGAGGTGCTGTCCCTGAGAAAAATTAAGTAACAAAGATTCCTTTGGCAGTCTGTTTTTCCAGTTCATCCAGTCCAAACTAGCTCAAACTAGTTTAAAGAATGTGAGAACCAAATGGGGGCTCAACAGATCACATCTCTTACAATACACCCAATATTTCAGAGCTTAGCACTGATTGACATAAAGGTATCAAAGTAAGCCCTCTTTTAAAAAGTAAAAACACTAAATAAAGCGGGTTAAAGGAGGAAAGTCAATACATGTCTTCTCATGTGTATTCTTCTCTACAAATGAAGCAGGATGACTGATTGGAAGTAAGGGGTGATTACATGTGTGAGAAATATATGATCCTTATCCCTCAGCCTGCCTTGTTTAAGAAGAACAACCATGGTTTAGAAGTAGAATTTGTTTTTACCTTTGTCACCTCTGTTTTGTTTCACAGGATCAGAAGCCCTGTCATGTAAACTGTGGGAAATATATTAGCCGTGAAAATAAACCGGCTGAGCTTTCGTTTATTTATTCAAAATGCAGAGCTTGTGAATATATCCATTTAATGGTTAAATGTTTTCATGACTTTAATTGATTCGATTTTAAACGTGGAGAAGAAACACTGCAGGTGTCTGCACAGAGGTTTCAGTCAGATGAATGTATACAGCAAGATGCTTTTGTTATTTTGTTTTCTGCTTTTGTTTTAGTTTATGAAATTGTGTTTAGTTTTGGAAAATGTTTATTTAATTTTATGTTTTTTATGTTTATGTTTTACAATTGTACTTTCCATCTCAGAAGAATTCATTTACTTTCTTATCCGCTTGATCCTGGTCAGGAACCTATCCCAGCCAACAGTAGGTTAGACAAAGGGGTACAACTGGACAGGTCACCTGTCCATCATAGGATCAGCCGTGAGGGTCCCACGGTCAGGTATAAATGGCCAAATAATATAAGCATTTTTTTTTTGGTCTGTTGGAGAAAAAACCGACTAACATATGCATGGTTGAACCAAGGAAACCATAGAGTAAAGCCACAGGTGAGATTAAAACCGATTACCTTATTGCCATGAGGCCACAGTGCTAACCACTGCTCCACAGTGACAAGATGCAGGAAGCGTCACTGAGTTCACCTCCATTTGCAGTGTGATTGAATGTGTTTTTAATCAGACACACTGCTTAATGATTATTCCCTTTCTTAACATAAAAAACAAAAATTTGTAAAAAAATAAAACATTTAATAGTCTTCAATAGAATGTTGTGTCGACGATCATATGTATTTATACCCCTCATCTAAATTCATGCAAAAAATATGCTCTGTTAAAAAATATTTATTTTTCTATAAACCTTAAATCACAGAAACTGTCAAAGGGCAATGTGTAAACAACAGTTTACAATGAAATTGATTATTTCTGATCTGGTCTGAAACAAACACTGTAACAGATCTTTACCTCCCATCTTCCCTGCCATATTACAGCTGTGAATACAGTCTGAGTTGTACCTTTTACTGACTGAGACACAACAGAAGACACATAATAAATTACAACATATTAATGTTTGCAAGTATGGCTGAATGTTAGGGCATGGATGTCACATTTCGCTGAGCGTAATATCTTTCCATAATAACTTCCATAACTGAGAAACTACGTATTTTTAGGAGTTTCAAAAGAATTGTATTTGCAAATATGAGTCAACATTCCCAATGTTCTTAACTTCTCGTTCTTGTCTTCTTAGAACTTAGAGTTAAACATTGGCTTCTCTTCTCCATCTGCTCTTTGAGAACTGACTGCAGATTCTCAGTGGGGTTCAGACCTGGGGAGTTTCCCGACCATGGGTCCAAAACTTCAGCTTTCTGATCTTGGAGCCACTAAGTTATCACTTTAGCCTTATGACACAGAGTTCCATAATGCTGGAAAGTCCGCGTCCAGGAGGCATCCGGTATAGATGCCCGAGCCACCTCAACTGGCTCCTCTCGATTCGGAGGAGCAGCGGCTCTACTCCGAGCCCCTCCCGGATGGCTGAGCTCCTCACCCTATCTCTAAGGGAGTGCCCGGCCACCCTATGGAGGAAGCTCATTTCAGCTGCTTGTATCCGGGATCTCGTTCTTTCGGTCATGACCCAAAGTTCATGGCCATATTTGAGGGTAGGAACGTAGACCGACCGGTAAATCGAGAGCTTCGCTTTTCGGCTCAGCTCTCTCTTCACCACAACGGACCGGCACAGCGCCCCCATTACTGTGGCAGCCACACCGATCCGTCTGTCGATCTCCCGCTTCATTCTTTCCTCACTCGTGAACAAGACCCCGAGATACTTAAACTCCTCCACTTGAGGCAGGAACTCCCCTCCAACCTGAAGAGGACAAGTCACCCTTTTCCGGACTTGGAGGAGCTGATCTTCATCCCAGCCGCTTCACACTCGGCTGCGAACCGCCCCAGTGCATGCTGTAGGTCTTGGCTAGAGGGGGCCAGCAGAACCACGTCATCTGCAAAAAGAAGAGACGAAATCCTCTGGTCCTCAAACCAGACCCCCTCCAGCCCTTGGCTGCGCCTAGAAATCCTGTCCATAAAAGTTATAAACAGGACCGGTGACAAAGGGCAGCCCTGCCGGAGTCCAACATGCACCGGGAACAGGTCCGACTTAGTATCGGCAATGCAAACCAAACTCCTGCTCCACTTGTACAGAGACCGGATGGCCCCTAGTAAAGGGCCCCCAATTCCATACTCCTGGAGCACCCCTCACAGGGCATCATGAGGGACACAGTCGAATGCTTTCTCCAGGTCCACAAAACACATGTGGACTGGTTGGGCAAACTCCCATGAACCCTCAAGTACCCTGTAGAGGGTATAGAGCTGGTCCAGTGTTCCACAGCTGGGACGAAAACCACACTGTTCCTCCTGAAGCCGGGGTTCGACTATTGGCCGGACTCTCCTCTCCAATACCCTGGCGTAGGCCTTACCAGGGAGGCTGAGGAGTGTGATCCCCCCTGTAGTTGGAACACACCCTCCGATCACCCTTCTTATGTAGGGGGACCACCACCCCCACGCCCACCCAGTCTGCCAGTCCAAAGGCACTGTCCCCATCCGCCACGCAATGTTGAAGAGGCGTGTCAACCATGACAGCCCCACAACATCCAAAGACCTGAGGTACTCAGGGCGGATCTCATCCAACCCCGAAGCCCTGCCTCCGCGGAGCTTTTTAACCACCTTGGTGACTTCAACCTGGGTGATGAAAGAGTCCAACCCCAAGTCCCCAGCCTCTGTTTCCACCATGGAATGCGTGATGGCAGGATTGAGAAGATCCTTGAAGTACTCCTTCCACCGGCCGATAATGTCCCCAGTCGAGGTCAGCAGCTCCCCACCCCCACTGTAAACAGTGTTGGCGAAGCACTGCTTCACCTTCCTGAGGCACCGGACGGTTTGCTAGAATCGCTTCGGGACCAACCGGTAGTCCTTCTCCATGTCCTCACCGAACTCCTCCCAGGTCCGAGTTTTTGCCTCTGCCACCGACCGGGCTGCGGCACGCTTGGCCCCACAGTACCCGTCAGCCGCCTCAGGAGTCCCACAAGCCAACCACACCCAATAGGACTCCTTCTTCAGCGTCCCTTACTGCCGGTGTCCACCACTGGAGAGTTGAATATATCCCTGGCCAAGGGGTCCGCCAGACGTTCCCAGCAGACCCTCAACTATGCGCTTGGGCCTGCCAAGTCTGTCCGGCTTTCTCCCAGCGGATCCAACTCACCACCAGGTGGTGATCAGTGGACAGCTCAGCCCCTCTCTTCACCCGAGTGCCCAAAACATGCGGCTGAAGGTCTGATGATATGACAACAAAGTCGATCATTGACCTCCTGCCTAGGGTATCCTGATGCCAAGTGCACTGATGGACACCCTTATGTTTGAACATGTTGTTCATTATGGACAATACGTGACTAGCACAGAAGTCCAATAACAAAACACCGCTCGGATTCAGATCGGGGAGGCCATTCCTCTCAATCACGCCACTCCAGGTGTCACTGTCGTTTCCCACATGGGCGTTGAAGTCCCCCAGCAGAATAATGGAGTCCCCAGGAGGGGCATTATCCAGCACCCCCGACAGGGACGCCAAGAAGGCAGGGTACTCTGCACTACCACTCGGCCCGTAGGCTGAAATGATAGTCAGAGACCTCTCCCCAACCCGAAGGCGCAGGGATCCGACCCTCTCATCCACTGGGGTAAACCCCAACATGAGACGGCTGAGCTGGGGGCGACAAGCAAACCCACCCCAGCCCGCCACCTCTCCCCGTGGGCCACGCCAGTGTAGAAGAGAGTCCAGCCCCTCTCGAGGAGATGGGTTCCAGAGCCCACACTGTGCGTGGAGGCAAGCCCGTCTATTTCTAGTCGATATCTCTCGACCTCCCGCACCAGCTCAGGCTCCTTCCCCCCCAGCGAGGTGACATTCCACGTCCCTAGAGCCAGCCTAAGCATCCGGGGATCGGGCCGCCGAGGTCTCCACCTTCGTCCGCCGCCCAATCCTCTTTGCACCGGTCCCTCACGGTTCCCCCTGCAGGTGGTGGGAAACTGGGGGATGGTTTCGCGTCTCTCGTTCGGGCTTGGCCCGGCCGGGTCCCGCAAGGAGCAACCCAGCCACCAGGCGCTCTCCGACGAGTCCCGACCCCAGGCCTGGCTCCAGGGTGGGACCCTGGCTCTGCTGTACCGGGCGACGTCACGTGCCTCGATTTTGTAGTCGTCATGAGGGGTTCTTGAACCGCTCTTTGTCTGACCCGTCACCTAGAGCCTGTTTGCCATGGGAGACCCTACCAGGGGCATTTAAGCCCCAGACAACATAGCCTCTATATATAAATTATATATATATAATTTATTAAACAAATGAATCTCTCTTGGATTGTAGCACCTAGATAATGACACATCTTTCATTTATTTAATGCAATTATGACAGTTTTATTAAAACCATAGCATAAATAATTTTGTATTTTATTCATTATTTGGTTGTTTGATGGGCTGCACGGTGGCACAGTTGGTAGCACTGTTGCCTTGCAGCAATAAGGTCCTGGGTTTGATTCCCAGCCAGGGGTCTTTCTGCATGGAGTTTGCATGTTCTCCCTGTGCATGCGTGTGTTCTCACCGGGTACTCCAGCTTCCTTCCAAAGACATGCCTGTTAGGTTAATTGGTCACTCTAAATTGCTCTTAGGTGTATGAATGAATGTGTGCATGGTTGTTTGTGTGTTGCCCTGTGATGGACTGGCAACCTGTCCAGGGTGTACCCTGCCTCTCGCCCAAAGACTGCTGGAGATAGGCACCAGCTCCCCCATGACCCACTATGGAATAAGCGGTAGAAATTGACTGACTGACTGGTTGTTTGATTGTTGTCATTTTGTACCTTGACGAAACATGAATACATTTTAAATGAATTTTATTCATTTACTAGTTTTATTTTAGTTGTCACATTTACAAATATTTATTTAACAAATCATTGGTTGGATTGTGGTCTTGGGGACAGTGCAGGACAATTCATGAATTAAATAAATATTTAAATAATGACGCTCATAGTGAATTCAAATCTTAATTTGTGATTTCGATATTTAATTATTTAAATATCCATCCATCCATTGTCTATCCAGTGCTTATCCTCACAAGGTCATTGAGGAAGTTGTGTTTATCTCTAGCTATTATTTGGTGGAAGGCGACGTACACTGTGGTCAGGTCACTAGTCCATCACAGGGCAACACAGAGACACAGAGGACAAACAACCTTGCACACATGCTCATACCTAGGGGCGTACTAAACTTATTAATTAACCTGTCAGTCATGGTTTTGGACTATAGCAGGAAGCTGGAATACCTGGTGAGAACCCACGCATGTATGACAAAAACATGCAAAATGACAGTGAATTAGTCCAGGCCAGGAATCGAACCCATGACCATCTTAATGCAAGGCAATAAGGCAACGATTTGGTCGTTCTACAGTCCTTATCCCAATATACTTTATACATTATCATACTTTTCGTAATTATAGATAGCTGTATTTATTTAATGTAATTTTTAATATTTTTTAGATTATCAGATATATAAATATTTATTTAAGCGTTTTAAATTACTGTACTGTTCCACATTTGGACTGTGTTACCTCTAGAGGCCGCTAAAGGGACCTTTTTCACACAAATGACTTCAGATTCTGCTGTTTGAGGACCTGAGTGATTTTACTCTGGTTACTGGAAACAAATGTTAACAACAAATCATGAGTATTTTTTGAAGTTAATTTGGTGTATAAACATGGACTAGATTCAAATTAAAATGTAAATTTCATGTTGTGATGTTTTTTATATAGTTGCCACATAATAAATTTCTCCAATTTTTTAACTTCTTGTCAGTCATTGTTTCTTGCGTGGTAATAAGTTGAAAGCAACTAGTAAGTAGAATGTTGCCTTTGGTTTTTGCGTGTCGTAAGTTAAGGTTAACTTCCTAACCTCTGTAATAATTACCCATCTATTGTTCACCCGTGACTTAGGAGAGACAGTCCCTCCACATTCAACAGAAAGCTGCCAAATAATGCTGCTGGATCACTCACAGGCAGCACAAAAATGTAACATTGTATATAAATTGTTTCTTCAGAATAAGAAGTTTGTTGCCTGTGTGCGCGCTTTTTGCGCACTTTCACCCTACCAGAGATGGCCATACCATTTTAGACAGGCAGCAAAGGAGCAAAAGTGTGAGTTACTCAATACGCACTACAGAGCCAATATATCTTGGTTCATTTTTAGAGAATACAGTCTTATTAGCTGTGTTCCCTTCTTTCCAATAAGTGTTGAAACCTTAACTCCCAGCAACTTTACAGGCGCGTAGTGGGTGGGATGCAAAGAGGAGGAGGAGAGGGCGGTGGGGATGTGGGTGCGCACACAGGAGGCGGACCTATGTTGCGACCCCCACAGCTCTGGTTGAACATGGTTTTATGATGCCGACCATTTCGTCAAGCACATTTTGTAGCCACCGCGTAAGAGAGATAGGATCCGTCTGCGCGTAAAAAAGCCCGCACGTACAGCAGGTAGATATCAAACAGACAAGCGGAGAGGTTATCAGGAACGGAAACAGCGCCACTCATCAGCGGACTTAGGCTGAAATCTTCAAGACAAGTTCGTTTGGTATAAGTACATCTGATTTTTTAATTTCTTATTAAAGGGAAAAAATTGTAACCCATAACTCAGTTCTGATGGAGATATTTATCATTAATGGTTTTAATTTATATTTAAGGCTTGTTAAGTGTTTTTTACACGGGGAGATATGTTACAGTCCCAATTGGGAGACAGAGTGATAATCCAAAAAGATATAGGTGAAAACTCGAGTGTTATGGTTGGATGGTGAAATGGCAGCAGGAACATATGGTTTTCTGTCGGAGGTGATTATTAAGAACATGCTTGCTCCCTCCTTGCAGTAAGCGCCAACCTCAGATATGTCAGGACCATGTGGCGCTTTAAGTGACAAACTGATGGTGTCCATCTTTTGTTCGTGGGGCGATCGTTCTCCCAGGGCCTTGTGAAGACAAACGTTCCTTTTTTAAGCTGTTACATTTTTTTTTTATTACAAGTGCCATAATGTGAAACGTAAACACTTATTTGCTGTCACCTAGTTTGTAGTTTGCAAGACCAGATTTCTACTGCGCTGTGAAACTTCGACGTGTTGTGACGTAACTTCTTGCATCTAAGTGAGACATTTTTCCAGCCCTGCACATTTTGCTCATCTTATTTGCTCCTTACCATTAAAAATATTATGCAGGCAGAGGCCATTTAAAGCTCCTCTCCTTTGTTATTGTAGGCTAAACATAGCCATGTGGAGGAAGAGAGAGAAATGGAAAGAGTGCCCTGCATGGGAAGTACATGGTGTACATGTTCACTCATAGCTCACATCTCCATCTGTTAATGTGTTTTGTTGTGTGCCTGATGATAATGAAAATGAGAAGCTTTTACTATAAGCCATGGTTCTCAAACTGTGGTGCAAGTCCAGCTGGTGGTACTTAGGCTGCCTGTAATGGTTCTTAAAAGACACTTTGGCACAAAAATTGTAAAAATGAACAAAATAACTGTGATTTATGTTGACCCGCAGTATTTACACCTTTATTTACAGAGTTGCAAGTATTTGCACCTTTTGAACTTTTATACATTTAGTCATACTGCTATCAGAAACGTCAATGTATTTTGTAAGATCTTGTGATATGTACCAACAGACAGTAGCATATATTTGTGAAGTCTAAAGACAGCAAATGAAGGCGCTGCACCTTTATTTACCTTGACTCCACCATCACCAATAATGCTGACTTTATGCTGCAAATGGAGTCTAGCAGTTGCAGCCATGTGGTCTCTCTGCAAGCCTACGTGGAACAATCAGTGTTTCTCCCACCAGACAAAGATGCGTATATATAATGTGGCAGTCCACTCCATTCTCCTTTACTGACCTGAAGTGCTAGTAAATAATTAATACTAGCAATGTTCTATATGCACACAGCTTCCAATTTCCCAGCCCGAATTTTGACTTAAGGAGGCATTGATCCCTTTGGCTACATGTTGTAGCTTGTAAGCTGCAGTCCTTGAACCTTTTGTTCTGGTCATAGGTGGTTGTTAGATTGGTTGAAGCCTTTTAAACTAGAAAAATTATTTTTGTGAATGACAAATACATAACTTGGTACAATAGTACTGATTTAAATAAATAAATAAATACATAGAGAATAAAAACAAATAATAAATAAATAAAATAAAAATAATGTTTTGTATTGCTGTATATGTAAACATGTCTTATATATGTTCATTTCATGTATTGAACGATCAACTGGAAAAATTATCTGGACCACAGCCTGGCCACAACTTATAGAATAAGGCTCAGGGGTGTTGATATGAGGGGGGTGTGGCAGGAGAAGCAGAGAGGAGAGATGCCGCTGTTTGGACTGGTAATGGTCCAAAGTTTGCCTGAAGAAGTTATGGGTTTTGGACTTAATGAGGAAGCCATGGCAATAATGAGGACAATGACTTTAAAGTGCAAAACCACAGACTTTTGACTGCAGTGAAGTTTTAGGTTGGATACTGTATATTTGTGCTCTGTGGATTCAGCAGGGTCTTCCTCCGATGAATTCAGTTTGATTATGGGCAACTGCTCTCTGCTGGCTCCCTCCTCCTGCACATGCTGGTTCGCTTGTGGACTGTCAAAATTCTTGAACCCAACATGCTGTTTCATGGTGGTATTGTTTTGTGTGTTTTGTGGAAAATGTTTGTGAATCTGAACTTCTGATTTTCTGTGCGATAAGCTGGTTTAAATATGTATTAAATACATTGCCTGCCTTTAATTCAGAAGGCTAAGGTGTCCTTTCTCTTCTCTTGCTGCCTTCCGGCATGGTTTATTAGTTGTAAATAAGAACAATTATATTTCGGTTTGACCCGCTCCGACCATTGTGGTCCTTAATATTATTGTAGTAGCTAATGAGTTTTATTACCTTCTCCCTGCGCTACCTCTTTGAAAACCTTTGCATTTCTCTTGGTCCCATGGCCAATCACTGAACTGCAGTCTGTTCACATCATATTTGGTCCCTACTAAACCCTGAAAAAAGTAGGTACCAGTATGGAAAAAGCAGTAATGGAAACGCTCGCAAAGAGGGCTGAGTAGAGTGGAGCTGGACTAAATAGAGCCAGTACAAAAGGAGCAATACTTTCCTATGTTACAAGATGACTTGTTAGGTATTCAAATTTTAGCGCAGCTGCTAGTTTAGATTTTTGACAGCCTTGGAACGTATAACAGCTGTTGCAATGAGTGCTGACATGGCAGGAAATGAGGTCTAAACCCCCACCAGCTCAAATGTGGCCGTTGACTTGACATCACAGCAAAGCCGTCCTGGGTAAAACGACTCTTATTGAACACCAAACACATTGCAAAATAAGTTTCGTTGCTTTCCATGATGGAGAGAAAAAGTTTCAACTCCTGTTTATTCCAGATCCCAATTTAAACCACTCTTAATTGTCTTTAGTGATGAGTTGATCAGAATTAGAAAAGAACAGATAAACACTTGTGGTATCATTGACCTCGACTCGTGTAGCGGTCAAAATGGCAGGAAGCGGACAGGTGCACAGTTTGTAGAAGTCAATGTTTTATCTGTGCTGGACGCAGGCAGCTGCTTTGGAGCTCCACCAAGGAAATGTGTGGATATCTGTATCTGAGTCAGCCCAAGTGTTAAGTGTCAGCCACTCAGTGGTTTATTATTATCGTTGTCATGGGGCTCATAATCTGTGCAAGCTGAACCTGACTGTATTGGGTGCTGTTTTCGATTCATTTCGGAGTCATTGCAAGTCATTTTGAAAATACTTTACTGTATTGAAAGTGGATCTTCTACATGGTTATAATTTGAGCTTATTTTCTCTTAACCTGGAAGCTTCCAGTGCTGGAAGAGCTTATTTTATTCCACTGGTATCCAAACAGTATGTTTCTCTATAAGTTATATCCTCTTCTGTCCGGCATCTTTGTTGTTTTACTTCTTTCTCAAAGCTACATTTAGTAGCAGGCAAACTTTTATAAAAAAAGTAAAGTAGCTGATGACTAGTTAAGCACAAACACCCAACTGAAGGCCAAATTTGTACATATTTTCAGTAAACTATGTGGACATGTTTGTCCAGCATGTAACCTCTCACGTATGTTTGTACTCTTTGTACACCTTTGCAAATATTTCTCTCAGGACTCAGGAGAGATATTTGATCTGATCTCGGATCGGTGAATCAGTCCAATTAAGGCTACATTCTGGCCACAAGCTGGCTCACCGGAGAAATTATGTCTGGTAATAGTTGCCAGACTCGTTCATGTTTTGGGTGTGCATATTTATGCAAGACTAAATATTTGGCTGAGGTTTAGCATTGAGCTTATCATGCATCAAAAAAGTGATTATGTTTCAAAATGGACCTGGTAAGGGGTTTTAGCAGTTGTATTCTGGCCACTGTTACGGGCAATTCTTACGTCTGTTTGAATTGACTTGGTGTAGAAAAGGCATTTAGAAGAGTGACAGATGGACACACTGAGCTCTTAAAGTATGATACATTTATTCTGACTTATTCTGGATTTAAACCATGCTGTGATGGTAAGAATTAATTATCTCCACTTTTTGCAAAACGAGACTTCTTTTTCTTTTTTTATTGACACAGAGTTGTTTCATCAGCAGGTCATATATGGGACAACATATTTACAGCAATGTACTTCTTCATGTCACATGAACCTTACTACACTGTTGCCACATATTTACATTTAATTGATAAGTTATGATGTTTCAAAGGGGCTTTTCTTGTTTCATTATCACTTTGCGTGCCGTTTATAAAGGAATGCATATTTAACTTCCTTTCAAGCTGAACTCTTTTCTTGTTCATAGTTGATTTAAATTCCAGTTTTTGTTGGAAATCTAAAAAACAGAACTGTTTTTTTTTTTTTTTACATTTTGGATTTTTTAAAGTTTAGCAGCACTTGAATATTTTGACAAGTTAACTTCAATAAACAAAGACAGCAACCATGCATGTTTTAACAGTTTAAGGGCATGTCATGTTCAGAATTTGAAATAAAAAAAAGGGCAATATAATTTCAAGAATGTGTATCAATTTATCACTTATCAGAGACTTACTGTCTTCTGGTATTGTTGGTATGATTGACCAAACATCACATATTGTATTGGGTATGAGATTCTCAGGGTATGAGTTGACCAAAAATACCACAGTTTTACAGTATTTATCCAAAAATGTAAAATTGAAACGTATAACATGATCTAATAGTTTTTATTTAAAACAGGAAACTACAGTCATACATGCAGATGTTAAAATAATTTACATAAACTTATTAAAATGGTAATAATGTCATATATAACTTTTATCTACTGGTATTTATTTTGATACATCGACTTAAGATCAAATTTAGTAGTACTTGTTAAATGCTTATCACACAGAACTTAATACCCTTTTGTCATTCTCCTCTTCATTGAGTAACACAAGTACACAATCTGATATTAGCTGGTTGATTGGCCAAGGAAGTGTAGCAGTCTTCTTTCAGCCAACTGACTGGTAGTGCACAGCAATAAGTGAGGGAGGGCCAGTGCAGCCTTACTCTATACTCCTACAACAGAAACATTTTCTTGCAGTTTTAAAATCTTGATAAAACTCAAATACCTGTCCATGCTTGTATCATCTAACATTTTTACACACATTTGATATCCCAACCTCTTGCGCTTTGCAGATTTTCATTGGATCATTCTGATTTAAAATATTAAACAAACTGTGTTCTGCCGAGCTGTTGCGTAAACATCTTAAACTTAAACTGAAATCAGGCTTAACATCTTAATATTTTTAGACATTTTTCCGCCTAACTCTCTGTTGGTTGCAGCCACTACTGTGAATTTTACCTACAGCCACATGACACCACCATCAACATCTCTTGTTTTCCCTGTAAACATTTGCGTACTACGCAGAGGCTGGCTGCCAATAAATGTACAGTAGGCCATTAAATAAGTTTGCAAGATTATTTAAAAGCTTTTTTAATTGTTATGAAATATTATATATTTTAAAATATCATTGGAAAAATGGATATTGATACATTACATTTATAATGTAAGTCAAAGTTAAACCATTTGTACCGGGTTTCAGAGTGGACCTTCATCAAAACTTCAAAACGCTGTGCTCCAAGCGTCCTGCAGAGTAACTGATGAGTATCTCCTGCTGTTATCTGCTGCTTTTTTAGGGGGGAAAAAATTCCTGTCACATTTCAACATCATTCATGGTAAATTGAAGTTAATTGGGTCTTTAAGTAACTGAAAGGGTTTTATTTTTAGTACACAAGAATGGGACCAAAACACAATTACAAAAAAAAAAAAATGAAGTGATATTTTATACAGTACAGTTTTTTGTTTTTTTATGTTAACCAATATATGTAAGTAAATAGGGAGGTGTAGACAAAAAACCTTAAATGCCTAATGAAGTCATTACATCAAAGGTCTGTGGATGTCAATAGCCAACATTAAAGAGACTATAAAACCGGAGTTTTTACACAGTAGTGGGTTGAGTTAATATATTAAATTGTATTAATTTACATGAAAAATCTGTCTCATAATTAGCAAAAGCCTTTTTGATGGATAAATTATTTACTAATCCACTGAACGATTTCTAAATTTAAAAAACAATTAAGATTTCAAGATTTAAGATATATTTAGGAAGTGAATCAATTTAAATTGCAGTAAAAAAGTCATAAGAAAGAATCTACCTGTAACCGGTTATCAATGTAATCAAGAATAACATTTTATTATTCAAACTGAAATTAATATAATAATGATTTATCAGTTCTGGATCAGTTCATTGGACTTGTTGGTGATTCGTTACTTTAGATTGAAAACTTGGTTGAATACAACTGAAAAATGCTTTTGGAGGAAGTTAATGGAAGTTGTGTTGCACACTTTGTTGAGGCGGTTAGTAAAAACTGGAATCTTGCATAGCTATGTACAAAAATAGATGTAGAAAAACAAATAATGCCAACAAAAATAGTTACTGCAACCATATCATAGATTCATCATGAGAGACTGATCAGAAACAAACTTTGGATAACTTGTGGGCTACAATACGTCAGGCTAGACAGCCATAAAAAAGATTAAGTTACTTTTTCAACCACAGTCTTTGATACAGACCAAGAATTTTAACATGTTATCAGTGTAGATAAAATGATTATATCATGACTGGTTTGTTTTTACATTCAGGGTTTCAAACATGTAATTGTTCTGTTTAATAAAACGACAGGATCACATTTTGGAGTTTAATGCACTTTGGTTTTCAAAGTTATTACTAATTAACATTTTTTTTCAAAGCTTCTCTTAATTTTCAAAGAAACTTTGAAAGTTACTGGCGGTGGGGATCAGGATGAAAATGTTATTTATTGTGATGATAAAAGTGACCATAAAGAGTATTTGAAAATTAAACATATACATTTTTTTTGTGCCACACATATGACCCCTCCACAGTAATGAAACCATCAGAGGAAAAGATAGTTCAAACATTAAAATAAATTTGACTGTACTGTCACTTTGCGGGCAAACATCATCATTTCATAACATGATAATACTTTTATTATGATAAGGAAATAAGATGCCATAACTGCCTATCTCTAATTGACTGACATTTAGACCAACTTCTATGATCATAACACCTCCTGAGATCATAAAAGAAATCATATTTTGCTATTTCCAGGATGCCAATTCTACAATTGGGCTGCTCAGTCTGACAGCAGGTTGAACTAGATCTGTTGTTTTCATTCCGATATCTTATTTTTAAAAACTCAAATTCCTCTTTTTTGGATGAGGATTGCTTTTTTTGGACAATTGTTCTCTCTAGTGTTTGATACTGTGCAGCTTGAATAATTTTTGCTGATACATTTTTACCTTTGGATATTTGTTATTATGCATAACCATAGCAACAATGTGTTTCTTTTTCTTTTTTACAACCGGGAGCAGCTGATTAACATCTCAAAAATTCAAATGATACCTCAACTACAACCCTAAATTCCCAATGAGTTGAAAAGGAGGCGCAGTGAATGCAGTGCAGGAGCAAAGAGAAGAGAGAGAAGAAGGAAGTTCATTCCATCTCTTACATTGATTCTGATAGGTAACGTTAGATCGTTGGGAAACAAGTGTGATGAACACCAAGCCCTACAAAGGACCCAGCCAGAGTATTGGGAATGCAGTATTATGTGTTTCACTGAGATATGGCAGCAGGATCATATCCCTGACTACAGCGTCACTCTGCTGGGTTCTCCAACCATACAAGCAGACAGAGATTTAAAGAGGAGCAGCAAATGCAAAGGAGGTGGACTGGCAGTACTTGTGAACAACAGATGGTGTCATCCAGGACACGTTACTATGAAGTGTCATCTCTGCAGTACACATATTAAACTGTTAGCAGTAAGTTTTCATCCATATTATTTACCCAGAGAGTTCACCAGTGTAATTTTGGCAACAGCATGACACTGCATGTAATGTCATCAGCTCAGTTGTTCCTAAGCTACAGATACACCACCCCAATGCATTTGTGGCAACATCTGGTGATTTTAATCTCACCTCACTCTCTGCTACACTTCCAACGTTTCAACAGTTTGTCAGCCGCTCTACCAGAGAAAACAAAACATTGGATTTGTTTTATGCAAATGTCAAAGACTCTTACATCTCCAAAGCAAGACCTCCTCCAGGCAAATCAGATCACAATCTTGTTTTTCTCTGCTTGATATATAAGTCCCTTGTTCAGAGACAACCTGTAATAAAGAGAACTGTGAGAAAACGGTTCACAGGAAGCTGAAGAAGCCCTGGGAGGTTGCTTTAAGGCTACAGACTGGGATGCACTGTGCCAGCCACATGGAGAAGACATAAATGCCATGACTGAGTGTGTCACTGACTATATAAACTTCTGTGTGGATAACACAATCCCCACCAGAACAATGAGATGCTTCCAAAATAACAAACCCCGGATCACCTGAAGGACCTGATTTACAAGAAAAAAAGAGCCTTCAGAGAGGGAGACAAGGAATTATTGAGGAGTATACAGAAGCAACCTAACAGATATCCGACACTTCTTTGACCCAAAGCTTCCCTGTCGGAGCTCCAATGTTTATCTTCCAAGTCAGCCATGGATCCTTCTGCTTCTACATGTTTGTCTTCAACCAAATTAGAAGGTGATGATGCTCCCTTTGCCTCCCGCTTCCACCTGTGTGAGGTAAAGAGGCAGCTGAAGAGACTGAACCGGAATAAGACTACAGGTCCAGATGGTGTCTTGGAGGCCTGTGCAGAGCAGCTCTGTGGGATTCTGCAGCACCTCTTCAGCCTTAGCCTGACCGAGGAGAATGTTCTAATGTTGTGGAAGACATCCTACCTTGTTCTGGAACTAAAGAAAACTGTCTAACCAGGCAGTCAGCAGCACAGGAGCACCACAGGGGACTGTGGACTGTACTCTCAACATTCCTTTTCACTCTGTACACCTCAGACTTCCAGTACAAGACAGACTCCTGCATCTGCAGAAATACTCTGCAGTCATCTGGTGTATCAGAGAAGGACAAGAATCCGAATACAGAGAACTGTTGGACTGCTTAATGGCATGTTGCTGAAACAATAATCTAATCTTGAACGTGAATAAAACAAAGGAGATGACTGTAGATTTTAAAAGAAACAAGAAAAGGTCAGACAGTATTTCCATCATAGGGGAAGACGTGGAGGTGGTGGAGGAGTATAAATACCTCAGTGTTCATCTGGACAACAGACTGGAATGGAGATGCAACTGTGAAGCTGTCTACAAAAAGGGACAGAGCAGACTGTACTTCTCAAATAAGCTTAGGTCCTTAAGTGTTTGCAGCACGATGCTGCATATCATAAAGTCTGTTGTGGAGAGTGTGATCTCTTCTGCCATCATCTGCTGGGTAGCAGCATCAGAGCCAGGGACTTAAAAAATGCTTAACAAGCTAGTAAGGAAGGCTGGTTCTGTTCTGGGGACTCCTCTAGAACCTCTGGAAATGTTTGTGCAAAGAAGGATTCTTCATAAAATGAGGAACATTATGGAGAACCCTGAGTCTCCTCTTCATGAGACTGTCATACAAAGAAGCCTTCAGTCAGAGGCTTCTTCAGATCTGCTGTAAGACAGAGCGCTACAGGAGATCCTTCCTGCCCACAGCCATCAGCGTACTACAACAGCTCTTTGAAGAAAGCTGTATAAAATGGGCTACCACAAAATTTTATTTGGCTCTTGGACTAATAAAGTATTTTTGAATTGAATTGAATTGTGAAGTAAGAGAGTCTTTACTTTAGATTTAAAAGGTCCTGCAAGGGCAGTTTAAAAGGACTGGGTAGAAAGCAGTTTTTTAGGTGAAAGGTCAAATCTGGTCTCTTCATGTAGGCTGCAAGTGTGACTCCATGACTTTTTTACAGATGTTTTTGTCTTGTCTGTTTCTTTTATTTAAAGCCGTTTAGATGACACATTAATCATCTTTATGAAGACACAAGCCGTATATTCACACATATCCAATAGGAGCAAAGCAACCCCAGTCAGCATTAAGTAGAGATTTGCCACCTGCATTCATCCAGAGTAATCATTGTGACTTCTTGAGCTGTTTTCCTATAATTATTTTATAGAAAAAAGGTGTGAATCCAGCTAATTTGGACCAATCCTTATGGATTGCTTTTTTGTCTTCTCTTAATCCTTCCCAAGCACAAACCATATTAGCTGCTTGGAAAACATATTGAACCACAGTTATGCTTCCTGTCTGCAGTTCAACTGGAATGATTTTATTTTTTTTTATGACTTTTTCATTGATGAGGTCTATCTGATTTTAAGGAGTGAGACATTCGAATAGAAAAGAGTCAGTTTTTATATTAGTCTGTGTAAAGATCTGTTGTCATTTAAACAGACATCAACTGTTTATGTTAAACTTTAGCTCATAACGCAATTGAAAAGGAGGGCAGCAACTAATAGGTCACAGTATTAATAAGTGAAGGAAAATTTCAGAACCACATCCGAAAAAAATTACAATATTTTAATAATAATGCAGTTGTAGCCAAAACCCATCAAGTGATTTGTTGCTGTAGATAATCATAACATTGTTGCCTGTCTTCACAGTAGTGTTGGGTACGGCAGTTAAGCCCACAATTATTCATACCCTTGGCCGATTTAAAGTGATCTTAAAAAGTTACTAGCATGTTTCCTCTGAGTGGAAGTAAAATTAACATTTTGGAGCTGTATAGCCACAGTCTGATATGAGTCTGATATAGAATGTTTGGAGGGAGCTAAAATTAGGGTGGTGGTAAGAAGGCCTCTCAACATCAAAGACTTGGAGCTCCTCACCAAAGTTAAACCAACAAAATACCAGTGGAAACATGCAAAAAAGGTTGTCAGCAATTATAAGAAGCGTTTAGTTGCTGTAATGCCAGTAAAGAGGTTTTGAATAATTATTTTTGACAAGTCATTGTTTACTGAAATGTAAATAAAAACAGATAAATTGTTTTGTTTTATTTTTCCAAAATAAATACTCCTTTACATTGCTTTGTTACCTTTGGAAAAATGTATTGTCTCTTTTCCAACCACAAACATTATTCTTTGTTGAATGAAAATAAATTTTATCTAAAAATGCCAAGGATATGTTTATTCGGGGCTTAATTGAATGTAAAATATATGCTTTATTTCTGAACAGTCATATTTTAGGAAAGAAAAAGGAAAACCTTCAGAAATTGTGGGTTGTGTTCAACAATATATTGTATATTCAACATTTGGTTCAAGTAAAAATAGCCATAAATAGACATTTATTCACATTAACTGATTTTTGTTGACTTCGTTAGGTCATTTATTTGATGTAGTTTAATATCAATTGAATTACTGTTTTTGATTTGTTTGTGTTTGGTGTTGGAAATACTCTTCATCAGCACGCTTAGATGGTATGCATCATTTGATATTAATTTCTGTCTGTCTGGATTAAAACTTGCAACTTGTTCCTTGTTAAAACAGTGGGATGAACTTCCAGGGTTTTGCTTACCGAGAAATGTTGTATTTTCAGGGTTTAGTTGGTACACATTTGAGTTTGATTCAGGAGCTGCAGATAACGCAGGACACGAGCATGTGTTGGTTTGTTCGCAGAAGGCACGTGCTGTAGGATGAGCTGCTGCTGCCAGTCGCACTGAGCTTTTTTGTTAATTTATCTGTTTTGAACTGTGTGATAATCAAGCAACATTTATGACAGGTTGATGGAATTTACATTCTAGATTTTTGTGGAAACTGCTTGCTTATCTATTGGCGACACAAGGTATTAACCCTAAATAATTTAAATGCAGACAGCACAATATACCAGTTTTACATTTATATAGATTTCTGTTTAATTAGCTTTCATAAAAAAAGAAACAATCATAGATGATTGCATTGTAAAAAAAAAAAAAACAACTAAACTTTCATGAATATCTTTACTTTAGACAGAATAATTAATGTATAAATAAAAAAAATAAAAAATCAGCAAATAAAATAATCACAAATGGACCTGCATAATGTAATAAATCACAGTCATTATTGTGTGATTCTGCAATAGCAAACAGCCGCTTGGATGCAAGATTTGGTGGGCTATTATTTTTCTGCTGACCTGCCATTACACTCTACATTCAAATAATGTATTTGGCCAGTTTGTTGGCTTCCACTACAGCTAGAGCACACACCTCATTCAGATTTTAGCAGTTGAAACCCTTGATCTAATGCAAAGTGATAGGGACATTGTAGGGGTGAAACGCAAAGAATGGGGGGAAGGGGGTAATTGTAGGTCAATTTCTCAACGATACTGTTATCGCAATAAGACAGATTTTGCTCTTTAATTACACCATGCATTTCGTCTTTCAAATTCCATGCTCTTATAGGGAATTTAGAAATTTATTCAAATATCTAATCAGACTTTTATCATTACCAAAGAAAATTATAAAAAATATAATACTAACTTCTCCCTTCAGAGTGGATATAGTTTGTCTGTGCAGAATATATTCCATAATAATTAATATGACTGTACGAGGATTCTGTGTTTAAATTGTGAAGCATGATAATTTAATTTGATATTTCCATAATTGCTGTTATGATGGAGTGAAGTTCACCTAAGTGATGTGGTTTCACCTTTCATTAATTTTTATATTTTTAATTTCTCTAACACTTCTTTCAAATATTTATTCATAAATCAATATTGTGGCCATGTGTGGTTCTCTGGGGCATAAATATAATGTGACATGGGAGTCTATTTTTCTTAGCCACTTTTCAAAATAGGAAAGACTAGATAACATCCCATTCAAGTAAAACAGATATGTGGATATTGATAAGTCAGGAAAGCCACAGAAAAATAACTACAATCCTAAACCATCCCCTTTTTACTGTCAGAGCAATAATGAAAATGTTTAAAACAAGTAAAACTGTGGGAAACCAGACTGGAGTAGGACTCCAAGTTATCTCGCCACCATGAATTTCTTTCTGTATGACAATATGCTATCATAATAAATGATAAACTGGCTATTTAACATGTCTGTACCACATGTCCCAAATGTGAAGGATGCTTATCTTTAGTTTCACAAATGCATTTCCTCCGTGGCTGCTTTAAACACTTAAGTTTCAAAGATGACAAACAGATATATTTTTTGCATTTTTTCACAAACAGAATTAAGAAAGGCTATAAGGTCATGGAGTGCTTGTGTATTATAGTTCAAATGCACTTTTCAATCTTGAAATGCTTAAGGTTCTTACATGTGATTCAAAGCTTCAGGATATTTCATTGCACATCAATACCCTGCCCTGATCTTAGTATTTAATCTATTTTCAAACATCAAAATGAAATTTCTGCCAAAAATGACTTCCTGACATGTATTGAACAAGCCACATGTTAGAGATGGCGAAGAACCAGAATGAGGAATGAACCACTTCCTGTATTTACCGTAAATTCCCTAATCCTCTAATGTCATCCATGAACTCAAAACAGTGATTATGATCTCTCAAAGGATAGGAGTGATAACACTGTGTTTGTGTAATTCTCTAAAGATGCTTTCACACAACCCTGGTAGGTTCACTTGAAACAGAGCAGACTTGGATTGTCCGCTTTGTTCGGATAGGTGTGAAAGCTTGTCTGATCACGGTTGCAGACCGAACTCTGGTCCACCTGAAAATATGGGTCTCGGTTTCCTTGGAAATCAGCCCTGGTTGGGTTTGCTTACAGTTAGAAAGCAAACAGACTATCCAGCCTTCGAAAGAGAAAAAGTCGGCCAGAGGGAGGAAGTGATGTATGATTTACAGACATATATTTGATCTAAAAATGTTAAAAACCAATACCTCACTTTGCTTCTGTGATTACACAGAAGCACAGTGAAGCAAAACACATGGTGCACCCTGTGTTTATTTGGAAGTCGCAGTTACCTGTCGGAACGCCAACTGAAGTCAGAATTTCGAGTGGGAAAGTTGGTGCTTGATAAGTTATCCTGGATTTGGTAATCAATACAGTTGCATATCTAAAGATTTCTGTGTGGTTTGCCAATCTAAATCTAAACTATTCATTTTCACTTCTGAGGGTTTGTATCTCTTTAAATCAGTCGCAACAATGGTTCCCTACAGTATCTGTTTGTCTCTATGATCCTTTTGTGTTTTAATGGATAAAATGAAGAGAAATATGTTTTTACTGGCTTCAGTTGAAAATAGTTGTCAGCACCGCAGGTTCTAGTTACAATTCAGGAAAAATATTTGTTTTGGTGCTACTATTAACAGTACAAGCCAGCAATATTGTGTTTCTCTCAATGTTATCCATTCAAACACAGAAAAACAGGCTCACACATAATATTGTAAAGTGCAATTGGTGTTTCTAGTTTAATGAGATATAAGGGGTCAAAAGTGCTAATAAATAGTAGATTTCACTAAATTCCAAATCAAAGGCAGCCAAACTGGATACTGAACTTGGGAATGCTTGTTGAACTTTGACTTTCCCAATCGGAATTTTGACTTCAAGAAGCGTTTGGTTGTTTTTCTGACTGAGAACCTGGAAAAAATGACTTCTGAGTACAAAGAGTGAATAGTCTCTCTTCTGCTGCCGTTTTAGGTGCTGCCGCATTTATCTCTTATGTGCAGAGCAACATGCTTGCGACATTCTGAGTAGCTTCTTGTGAAAGCACCTCAAAAGAACAGATGTTGTAACTACATCACTTTGTCTTAGTGGTTTGGTCTGCTTTTAAAAGTGTATTGTGAAAGTAAACCAAACCAAACGAAGGTGTGGAATGTTTCAGCACACCCTGCTCCGTAAAATCTAGTTCCCTGGACTGTCCAGATGTGAAAGCATCTTCATTGATCACTGCTTAGTTACGCAAGGGGGTTGTCTCAGTGATTCTGTTTGTTTTAGTTTTTTTTGCACTTGTTTTTTGGTCTTTATTGACAGATACCAGACTAAGAAAGGGCTAAGAGAGAAGTGGGGACACATGCAAAAGGTCTCAAGGTCGGGAATCGAAACGAGGATGGCGGACTATATAAACGGGGAGCTCGCTCTGACGCTACACCAGGCAACGCCTCCTCAGTGTTTTGAAATCCTGAATAGCACAGTGTGACTTAGATTTGAATTGGCACATCAAATATTTCCACTTACCTCAGGAGAAATTATCACTATCAGTGTACAATGGTGAAACAGGATGTCGTGACGTTAGTTTTATAGCTTTGATAAGGGAAAGGTTAACTTTAGCAAACCAAATGACTCAATCAGAAGATTAGCCAACATCTCTTTTCTAATTTTATTGAGAATAAAAAGGTATCCTCTTAAGGCCCCAGCTGTTTTATCTAATATGATGCAGTTTTACATTATTTATTTTCTATGTCAGGTTTCTGTTATAGCTGCAGTTGAATGGTGTCAATGACTTGCTTTGATTATAATGAGAACAATGAACATTATTCACAGAGGAAGCTGCTAACAAAACACCATCGTCAATCAAAGTTTACACTGCACAGCTGTAAAAAACATAAATTTTTGATACTGAGGCCATGAGGGGCTATTTCAAGATAATAGAACTGAAGATGTATAGCTAATTTTTAGGGTGCTGTTTTCTGCATTGGTTTCACAATGCCGCACTGGGAAGTTTAACTGGGCTTTGATTGTTACAACACATTACACCTTTTCTTTTTTTATGTATTTTCCAAAATTCTGATCCAACTTGGATTCTGTCAAATATAATTACGGTGAATCCAATCTCACACTAGTAAGAGAGATTACAATGTTTTCTCAGTAGTTTGAAGCATTTTGTTGTGAATAATTTATAAACTTTGTTTGATCCCTTTAGTATGTATTTTACAATTGAGCCCCCCCCCCACCCCATTTAATCATAAATAAGCCATGATTAACAAAAATCTTTTGCAAAGCTGAGTTAAACTTTATGTGCACATCTTTTTACTGCCAGACCTGTACAGACCAGAAATCAGAACCTGTCAGACAACAGGAAGTAAGTTAAAAGATTCATGAACAGATGGGAAGCAAAGCCACATATATAAATCAGCCTAGAAGGGGTTACAAAGCCATTTCTATGGTTTTGTAACTTCAGTGAACCACAGTGAGAGCCATTATACACAAATAGAGAAAACATGGAACAGTGGTCCACCGTCAGGAGTGGCAGCTTTGCCATAATTACCCAACAACTGAACAACTTATCCAGAGGGTTACAAAAGAACCCAAAAGAACATCAAGGACAGCAGGCCTTATTTGCCTTTTTGTGAAGTTTTATATATAGCACAGAAAATCTATAGGTTTTTTTACGGCATGAAACTGCAAACAAAATTCTGAAAACTCAGACTTTAACCTTTGGCTTTGTGGTGATAACTTTGACTTGTTTGCTTTACTCTGAAGTAGAACACGAGAGTCCTACAAACTTTCTGGGATATCATCACAGCTTGTGATTCTTTTCAGCTTTAAGCGTGATTTGTGTGTGTATGTATTGCAAAATGTTCCAGCAAACATGTGAATGAAAATGGAAAGAAGGCATGTCACTATGTCAGAAGTTAGCGACTGCTGTTTGTTTGATGGACACAGATACCAAACAGATGAAGTGAGTCATTCTGGTACTGATGTCCTAATTCACAAAAAAACAGCTAAAACTTTTAGCTGTTTAGCAGTAATGCATATTAAGGTTGTACAAAGTCATAGTTTCAATTAATATCATACTGTTCCTATGTTTTAATGTGCGTTTAATAATATTCTAGAAAAAGAGCTAGTTTTCTTAGTTTTCCTTGGCTGTTTGGAGCGTAAGCTACCAAAGCACTGCTCCTACCCTCCTCTTGCAGCACCCTGCCAGTCAGATGGTGGAAAGCTTTTCCGTCGCGTTCAACAAAAAAAAATTTGGACTGGAATTTTATTTCGCCGAAAACAGCGACAGTTAATAAATAGCATAGATAATATTATTATATGGATAGTAATCAATACATTATTTTAGCAGAAGTTGGAAAATTGTTTATTTTCTGAATGAAATATAAGCAATCAGATCATGTAAAAGTTTTTTTTGCTGATACAGCTGTATCATGAAACCCTTGCATTTGTACTGAAAGTTGTCCTTCTGTGAGAACCTTATACCTGCTCATATTTAAACGCTCTTACTTATGACTTTTCTACTTTGTTTTTAGAAATTCCAGATCGTCCTTTATTGAAAACGCACACAGGATGGAGCCTGCTGAGTCAGAGATGAACATATTATCCAATGGGAAACCCCATGATCTTGGAGATGACATGAGTGCGCCAATGAAGACGTTAGCAGAAGATCAGTGAGTAATTCTAACATTTTTCTTACACACAGATGAATGTCGGCCTTGTTTTTAAAATAGCATGTAGCAATCACATTTACTCTTTGCTCCTTTGTCTCTCTGTGGTTATACTTATGTGAAAACCACGTCCTTGGTACTATACAGTGAACCAAGTGAGGCGATATTTATCTTTGATTTGCAAATACTAAAACAGACTTCTGCATTCATGTTAAATAATGAGTAGGTTAAAGGATGTGGTTAGCAACATCAAGTATGACTTATTTGTCCAAAATTTCTATTTCTTTAAATGCATGTTTGCCTTGTTTTTGTGCTCACCTCATCTGATGGGTCCTTGTGCAGAAATGGCACTAAAACTCTCAGGTATGTTTGTTAAGAACTGAGTAGAGTTTTCTCTGATGTGTTTACAAGCCAGAGGTGGATAGACTTGAAATTTCTTTACTTTTGGTCCCCAGATTTGATGACCCCGAAGGAGCACTTGAGAGTGAGCAGTTCTTACCCAGACCAGATGGAAAGAAGCCCACACGGTTCACAGATGTAAGTGTATTTATATACATATACATATACAGAAACACTAACTTCCTGCTTGTTGTCACAACTGGAACATTTTTGGAAAATATTTCCTTTTTTGTCTTCCAGAATGTATATTTGAATATGACAAGCGACTAAAAATAAATCCAAGCGAATTCAAGTTAATGAGGTGCTATTTAAATATAAATATTAGTTTGCTGAGGGCTAGTTTAAGATCACTTTTGTTGTGCTTGCCTCTGCAAAGCTGTCAGGGTGTTAGATCTCTTATGAGGCTGTTGGGGTACTCTGTATTTATACAACCTTCTTGAACTTTACATAACTCAGAGACCTTTATAGGGCTAAATTATTTATGTAAATCATCTGAATAGCTATAACTTTTAGCTATAAAATATTTATAGCACTCAATCCTGTTATATTTTGAAGGTTTTACTTTGAAGACATTTGATCAAGCACTGGTAGTCATTTAAGTCATTTAAGGCTTGCTCTTGCTCTGTTCTTATCAAATTCATTCCCAGTTTGAAGGAAAGACCTCCTTTGGTATGTCAGTCTTCAATCTTGGCAATGCAATAATGGGCAGTGGCATCCTGGGATTGGCTTATGCCATGGCTAACACTGGCATACTACTGTTCCTGTGAGTAAATAATTTTACATTTTAACAGAAACTTTCAGTTTTACCTGACTTGGTCAAGATGTTTTATTTTGCATGTTCTGAACAGTTACTCAAATGGATAACTAGGCAACAGGGAAAAAAGCTAATTTGCCTTCATATCTGGAGTTTGATGCTATATTGCTCCCTCACTGTTTCCTGGTTTTTGAAGGTATATAACTGTGACATGATGACGTACATCTGTCATGACGTCACTGTCTCGTACTTTTTTCCCTTGTTTAAAACTGCTTTCTCGCTGTTTCCTTTCTTGCCAAGTATGTTGCGCATTGAAAATAAGGGTCAAAGTGTGAAAAAATTAAGTATGTATGGATTGCAAAGTCCTGTTTCTGAAGTTTGTCTGTCCCTTTTAAAGCACTCCTGTGCTAAACAGTGAGTGTGTATTGGGATCAGGGGTGTGGAATTCAGCATTCTACTGCCTCAGGATGTGGTACATTCACTTTTGCCGTGACATCACTGCCTTGGTGCCACATGTGTTAAATATATAATTGTGGTAAATATATAGGAACCATGTTTACTTCTATGTCTAGCAGCATGTATTCTGATACCACCGGATTGCAAGGCAAATGTGAGATAGTGTGATAGGGTTCGTAGGTTGATATGGAGCAAAAAAATAAAAAAGGAAAAAAGTTAAGAGTCTATATTAAGATTCTATATTTAAATAATAAATCCAAAGATTCCTGCTTTAACAGCATAGCAAATAATAAGAATGTTGTAAGAGATTTAAATAAAAAAAATATTTAACTGTTTACCTCAGTGTTAAGTCTATTGCTCACTCCTGACAAATTTTTAAAGTTGTTTGAAATTAAGTCATTTTTTTGTCCAGTTTTTAAAAGCAACCCAATTATTATAAATGTTCTAGATGGACGATATTTACATTGCATGGTGTTCAGAAGGTTTACGTCATCGATTTATATTACTGGATTGGACATTGCTTATTAGCCGCTATAGATAGTGATGTGCACATGTAGGCGCCATTGCTATGTATGCAATCATGTCAACAGAACCGTACAGTTCTGATATGAGATGAGCATGCATCTGTCACAAAAACGGTCATAGTGCCCTTTTTTCCTATACATTTTTGATAAAATATGACTTAAATTAAAGCAGAGAAAATTGCTGATGTTATGAGACATAGAAATATGTACTTTCCCTAAACATAAATCTATAAGCGGTATGGGAACTGTGCATTATAGTGTTGACAAGTATACCTACTGTACAGCGGCACAGATAACTGCTGCAGGAAGTTAGAAAGGTAGCAGTTCAGAATGTTCAGTTTTACATGGCTTCAAAAGTTGTTATATGGTTTTTTTCATCTCACAACAGTTTTGAGAGATAACAGCATTAGTTTGGACAGTAATTGTTGTGTGGTCTGCTTAGGATGCGGTCATAAGATTGAATTGATTAATAACCACCATAATAAAAGGTCCTGCAGTAATGAGGCAAACTGTCATAGGCTTTGCTAAAAATATAGTTTGAGATTTCCTCTGGATAGGCTTGGCACTAAATTTGACTAGTTAGCTGAATCTTTTCTAAATATTCTTAGTGATTGTTGTGATAAGATGTTTAATCAAAGCTAAATAAGCAGCCTGTATTGATGGTGTTTTTTATGTGAAAGGCTAATTTACAACCTGTCACTGGGCATCTTGCCTGTACAGCATACCGTGATATGCCCACGTCTATTCTTACCCCCTTTTCTCAGACCCTGATCCTACGCTAGCTGCCATAGACAGGTCCTAGAAAGGACACAGCTTAGAATAACCAAACCTCCAGACATGTGAGACATGTGGACTGGTCGTTTACTTTCATCTGCTCTGTGCAGACTGCTGCTGTCATACCATAGCTCTCAACGTCTCAGTCATCTAGTCTAGGTTTGTGTAGCAGCAGAGAAAGCAAAAAGCTGTGCACAGTAAATAGAAAACATCAGATATGACAGCAAGAAATCTGTCCAATGCTAACCTTCATATGCATAAAACATTTACTGTAATTACATGATGTCCTGAACACAACAATCCTGCAAGGATAATTTAGGTTATTTATCTTTTCACATGTTTTAATGCTTATATTGTGTATTTAGTAGTAAAGAAAAAAATGTTTGTGCATTTATGTGGGCTGTTTTGGTTATGGACATAATAAAAAACAGACAGTTCAAAAAGACTCTTACAAGCAATTGTTTATGTCCCAATCAATTTCTGGTTTATTTATTCATTATTTCCTTCAAAACATTCTAAATATCTGTATGTTCATATGTAGTATTTGCATCAATCGAAAATAAGTATTTGCTTCAATCTGCAGCTGTAGTGTTTAAATTTTATATGTAATAATTATTGCATATGTTTTTATTTAAAGGACCAAAATAGCATTCACATTACATTTTATTTTATTTTTACCAAAAGGATTAACGCTGCCTCAGTAAATGCTAAGTAACCTTGTAGTTATACGCTTATAATCAGGGGTTTTCGCTGTAAAATCCCATATCTTTCACTAATTCTTGGACCATTTTGGCCAAAATTCATTTCTAAATGCCATTTTATATATCAGAAAATTAGCTATTTTCTTATCAATCTATTATTTTCCAGAAATAATGACTAAAACTAAAACTTTTGTCATGTTTAATAGGTACTGAAACTAAAGAAAGTTCACATTGATCGCATCAATTGCTCTGGCCCAGCTGCAATAACTTTCACATCAGCTGTGGGCGCAATGATCCCAGGGTGTTCATAAGTGGCTTTAGAAAGGTCGGAGAAAGGTTGGGGTTACCCTAACTTATGAGGAATGTTGGTCTGAAATTCATGCTGAAATGTTTTTGGGTTTCTGTGCCTCTGAAAGTGGTAACTCTGTGGAAACAAATTATAGGAAACAGCATGGGTATAATTTAAGTACTCCACCTGGTTTAACAATAGCTGTTTTTATCAACTGGTTGCAGTGTCTTCTGATAATGGTATTATTTAAAGGTCTTGATGTTGAAGTAATAAATATTGTTATAGAATCAACCTACTTGAACATGAACTAGAGTCCAGATTCTCGTTAGACAAAGACTTAAAGAAAGAGATCCGACTGGGAAGGTTTACAACCAACTTTGTGTTTTTCAATCGTGAACTTTGTTACAGGTTTCTACTGACCGCAGTTGCAGCCTTATCATCCTACTCCATTCATCTGCTGCTCAAATGTTCTGGCATTGTGGGTGAGTTTTGTGTCACTTCTCAACTTTTTTTCTAATAAAATCCTACAGCTGCCAGTTTTTAGAGTCTACGAAAGTTAGATTTTTTCTGTAGGATATAATAAAATAATATAATATAATACATATTCTGCATTTAAACTCTTTAAATTGAATGATTTCACAGCATACAAAAGCTTTTGGAACTTTCAGTGAATGTTTATGGCTAAAACAACACTGTTGCAGAAACACTGGTCATTTTGTTAAACTGTTTACATGCCACATGATTTTATGTTTAACACATTAGGTTTCCTTCCAAAATATTTGAAGCCTAGAATAGATCATATGGTGAGAATCTAATAACTTAAAAAAAATGTTATGTTACATGAAGCTAATTTTGAAATATCCTGACAAATACTGAACCAGCGAATCTGACCAATTCGATTATGTATTATTGGTTTTTGAAAGTGTTTTATTGTGTTGCTTTGAGGGGCATCTGAGCAAATCTGTCTGGATGTAACTGTCTGTAATTTGCTTTCAGGAATTCGTTCTTATGAACAGCTGGGCTACAGGGCCTTTGGTACTCCTGGAAAAATGGCTGCTGGTATCGCAATCACCCTGCAGAACATTGGAGGTGAGCACCCTCATTGAATTACTGATGTCAGTGGGAATTTGATTGTTTACAGTTAAACTCCACAAACAAGAATTATAGACCATTAAACTGGTAAGACATTAAACCCCCAAACAGATGATGACATCCACCTAAAACCTTGGTATTACTTTAGTTTTTGTTCTTAGTTATAAGTATGGGGTGTGGGGTTGTATTACGAGATAACAGCAAGTGGTAGGTAAATTAAAGCTTGCCATCGTAGTAAATGAACCATATGTGTGGCTGGATGTCCCAAACTGAAGCATTTTAGAGACAGGCCTCTGTGCTTAAATTTATGATTAATTTAAGCACATGACTTTTGGTAGTTTTTGTTTAAACTTCTGTAACACAAAGAGAATCACATAAACCAATATATTTAGCAGTAAGATAATTAGATATAAGTTGGTTATTAAATGTGTGGCAAATTTGAAAGCTTAGTGAAAAGATATGTTGGCAATACCAGACAGCGACACTTTGTTTGTTGACAGGGCTGTGTATATTGTTGATAAAAAAAATAAAACGTTTCAGCTTGCTGACTTTTTTTTTTGTATTAGGACTTTTGATAAACACCTCAAATAAATTATTTTAAAGTAAAAAAGGAAAAAAAAATGTGAGTAATGTGCCATGATGCCACATACATAAAAGACTTGATAAATGTTTGCATGCCTTAGCATTTGTTAGGTGGGTGTGATCAGTAAGCCTGGGTAGTTGCTCTCAGGTTAGCTCTGAATAACATTTTATTTGCATCTTCTCACTTTCCTTTCGCAGCTATGTCCAGCTACCTGTACATCGTTAAATCAGAGCTGCCGCTGGTCATCCAAGCTTTTCTGAAGGCGGACCCCAACTCTGAGTGAGTATTGTTGTTTGTTTGCCCGTCATCACTGACATCAGTGTGCTAGTTTAAGTGAAAGGCATACGAGTCCCGCTGGTCACTGACCCATAGTATAGTTTCTGTGTGTCAACGGGGGGCCTGGAAGCAGGTTGTTTGTGGAGCAAATACTTCGCTTTCCACACGTTGTTGATTCTGTCAGTGTTGGGTTGTGAAAACAGTAAATGCTTAGAGTTGGTTGAGGTGCAGGAAGACCTTGATTGCAAATCTATTAATTGTCATAATTATAATTAGGACCTTAAGATGTTTTTGTCATTCATGCAGATCCAAGTAATTAACACTGCATATCATGAGTGCAATACAATTATCAAAATCTATGTCATTTATATTATGTATATTGACTCCCCAGTAGCTCTACAGAAGTTAAAATTGCTTGAGATTAACAAATGTCTTCCTCACATCATCTCTATACAGTCATTACATTACCTCTGAAATTATTATTTCTATATTCATAACCTGTGAATTAGATACCAGCTTTAACATCTTAGGCCACAGTAATATTTTTTTACATTGTTCGCACTGTGCATAACACAGTTGGGGTTGCCCATTGCCACTGACTAAAGTTGCAGATGATACACTGTAGGAAACCATTCCATGAGCATCTGACATGTTTATTATTTATTTTGTCCCACCTTGATTTGCTGCCCCAGGAAGAAAGCCATATTGCTCATATTAAAAACCGGCACTTACCGTGCTGAATTCATAACCTTATTTTTTTATAACTTGCAATCAGCCAGACCTTATTACAATAATAACTGGAACTATGTTTCTTCATTCTTAAAGATATCACATTAAAATACTGTTCATTTTTAGTAGAAAGACCATAGGGCCCTAACCATCTTCTTTTGACCTCCTCTTGTCTTCTTTTTTGCTTTTTAAGTACACACACTGCAAAATCCACTGTCATGGTCAGGTACAAGGAGTGGGCAGAAAATGAAGAAAAAAACAGTCAAATAAAAACTTTAGAAAGCCTGAGCTTGATCAAAATTTAAAACATTAAAAGTCTTGCTTTTTGGAAGGATAAATCTATAAAATGTTCAAACCTTTTGCAGTGTACTGTAGATCTGAGTTTTTCCATAGCCATTGGGGAACATCCTGTACTGCTTATTCATTTTGCACAGTGAATAAGTATATTTAGAGCACCATCCGTCATACGTTAGCACCTGACAAGTCCCAAATTCGGAATCAAATAGAGAACCTCCCTGAGCAACAAGAGAGATCTTTACAACAGCTGGTGTGGCCGTCTTCTAATTCCGCACTCATCAAGTTCTTCCATGTTTGCACAACGACTTGGACAAATCACTGCTAAGATTGCACAACAATTGAAATTTAATTTGGATTTTTGGATCCGCAAAACTAATAGTGCCTCCGTGGTCTCATCGCAGTTAAAACTGATGCATGAAGTGTAATGGCTGTTTTGTACTTGTGCACTCGCTCAAGCGACGGCAGCAGGTGGGGAGAAACTTTGCTGCCAAATTCCAAAGCCGAGCATAAGGATAGGACAGCTCAGGGCTGGCTCTGACTATTCCTCTCCACTTAACGCTCCTGTCGTTGGCGTCAAAGGAACAGAAAGGAATGGGAGCTGTGTGGTTGGCCAGGAGCTTTATTTATGACCAGTGGTTCAGTAAATAGGCAGCAGTGACATACGGCAAAAACCTAGACTCTTTCAAGCTATGACGTGCAGATCCAGTTGTGAGATTAGCTTATGTGATCAGGTAAAATATCAGGTTTGCTGTGAAGTTTACCACACACTTGGAAGTTAAGATTTCTCTTGAATTTAATTTAGACCTGGATTTACAACAAACTGGTATTAATAAAAAATAAAGTGTGTTAGATGTAGCATATGAGTGAGTTTTATCTGAGTTTATTCCAAAACTGTCCTGTGGTGCATATTTGAGTTATTTTACAAGATTGTGGGCATGTGGTGAAAATCAGTGTGAACTGATTATTGTTTGCTGGAATTCAGAAACCCTAAAGACTCTGATAGAAACTTAAATACAGCTTGGACCAACTCTCAAGGACTTGACTTTGAACTAAGCTCTAGGCTGGAATGGATTCCACTTGTCACCAGTGACTGTCGCTTGTGAAGCTAAATGCTAAAATGACCTAGTGACCAAAAGGTTAAAGAACTCATTACTTGTTCTTTGTGCGACACCCTGTGCTTTCAAGGGACACCACCAAACCTACAAACACACACACACAAAGCTTATGTCAGACATCGCTGTATGTTCATGCCTGGAGACCTGTAACAGACAGGTCCTGTTTGATTCAGGGTCAAGAATAACAGGCTCAGCAGTTTAAAAAAACGAGGGGGCTCTGAGGAACAAAGAGCTCTCTGTGCACAGGATTTAGACGATAAAGGCGTAAATGGGTTGATAGTAATTTGTTTTAGCTGCTTGTCGTTTGTGATATGACCCCCCACCCCAGTAATAGCTTAAAATGTATTGCCCATTAATAAAGATTGTTCAAATGAATGTAAAAATCCTATTGAACCTTATGCTATTTGTTTCCTGTATACAATAATATTAGGGAAAGAAAAATCAAATAATTTTTTTGTTCAAGGACCATTGATCAAATAACATCAGTGCATTTTAAAAACTAGAGTTAGGTGCATAAATTTGAACTTATTGCAGATATCCTCTCATCCATACAGGGTAAACCTTAAGAATACCAGCTCCAATATATGCTTATACATCTATTCATATTTGGATAATTTTCCCTCTGCAAGATACAGAGAAACCTCACACCTTTTGAAGCCATCGACCAGCCTGATACATAATTCTGGCTGGACATTTGACTTTGACTTCTATCATTAGAAATGTTACAGTTCAATGAAATTGATCACCTGGCACAGGCATTGCTTTCAAACATAGTTAACATTTTCAGTAAAAATGAGGTTGGGGCCACAGACCGCTATAGGAGATCCTTCCTGCCCACAGCCATCAGCATCTATCTGCATAATATGACCTACAACAACATTGAATTTCCCTTTGGGATTAATAAAGTATTTTTGAATTGAATTTGAATTGAATTGAATTTTATAAGCTTAATGCTTTGTCCATACAAAAGCCAGCTTTGATGTGTGTCTGAGATCATTTCCCTGTTGGAACCAAAATTTAAACTGTTTGTCTGTTGATTTGAAATTAAGGTTGATAAATTTGAAGGTAGTTCTGCATCTTCATTTTTACGCAAACTTTGTACAATACCACTGACACCCTGAGCATGATGCCGCCACAGCCATGCTTGACAGTACACTGTTCTCCAATTTGAAAGCCTCACCTTGACCTCTCAAACATAATTCTTGTTACTTAGTGCAGATAGCCGAATCTTTGTCTAGTGTGACCATAACTATTCTTCTGAAGGTGTTTGAATCTTTATGGGTAGCTGCAGATTTTCGGTGTCAGTTTTGGGTCAAGGTCTTCTTTCTTTCTCTGCACTGTCTCATTTCCTTCTGCCCTGTGGATGGTGAAACTGGTTTTCCAGCAATTTCCAGTTTATGATGGACTTGATTCTGGGACCTTTGCTGGCTTCATCTTGAACATCCTAATCCAATTCCTTTCCTCTAAAAGTAACATTTTGGGTTAAATGGTGTTCGCAACATGGCCCCAAACACGCATCCAAACAAGCTTCAGGTCCCCTGGAGTTGTATTTCCAAACCCCTAAACTCTATTGAAATTTTGTTGACAATGATTAAAGGTCAGGGTCCCACCCCAGTAAACCAAACATTTTAACTGAACTCAACTTATTCTACCAAGAACCAGGAGTGTTTAAATATTTAGCCAAAATTATACCAGAAACTTTGTTAATGGCTGCAAAAAGTATATTGTCGACATGAAACTTGGTTTAGGGCATTAAACAAAAAAAATATCTACAATGAATTCAGACTAGTGCAAACAGTTCTGGTTTTTAATATTCACCGAGGTTGCTTGTTGTAAAAATTAACAGTTTAGCTATTCAATTTTATTCTATTGTATTCTATTGTATTCTATTCCAGTCTACCCAGAATCCAATGATATTTATGCTGGTGGTGAGTGTTTGCAAACGTTTCACCATCTATATAGTAAACAAGGCAGGTGTATTGATTTGACACAGAGCATTAGTTCAGATATAAACCTCAAACTGCATACATGCGTCTGCATTTGTGAGGAGCATACTTTACATAGCATGCCTATGATATATAATGGACCTCTTTAATGAGGAAAATGGACAGGATGTTTGTTTTAAAAAGAGCAAATAGTTCATGTAGTTTATGTTTATGTAAGTCTTTCCATCCTCTGTGTTTTATCGCATTGGTTGAGTGATTAAGGTGTGTGGCAGATGCCAGCGCTAACATGCTGAATATTTTTAGCATTTTGTTGGTTCACTTATGTAATGCTGTATTTCAGTACAGTTGTGATGATAGCAAAATAAGCAGATACACTTTTTCCACAGCCTTTGGGCTGAGGATGTTTTCAGCAGGCCGTGTTGGTAACACATTTGAACTACAGCAGATTTGTAACTGCTGCTGCTTCATAGTTATCCATAAATAATCTGTTTTACCAGTTGCTCACCATCCTACACATTCCTCTGTGTGTTGGTGTCTGCCTGTCTCTCAGTGGCGATGTTTGTAATACTGAGCTCACCAAAGTAAACTAGACTTCTCTCCAAACAGTCTGTGGTACTTGAATGGAAACTACCTGGTCATCATGGTCTCTGCCAGTATCATCCTGCCCCTAGCTCTGATGAAACAGCTTGGTGAGTAAATTTAATGCATTAATGGGATTTATAACAACGGTGCATCAAGCAAAATATGACAGTGAGAATATACAGAATTAACTAGCTACTAACATACACTTTATAAAACCACACATTTTTTTTTATGGTTGGACATTAAATCAGACTAAACATTTTCTGTTTTTGGTCATTTGCGATAACCAAAATTATTTGAGAATCCTTCCTTAAATTTGCTGGAATTTTGGTCCATTCTTCTTTTCAGCTCTGCACATAATCGTTCAATGAGATTAAGGTCAGGACTTGTTGATGGTCACTCTAAAACACTGATTTTGTTGTTCTTAGGCCACTTTTTAAGTAATTTGGTGTTTTGCTTTTAGGGTCATTGTCCATTTAGAAGACAAAATCGTGCCTCTGCTTTAACTTCCTGGCTGATGTATTGAGATGTTTCTTCAATATTTCCACATAATGTTCCTTCCCCACCATGCCATCTATCTTGTAAAGTGCACCAGCCCCTCCTGTTGCAAAACACTGTCACATGATGCTGCCACTTTTATTCTTCACAGTTAGGATGGCCTTCTGAGGATTGCAAACTTTTAATTTTTTTCAACCAAAGGTAACAACAGTCTTTATGGACAAGCGCTTTAATTTTAGTTTTATCAGACTGTGCAGGCTATGTCTACAAACATTAGTGTCTTTGTCCCAGAGTGGCTTGTCAAACTGTAATCTTGTTTTTTATGTTGCTTTTGGTGTAATGACCTCTTCCTCTCCGAGTGGCATTTCAGCCCATGACGGTACAGAATTCTTTTCACTGTGGATAAAGTCACTCTCTTACTAGAATCAGCCAGCATTTTCATGAGGCCTTTTACTTCTGTCTTAGGGTCAATATGCATATTTCACACCTAAACACATTATCTCTGGGACACAGAACATGATAGCTAGAAATTCCCATAGTAATCAGGAAATGAAATAAGCGTAAGGATAAAGGTTTTTTTTCCCCATGATGTTATACGAGAAGGCAGTATGTTTTAGGTGTTGCCTTAAAATACATCCACATCTTTGGTTACATTTATCTCAGATGCTTAGGATTATGTTGTCAGAAGCTTACAAAGCCATGACATCATTATCTGGGGTTTCCTAAATTGTTTAAAAGCTTAATATTGGTGAGGTTTACTTTAGAAGAAAGTAATATAAATTTCTCCCTGATTACCTGGCATCTAGCAAATGAAATTACATTTCATAACAATAACTGACCTAAAACATGGAAAGCTTGCTCTGATTAATGTTATACAGTCAGGAAGAAAGGTTGCGTCTTTTTAAACAGTATTTTTTTACACATAATTTATTGATGGTTGCTTTATAATAATGAATGACAAAAATTTATTTTTGAACAGGCTTTAGGAGCTCTCCTCTGAGAACAGCAACATTACTAACCACCATTACTTCACAGCATACCCTCTATCTGACACCTCTTAAAATTTTTCCAATAACACTTTAGTGTGTGCTTTGTTTGAGAGCAGCAGTCATACAAGAAATATGCTCTCTCTAGTTGTTCAGTCCAGCCAAAGCAGATGCTGTCGTCCTAATTTAAAAATCAATGTTTTTACAGCTTATTTTTTTAATTTTGAACTTAAATAGTTTAATAAAGCATTATGTTTTTTTTCCAAGTACTTCAAATCTAAACTCCAGGGGATCTTTAACAGACTAAATAGTTTTATTTAAACAGCTGAAACATCTTTAGATTTTCACTAAAGTTTATTTCGTAGCCAACATTTGTTATGTTAAGAATGGATTAATCAGAAAAGTCCTTTAACATTAAGCCAGCTCACATAATTACACTCTGTTACGTTGACATGAAGCAATTAGCGTGTTTTTATCCTGCTGCCAGCTGCGAGAGCAGCAGGTTCTCCTGAATTACCCAGAGATAATCACGCCCTCATGTCCAGCTTAATCTGTTCATTACCAACCGTCAAAAACATGTTGTTTCCCCCCTCGCAAAGTAGTGAGGTGGGTCTGATGAAGGTTTTTTTAACAACTTTAATACCAAAAAGACAAACTTGTAGTCTTCATTTCATGTAATTCAGCGATATAATTCAGTCCATTGTTTGTATTGGTAACTACTTCTTTTTTTCAGGTTACCTTGGCTACACCAGTGGCTTTTCTCTCAGCTGCATGGTGTTCTTTCTGTCTGCTGTAAGTAAAGCCAGACATCACAAAAAACAGCACCCTTGGACATATTTTCTGATAACATCTCAGCTTTTCTCACCGTCTCGTTGTAGATTACCTATAAGAAGTTTCAGATCCCTTGCCCGTTTGAAGAGTTCACAGCCAACACCACCCATGCACACCTCGGCCTGAATGATTCCAGCCTCATCCACGACTACAGCAACAATTTGCCTCATGAAGACAATGACTTGCACTGCACCCCACGCATGTTCACCATCAACTCACAGGTGAGCAGCTGAATTAAATAAATGTTTGTTCCTATATCAGTTTTTCATGCACGGACGTAGAGGTGCTGAACACACTGTTGTGTGTTTGTGCACTTCTTTACAGACTGCGTACACAATCCCCATTCTGGCTTTCGCCTTTGTTTGCCACCCTGAAGTCCTGCCAATCTACACTGAGCTACGCAAGTGAGTTGCCCCTGCGTAATCCTGTGATGTCTAACAAGTCAGTGTAGAATGTGGCATTCGCATAACTTTCCAATCTCTGATTTCAGTCCATCAAAGAAGAAGATGCAAAAGGTTTCCAACGTCTCCATTCTTGTCATGTACAGCATGTACTTTCTGGCTGCTCTCTTTGGCTACCTGACTTTTTATGGTGAGGGCAGCTGACAACAAAACAAGAAAAACAGTGGCTCAAGATTTTTTTGCCCAATTGCCAACCCCAACCTTTCATTGAACGACATTCATTGAATGTTAATCCCTAAATGAGATATTTAATTAAGTGAGAGCAACTTCTTCCCATTAAAGCATATAAAGTTATCCTGTGGAACATGCTGCTATGCTTTAGATTTAATATAACCCAGAGATTATCTTTTTTGAAAGGAGCGGTGTCCTGCGGAATTGTTCAAAGTGAGTCTGATGTTCAAAATCCTTCATTTACAAAGTTTTCTATCTAAGGAAACTGAGCCGACTGCATTACGCCACTTACTTTGCAGTGATCTCTCCTCTTGAACAAGTATGTGGCGACAGTGGACAGTTTATTCCATTGAGTCGTTCACTTTACAGAAAACCCTCTAGTGACAATGCATGTGGTCTATAGCAAAATATATAGAATGAAACTGAATATATAAAGTTAGTCAAAACAGTAGCTCCTTCAGTTGCTTTGTAGGAAAGAAACAGTTTTAAACATAGAAAGACAGGGCTAACCGTATCATTTATGAAGAGAGATTATGAAGGTACTGGCAGCAATGTCTCAACCTATGGGCTCCTCCTGGAAGGAGTCACAGCTAAACAGAAATGCCAGGCCAGGTGTAACTTCTATGGAGAGAAAACAGAGCAAGTTAATGTCCTCAATGTCAGCAGGTGATATAAAGTTATAATTATTATAGATATTGTTAAAAAGGATTCAGTTATTTAACTTTTCTAGAAAGCGTTTTTACTTCCGACGTTATCCCGTCACCAACAGGTGAATCTCAGTTAAATTGAACAATGTCAAAAAGAGTTAATTTTAGTAATTTAATTTAAAAAGTAGACTCGTTAAACTCAAGAGTGAGTTATTTCAAGAGTTCCTTTGTTTATTATTTAATATACATGATTTTTTCTTGCAGCAAATGAAACCCCAAAATTTAATTTCTTAAGAATTTGTATATCACATAAGACCAGAAAAAAAATGAATTTTATTTGAGAAAATGTTGTTATGGTCATGCTATGACTATAAATAAAATGTTGAAATTTATGACAGTATATCTACAAGTTTCACTTTTTAAATTGAATTGCTAAAATAAATTAACTTCTAATGATTTACTGAGACACACCTGTATTTATATGAATAACGTGTAATTTTCTATAAAATATAGTTTCTGCGTGATTGAGCAGCTATTCTTCTATACTGATTACAGGCTCCCTCTAGTGGTGGCTTTAAGAAATCAAGTGCTGCCCAATCCACTGCCACTGAAGGTCACTGAGGTATTGTTCAAATGTTTTTATTAATCAATTTTAACTTAATGTCCCTACAGGTAATGTGGAGCCCGAGCTGCTTCATACTTACAACCGCATTGACCCTTATGACATTTTAATCCTGTGTGTCCGAGTGGCCGTCCTCACCGCTGTGACGCTGACAGTGCCAATTGTGTTGTTTCCGGTAAGTTAGACACCATGTTTGTTCCTACATTTCAAACAAACACAATATGCCAATGTATGTTTAAATGGCATAATGAAATGTACATCCGTAGGTACGCAGAGCCATCCAGGAGATGGTATTTCCCAGCAAGTCTTTCAACTGGTTACGTCACATCGGCATTGCCTTCATTCTGCTCACCCTCATCAACATGTTGGTGATATTTGCTCCTAACATCCTGGGCATCTTTGGCATCATTGGTTAGTACATTACTGTAGATTATGTGAAATTAAAACTTGTGTAGGTGCATGATGTACTACACAAAATAAATGGCTTTTTCTCGTTTTCTTAATGTTTAAACACTGCGTAATTAAACATGGTTGACAAAGAGAAAACATTTCCCCTGACCAAAATAGACAGAATCTTTTACATATTCAGAAAACACAAGAAAGGTAGCACATTATCATAGTTTGCACTGTAATTTTAAGCATCAGTGATTCCTGCTCACAAAAGAAAAACAACTTGGAAGTGTAAACTAAAACATGTGACCAACACATGTTTACTCTAGGCAAAAGTGACAGTTAGAATCAATATTATTGTCAGTTTGTTCTCTGAGCAGAGGCCACATTTAGTGGGTCGAAGGCAAAAAACCTTTGAGACCTGCTCCGACAAAAATTTAAACATGACCGCTGAGGTACAAATTAACGCATAAACTGAGAAAAAAACAACCTTATAAACAGCTCATATGCTGCCTTGTCTTTTATTTTTAAATATTTATACAAACTAATGAAAACTTGTAAATATGCCAATAAATGGAAATATAGGTGAATCAAAATTTAAGTTATCTTTATTATCCATCACACTACACCTAAGGTCCTGAGAGAAGGTCAAATCAAATTCTTAAGGGCACTTTTCTGTCTTTATGTACTTTAGGTGCCACATCAGCTCCTTGCCTCATTTTCATTTTCCCCGCTGTCTTCTACATCCGTATCGTTCCCAGAGAGAATGAACCCATGACCTCCACTTCGAAAATACTGGTGAGGCATAAACCTCTTTCATGTCTATTTCTCACTTTAGATATTTGACAGCTTAGATAATGTTAAAAACTCAATGCTTTGGGTTCAGTTTTTCTCAATGTTTTGTATTTTAATTTTTTAAGGCTGTTTGTTTTGCTGCTCTGGGCGTCTCCTTCATGGTGATGAGTCTGAGCTTCATTTTAATTGACTGGACGTCAGGGAACAGCCTGGCTGCAGGAGGTCACTAACAGCTGCTTCAGTGCGTATTTATGTGTGTGATGTTTGGAAAAAGGATGTTCGTTATGTTCGGTGGAAAGGGAGCGCTATCACTTCAGTCGAAGACAGTATTCGGCTGCCCAGCATGGGGTCTGGGTTTGCCACAATACAAAATACACACTATAATAACTATTATGTGGAAGGAATTGATAACTTTATTATATCTTAGCAAATACTCTCTTTGCTGCATTTTATAATTTATTGTTTATTTTACGGAGAATTTCTAATACAGTTTATCATAATTACACAACAAAATCCACCTGAGGTGGTAAAATGGTCCTCTCCTGCTGCTAAGGCTTTACTTACATGCTAACAGCTGCAGCTGGTTCTGTGCAGATAACTAAAAATAGAAAGGTGCTTTAATTCTTCTCAATGAGACACACAAATACATGCAGTCAGGTGATCTCACTCAGAACCAGAATCAGCCTGCTCAACTGCTCATCATTATGGAGTCTATGAAGAGCTTTAAGACTTTTGAAGTGAAGTGATATTTTTACTGTAAGCTGTAACGCTTTGCTCCATATGCATTAAAACCGCTGTGCCTTTTATCATTTGAAATGGCACACAAACATTTAATAGTGTATATTTATTTAGTTTACAGATATGTCCTTTCCAGATTTCAAATGGTCTGTATTTAACTGCTGTGTATGATTACATACAGAAAATCAACCCATTGTACTTGAATTTTTTATTTTATGGTGGTACAGACTGACAATGCTTCAATAATGATTTAGGAATTTGATACTTCCTCCTATTAAATCTCTAGCCCAAACAAACTGTGATTTTCACTATAAACTTACTGAACCCTAGTAGTTGACTAGCTTGTGTTAGCAATCTTTCTATTCCTCGATTATGGGCATACCTGGTAAAGAGGTGTAAGAAGCCGTACAAATGATATATCATAAAATTATAATCATGGGGTGCGTGCATGCATCCGCTTGATTGGCTTGTTTTTTGCTTTTTCCCATTTTGAATTGGCCAAACTGACATCTACGTCATATGTATACCCCAGGGAAAAAGGAAGTCACTGATTACTAATTAAACGTTCCTTAAAACTCTGTTCAAGATTACAAGTAAAAAATGCTTAATTTGCATTATTTTATAGGGATTGTTTGTGGTAAGCCTTTTATTTACCAGGGTTGGGGTCACAGTAAATGTGTAGGTTACTATATATTATGAGACAAGTGCCAATGATGTCTGATCACTAACATACAGTAAACCCAAATTCACTAGTGGAAAAGTCATTTTTCTGAAAATGTTTAACTGGTCGTTTGACTCGGAACTCCTCAAAATTTCTGTATTATCTGCTATCTAAACTACTTCAGAGCATTGTACACATCTTTAAGTAATCGAACCTAACCTTTCTGCATGTTCATAAACCACAAGGTAAAATTTCTAATTTAAATAGTGCGTGGCCTATTTAAATACACTGCTGCAGAGTTTTCATGGTACTGGTTTATAATGCATTTAAAAGTCTTGGTTAATGCTTAGATCTGAATTGACTCCCTTGCATGATGTTATTGTTCTCAGCAGTGAAGTACAAAGTAACTTATTGTACTTTCATTGTAATGATGTACATTTAGCAACTTTTACTGAAGAGTTTTTAAGTTTCAGTCTGTGCTGTTGTATAATGAAGACTATAGAAAAATGTATTACTGTTATGATAATGTAGATTTACGTATTTGACCAAATGCCTCCACAAACTGTTATTCAGAGAAATTCTGAACCCACAAGTGTTACAATGCTAAACTTCAAGTTTTACAATTTACAGGAAAGTCTTTATAGGAACACAGACCATAAACAGGTTACTCCCATAATAAAACACAGTTTTATCCTGCATGCAAGTCAAAAAACACAACTTCTTGGTTCCCAAAGAGTTTTTTCTCCTTCACATGTCAATGTTTTTAGGGAAAATGAGTTGGATTATAAATCTTCAACTTCATAAAAGTAAGATACAAATCATCTATTCTCTCTGCATAAATATAGCAGGTCTGACTTTTAATTATTATTATTTTTAAATAACATTGGCATAAAAAGGAATTACCTGAATTTACCTCTAAAAATACACCAAACCATTTAAGTTTAATTCAATTTAGGTATAATAATTGAAGTAGTGGATATATATATATAAACATAACACGTTTCCTCCCTGTTTTTTCCTTCACTGTAGATGTTGCGATGTAATTGGCCTTTAGCATTGTCCTGTTTTATTTAACATTTTCTTGTTCACTGTAAATTGTGATGCCAAAAATAACAACACACTACCTACTGCTTTGAAATGCCTCTAAATTGGTCCCAGAGTTTCAACACTAGTCATTATTATGGTGAAAATGCTTGTATTGTACGTGAACAATTCTGTGTGAGATGTTATGCTTCAGCATGTTAAACAAATAAACAAGGCAGAACTTTATATAAATAATGTATATAAATGTAAAAATTTTATATTTGTGATGCTTATTTACAGTGGCATATAAAGTGTAAATAGCTGGGACAGTTTTAGTTTGGAAATAAAATAATTGTAAATGTTTTTATATTGCCTTTGTTGTCTTCATTTGTATTTGGTTGTTTTATGTATATGAACAAACAGTCTTAATATTTTTAGCACATTTTGTGGATTTACGATAATGGACTCTTAAGCAGGTTGAAGCATTTTAATCTCTAAATACCTACACTGTATTTTTCCTGCAGAGCAAGCTGTTTATACCTTGTCAAAGCTCTTATCTATCAAAGCTGAATTGATTTTATGCTCTGTGGCTCATTATGGTCCTGGACTCTACTGCCATGCCTCTCCTGATAAATGTTGACCATCAGAAATCAGTATCTTATAACTAGTCACTACGGCAATAATCAGTTTATCATATCAAATTTGATGTTTTTTGGCCTCAATGCAGTTTTTTATTTTTTTAATTTTGGTTCAATTTAGTTATTAAACATAGCAATTCACCAATTCACAACAAATGGCATCTCACAGCACTTTGTGAGACAAACTGATCCAATTTCCTTGGTGCAACAAAGAACACATCAAATATGTTTTTAAATATTTCAAAAGATCTATTTTTTATGTTCATATCCAAATTTGCAATGAGGTGTATTTTGTTTGCAGCAAGTACAGAAAGATTGATACATGTGTTCCTGGTAACCATGAGGAGTAGACCTGAAATATATTTATTTAAAGTCAGGAAATCTATGAGGTCCACATATATGTGTATATATACATATATATACATATAATACATATACATAGTAAACCTGAAAAGTATTTATTGTTATATTTTCTTTTGTCTTTGAATCCACTAAAATTCATTCAAAAACACCTTTTAAAAGCAAGACCTTTTAATAATAATCTTCCCATTTCATGCACAAGAAAAGCTCCTTAAACTACTCTTTGACTAGCAGGGGTCATGTTCAGCTGAATTCCACTTGGTGGCGCTGTACACTAGAAATTCAGGCGGCCTAATTACGTGCCAAGGTATCTCATAAACATGTACCGAAAGAGACATTTGCCATTTCCACATTCATAAAGCGGCTGCTGCTTGAGAGCGGCTACTCTGTGCTGCTGTATTTGTCGACCTACAGTCAGCAAGAATGCAGTGGAATCAGGCTGGAACAGCGCCCACTGCAGTCCGAACACAGCAATCACCCCGACTCATTTCTTTCTAATTGGTTTCGCCTCGGCCAGTCCGCGGAGAGCTCACCTGCTTTTAATTGGACTATCGCGACAAGCTGCTGAAGTGACGTCAACCCAACCGCTTGACAAGTTTTCACGCGACGATATCTGAGGATTTTCGCGCGAGATTAATCTTCTGCACCGCGGAGGGACGCGCTGTTCAGTAGGCTGACGAGAGGAGCGAGGGGCGCAGGCATCTTCAGCCCGTGGATGGATGTATGGATGTAGGGCAGAGGGGACACAGAGCATTTTGACATGGACCAAATAGATTTTAGTTGAGAGCAAAAGAGCAGGGACATTGACTTTATATGAATAGTCTGGTGTGAGTTATTTTCTCCCCACAAGCTGCTCCTTCTGTTACCCTGAAATCAGCAAAGATACATTTTTTTTTGCGCAAGTGGTCGGTGCGCCCCTGCCTCCGGATCCATGGGTTGCACTGTGAGCGCAGAGGATAAGGCTGCGGCGGAGAGGTCAAAGATGATTGACAAAAACCTCCGAGAAGATGGAGAGAAGGCAGCAAGAGAGGTGAAATTGCTCTTATTAGGTAGGTTACCTCTGGAGATTGCTCCTGGGTTTATAACATTAACGGGAGGAAGTGTATATTTCCAAAGGATAATACATCTCAATGGTTTAAATCAAAAGTAAAACAGAGTTAATCCTCACTAGGTTACGTTTTATATTAGCAGTAAGATAGTCACACATCTACCCAAGAGTCACAATTTAACAGTAGTTAACATGTTATTAGTTAGCCAACTTAAATGTCCTGGTTCCTGGAGATAAAGACAGATATCATCATGTCAACAACCTGCCCTGCTTTGCTTCTCAGAGCTCTGAGCTGTTTTTTTGTTTCCCAGAAAGCCTAATTTAATACAGCCTATCAAACCTGTGGACCAGGGCTAAACATTAACAGAGCCACCCAATGGCTCCACTCTAGCAAAAACACACCAGTCACTTTCGTACACAGCAAGATTCACTCCCAAGTGTTAGATAAAATCAACCTGTTTTGCTAAAACGAATCCTGCAGCTTGGAGACAGTCGTCATTCTTCCTTTAGCCTTTTCCTCTCATACTGAATGTGCAAACACACTCAGGCAAACAGCAACACACATCCTCCCACTCATCACCATATTCTCACTATCCCACTTATCTTCTTCTGCTGTCTTTTCTTCCCATCAAAAAGAGTCAGAAATGTCTTTTTTTTTAATCATTTCTTCTAATGCATGGAGTTTTTTTCTTGCTTGTGTGTGGTGGAAGGGCAGATGGGGATGGAAATGTTTCTTACTTGCAATGTCAAGATACTTATATGGGACTTGATCTAGCAATGTGGCTGGTTGTTTAGGTTTTGATAACCAGAAGCTAAAAAGATGCAACCTTTTAATAATAATTATAAATAATACAGATGCATCATTTAGAGATACTTTTGGGTTCCTGATCCAACCCCAATAATTTAAATACCTGCTGATATTTTTAGAAAAAATGTTACTGTTTATGTCTATATGAAAAAAATCTCTGCCTAATGCTGTTACACCTGTAATAACTATGCTAAAGAGCTGCTAACTCTGTATGCAGACTGTGAAGGGTAAGGAGAAGGATGGGGGAAATAATGCACCTCACAGCATACCGGTAGGGCGCTGCTGTCAATCTATTGGCTTTATTGGGGCCTAAATTTTGTTACTACAAAATTCTTCTGTAACAATCTTTTGTGTCATGAAAAAATAGTAATTATTGATAAACAGAGACCTTACGGGGTGTGTACATGAGAAATTGGGAGAAGTTGCACTAAACAGGTCATTGTAATAGTAGTTTCTCACTTTAGTTTCTTTAAATGTTTTCAGCAACTTTTAGTAGCGATTCACGAAGTTATCACTGGTAGCATTGCTAACAACAATACTGGTCTCTATGGTATTTCTATATTGTAAATGTTCTTAACTTGTGTATACATTCACACTGCAGGCAAAAAGTGGTCCAAATCCACCTTTTTGTAACATATGTGACCGGTGTGTGGTTCTAAATATGATACATGTCAGATGTTTTTCAAAGCAACCTCAGGATGAAAGATCATGTTGAATTCCATCTGACTTTCACATCATTGCTTCTGATACAATTTTGGAATGGAGTAATCAGGAAGCCGTGAGATCCAATGTAAACAATGGACAAAACATTAAATGTGTGCACCTTATTTTGGAGATGCAGGTTTCAGCTGCTTTTATTTACTTTTTTAAAGTTCCATGCAAAAGTCTACTTGCAAGTATGTCAAGCTAATTACATCAAAATACTACTTCCTGTTACTAGAATTGGTTTCCTTTAAAATCGAAGTCTTGCCACAGTAGTATTATTATTGCAAACACTGCTGATTGAGCTATTCATAATTTTGATGACTTCAGTTTCAAAACTTCAGAAATCAGGCCCATAAAAGGTTTACAATGGAGTCCTTAGAAATTATTGCTGCGCCAAACATCTGCACAAAACATAAACATTTATAATATTACAATTTCTCCTTTTTATCCCTAAAATATCTCAGAAAAAGATGATGCTTGGAAGCAGAGCTTACTCTGCAGCAGCATATTTTCCACTGAGTGAGTTCTTCACTAACAAGCTTCACCATCGTGTTTAAACTTTAAGTAATCTGCAAAAAAGATTCTGTTGTTATATTAAGGGTGCAATTTTTTTTTGGTTTTTGCTGATTGCTCAACCTTCAAAATTAGAATTAATCCAAATATGACCCTTCAGCAACAAAACACCATGGAGTCTGGATCGGTGGGCCCACCAGAACTAGCCATTTCTGGTCTCTGGACAAATGATTGGTGCTTCGCTCTTTTTGCTGCTCTTGTATTATCTATTATCCACACCTGCAGCAATCTTGATGGCTGATTGTACCCTTTCCTCACTCTGCTGTAAACCTGCCATCACCTTGTCTGCTTTTGTATGCCAGTGTTCCTTTTTTGGCACTAACTTCAAAATGAGATGTATTCTCAAAGGTGTGTGATATCAGACACAGAGTTCCTTTTGTTAAAGGGTGACAGTATAGGAGTAGGTGACACCTGAGTGACATGCACCGTGAGTCATCACAATAAACTTTGACAACTCATTTTGAGCACCAGCAAGGTGGTATTTAAAAATATGGAAGTTTATAGCTCTCAGAACATGTTAAAGTCTGCCACTGAGACAATAATGCAAGTGTTAATTATAAAATGGATGAGTTAAATTTAGAGATACATCCATCAGGCTTTTATAGCTCGATACCAATTTTATTTAAAAGTCTGACCTCTTGATTGTGACTTTTGATTTCCCAAGGACAGTAATAACACACACAAACTAAATTAAGTAAACTAAGTACATTTTGTTTCAACAGTTGAACGTAACAAAAATAGGCCATGATGGACACATACTAAAGGTAATTGACAGAGATAGTAGGTTTGAAGAGAATTGAACAGAAAATGAAGAGATGAAAAGATTATTCCTATTTATGCATCCAACTTAATTTTGCATTTCAATAAATAGAGAAAACAAAACTGATTTTTCTTTACTTTTTTGGCTGATCCCCACTCAGAGCCACTCAAGAAAGAATTGGTTAGTTTCAATCATTGGCCAATTGATTGGTGCATTGATAATTATTTAATTGTGGTGCTTTTCCTGTTAGTAAAGTGAAAATTTGAACAGCTTTTTGTTGGTGTATCTAGAAATTAGTTTTGCACAATTCGGACTGCCAGATATGTAAATTGGCCATTTCTTCCATGATCAGCTTGAACCGGTTATTTGTCAGGTCAAATTGACTGCAACCCTGTCAATAGACAGACAAATATCATGTTCATCAAAGAACTTTGAAATTTAGTAACAATCACATAAAAGTTGAGGCTTAAGTTGATAGTTCTCTGAATCAAAAAAAATGTTGAATCTTCAGGTCAAACTTTAAACTGTAAATCGGAATCAACCCTTAAAAGCTTGATCGCCACATCTCTATGGGCAACGTTTTTTAAGTTGGTCCAGACCAAAAGAAATGAAGCACATTTTGTGAAAAGTTCAGTCTATGAGGTATATAACGTACATTTAGCATTCATTATGTGTCCCTGTTGGCGTAACAACTTATTCTTATTTGCAATGTTGTAGCCACATATTTGTTGTGTTCACATGTATAAAATGGATGTCCTTGCTGAGATCATTCTGATTTAATCCAGACATAACATCAAATTAGCAACACACTCGGATTGCATTAATGACATGCTAGCGAAAAATCAAAATAAAATAGGATATTAACAGGGCGAAAAAACAGGAGAAGCAAGACCATTAGTAAGAAGCACGTAACACAGCCAGAACCTGCCCCAGAGGCAGTGCAGGCAGAAGAAGAGGTAGAAGACAGGGACAAGTCCCTGCTATGTCAGCCACAACAAGCAATTGCCAACCCATGTGAAGTAAATCTTCATCAGTCGTTACAAAGGGTTTGGCATAGCATTACACGGTGTAAACTATTGCTTAATCTCTGGTATTTAACCTTTGTAGCAGTGGCTAATTTTTGACATCTTTGTCACATTTCAAAGCTAGGTTTATGTGATGGAACTTTTGAAATATGAAAAACAAATGCTTGGAGTGGCTCTAACTGACAGCTGACCTACCTACTTTTTATTGATTCAGCTAATTATTTGACCACATGGGGGCACTCACAAACTATGTATACAATAATGAACAATAAACTCATACTTTATATTTGTGACATGACTTGATGTGCAGTTTCATCTTGTTTACGCACACGCGAGATACTTCTTGATACAAATGTACAGCTGTATACCTTCAAATGCCATAGATAGGGAAGTTAAAGAAGCAAATAAGAAATAGGAGAGAGCGCAAAGTAAACCTATTTCACCGTCAGTTTCAATTTTATGAGTTACAGTTACTTTACCATGCTGCCTTATAGAACCCATACATGAGAGCAGTCATAATGAGTATTGTTTTTTCTACAACCTAACCAAACCTGTAAATTCTGTACGTAACAGAATCTTCATAGTAGCACATAAGATATATATTTGTGAGTCTGTTGTTTGACTGTGCTTCATCTTTTTCTACATAAGACATCTCAGTAGTTTAGTTTAGTGGATATTTGTTAATGAATGTTGTTTTCATGCCACTTTGCCATGTCATCTCTTTCTAGTCCTTTTTCTATTACATTCACTTGCTTTGAGGAGTAAATGACAGTGTCATGCTTTGACATTTTTAATATTACCATTGCTTTGAGTAAATCCATCTTGTGTCAGCACCCCAGCAAAATTAAAAAAAAAATAATCTGTACTGAGCTGTCTGACAAATTGGCACAATATACCCTCATTAAATAATGACTTGCTCAAACAAAGAAGAAATTAAACAAGCAATGTTGGTTTGCAGATGGATGAAAAGCCTCTCTCATACAGTCAGAAAGCTACCAACATACTCTGCCTGATGCTTTGGCTGACTGCGTAAATATTTCAATATATGTCCGGAGGAATTATATCAAACCTATTTTGCTCACGTATTAATGGGTATATACAGATCTGCTTCTTGGCTGGGTGCATTGACTTCATATATCCTTTTATGTTAAATGAAATATCCAACACTATACCAAAACGTTTACAAATCAGGTTTATTTTGTAGGGACTGTATTCTTTTGGAAATATGATGTAGCAAACAGAAGCTTAACCTCTCTCAAGATGAAACTGCATTATAAAATAATGATCTTAAGAGGATCAGAAAGTTTCTTGAGCATTGGAATATGCATAGACATGATGCTTATATAAGTGCTTATTTTCCATGTATATTTATTCAGGTTGGCATAGTAGATCTTCATAGGTTCATTAAGTTTTTCAATAGAAATTACCAGTGGTAGTTCAATTAAAAGTTGATTACAGGTATTGATTGATTCTTTTATTAAGGTGACATTTGTAATGTATGTGATTATTCTTTACTAGTTTGTTGACTCTAGCTTTATAATTATTAAAGGTCCATAGGAGAGTTTCCTAAAATCTTAAATCTATATTGTTATGTGTTAAGGCAACAACTCCTCTGTTATCCAAATTTTGCTCGGAAGGTTCTCTCAGTCTACCCTTTAATTACTTTCTTTCAACTTTGCACTGCCACTGACAAGGACAAGCAGCACTTCAAAAATGCACTAAGAAAACTAGCTGACAACTTCCTGCTAAGTGGCTAAGGCAGCATGAAGAGCATTAAGTAAGAAGAGCCTGTAGAGAACCACATATTCAAAAGGTGTCAGCTTTTCCAGATAAACAGAGAATATGTTACCGGATGGTGGCCTTCAACATGGTGAAACCGTCTATTTTATAAATAACTTTTGTTCTGTTTTGGCTCTGTAATTAGTTTTATTTCCTAAGGTTTTTACCTTTGTCTTTTTCTGAGTTTTCCTTTTTTGCTTCTGACAAAAGTGCGAAGTTGTTCATTTATGTATTTCAGAGATTATTGTTTGGTAATAAACCAGAACTTTTCAGTGACATAATCCGTGTGAGTCCATATGAAATTCTCGTGATATGATAACGTTGAGTAAAAATATAAAACTTTTATGGCATTTATGCAAAAATAAAATGTGTATCACGATCTGATTGCCTTTAATTAAAACAGGAAAGCAACAATTGTCCCTACCGCTGCTAAAATATTATAACATATTGACTATTAAAGCTATTACAGTGTATTGATTATTGTTATTGTTATTTTTCATACATTGACTTACAGAATAAACACTTTACAAATTTGGTAGTAGTTTCCAAGTGTTATTAATTTTTACATTTTGCTGTTCTGTTCTGTTATATAGTAACACAAGCATAACAATCTGATAGCGGCTGGTCAATTAGTCAGGCAATCTGCTCTCAATTCAATTCAATTCAGTTTTATTTATATAGCGCCAATTCACAACACATGTTGTCTCAAGGCACTTCACAACAGTCAGGTACATACATTCCAATTAATCCTAACAATTGAACAGTGCAGTCAGAGTTAACCTTTTATTCAAATTGGATAAAAGGTTTTTCTATCTAAGGAAACCCAGTAGATTGCATCCAGTCAGTGACTTGCAGCATTCCCTCCTCCCGGATGAGGATGTAGAGACAGTGGACAGTCACTGGCGTTGACTTTGCAGCAATCCCTCATACTGAGCATGCATGTAGCAACAGTGGAGAGGAAAAACTCCCTTTTAACAGGAAGAAACCTCCAGCAGAACCAGGCTGAGTGTGAGCGGCCATCTGCCACGACCGACTGGGGATTTGAGAGAACAGAGCAGAGACACAAAAAGAACACAGAAGCACTGATCCAGAAGTACTTTCTATGGGAAGGAAAAGTAAATGTTAATGGATGTAGCTCCTTTAATCGTTTCACCTAGAAAGAAAAAAGAGATAAACTCTGAGCCAGTTTTCAAGGTTAGAGTCTGAAAGAGAGCACATATAATTAGTTACAGTTAAGCTCAGTCAATCGCCATGTCTAGGAGAGAGAAAGGGTTAAACACTAAAAGACAGGGCTATGTGGATCATCGGTAGAGGGTGAGTATTAAGTTGTTGCCAGCAGAAGCTCAGACGATTCCCCTCTCCAGAAAGGTGTCACAGGTAGACACAGAGCCAGGCCAGGTGTAGCTTCTAGGAAGAGAATAGAGAGAACAAAGTCAAAAGCTGAAATAACAGCAAATAATGCAAAATTGGAGAGTAGTGTGAGAATGTAGCGAAGAGGATGAAAGTGGTCGTTATGTCCTCCAGCAGCCTAAGCCTATAGCAGCATAACTACACAGAAAGTTTCAGTTCAGATTATTTAGTTAAACGGCGCTTATTTACAACAATGTTGTCTCAAGGAACCACACAAAGGGTCCCACTGATGGTCATTGTTATACTAAAAACCACAAGGATTGGGGATACCTCCCTCTGTCAGACTGATTATAACCATTGGAAAAGAGAAGGGGTCATACAGGTAGCAGAAATGGAGGGTGTGTTTGCACCTCAATCATAACTGAGCTGGTTTAGGCTAAACCTGACTCCCCCTTTCTCCAACCAACAGGGAGGGAGGACGGCTCCCTCCCTGATAAACTAAGCCACTCTAACTATAAGCTTTATCAAAAAAGAAAGTTTTAAGCCTAGCCTTAAAAGTAGACAGGGTGTCTGCCTCACGGACTAAAGCTGGGAGCTGGTTCCACAGGAGATGGTTGTTAGTCTGCAGTCGGTTGCCTCCTGTAGGTTGCCTTAAAACAGTTTTACTTTAATAAGAGTGATGGATGGTGCTCCCTTAGTTTCCACACCATGCCCGACCTGACTTTTTTGCTTCCTGGAAATATTTCCAAATATTGGAATTTGTTTGTCTTGTAAGTGAAGCATTCTTTCAGGCAGCTGACAAGTAGTGTGTAGCAACAGATGGGGAGGGGCAGTGCTTCACTACTCTGTGATTCATACAAAAGTTCCTGACTCGCTGGCAATACCTCTGAGATGTCATTAAAAGGACTTTGTACTGTTTTTAAAGCCTTGTTGTAACTCGATACTAGTAACCAGCCCACTGTATGTGACTGTTCATAGTTATAAGTGTCACAGTGGATACAAACTACAGGAAGGGGGGCAATAATCTCACACTGAAGAGATTAGATGTGTTTTTAAGAAAAGATAGAGTCATAATATACTTCAGGTTTCCAGCCAGGACCAATGCATTTTATTTAAAACAAAATTACAGTTTATTTAAAACTCTCACAACAACCTGGTTCCATGTTGACACTGATTTCACTATGTTGTACCATATTCCATACTAAAAGTTACGGACTAGACCACAGATCCTCATCCTAGTTAGAATCAAGGACAAAAATAACTGATACAGGTCCTTCTCAAAATATTAGCATATTGTGATAAAGTTCATTATTTTCCATAATGTCATGATGAAAATTTAACATTCATATATTTTAGATTCATTGCACACTAACTGAAATATTTCAGGTCTTTCATTGTCTTAATACGGATGATTTTGGCATACAGCTCATGAAAACCCAAAATTCCTATCTCACAAAATTAGCATATCATTAAAAGGGTCTCTAAACGAGCTATGAACCTAATCATCTGAATCAATGAGTTAACTCTAAACACCTGCAAAAGATTCCTGAGGCCTTCAAAACTCCCAGCCTGGTTCATCACTCAAAACCCCAATCATGGGTAAGACTGCCGACCTGACTGCTGTCCAGAAGGCCACTATTGACACCCTCAAGCAAGGGGGTAAGACACAGAAATACATTTCTGAACAAATAGGCTGTTCCCAGAGTGCTGTATCAAGGCACCTCAGTGGGAAGTCTGTGGGAAGGAAAAAGTGTGGCAGAAAACGCTGCACAACGAGTAGAGGTGACCGGACCCTGAGGAAGATTGTGGAGAAGGGCCGATTCCAGACCTTGGGGGACCTGCGGAAGCAGTGGACTGAGTCTGGAGTAGAAACATCCAGAGCCACCGTGCACAGGCGTGTGCAGGAAATGGGCTACAGGTGCCGCATTCCCCAGGTCAAGCCACTTTTGAACCAGAAACAGCGGCAGAAGCGTCTGACCTGGGCTACAGAGAAGCAGCACTGGACTGTTGCTCAGTGGTCCAAAGTACTTTTTTCGGATGAAAGCAAATTCTGCATGTCATTCGGAAATCAAGGTGCCAGAGTCTGGAGGAAGACTGGGGAGAAGGAAATGCCAAAATGCCAGAAGTCCAGTGTCAAGTACCCACGATCAGTGATGGTCTGGGGTGCCGTGTCAGCTGCTGGTGTTGGTCCACTGTGTTTTATCAAGGGCAGGGTCAATGCAGCTAGCTATCAGGAGATTTTGGAGCACTACATGCTTCCATCTGCTGAAAAGCTTTATGGAGATGAAGATTTCATTTTTCAGCACGACCTGGCACCTGCTCACAGTGCCAAAACCACTGGTAAATGGTTTACTGACCATGGTATCACTGTGCTCAATTGGCCTGCCAACTCTCCTGACCTGAACCCCATAGAGAATCTGTGGGATATTGTGAAGAGAACGTTGAGAGACTCAAGACCCAACACTCTGGATGAGCTAAAGGCCGCTATCGAAGCATCCTGGGCCTCCATAAGACCTCAGCAGTGCCACAGGCTGATTGCCTCCATGCCACGCCGCATTGAAGCAGTCATTTCTGCAAAAGGATTCCCGACCAAGTATTGAGTGCATAACTGTACATGATTATTTGAAGGTTGACGTTTTTTGTATTAAAAACACTTTTCTTTTATTGGTCGGATGAAATATGCTAATTTTGTGAGATAGGAATTTTGGGTTTTCATGAGCTGTATGCCAAAATCATCCGTATTAAGACAATAAAAGACCTGAAATATTTCAGTTAGTGTGCAATGAATCTAAAATATATGAATGTTAAATTTTCATCATGACATTATGGAAAATAATGAACTTTATCACAATATGCTAATATTTTGAGAAGGACCTGTATAAATTACTGACAAAACCTGTCCAGAAATTATTGTTTTTTTTGCACAATGTTAAGGAACAGTTTAAGAAAATGATCACATCTCAAGTTCTTATATATAATGATTGGATTATTTGAAGTACAACTTTTAAGTATCCTATTTAAATAAACAGTTTTGATTTTCTGAAGTGTGTTGCCCTTCAGAGGTTATCTTATCTGCTAAAGGGGACTCTTTTAGGTGCTTCACTTTATTAAATGAGAGATTAGTTTTAGAGCTTAACAGGGCTAAGTGATTCCTGCTATCTAAAAACTGCTCCAATCTGGAAAAGCTCACAAAAACGCTGAACTATATGAATATTAACATTGAAGTAATTTACTTTTACATATGACACAGGTATTCCACAACTGAATGTGTTGAATAGCTGGTGTATTGACCCAGAGTAAATATTGGTTACAAAACCTATGCAAGGTAAAAATATTACTATAATATTTTGGCTAAACAATGTTTTTGTTGATCTTTTTTTTTATACTGCCTTACTCTTCCATCAAATAGTTTCTCTGGCCAGATACATTTAACAAGGTTGATTTTGTAATGCCTGTTTAACATTTTTAGAGACCCAAGTCCAGCTGTAGAGAGCTACTATCCTCCAACGTTTGGATTCATCCCTTGCCCAACACACCTGAATTAAATGAAAGGCTCGATAACAGGCCCTTGCAGAGTTGAATGCCATACTGATAAGGGAAGTTAGCTATTTCACTGAGGAATTTTGGAGAAGGGATACATCCAAGAGTTGCAGTACAGTAGCTCTTAAGGACTGGACGTGGGCACCCCATTATAGAGGTAACCTAGTACAGCCTTTGTTGTAATCACCTCTAAATATTGACTTCTATGTAGACACGTGAACAAAATTGTTGGTACCCCTCAGTTAATGAAAGAAAAACCCACAATGGTCACAGAAATAACTTGAATCAACAAAAGTAATAATAAATAAAAATTCTACGAAAATGTACAAATGAAAGTCAGACATTGCTTTTCAAACATGCTTCAACAGAATTATTTAAAAAAATAAACTCATGAAAGAAGCCTGGACAAAAATGATGGTACCCTTAACTTAACATTTTGTTGCACAACCTTTTGAGGCAATCACTGCAATCAAATGATTCCTATAACTGTCAATGAGATTTCTGCACCTCTCAGCAGGTATTCTGGCCCACTCCTCATGAGCAAACTGCTCCAGTTGTCTCAGGTTTGACGGTAGCCTTTTCCAGACGGCATGTTTCAGCTCCTTCCAAAGATGCTCAATAGGATTTATGTCAGAGCTCATAGAAGGCCACTTCAGAATAGTCCAATGTTTTCCTCTTAGCCATTCTTGGGTGTTTTTAGCTGTGTGTTTTGGGTCATTATCCTGTTGTAAGACCCATGACCTACGACTGAGACTAAGCTTTCTGACACTAGGCAGCACATTTCTCTCTAGAATCCCTTGATAGTCTTGAGATTTCATTATACGCTGCACAGATTCAAGACACCCTGTGCCAGAAGCAGCAAAGCAGCCCCAGAACATAACAGAGCCTCCTCCATGTTTCACAGTAGGGACACAGGGTTCTTTTCTTCATATGCTTCATTTTTTCATCTGTGAACATAGAGCTGATGTGCCTTGCAAAAAAGTTCAATTTTTGTCTCATCGGTCCATAGGACATTCTCCCAGAAGCTTTGCGGCTTGTCAACATGTAGTTTGGCAAATTCCAGTCTGGCTTTTTTATGATTTGTTTTCAACAATGGTCTCCTTGGCCGTCTCCCATTAAGTCAACTTTCCCTCAAACAACGTCGGATGGTGCGATCTTACACTGAGCTTGAAGTTCACCTTTAATCTCTTTAGACGTTTTTCTGGGCTCCTTTGTTACCGTACATATTATCCGTCTCTTTGTTTTATCATCAATTTTCCTCCTGCAGCCACATCCAGGGAGGTGGGTTACAGTCCCATGGATCCTACATTTCTGAATAATATGTGCAACTGTAGTCACAGGAACATGAAGCTGCTTGGAGATGGTCTTATAACCTTTACCTTTAACATGCTTGTCTATAATTTTCTTTCGAATCTCCTGAAACAACTCTTTCCTTCCCTTCTTCTGGTCCATGCTGAGTGTGGTACAAACCATGTCACCAAACAGCACAGTGACTACCTGTAGCCCTATATATAGGGGCTGATTAATGACTGATTACAAGAATGTAGACACCTGCGATGCTAATTAATGGACACACCTTGATTCAACATGGCCATTTAGTCACATTATTTTTAGGGGTACCATCATTTTTGTCCAGGCCTGTTTCATGAGTTTAATTTTTTTAATAATTCTGTTGAAAGATGTTTGAAAATCAATGTCTGACTTTCATTTGTTCATTTTCATAGAATTTGTATTCATTACCGTCGTCAGATTCAAGTTATTACTGTGACCATTGTGGGTTTTTCTTTCATTAACCGAGGGGTACCAACAATTTTGTCCACATGTGTAAATAGCATAGATATAGACACAGGGATCTGACAGCTAATGGCAGCACTGCAATTCATGACGTGCACCTCCAGGCGTCATTTTGATGTGTTGATAGACGCGCAAACAAGTAACGTGATGTAATTTAAGTTTTTAAAACTATAAATCAGTATAAGTCTGAAAAAGTAACGTGATGTAATTTGTAGAGAGCCAGAGAAGGCTCCGGGCAGCAAGACAAAGTACTCTTGATAAGAGTTAGATATAGTCACAAGGTGATGGCTTTAAATCAGATGAGGAAAAAAAATCAGATGAGGAAAAAAAAAGACCAACCATTTGAATTATGCCTGAGTGTGTGGGAGGCTCCAGCCAGCGGGAGCAATGGGAAGCCTTGAAGAACACTCGATTGGCGGGTGATGTCACGGCGCACGAGGTAAACCCCCGAAGGGGCACTCTTGGCCAGTCCGGGTGTGGTACACAAAAAATCTACAGGGCTGACAAATCCAATCCATATAAGGAAGAATCGGTTGGGGCAGAGGTGAAGGTTGATTTCACAGAGACAGAAGGCAGAACAATCCAGGGAAGGGTGGGTAGAAGGCGAGAGTTGATAATCATGTCCTGAATCGAAAACCAGGAAAAACAAGCGCTGAAACCTAAAAGGGACAAGACATGAGGCAATAATCCAAATTACACAAACAAGATCATAATTAGGAGATTGTGATAAGGAATGGAAGCAACGCTGGATGTATTTATTCGCACAAGGCTTTCGGTAATAACGTGGAGACTAACTGGCTGAACAGAGGTTACATGGTTAATGGAACAGGTGCAGGCTATGGAGTAAATGAGGAAGCACAGGTGAGCAGAGTTTTACTTGATTACATGGTGGCTGTGGCTGAGGGGTGACACAGGGAAACAGACTGACGGATCATTACAGCTAGAGAGTTATTTACTACAGGCAGGATATCGACTGTTCATAACCTTTTAAGGGGACCTCACTATAAAAAGTAGGACGTTATTTATCTACACAGCAATTATCACTGATAATATTTTCTTATCCAATGGAATTTGTTTTTATGTAAATACATATTTAGAATTTTATGTTAAATAAAGAGTTGTTTTTCACAAAACCTTTTAACTATGTATTTTTTAAAATCAAATTAAAGACCTAAATCCGGTTTATAATCGGACTGAGCTTGGGCTATATGGAGGTACAAAGCTGGTAGAGTTCGGCAAAGTATTGGCTTTCAGCTGAATGCAAGTCACACTTATACTGATTTATAGTTTTAAAAACGTAATTTTGCATTTTCCCATTCAATTTAGGTTTATGCACAAGTTTGTGTTTAAATGTCTATCAGATGACATCCTTATAAAATGCACTGAAATTTAGGGTTGACAAAATGTGGAAAAGTAGGTGACATGACTTGTTTAACAGCATTTCGAAGGGCAAGACATTTTAATCAAGGTGAGGCTACTTCCTTTCCTGTCACATATTTTAACCCTTCTTTATCCCTTTAAAACATCCTAAATCACCATCCAGTGCAGCTAACATCCTAATTCCCTCAAGCATGCTAACTATAATAATGGTGCTTCACAGACATTACTCACCTCTCATGACAGAGAGAGGAGAGCTCAGAGTCTGAGACTGTTCATCTAGAGATGACAGCTTCACAATTACCCACTTATTGAAAGAATATACTTATTGGCTGTTAGTCACGTCTCTGATGAATACCACTAAGTCATCATGAAATGCAAGTATATGCTGATATAGCAAGAAATAACTGGTACTGCTTTCAGATGATGAAATCAGTTTTACTTTGAATAATTAAGAATGTTGCCGAAACTAATTTGCCTTACAAAGATTTTCTTTTTCTAATTAGAGAGTTCTGGGTAACACGTATTGAGCCTTATTTTTTGCGTTTGACTGAGATTATGTCTGATGTGCTTCTGCCGTGCGTCTGCTCGCCCTGATGAAATGGGAAGTGATCTCTGGATATTTCCTGAGGCAGGATGGAGGTTTGTCACACCATGAAAGAGTGTCAGGTTTGTATTTGTGGACGCTAGAATTCACTCACATTTAGGCCTGCATGTCCGAGACATTATGTTAAAATCTAATGTTGACTCCAAAAGACTTTTCCCTCTTTTTAATCATTTAGTTCCTTAAAGAACGTAATTACACTGCTGCAGTTGATAAAACAGAAGGCAACTATGTTTCAAAATTTTGTTTGTTTTGATATCAGGAAACAGCTATTTTGATCTCCAGGTTATCGCACCTTGGGAATCTCATACTAGCTCATGCCTTGATGCAACAGAACATAAAAAGAATATACAACACAAACATTATGATACAACAGAGAAATAATACTCTGCAGACATAACACCAAAACACAGTAACAGTGTACTCCCAATAACATAAGACTAGAGATATTAAATTGAAACACTACTTCAATAAAAGCGATAAATCTGTAGAGAACAGTATGTATTTTGGTATAAATTGGTGCTTAATTTAAAAGAAATTTTCTAGCTTCTCACTCTAAATGTTGGTATATTACAGCGCGACTTTCATTTGAATGAGTTCATTCTTAATAAAATCTTAGTGTTTGAGTTATTTCAAAGTAATTTACATACGATCTATGTCATGCAGTTTCTGCTGTGGTCTGTAACTGCTTTGCTAAGTGATTTCGGTAGTCTTTGAAGTCAGATTAATTACATGGGAGAAAATATTTATTAACTTACTGTCAAAGCAGTTGTCCATTTCATAGTCAGTTTTCAAGATTTTTTTCTCCTTTTTCATATGCATTGCATATTTTATATCATGCTTCATTTTTTAAAATCTCACTTATCATTAGCTCCGAACAACTTTTAGAGATTTTATTTTTATTTTTCACAGATCTCTAATGCAATGAATGCAACATAAAACATTTTTTTAAAACCTTGTCAGAAAGTAGAACTAGGATGGTTAGTCACTATCACATTACCTGAACATTATCAGTCTCCAGAGCCTGTTGATGTAGGAGGTGCTGTAACTTGGCATAACCTTCACTTTTTAATTGGTTCTGCACAAACCCTCAGAAACCTTGTCAGTTTAATAAAGGGTCAGAGGGAGTGATGGTGAAAAACAGGACGAGTGTTGGAGATAATAAATAGTATCAGCAGAGAATCAGTTGTTTTTCAAAAGCATGAAACCACTGGAAGAAATTTTATAAATTGTGTGGGAATAAATAAAATATTCGATACATACACACAATATTCGATTTGATACATCAGTGAAATGCTTAAAATTAACAGTATCCTCTTTGGAGACCTATTTCTTTGCATCCAGTTTTAGGAGATGCATTGAGTCACCGGACTCCATTTGTCCACCTTTTTATTGGTCATGTCGCTTTTGGGATCTTCCACACAGAAGTTACAGTCATCAATCGCTGGCATGTCATTGCTGTATGAGAGTGCCCACAGTACTGAGACAGACTGTTCACAGTTGCACACGTCTGTGTGGTAAAAAACAAAATACTTGCACAATACTTACACTTTTGCCATGCTTGTAGTTTGGCCATGGACACTAGGTACTTATGCATCTTTTAAGCGCGACAAACCCAAGTTCCCCTCTTGACCCTCGCCTGTTTGTTTTGCATGTTTTTGCTTGAGGTTTTAAGGGTATCCAAAGGCTTTTCATGTGATTTAGGCGGTCATTTAAACAGAAACTTTTAAGGGACTTACTTTACACAGAGGCTTCCTTCCTGCAGCCCTAAATCAATAGTTTGTTGCTAGTAGTAAAGATGTAAGTACACTTTAAAGGCCAGTGGGCCACATAAAATCTAACCACTCAGTTTCATTTATCAGCCTCTCCAAAAACATCTGTCTCCATTATACTGGATGATTTCGTCTGAATTTGTTCACTAGCACAATGGAAACCTCATGCACAGGAGAGCAAACTGCAGGAAACAAACTGTCACTGCTTCCCTAATTATCGTTCTTCACAGGTTGGAGCAGGGGGAAACATTACCAGGGCAGGATATTACATCCATCGATCGGTCACACACTCTCACATGCGCTAGATGAGGTTGTTAATGTAGAACCATAAACCACCCCTCTCTCCCCAAAAGTGGTAGACTTTAATAAAGTGTTTTTTTTATAAATAGACTGTTGGTTACATTCTGAATGTTCAACTGGATTCACAGTTTTCAGTTGGACATAGTACATTTGTTGAGCATAATTTGCGAAGGTGCTTGTTCTCAGTAAGGCTTACAGTGACCAAGCACAGATATAAGAACCTCCTCTGACAATGACCTTTTTTGTACAACAGCTGTGGGGAAAATGGTCTATTGAATTTGGAACTTAGCAACTTTGATAAAATGTTAAAGTGCAGGATTTAACAGATCCTTTGTGGCAATAAAAGTTATTTTTATATGCAGGTCTTTAGACACAAATAGAAATAAAATACATTTTCAAAAAAAAAAAAAAAACTATTAACGTGTTTGGTGTAAATTTAAGATTCTTTGTCCGTATTTCTGTACAAAAGTTTGACGTCCTCCAATAAAAATCTTCATATTTAAAACTGTTTGTCATTTGTTGTAAATAAACTGAATCAGAACCCATGACAAAAAGGAAATTGCCCAAGGTTTAAAAAAGGTATGGTTTGTAAGCAGTCATACCATTCCTATGGTTAAAAGTCCTTTTAATGAGATGCCAGAAAAAAGTGCTAAAGTAACCAGAGTTTTCTCCAGCTGTATGGAGAAGAGAATAATTCAGCAAAGCCCCTCCCCTACTTATTGCTGACTACTAAACTTTTAGACAAATTGTATTCCTGTGGAAATCCAATCTTGTGGAAATGTATACATTCTATATTTAATTCTGTATATCAAAATAAAAAAGTAAATGTTATAGCTAACTTTATTGTAAGTATAATAATCATAATGTTATTTTAGCAGCAGGAGTAAATTGTTGCTGTTCTGTTTTAAAGAATAGCAATTAGATCATATTATATATTTTCTTTCAATTTTTGTTTTAAAACATTGAGACCATATTTTTACTCATTACCTTACCACAAGAATCTAATAATGATCCATCCCTTCCTAGTATCTACCTCTTAATCTGCCCTATTATTCTTGCACTTAACAGTACTTATGTGCTTTGAAAATACCTTATCTCAGCAAAGATTAACATAATTACAGTTAATCTTTGTTCTATTTCTAACTGTTTCTCTAAATTGTTGATACATTTGTTAACTTAATTTTTTAATGTAGAAGCTCAGCTGCATTGTCCAGGCCAATGAACCACTAGAAAAAATTGCAGGGCTCCCACTTTCTTCCTGCCAATGACTTTGAGGGAGCAGTTGACCTGCTCACCTGCCTCACTCTCTGCTGCAGGTTTTAAAGATCTAGTAGGAGGAGTGCAGTAGCACTGCTGCTGTGGTGGATAAACTGTCTGCTCTGCAGCAATAGGAACTCAGTGCTTTCATTAGCATTTATGATATGCGGCTCTGCTGCAGACTCAATCAATTCCAGGCTCTATATTCAAGGTCAGTCATTGATTTGGGTCTCAGCTTATTCCAGGAAAAAGCTATCAGCTTCTAGTACTCATTCACAATAAGAGCACTGACCAGTAGCAAAACAAGTGTTGTATTTCAGGTCATAAAGGTTTCTTTGTTTTAATGAGGTAATTGTTTTCTGTCAAATGTTATGGATGGTCAGTGGAGTACTTGAGCCAACGTTCGAATAAGAGATGAGTAAGTGTGAGATCTAAGCTTTGCTTTATGAAGATGATAAATTTAATGAGAGGAGTAACAATTTGGTGGAGTGATGATGTGATTTAAATCTACAGACATGAACCATACACACAAGATTATTGGCAAAGACCTGGCAGGGAAGAAACTAAATCTGGCAGAATATAAATAAATACTGGGGACACCAGCAATGGATAACCAATGGCTGAGTGACAGTTAATATTTTGAAAACAGGTGTGACAGGATAGATACAAACAAAGGAAGATGCATTTCATGATAAATCAGAATATAAACTAGACAGACTAGGATTTAACACAAAGACAGAATACAAACGGCCTGATCTTAAAAGGTTTGCCTGTACTAAACCGCACACAAACCTGTTGGCGTCCGCAAAGCTGATCTACAAACGACGTGGTAATCGGATTGCATGTGCAAAATCAGCTGAACTGTGGGCGCAAACCTTTTAGCGTGTCTGGCTTCATGAAAAGGCAGAACACATGATAATGACCCAAACGCGAAAATTTATGGGAGGAGGATATGCAAATATAATCCTTTACCTGCAATACGATTTTCCAAACCTGAAAGGGATTGCAGGCGCAAGTTTAGCCTGTGAATTTAGCACATTTGAAATTCAGGTGCTAACTCGGATGCAAAAATGTCTGCTGTCTTTGTCCAAAAGGAGGCATAGATAAAATGACAGATGATGTGGAGAAAGAATGTTCTGTACATGTGCCAACAGATTTGGGTTGGAAAAATTAAAAATAATAAAAATAGATGAGAATAGAGGGTTCTATGTAGGATTATATTAGCTCTGATTTGGAGCCAATCACAAACAAAAGCCATGATTCTTGCGTCTCCATCATTCCAGTGTAACATTGCTGTCAATGAGATCATCTGCTGAACGCGCACAAAGATCATGGCAAATATGAACAATAATGATTAAGTGCGCACAGCCTGGTAACTGTAATCGCACATCATGCAAAAGACCCACTGTGCTTTGATGTTGATAATATAATTAATAGAAAAGAAATGAAGACAATATAGGGCAGATTAAATCCTTCATTTGCAAACTACATGCTAAAATCACTTAGCAGGTGAAAGATCATCATTTAAAGGTGGATCAGTTTGATTACGTTGTTTAAATGTGAACATATGCCAGGGGAGGGTTTTGTTTATACAGTAAAAAAAATTATTTTGTGTCACCAAAAAACAATTTAAACAATAAAACATGTTGTGTATCGTTAAAATATTGGCAAAACAAACAAAACAAATTTTATAAAATCATTGAAAAATAATTTATTTTTATGTACATAAATGTTTGATTTAAATTCTTTGCTGGACAGTTATGACATTATGTTTTAAAATTAGCAAAGCAACAATATACTGATGGCTTCCTACAACAAACTATTTTTATGTTGCTAATATTACATTCAGGCTTGAACATGTAGCATCATTAACTCTGAACTCATCAAAGACAGACTCGGTGATTCTCCGAAAATAATTAAAAGATCAACTGAGGCAAACCTGTGATAAATTAATTAACAGACACGTTTGTCTGTTATATTGTTAATATTGATTGGCAATTTGCTGCGAGTTACGTCGAGCAAGATAGCAGAAATAATCTCGTCACTACAACAAAAGTTAACTAAGTGTAACAGTCCAGAAAAGCAAGGGCTGAACGGAACAAAAGGAGAAAATCAGCAACTGGATCAAACCCTGCATATTTTTAGCAACACAGCAGAAGATCTGTTAGCTTTTCCTTTTGTTTCAGCCAGTTGCAGGCAGCCAGTAGCACACGCAATTTCCTCATTTAAATTGGGTGGTCTGCAGCTGTTTTACACCTGCTATGCATTGCACGTGCAATCTTTGAAGATCGCATGCAACACATGCAATTTATTTATAGTACACGCAAAATAGCACATGCTATTTGGGATCTTTGAAGATCAGACCCTAAGACTTTGCTACTTAACAAAAGAGAAATCGAGCTAATTTTTTTTTGCTTATCTGTTGTCAGGACAGGTGATTAGAAGGTCTCATCCCTCTCAACAGTGATACTCTCTAGATCTCCCAAGACTCTCTAGAAATGTCTTGGGAGATCCCAAGACATTTCCTGGCCAGAAGTGACATATAGAAGTGACAGTTGATTTCTTTTAATGGAGAAGAGCGGTGGTTTTACTCACAGCTCCCCCACGATGACAGATCTTAGCAATCCAATGGAGGCAGCTAATTTCAGGTCATATTCTATATCTCATGTCCATAAGTGAGAATTGAATGTCTATGGAGTGGTGAATTATGGCTTTACATTACCCCTAAATATTTCATCACCATAACAAATCAGAGGAAACCCCTCATTATAGCAAAGCCCCAAGTTTTCTTTTTATCTCTTGCTACCATTAGTCTTATAATAACTTATGAATAAAACGCTGAGATACCGAAGCTCCTCTGCTCAATGCAGGAAATTACATCCAAGCCGAAGGGAATATTTCACCTTTTTCCAGTTGATAATATGGCCTCTAACTTAGAGGAGCTGACTTTTTCCCCCTGGCTGCTCACACACGACTGCATAATGCTTCTGTGTATGCTTAAGATCATAGCCTGAAGACACCAAAAGTACCTCATCAGCTGCAAAAAGCAGAGATGAAAACCCTCAGGTTCCACAATGAGACAGTCTTACATATTTTCTCTTTGAGGTTCTGTCATTCAGGGTTATTTTGATAGCATATTTTAATTTGGCCTTTATAATAGGTCATTGGTTTGAATCATTTAGATGTATGTAGTGCTAATTTGTTCATCTGTAGTCATTTTTAGTTTTGGTAAAGATTTTAGTCGACCAAAATATGTGTACATTTTGCAAAGCTCCATGATTTCTAGTGTTAATAGTTTGCATTTGTCTGGAAACATCTAGCTGCAAACGGCAGACTGAATCTCCTGCTTGTTCTGGATTCCCTTTGTATCATTATTTCCTTGTATTTCTCAGTAAGATAAAATTTCATTGGCTAGTTTTCCCATCTCACCTCACCTTTTCAGACAACTAAAATTAGACCTGACTGGATTTCATCTCCCTCCAGGACACTTTTAAATCTTGGACAAAAATGAGAGTCATTTTCTTTGTAGTTCTCGTCATACTGCAAGAGTTTTTATTTACTTTGCAACTAGTTTAGGGTTATTGGAAAGGATCAGTCCTGGCAGACTCTGACTCTCTTTGGAAACTTGAGACCTAGAGCCAGGAGTGGAAATACTGTGCTCGCTTTGGTTATACAAGGGGTGGATATCCAGTAAAAGCAACTCCAGCAGCTCCTATACTCCTGCAGCATCTCCCACAAAGGTTATCTGTGAAAACCATAAAGCATATATAATTTTTTCTAACTCTAACCTTTCCCATAGGCATTTCTGCTTTAGTTATCTGTGCCATCTCATCTAATTTAATCTCATCAAATATCATAAGACCTAATACTGTGAGGTTTATATAAGTCTAAATCACCAACATTTACATGCCAGTCATTGCTGCCAAATTGTGAAGTGGACGAGGGCCATGTTTCTTACAATGGACTTATTTATTCATCTCCGCAGAAGAAAGTAATTTAAATATGGGCAAATACCAAATATAAACATTGTTTTACTGATTAAACAAATTATATCAACAAAATGTGTATTCTGAGGAACATTAGGACACCCTGCCCCCAAAAAAGCTAGTCTTACTCCCTTTGATTAAAATAACTTTAGTGAGACATTTCTTGTAGCAATCTACCAGTCTCTAACTGAGTAAAGTTTGCTTTACTCTTCACTTTCATCTGTAAGATGTTGGAAAGATGTTGGAAAGAGGCATCTGCATCCCTTTTCATGTAACCCCAAATTATCTGCATGAGATTAAGATCTGGGCTTTCCCTGGACTTTCTTTTTTTATTATTTCTGAGCCAGTCCTTGGTGGATTTATGTTTTGTGTTATTATCATGTAACAGGGTCCACTTCACTATAGCTTTAATTGTTTTCACTGAACTTCTTAAATTTTACTCAGCACTCTCTGATGCACAGTGCAATTCTATTTTGGATTCTTTGATCGTGAGCTGGTTAGGTTTTGCTGCAGCAAAGCATCCCCAAACCCTGACAATTCCATGTCCATGCTTTGCAGATGGGATGAGGTCCTTTTCCTGGACTGCTGTATTTGCTTTTTGCCAAACATGTTTTGATTGATTATACAAACATGCACTTTAGCATCAAGAGGACAAGAGTGTGCTGTAGGTAATGTGGTGAAATTTTATAGTTGTTGGAGACTTCTTTTAGCATCTTGCAGTCTGCTTTCTGGGTGAAGTTACTTGCATAGGTACATCTTGGCATGTTGGCTTGTTTTAAAAGTCCTCCAATTGACTGTTTTCTGTACAGTTGAATGGCTTCAGATTCTTTTGAGATCTCTCTGAACCCCTTACCAGGTTCATAAGCTCCTACAATCTGCTTTCTGAAGGCCTCTGACAGCTCTTTTAATCTCATAATGGTGTTCACTCTGACTTCATCCGTCAGGAGCCAACAAGTTAAATGTCTGAAGTTTACACAAAGCAATCCTTCAAAATACTCAGTAAAGACATTCTCATTACAATAAAATGGCGTGAAAGGCCTGTGAGTAATTTTAGACAGTTTGAAAGGGGAGAAAATGTGGGGATGTCCTAATTTGTCCTTGTTTATCTTGGTTGAATTTTTCAGTATTGTTACAATACTAGTCTCCAAAATACCGTAAACTCCAGATTATAAGCTGCTACTTTTTTTACACACTTTGAATACTGCGGCCTATACAACGGTGTGGCTGCCCAAGTGAGAGCATCAACGAAGAGGCTGAAGTGAGTGACGAGATCCTGAGGCTGTTCAATTCAACACTGAAGAACAGGACTTTGATGGTTTCAGTGCGCAGGAAGAAGATGAAGAAGGTGATCAATGACTTTTGACCTCTTAGGCTGCAGTATATATCAGTTAGGAGATATTGGAGTGTTGTTTGTGCGCTGTTCAGTAAAAAAGCATTAGCAACAAAATTTGTGTGTTACTGATAACGTACGTATATTTAAAGGTAGTCGTGTTAGCCACTGTTCGAAAAAAAGCATTTGCAACATGCATTTGTTTATATTACCATACGGATTAAGTTAAAAGTTAAAAATTCCTCACGTGTAATATCTTTCTATGTAAATCATATTACAACGCGGGACACCCGCGGCTTAACATCTGGTGTGGCCTGTACAAGTACAAAATTGGTTTTCTTTCTAAAATTAGAGCATGCGGCTTTTAATCAGGTGCGCTCTGTAGTCTGGAATTTATGGTATGTTAAAAAACATAAATTTCCTAACAGGTTGTGCCATTCTTTTCACATATCTGCATGAGTCAATTCAAAGCATTTTAGTTACAGGTCCAGGCGGCTACATTGAAAAGTTCAGGTTTTAAATGTCAACATATGGACATATTTTCCAGGTGGCTGTGGCCTACCAATTTATTTCTCTCCAACATTATCACCCATCAAGGATGCAATAATGTACCAGATGCTACTACACAAGCAGCACAGGGCCAGATTGAAATTTTTAGGTCCAAAGTCATCTTTTATCTCTGAGCACCAATATGCAGAACACAGCATAGTATGTGTGGGCAAAGTGATGGGTTTAAATTATGACAGACATTCCCTTCTCAAATAGCTGCATCAAACAACACTATTTGTCTTTTACAGTGTTTCTGCCATCATTTGGCATCTGACACCCTAATAATTCATCCAAGGCTGCTTTTGTAGTGCCAGATTTTGAAGATCTTTTATAAACCACTCTCAACAATATACTTACCAGTTGAGCTGTGCAGTAAAATACTGAATGGTTTTATGGTCCTTCAGACACTGCAGTCAGTGCCCAAAATTTCTGATGCCTCATCGTTTTGAAAGTGTGTGTGTGTGTTTGTGTGTGTGTGTCTGTGTGTGTGTGTATAAAATATGGGCAGAAACATAGAGAGGTGTGAGAGAAAGCAGAACTATTGCAAGGTAAACACCCGCTGTGATGTTTTGATGCATGAAAGAATGGCTTTTCAGTGAGCCAACATGTGGAATGCTTCAGTTGTCACATGATGAATAACAATATCTTTTAACCCAATTAGGGCTGAAATAATTAATCGGATTAATCGTGATTAATCAATTATCGAAACAATCGACAATAATTCAGTAATCGAATAATCGTTAATTGGAGTAAACAGACTCTAAAACATGCCAGTTGCTGAAAGACAACCCATTCAAAGCAGTAATTGGGCCAAAACAAAAATATATGCATTTTGCATTTAAGATGAAAAGCCATTTTTGTCTGTAATTGCACTCTATCCATAACTCTTCAAGTGGTAGAGTTTTAGCTTCTGGTTCAAATTCTGTGTAAAATCTCATATTAAGCACTTTAATGGATTTTACTGGATTTTATGTTTGTTTTTCTGCTTGGCACCACTGATTAAGAAGTACAAATTATGTTTGAATGCAATTGCAAAGCAATTACAAAGCAGAGTTTTTGAAAACTGTCCTCTTTACTGTAAATTAATTAAACACTCACAACTGTACATCAATATGAGGGGTCAAAGTAACAATGAACTTGAAATTAACTGAAGGTGTGAAATACTGAACATGGTAAAACTGAGTGCCGTAAAAACATGTGATTAATTTTAGGATCCGTAAATTTGGAGGTCATTAGAATGATAACATGGTAAATATTAATGTTATAAGTATTAAGGTTATCAAATTTAACATTGCCTGTTTTCATTCACTGCCTTGAATTTAGCGCCTCCACTTTTACCACTTCAGATTCATCATTAAGTGTATTAGATTTAACGTTGCCTGTTTTCATTCACTTCCTCAATTTTAGCAACCCCGTTTTTACCACTTCAGTTTTATCAATCATCACGTTCACAGTGTAATTTTTGTTACTTCCGGTATATTGTAATACGGGAGCAGCCCCGGCGCGACCACAGAGTTTTGTAGTTCGTGACCCACAATTTCCCATGATTCACTGCAAGCCAAAGCAGAGTGGTCGAGCTCGGGCAACAATGGCAGACCACGGTGGCAAAAATTGTGAATGTAAATAATACGGTTTCCGTGACCCCAAATAAATTTTGTAAGATGTTTTTAGGTGAGAAAGTAGGTTTGTTGAACTCAAATATTTACTCAGTTTATTAAGATTCCACCTAATTTTAAAAAAGTGGTTCGGCGTTTCTCTGCGCCAGCTCACTTCGGCAGCTGTCTGCTGACGGAGCAGTTTTCCCTCCCTCTTACGGAGAAGGTGCCTGTTTCCCGGCTCATCGTGTTGAACCTGGGTTTAACTACTGGATGGACGGGTTAAACCACATTTGTCATTGTCTTTTTTCTTGTTTCCATGGAAATAAACCTTTGAAAAGATATACTTTTGTTTGTATATTGGACTCTTTTGAATAACAGGCTACTGCCTAAACCACAAACTCATGGTGCCGATCAGTGATTTTTTGAGTTAAGTACTTAGTTGATTTGTTTCCTTTAGCAAATAGTCACCACACATTGCCTGAAATTAATCTTACAGCATCCCACTCATATAGGCAGTTCTTGAGAGTGATGTATGCTGAGTTGTGGACCTTAGAGAACTTCCAGCAAATAGTTTATTGTCCCATTCCCATACAAGTGCGAGCGATATCACTGTCTATTACTGAAAATGCTTGGGAATGGCTATGGACTACAAGTACATCGCTGTCGTGCGGGGTCTGCAGCCCCTCATACACCAACTGTTCAGCAAGCTTATAGACATAGAAAGGTTAGTTGCTCCCATGCACCACTAGTATTATTCGCATAACTGCAACAACACGCTCTAATATCACATACAATATGGTCTAATATGGAAATACCATAAATGTTAGCAAATTTAACACAACGAGAACTTGAGTGATGTATCTCACTCCATGTTATGGCAGTCTCAAATCTCAAATTGTACTATGTTCTGTCACACACAAGTGTTTCTGAATGAAGTATCACAAACATTAAAGTGACAAATTGCTGTTGATTAAAAAATATTTTATTTATCAGATATGTCATGGCAAATGAAGGCTTTAGTCTTTTTTAACATCTCTTTAAAAACTAATTATAACATAATTTGACTATTTGTTTAAAGAGCTTGCACACATTGAGTGCTGTAACCAGCAGTCAATATGCTTTCACTTCATTAGTTTAATTAAGAGGGTCTTAGGAAAAGCTGCATACACATTGATTTCTCTTTGAATGATTTATATAATTAGTTTTCTTAATGGTACACGATACTTCTAACAGCCTGTCCCTTATAAGATAAATAAAATAGGAAACAGTAGATTACATTACCAGGTACTGTAATGGGTAAACATTTTGTTTGGGAATGAATCCAGGAAAAAACAATCCTGATTTATTTTTTATTTCACATTTATATAAGTAACCACTCTTAAAATGCACTGTGTTAGGTATATGATTATATCAAGCACACATTTTAAGTTGTTTAATATTGATATTTTCAGCTTTTAGTATTCACATGAGAAGTTAGAAAACATATTTACCTTATTTATAGACATTTAGGTTCAACCAAAGATATTACAGTTTGAAGACAATGTTTTTTGAATGTGCACATTTAAATTCCAAGCTAGTATTTGACCGCTTAATGTATCCATCTGATCTGCATGGCCATGTCAGTTCTTTCATAATGCATTGCTTTATTGGAAAACAGATCAGCAGGATAAATCCTTTTTTTATTTTATTGTTTTTTTTTTAATCTGTTGTTTATTTGGGAGTTTTAAGGGAAGCTTTATCATCCAGATTCAGTTTGACCTAAATTTTAGAGATTTAATTTATGCAGCAGCATTTCCTAAAAGTAACAAAAACACAGGAATCCATCAGTTAATTTGGGGAAAGGATTTGGATAACCCTTAGATCAGTGTCCAAAAGCTATCCAGGAAGATGTCTGCCTTCTTTCTATTTCAAATTATGCTTAAAAGCTTGGTTCTTGTTTTCTTTTCATCTCATTTGTTCGGTGCACCAAAGACACATTATACCTGCACAGATCCAAAGGCTTTAGTTGCTAAGATGTCACCCATAAATCTTGGCAAATGTCAAATTTTTGTGTGCTTTTAAATCTTTGTTTTCTTCATCTTTTCTCTTTTCAAAGTGTGTTACGCCTGGAGGTCTATTGAAAACGTATGTCGCACAATATTATTCCATCTTCAGTTTCTGGTGGAGACTTTAACGCCCTCCTTGTCACCTTGCAAAATTGTTTTTTGTGCTGCATTGTTCCATTCGGGGTACAGGCTAAAGGTGGAAAATGTGAAAGCAAATGTTAGCACCAGATAGGATATGGTAGGCTGTGTTGGACTCATATAAACTCATCCTAAAAGACAGAATACTTTTAAAGAATACAAACAAATGGGCCCATTACTTGTAGATATCCTGAAAATGCATCTTTTTGTTTTTTCCTAAGATGCTACATTGCTGGTAGGAAATCCAGTTTTTCATTGATGTGGTTCAACACCATGAAGTCTTCCCATTAAAATGTCATGAATGGTTCGATTATTTGGTCAAAGAGTGGGTATATTCAGGCATTACAAGTCCAGGAAATAAATCATACATTTTGCTTGTGTTTTGCGCCCCAATGGAGGAGCGTGTAGAGAGCACATTAGAGGTGAGAAAGGCATTATTTAGTGGAAAAAGGTATTAAAGCAATCAAGATGAGTTCTGGTAACACAGATGTGCTGCTTACGGGCTTTTTAAAACTGGATGATTAATGGTGCTGAAGGAAGCACTGACTTCTAAAGGGATTAAATGTAAAGAAGTGCTTGCTAGTGTTATTAGGAGACAATAATGAAGCAACTCTTCCGCACTCAGCACGCTGCCTCAGACAGAAATGATAAATTGCTTTCTATATAATTTCATGTCACGTCTTAGCTGCAATTTTTTATAATGCGTGACTTGCTTTGATAGTGTGCTTTTTTAATTTCTGTTCATGAGAATGAATGTGATTTCCTTGTGGTTTCCCTGATTCTCATTTTAAAGCTACACTATTTTCTTGTTTCATTTGCCAGGCTGTCATTGCTTCAGTTTAACATCAGCGGGGCTCTAAGAGTGCAGCAGGCATCCGACTCTGCAGAGAAGCTCGGCAGCTCCCTGCAAGGCTGATGACCTACTTTTCAACTCTAGGCAGTAGCATACTGTATCCAGCAATGAAAAATTCCTCTGTCATTATCCACCCTGCATGTAAAAAGGGTATAGGTGCTATTAAGTGGGGGGTGGCTGCATGGCTGCCTAAAAGACTTACAAATTTTGGCTCGTAAACAGGCACCACTGTATCTGGCTTGCTGTAAAAACATTAAGGCAGTTGGAGTTGTTCTCTTCCGCAGAAACTGAATCGGTGAGGTGACTGGGTGAAAGAGAAGCAGGTAGAAAGGCTGATGCTTAGGTCTGCTTAAATTAGAGGAGTGGTATGCATGCAGAGCCAAGTCAAAGTCAAGTGTGTGGTCATGAGAAACAAATCAGATCCACCTATAAAAGTGTTCTAAATCAATGCGAAAAAATACAGACAACTCAGTTTTGTTGGTATTCCAGTGGTAAAATTGGACCTAATTCAGATTTTTTCCTATAATTAGAGAATGTATTTATACTTATCACAATAAGTAAGGAAATTTGTGTTAATTCAATTATTTATTTGTTGGAACAAAGGCTTTTGGCTGTAAAGCTTATAGTCTTGCCAAGTCTGTTTGTTTCCCCTTAGATGGTGCCATGTTAGTAGGGGAATACATTTGTTAGTTGAGCAGCAGAGTTAAGTAGATGAGATGTGACCATAAAACGCTTGCCAAATCCTCCCTGTCAATGTCAAAAAGTTTGTTCTCGTCAGTCTAGAGTCTTTTTTGACTAGACTGGGCTGCCCAAGACCATCATACTACCACCACCATGTTTGACTTTAAGTATGTTGATCTTTAAGTATGTTGATCTTTTTACTTTACGCCAGATGTAACAAGATTAATGCCCTCCAAAAAATCCCTTTTTTATTTCATTAGTCTACAGATCCTTTTTCCAAAAGTCATCAAGATGTTTTTTGCAAATGTGCGATGGGCTTCTATGTTATTTTTGGTCAACAATGTTGGTTTAATCATGAGCACTGGCATTTCTGAGGCAAGTGAGGCCTGCAGTACCTAAGATGTTGTTCTGGGTTCTTCTGTGACTTTCTGGATGAATCATCAATGCCGTCTTTGGTAGGGTGACCACTACTGGAAAGTTCACCACTGTTTTATGTTTTCATTGTTTACTCACTGGGATTCGTTGCATTTGTTGCCTAGAATTTTAATTTAAGCTAATTTAATCCTTTCCCAAACCGAGATGCCAGTGACTTTGTTTCTCGTGTGTTCTTGAATTTATTTAGATGAAGACTTGATGTGTTGCTTTTTCAGATATTTTAGCCTACTTCATGTTGTCAAACAGGTTCTATTTAAGTGATTTCTTGAGTCGACAAGTCTGGCAGTAATCAGGCGGGGCTGTTATTAATTACACTTAACTTATGATTTAACAATGGGGGACAATGTTAAATCATAAGATTAGGTTGGTTTGAATGTTTTTTTGCCTAAATAAATTAAACCACCTATTGAAAACTCCATTTTGTATTTACTATTGTTATTGTCTGAAATTTATATTTGTTTCAAGTCAAGGGTAGTTGAAATTATTGTCATTTTGATCTGATTCTGATGTAACAGCATACAGGTTTAAATAGATTACGTTTGTCCAGGATTTTGGTGCTACATTCAAGACAGCATTAAACTACAACTGTGCAACATGCTCAAGGTTAGAATCTTTTACTGTTCTACTCCTAATAGCAACAGCTCTTTATGTACTCACATGTACACTCATGTATGATTTTTGCCCCTGCCAACAGTCATACTGTAGTATTGTACATGATATAAAAAAAAAAGCATAACGGCTCATCTGTATCCCTAGATTCATGACAGTATCTTTTCAGTAAGACTTAAAATAGCAAGAGCATAATTTTTGTGTTTTCTATTCAGTGCCATCAATGCTCTGAGGAGACAGTTCTGTAAATGGCTGAAATAGTTAATTGAATGTGAACAGTCGTGACACCAGCAGTTGCCGACAGTGAGCTGGGATTAGAGAGAAGGAGGAATCGTGCCACAGTCGGGATTGTGAGTCATCTTTCCGTGGCATTTGCTCACACAATAGGTGGCCTATGACGCTGGCATATGCCAAAATGTGGTAAAGGGCTTATATACTGTTTAAAACAAAATGTTTCTGCAGAGGCAATGCTACCACAGAGGATTGTGTGTGTGTAACACAGGCGTGTGAAACAATGTGCTCCTAAAGGGACTGTGTTCAACTAGAAAACAGGTGCTTATTTGTTAATGAGTGTTTGTTCTCGTTTTTTCTACTTAGTTGCAGTTTTCCGACCACCCTGGACCTGAATTTGAGAAAAAGCTGCTCTACAGATTACCATAATGTCTGAAATAGTTTTACTGCACATTAGTGACCCCCTGTTGAAAGAGTTGGCAAGAACTCATTTCTAGACATCATGTCAATATCCCTGATCATCCCATGATTTTGCCTTGAACCACCTTATCTTAAAATACAGCATATTTATTACAAATGTTGCTATATATACTAACACTTTACAAACGTTACCTTACAAAAAAACGTTGGCTCCCTGCGCACATTATACCATTAATGCTACACTAACTTTGGCGGTATGTGCTCAGACCTAGACCAACAAATAACTGCTGACTTTTTAAACTGCCATCAGAAACACAAGGCAGTCTGGCTTCAAACTGTCGTTGATGCTACACTTTCACTTCTGCAGTGGCATGTTCCTTTGCTCTGTGTGGCAGCGTGCGCATTGTGTCTTGTGCTGCATGTCTGCTCAGATACTGGCATGCAAACATAAGAATCACATCCCTCTGTTGCATGCACATGTCTAAACAAATTGTGAATAACCATGAGCTAAACAGGTGTGAAAAATAACAAACATAAGCAACTTGATAAAGGAAAGCGATTATTTAGGTTCAAGATGTTGCTTTTCCAATGTAATTCGCAACCATCTTACTGCTAGTTTTAGGACTGTCTTGGGAATGTTTTTTAGAAGTTCCAGAAGATTGTTTTTCTTGCAAAATCTAACCCAAAACAGTTCTGTTCAATTTAGGCAATGTAATTTGTTGACACCTAGTTGATGAAGAAATCAGCAACAGAACAAGTGTTGAATGGTAGATGTTTTTCAACATTTATTTGAATTGAACTTCTCAGTCCGAAATGATGCATTGTAATGACCAAATCAGTGTACAGAAGCAAACAGCTACTACCAGCAGTTATCTACCAGCAGATTTCCATTTTAAAGTTCCTAAAGAGTAATCAGAATTAGGTAAAACCGATATACACCTGTCAAAACTTTAAAGCTAGAGGAAACCTATTGGTCACAAAAAATGTTTGGGCATCTCTACAACCATCTGTTTAGGATTCTGATTGACTCTAATGGCTGCTTTAGCCTGCTGCAATAAAAAAAGTTGTAATTTTAGTTTTATGTTCTTATATTATCAGATTTGGCTTATAAAAAATAAAGTAGTTCAGCCATTAAAGACCCTTTAAGTAATTCTATACTGCCAAAGAATTAACACTTGCATACTCTTAATGTACCCATTGTAGATTTTGGTTTCTTATAGGCCTAGATATCTTGTCATGGATATTCAGCAATGCAATTTCTTCTTTTTATCCAAAAAAATGCTTTGCCAGGAGGCTCCCACTTACCTTTTAAGGAACCAGTCCTACTTTCCATGAGCATTAGCGGTATGCAGAAACCAGAAGAGGCATGGCATTATCTGTTCCCAACTTCCCACTCTTTTAGACATAGCCACTTGTATTTACTGGTGCTCTCAGAAGTTGTTGAGAGTATCCTGCTACCCATAACAGTAATGATAGTATTGTTTTTATTTGAGTGTTTGTCTATGTCTATGTGAATATTTTGGTCAGTGTTTATATATGTAGTTGTACTTTACCTGCATTCATAAGGACCAGAGATAATGTTCGTCTGTAAAAATCCAGAATCTACGGTAATTGCATTGAATATTAGACCTTTGTTGTTGTTGTGCTCCATTTTGAGTAATACTGGCAGCCTAACCAGCTGATATTAGCTGGTTGATTAGTTATCTACCATCTGCTCCAATAGCCAGCCTGCAGTTGGCTGATTAGCAGTCACAATCCTCATAACTTGGCTAAGTGGTGAAAGGAGCTCCTTCAGTTTCCCCACCATTAATGTTCACCTGTTCATGGGCAGAAATATTTATAAACAACCAAATCTGTCTTTCTCGTAAGCAAAGCCAAAATGTAGAAATCCTTTTTCAACCACCTGAATCCTGTATGTGTATTTATGAATCATGTGTGTGCTTTCAGGGATCCTGAGTGTGCACATGTGAATGTAGTGTGATAATTTATCTTTATTGAGACTCTTTTAGCATCACATTAAAAGTCTTTAGAATATAGTAACAGTATGACAGAAAGTGTTTTGCAGTTTTTGAATCATAACCATTTCAAACCATTGGACACACTGATATCTGTAATTGGTTCATGCCTGGTTGTAGCCGAATATGAACTTAAACCCTATCTCTGATCCAGTTGTATTGTTCTAAACATACATCATTGCCTATCACCCAATGCCAGGCACATAAATTAAGTCTTTGGAAGACTTGATTACTGTGGCAAATAGTTAGGGGAGGTTTTGAAAGCTGATATGAATCTGCCATAAAAGACTTTAAAAAAAATTATTTCTACATGCTGGGATTGATTCCCGATTAGAAGAAAAGTTCAAACTGGCAATGGTTTAAATCTGGCTTAGAATAATTCAATTTAATTCAATTCAATTCAAAAATACTTTATTAATCCCAAAGGGAAATTAAATGTTGTTTTAATGTTTTAACATTAGTCTGTTTTTTTTACCTTGATTCACTTTAGTGAAGAACATAAAATCCCACCTATGGTAATTAAGGCTGGCATCAAAAGAAAACTAGGTGTGTGAAGCTTTAGCTAATGATGAAAGGACAGTGACATTTGTCTCATGGTGTTATTGCTCACCTTTGCTTACTCACAGTGACCAAACAGTCGTACCACTGTGTGCTGATTAATAACACTCAAGGTGTTAGATCTGAACGCTTTATTGCACTATGCACCCTATGCCAGTTGAGATCTATGTCCACCCCCGACAGGTTGGGATTGGAACATGAAGTAGACATCCGGCCCAATATAAACCCCTCCCTGTGGGCATGCAGTGAATGAGCAATGCGACTTCACGCTCATCAACCAGATGTCTGCTGATTGTAATTCTAGCTGTGCCTGTTGTAATTGCAAACAAATCCACGTGATTATCCATGTTAGTGTCGGGTTTTGGTCTTGGAAGTGAAACAAAAACAAAAGCCAAAACAAAAACACAAAGTTCAGGTGGGCGACCAGGAGCCCATTCTTTGCAGGCACAAACTGGTGGGCAGGTAGATGGTTGCAGATACAGGCGTGGATGAACAGAGGTAGAACAGACTTGACATGACCATAGGTAGAACCAGCTTGGCATGAACGGAGGACTTGACAATGTTTCTGCGAGGAGTAAATAACAAGGCAGTGAATATAAAGAGCATGGTGCAGCTGAAACCGGTTGACGGATTGCTTTAGTGCAGGTGGACCAAATGAAGTTAATTACTAAGGCTGATAGAGGCAGGGAGAACAAAACGTGACTGGGCAAAACAGAAATCCAATGATACAAACTAATCGGAAGAAAACATAATGTACAGAACATAAACTAGAAAACAAACAAAAGTACAACCAGGAAAATAATAAACAGAAGCAGGATCCAAATCCAAACTAGAAATAAGAATAAATAGAAACCAAACGAAAACCCAAAACACCCAACCATCATGACAGTGAGTCTAATGAGCAGAACCGACACAGCCGACACACATGTATATATATACAGGGGTTGGAGAATGAAACTGAAACACCTGGTTTTAGACCACAATAATTTATTAGTATGGTGTAGGGCCTCCTTTTGCAGCCAATACAGCGTAAATTCGTCTTGGGAATGACATATACAAGTCCTGCACAGTGGTCAGAGGGATTTTAAGCCATTCTTCTTGCAGGATAGTGGCCAGGTCACTACGTGATACTGGTGGAGGAAAACGTTTCCTGACTCGCTCCTCCAAAACACCCCAAAGTGGCTCAATAATATTTAGATCTGGTGATTGTGCCGGCCATGGGAGATGTTCAACTTCACTTTCATGTTCATCAAACCAATCTTTCACCAGTCTTGCTGTGTGTATTGGTGCATTGTCATCCTGATACACGGCACCGCCTTCAGGATACAATGTTTGAACCATTGGATGCACATGGTCCTCAAGAATGGTTCGGTAGTCCTTGGCAGTGGCGCGCCCATCTAGAACAAGTATTGGGCCAAGGGAATGCCATGATATGGCAGCCCATACCATCACTGATCCACCCCCATGCTTCACTCTGGGCATGCAACAGTCTGGGTGGTACGCTTCTTTGGGGCTTCTCCACACCGTAACTCTCCCGGATGTGGGGAAAACGGTAAAGGTGGACTCATCAGAGAACAATACATGTGCAGGACTTGTATATGTCATTCCCAAGACGAATTGACGCTGTATTTGCCGCAAAAGGAGGCCCTACACCATACTAATAAATTATTGTGGTCTAAAACCAGGTGTTTCAGTTTCATTGTCCAACCCCTGTATATGTATGCAACACAGTATGGATACATTTACTAAACAATGGTTGATGGAACCAGCTGATCTCACTGCTCTTGGTGAAAATCTTCTATTGCCAAAAAGATTATCAATCAAAGCCACTTAGCGAATTAACTATTCAGAGGCTTCCTCTGTCTTACAGTCTGTTACCAGTCAATGTGAAATATTGACAAAACTATGAAAAGCCGCTTTTTGAAATTACTTTAAACATCTTGGTATTCTGTTTCAAACAAATAAATAATTAATACAAGTAATCCACTTGTAAACAAAATGAAAATTCGATTTAGTGATTTTCTGTGCTGTAAAACAGGGTTTTACATTATAACAACTCTTTAGCTTTTAGCTATGGAAGCAAATCGTTACCATATTTCAAATGAAAAAGCATTTTCGGAAATGCTTTTTCATTTTAAGAATGTGGCTGCATTGTTTGACCCATAAATAAAATTAGTAATCAATCATCCTATTTGCATTTGCATTTTCTTCTTCACGACTGCACATTATATGCCATAATCAAAAAGAAAACCAAGCAGACATTGCTTTTTCGTTTTCGTGGTCTGCCCGCAAAGTACTGCCCAGAACTCGAAAACGAAAAAGCATTCCGAGCTGCGGGCGCAGAAGAGTGACGTCAGCAGCCGCCCTTCCTCAGCTCCCTGCTGACCGAGCTACCCATCTTGTTCTGTGGGAGGCGCTGTGCACGTCTGCAGTGCATTACATTGCAAACGTGCCGCGAAATTGATTGAATTGCAGCAGGGCCGAGCTCAATTTGTGGCAGTGGCAGGCAGAACTGGTAGTTCCGGTGGCAGCCTTATGGCCTGGGACATCCAGCGTGTTTTTAAGCATTTATTTATAATTTTCTGTGAGTGACGATTCAGAATAGCCGCTCATGCTCTATAATAAACCGGCTGTTTGTGCAATAAATCTTCGTCATCCTTTCAACACGTCACACATACACATAGTGCTATTTATTTTCCATGTCAAGTAAATACAATCACCTTATGTTATGGGTCTAAAGCTGTTTATTAAATAATAATCAATAATGAAATCATTATTTAAAGGTAACAGGCTATAACAATAATGACAACCCATTTGCCGATAATCAGCATCAGCTTCCACAAAAACAGCGGCAACCGCATTGGCAAGCTTTTACGGCCGGTCTGGCACCTTCTGGCATCCTCGCGGAATCCCGTGCCACCCTGCGGCAGACTGTGGCAGTTCCGGTGGCATCTTCGGTGGCAGGCTGTGGCGGAACCCACTGCCACAAATTGAGCTCGGTCCTGCTGCAATTCAATCAATTTCTCTGCACGTTTGCAATGTAATGCACTGCAGACGTGCACAGCGCCTCCCACCAAACAAGATGGGTAGCTCGGTCAGCAGGGAGCTGAGGAAGGGCGGCTGCTGACGTCACTCTTCTGCGCCCGCAGCTCGGAATGCTTTTTCGTTTTCGAGTTCTGGGCAGTACTTTGCGGGCAGACCACGAAAACGAAAAAGCAATGTCTGCTTTGTTTTCTTTTTGATTATGGCATAAAATGTGCAGTCGTGAAGAAGAAAATGCAAATGCAAATAGGATGATTGATTACTAATTTTATTTATGGGTCAAATAACGCAGTCGCATTCTTAAAATGAAAAAGCATTTCTGGAAATGCTTTTTCATTTGAATTATGGTAACGATTTGCTTCCATATTTAGCATGGTTAGTATTACTTAAACAGCAGTCTCTCTGTGTATTTCCATGTAGTGAGTAGTATGCTGCATTTGATGTCAGGGCCAATCAGGCTAAAAGGTCACCAGGTTGCTTAAATTCTGACAAAGTTTTTGGCAACCAAAGAGAAAAATACCCTCTTTGATTTTCTTGCAAAGGATTCTGTTATCACTGATCTTCTTTTTGACACGCAGCGACAAACAATGTAGGAACTACTGCAAATAATTGGGGTTAATGGAGCAGGAAATGGAAGTGATGTTGTCTTATCCTCATCAAAGAGCGATCCAGTCTGCTGTACCAACAATAAAAAGTTGAAGTTGTGAGGTCTGCACATAGATGTGTCTAGCTGAATTGTGAAGATATTTGAATATTTTATTTGGCTCCATGTGAGTATGTTTTAATATCAATTATGTAACCAGTCATTTTATTACCCCCTGAAACCATCCTGATATCCATTAGTGTGTACAGAATAATCCTCATCAACATTTTTATGTCTTCTCATTTTTAAGGTTTGTTGTGATGTTGGTGTCCCTATCAGATTTGAAAATTGTTGTTGTGTTGTGCCCCACTGTGATTATATGAATGTCTGCACTGTTTGTTATTATTTGAATAATTAAACAGCTAACACAAATTATTATTATTAAGACTGCCCGTTATGTCTGAGGTGTTCAGAAAACTACAAATAGGTTCAGAATTTACTTGTGAAAATTTAATACCTTCATTTAAAATGGTTTGTTTTACCATTTACAATTACTGTACAATTGTTAATTACCTTGACCAAATAGGTGGATTTCAGATTACATGTTTAATACAAGCTACACTAAAAATCAGTATGAAAAGCAAATGTTTTTTGCCCAAAGACCTCCAGACTTGCCTTTTCCTTTGTGTTATCTCTGTACTGTGGGTTGTGGGTAAGGAATAGGACGAGGACAACACCATGTTCAAATAACTGCTTGGCTTTATTGTTTTCCTCTCCCACTGCACATTCAACCAGAACACACCTGCAAGTACACTGAACCAACAGAACAAGCTTTTTCTCTGGATGTGTTACTCCGCCTGGTACATGTAAGAGATAGAAAAATATAGTCCTACAAATATAGAACTCATATGAATGAAATATTCATAGCATTCAGCGTTCTAAAAAAATGAATCTCATCGTAGACTATTTTAAGTGGGGATGCCGGAAATACTCTTTTCCTGGAAGAGCTGTGGACAAATTCATCAGTGATGTTTTCACAAAGGATGCTAACATTTAGCTTTTATGTAGCAAAATTCTATTGGTTAAGTTTTTACAGTCTTGTTATCCTACAAATCCTGGCAGAGTGTGACTCTTGGCAGGCAGACCTTTTGTCATGGTGGCTGTTAATCTACAATAATATCAATACTGAAAAGTACGGAAGACTATGCTAAATATTTTCCTAAATCCTTGCAACATGGTAGTAAAACAATGTATGGATCAAAAGAAATCCTATACTTTTGAATGCAATTTTTCAATGGTATTTTAAGCTGCTACTGTTCTAACTTTCTATTGCTGCTAGCTGTACTACAGTTCTAACACTAGCTTATGCATAAACAATAATGTGGAGTTTCATTTCTGTTGTTTTTTTTATCTTGCTTTTTTACAGTGTTGCAGTTTTTATGTTAAATTGCAATGTGATCACAAGCATTGTGACTGTAATCATGGATGGCCCTATTTCTAACTCAAAGCTATAATCTAGTCAAAGGGTAAGCAAAGAGGTTACTTGGCAAAAATACAATTCTCCAAGTCTATTATGAAATATAAATCTCACTGGATTTTATTGTTTGTCTCACAGTAAAGTAAATGATCAAATTTTCCACTTTTACATGTTTTTTTATCAGACTACTTTGCGAAATTTAAATGTCCAGCATTATTGATTCCTCCACACGTCACTACGCCTAAAATGTCAGCTCAATACTAGCCGTTTTTCCAGTACAAGAACAACTTTCAAATTACAGATTCTTTTGTCTGACAATGAAACCATAAAGTGTGAAAAAAATATATATTTACATGTTTTCACTATTTTAATCATTTTTATCTGCAGTCGGCGCAGAGAAAGTAGGAAAAACCCCTATCCCATGATTCATTGCGGGTCAGATTCAATCTGATGTCAATTTTTGGTTTATTTGTTATTATGCTTTACAAATAGATTGATTTAAACTTGGTTCAGAATCTTATTATGTTAGCATTCCATAATGTTCCATAAATAGTTTTTATACTGTTACTCCTGTGTTTAGATAGCACTTAGTCTTGCCGTGTGATAAAACATTATGCAAGAAACTGTCATTTTCTGTTACCTTTGGTTAATCTGGATGAAATCCATGTATAATAATACCAGCAGCCTCATTTTTACAATACTTATTTTAATCTTAAATCTCACAGTTATATTACCTACTTTGGAACACAACAAAATGCAGTTAGGTAGGCTTTTATTTCTTTTTAGAAGACCGAGAATCAAATAATAACTTATTCCAGATATTGTTTCATAATTGAATTTCAGCCTAAAGATATTTGACAGCAATAGCATTTAGTTTGCACTGTTTGCTCCTTCAATTTGCAACAAGCTGACATTCGCCTGTAAAATCTGGTGGCGGTTCAAAAATGTTCCCCCCAAGCAGTAGAACAGTGTTGTGTTCTCATAAAGCACCTTGGAAGAATAATTAGAAGGCTCATCTCTTTTCTTTCTTTTCAGCCAGCGTTCACCTCCTGCTAGGCTTCAAATATTAATGGAAGGCTTTTATTTTTGTGCCAGGAAGGTGACCTTCAACGTGTGTGTCTCTGCAGTGAAAGTAATACTCCACTTTCTCTGTAGACCAAACGTTTTAAACTACAGCTTTCAAGACAGATTGATGTTTTACATTATTTGCTGCTCTTTCTCTCACCAAAGGCAGTCCTAGATGATCTCTACTCAAGCTCCCTGATAAAAAAGATTTCTTGTTGGAGATTTGATGTTTTAAATTTTGGCAATCAACTTGTAACTTAATTTTATCCAGATTCAGTAAGATTCAAAAGCCTGCCCTTCAGAAATTATTCATGTATTATCTTTGATTAAGCAGACAAGTACTTGTGAAATCATTAATTTATGAAGACAACGGTTTTAAAAAGTTTCTTTTATTATCTGTATTCAAAAATAATACAGAAAGACAAAACAGCTGTTTTAAATGTGAATTTAATAAGCATTGATTATCAGTTGATTATATTGGACCCATTAGCTCCTGTGGCCCTGGGCCAGGTTAGCAGCTGTTAGCAGGGGTTTTCTACAGGTGTAAAGGGACAGTGTCTTGGTAAATATCCTGGCAGTGCTTGCAAAGTGACAAGGAATTGCTGTCTTAAATTTTAGGGTGATAACAATTATGCTCTAATAAATCTTGCTGTGGCCATTGTAAGTAGTAGTGTAGTAGAAGTATTAGTTTTAACTGCCGTGAAACTAAAAGCAGACATATTTTGATTTGTACATGTTTTTGTTTCACGTTAAAAAAAGGTTTTGCAAGTAACTTTTATATTAGTGTTAAATAGATAGGTTTAAGCAAGACATAGGCTGCCATTAAGCTTCAGTTATGTCAGTACCCTAAGTAAAACTGCAATGGTTTCATTGTACTCATGACTGTATGAATATCTGATTTGGATGATCTGATTTTGATTTGAAGCAAACGAGTTTGGAGGAATTTTCCCTTGTTGGTAACAAAGACAAGGGAAACGCCTGCTGTGTTTAAATCTGATGATAGGACAACCACCAACTGCTACAATCACTACACTGGGTTTTTTGGGTTTGATGGACATGTTTGCATCTTCATGTATCTCATAATGGAACTACTAGCTTAATATATGTCTAAAAAGACCAATAAGCATATTAGCACTTCACTTTCCTTTCAGATCTTTTAGAGGAATTAACCTGGTTATCTCCCCCGATATAGTGAGCCTGTATGTAGTTGTTTTATTTTACAGTCAGACACACTAATTCTGCTTGCTTTTAACAAATGTTTGTTTTCAATCATCAATAGAAAGAGTAAAGCTGGATCTTCTATAGATGAAAAACTTCAATGTGTCTTTTATGTGTGTTTGTTTCTTTTTTTGCATTTTATTTTTCAACATGGTAAAAATGTGAGCATTATTTTTGAAGGAATGAAAAGAAGCGTGAATGATTTTATTTCTATAATTTCAATCAACAGATATATATTAGGCAATAATTTCTTACTGTATTAACAAAACAAAAAGCTATTGGGACCCCAGCCATGGGTTACAACATTTAAGGCTAGTAAGAACAATGTTCGTTTGTTTTTGTTTGTGTTTGTGAGGAACTCAGCTAATGGTGTGTTCTGCTGTTAAAGTTAAGTCAAACTTTATTTAAAGGGTGGTTTTTTTTAACACAGATCGGCCATAACGTGTCGGATTAGTGGTATTTTAAAGATACATGTTTGATTCTGGTAACAACTATAAGCTTCTTTTGTTAGCTCCAACTGCTAATGGCTGAGAACATGTGCTCCCTCGCCTTATGAGCTAGCTACTGATCATTTACCCAGAAAGATTGTTAGTTTCCAATCTAGGAAATAATATTTTTTCCAAAATGTTATTGTACTAAACATGATAACTAACTATCAAAGCTAAAGTTAAAGCTTATTAATTCATATCCCACATTAATTCAGGACTTCAGAAAATCAGACAAAAAAGGAAACAAATAAAAATCCGCTACAACACACAATTTCAACAGATTCAAGACCTTATGGTCCACAAGTATGCATTATAACCATAATTAACTTAATTTAAAAATCTTTTTTTTTTAAAGATGAGCATTTTTTTTAGCCTTCAGCTCATAACTAAGACTGTTGCTCTATACATCACCCAATGTAATAGATCTGCAAACTTTTTATGTCGGATTTTTGGTAACAATAATATACCTTGAAAACCTTCAATTTAGTCTCAGCGAACAAGTGTATTACTAAACTGGTAAAATTGTCATTATTTTGAAATGATGTAAAAAAACAAAAAATGCCTGAATCATCAAAATGTAATTTTTTTTCCCTTTGCTGCATTTCTAGGTTTGTGAGCAGATCTCAGAGTGAAATTAAATAAATGAGAACATGATGTATGAATGTACAACAGGTTTATAGTTACAAATACAATAAATTATAAAAAAGTTCTTTTTTTTGTTTATTATTTTACAGCATCCTTTTTAATGGTTTATACACACTTCTTTTTTTGGAGTAAAACACAAACATTGAAATTAATGGGGGGAGATCATTCTTATCTTTGGATCACGTCCACACAAATGAGAGCATAAATACATGTAAACAACCCAGAGGACAAAACTGGTTTCAGGGCCAAGTCATCAGCGGGTCACTCATCTTTCAGAGCAGACCAATCACTGTTGCAGCTGAACTTTATTCTAATAATACAGTCTTGCTCCTAAAAACAACACTGGCCTAAGATTTATTTTTAAATCTTGATTTTTTTATGTCTCTACAGGTGCTGGGGAGTCTGGGAAGAGCACCATTGTAAAGCAAATGAAGTAAGTTAAAAAAAAACTATCTTTTATTTTATTTTTAGGTTTTGTTCAATTCTTTGTAACCTGAGATGAATCCTGTGCGATTAATGAGTAAGATACTGTAAACTGAAATAATTTGCAGTACGTTTGCAACCTTAAGATTATGTTGTATTTTAATGCAGTGTTTTTGTTTCTTGTGTTGAGGAAGGGCAAAAAGTAAAATTCATTTATTTAGAGAAGTAGGTTATCTTTTTGTTTATATTGTTGAACATATTTATAAGTACTAAAAAAAGGCAAGAACACAAACAACTTAAGTGATTCTTGAATGATTTTATTACTCCATTCATCTTTTGTGTGTGAGTTCTCTGCAAGTTTGCATGTTTTAAACCAGAACATCGATAGTTTACAATGGTGACTTTATTATTGTTAGATAATATAATCTTGGATTGCTACAATACGGTTCCCAGGAACATTCTAACCACTTTTGTTGAATTTATGCCTGTGAGATAAGTCTGTGATCACAGAGGCACTTGTTATTTCTGTGAAGGATTCAGAAAACCCACAAACACACACACAGCTGAGGAAACTAAATTATTCACATTCCTCAGGGCTAACCAGGCATTGAATCCATCTATTATGAGCTTCAAGTGGAAACAGTCCATTGCTTTTGAAATTATTTCATTAATACATTCAGGCACACAGATAAATCCCCACGTGAGACACACATGACAACCATCTGTTGTGTAACATTGCACACAAAAAATAGCCTGTAGGAAGTTAGAAAAGCCAGTCTTAAGACAGCTTAAAACTAATGAGGCCTTATGATAACTTACCACTCTGCTCATCATAAAGCAGTTCAGTTTTTTCCATTGGGCAGCTTGACTTTAGAATAAATAGAAAATTGTCTCATATTGCTTTTTCAGCACTTTGTTGTGCAGCCTGATGTAGCTGATGGAAAATATACATTGGGGCATGCAAAGGCAAACACTTCCATCATTCTTGTGCTTACAATTACAATGCTGCAAGGGATAGAGACAGCACACTGAATCAGCTGAATGCTGCAGAAATGGTTGTACTGTGTGTTTACCATAATGCTGTACGTCTTCCTGTACATCATGCTGAGACAGGGTTGAAGTCTTGAATTTTATTTGAATGTTTTTTTCTTGGTCTGCATGAGTAATGAAAAAGAAAATAAAGAAAAATATTTATATTTCCAGACTTTATTCCTTAATCCGTTGTTAAACAGTTCCATCCATCCTTTCACCCATTTGTTTCCTATACTGGCTTTTTCCATACAGGATCATGGGGGAGCTGGTGCTTATCTCCAGCAGTCTACGGGCGAGAGGTGGGGTACACCCTGGACAGGTCACCAGTCCATCGCAGGGCAACACAGAGCACACAGGACAAACAACCATTCACACCTAAGGGCAATTGAGAGGGACCAATCAACCTAACAGTCATGTTTTTGGACTGTGGGAGGAAGCTAGGGTACCCAAAGAGAACCCACGCATGCACGGGGAGAACATGCAAACTCCATGCAGAAAGATTCCCGACTGATAATCGAACCCAGAGCCCTTCTTACTGCAAGGACAGTGCTACCAACTGCCCCATCATGCAGCCCAGTGTAGAAACCCTGTTGCGAAATAATGTAAAGTATACAGAATACCTTTTGATAGCAAAGCAGAAAACTGTCATGGTTTGCTGGGTTGGATTGGATCAACATGCAGGACAGAGCGTGGGAGCCGCATGGTGAGTAAAGGTATTCTTCAATGAAAACAGAACTGGAACCTACAGCATGGGACACAGACAGGTAGGCAGACAGGGAGCAAAGAGTAAAATTGATCGTGGAGACAGATGACATGAAGCAGGTAGTAATCAGGATAACGAGTTGGAGGATCCAGTGGTGAGCAGTGAAAACCAGAGAGTATAAATACTGAGGTAGGGAGGAGAATGGACCAATGAGCAAGGTAGGCTAATCAGGAGGAATATGGGGCAGCTGATGACAAAGAATGCAGAGCAACTGAAAGAGGAAAAGTGATTAACACAGATAAGCAGGGAATCTAACAGATCGGCTGGTACACTGGTGCGGTCAGAACTACCTTGAACTGAACCCACTCAAGACTGTGGAAATGGTGGTGGACTTTCGGAGAACACCACCCCCATACACCCCCCTCACCATCCTCAACAACACTGTATCGGCCGTGGACCACTTCAGGTTCTTAGGAACCACCATCTCTGAGGACTTGAGATGGTCTTCACACATAGACACTGTTCGAAAGAAGGCCCAGCAGAGACTGTACTTCCTGAGGCAACTCAAGAAGTTCAACCTTCCACAGTTGGTCTGTTGGTCATCTTCTACACTGCCATCATTCAGTCTGTCCTGTCTTCATCCATCTCAGTGTGGTTTGGCTCATCCACAAAACAGGACAGGTCCAGACTGCAACGAATAATCAGGACTGCAGAGAGAATAATCAGAGCTGACCTTCCCTCCATCCAGGACCTATACAGGTCTAGGGTCAGGAAAAGAGCTGCTAAAATCTCTGCAGACCCCACACACCCTGCACATAAACTGTTCAGAGTTTTACCTTCAGGCCGCCGCTACAGAGCACTGTTCACTAAAACCAGCCGCCACAGAGACAGTTTCTTCCCCCAGGCTGTTTCTCTGTTGAACATTCAATAGAGTACAAAACAACAGCATACAGATGTTGCAAATGCACCTTTTTTATTAGATATGTGTATATTGTACATTGTAAATTTTAAATTGTAAATTTGTATATTCTGTAATGCAAAAACAGAACAAAAGAGCAAAGTGTACAGGAGTCAAATTCCTTGTTTGTATGCATGAACTTGGCAGTAAAGCTGATTCTGATTCTGATTAAAATCCAAGAATGTAAGAAGTAAACAATGAGCTAAAGAACATACATATCTAACACAAGAATAAGTCATAAACCTGGACTAATATGAATGAACTAAAAAATATAGCAACTGAAGAACATAAACATGGAGGAAACGGATCTCTAAAATAACATTTAAAGCAAACACTGGAGGATTATGACAAAACATGTTGGTATTAGTGTTGTCATATTATTACATATATAACTGTATACTGTAGTTGATGCATTATTAAATACCCTCATATCAAATTATTATTAAATACTTTGTTTAGCTCGTCACCTCATAACTTGAACTGGCTGGTCAGGTGAGCACTCTGTTTTTCATGTGTTCTTCCAGTACCCATTTTGCTCCTTCTCTCCCTGATGATGTAATCACAGACAGTATATGGGAGTCAGTTGTTGGGTCTGTATTGGCCCTCAAGCAGAGTACTAGTGTGGAGCATTGCCTGTTTTTATGTGCTACTGCTGTGACAGATTATTGACAGGTTACATTGATGGCTACCCACCTTTTATCGCACTCATTTCCATTTTAAGCTGTTGGAATTAATACTGGAATTGTGGATGAACCAAACCATTGGCTATTTGACCAGCCATGGCCAATGAACTCTTTTAGATATATGTGATTGTGTTTTCACAGGTTTTTTGACATTATGTTCAATTAGACACTGACACCAATAGTACGGCCACACGTGCTAATGTGTGCAATTCATTTTGGCTTTAAATACCACACTCTTTACAATTACTCCAACCCCAGGTAAAGATGTGTAAAAAAATAGGTGATTGTTATGGAGACTTTCTGTCTCCAAGATGCAATGCTCTGCTCCAGTTCTCTAAAAATGAGATATTAATATCTTTTTTTACCTACAAAGCATAATCCTCACTATGTGTGGTGGCAAGATCACAATCTTAATATCCTTTATTGTCATTGTCAACAGTACCATGAAATTGAGAAAAAAGCCATCTGGTCAGTGCATGAGCAATAAATACTTTACGTGAAATAGAAAAATGGAAGCAGTGTGTTAAAAATATTGGATAACTAGGATCTTTCTTCTAGTTAGTTACTTTTAAAACATGCTTTAATGTTTTATTGTTTTTAATGTTGAAAATAGGAATTTAGAGTTAGCTTTTCAGACTGTAAACAGAAATTAGCCAGAAACATGAGCACGGCAGTGGCACAGAGGTAGAGCGCGTGACCCATGTACGGAGGCCTCAGTTGTCGACGCAGGTCTCCTGGGTTCGAGTCCTGACCCGGAGACCTCTCCTGAATGTCTTCCTCCTCTCTCTCCACCCCATTTCCTGTCAGTCCACTTTCAAAATAAAGACCACTAGTGCCACAAAAATTTAAAAACAACCCAAAACAAATTGCCAGCATAATATTTAGAATACATCAGGTAACTGAGCATGTACAACTATTACCTCAGAAGGTGGATGTTCCAAAACAATTGTCAAACTTTTGGATAGTATCACTGTATAGTTACGCTGAAAAAAATGGGTAGATGTTGGTTTAGTCATACTTGCTGGATATAAAACCTTAAACAACCTTATGTTTTTGCATACAGTCTTAAGGTAGTCTAGAGAAAGGTCTTCACATTTTTTTCATTGAAAAGCCACAACTAATCTATTATGGAAAATACAAGTACTGGTTGTGCCTACACTTTATATGACTAAACAGATTGTACATAAAATCAGCTACATGCACTTGGAGAGTACATTAAAAAGAACAAACCCAATGTTAAGGTATAAATAAAGTTTGATCTTGCATAAATGTTTCATATATTTTTGGTAATATGTGGGAGGTAAGAAGAAAACAAGAATACAAAGTTAACACAGCAGAGCCACATTTACTTTTGTCCAACCTTTTAGCATTCTGTGCCTTTTTAATAAAATGCAAACTCCAATGAATAATTGAAGGCTTTTTAGATATATGTAAAATCCTGTTTTTGACATGTTGCCCTCCATCTGTTAATGTCTAATAAAGAACCTTTCTCTATGTAGGTACCTGTTTGCATCTTGTCAATAGACAGCTGTGGTGGGTTAATATGGCTTCTGATCAGTTTTTGAGATAAATCTGACAGCTGGTGTTCATAAATTAATAATTATAAGCACTCCTTGTGTATTCACACTTGCCACTTTTGGTCCGCTTTAAACGGATCAGAGTTCGTTTCCCCCCTTGGTCCGGACCTTTTGTGCAGGTGTGAATACACTCAAGCAAACCCTGGTCCGGACCAAACAACCGTACCGAGACCCACTTTTTGAGGTGGTCTCGGTACGCTTCCAAACGGACTCTGGTGCGGTTCGCTTATGGTCTGAATACGAACCGGCCCCGATCCGAACCAACTGCAGAAAACGTATGTCTCTTTGGACTTAACAAGCCACCGTAGCCTATAGCAAAGGTGTACGTTATACTCAAATCCTACCTGGCCAGCTGATTGTTGCAACACCGGGCATGTGGGACTGGGCACGCAGAGCACACAGTCTTCTTTTGTGTTCAGCACGCATTCTCCAACACTGCTCCAAACTTATAAATAGAACATCACAAAATCTGTGTTGAATGAGCTGCTCTTCACCCTCACAATAATATTGCAGCTGTAATAACGGCACAAATATGCAGAACAGAGGTGCTGCACGCAGCACGTCTACAGCTGTTTTCCTAAATTTCTGTGTCTGTGCTCTGTCCCGCTCCCGTCATTTCTGTCCAATGGGAGCAATGATCGTCACCTGCATGTCTTTGTTTACAAGTAAAGTTCACTTGCAAAAAGTACAATGTGAAAACAAACCGCACCAAACAAAAAAAATAAAGTCCACTTTTGCTCCGGACCAAACAAGTGGACCAAAGGACTTTCCTGGTGTGAACTTTTCTCCTTGTGTCCCAGCTTTGGGATGAAACCAGGACTGAACTACCAAAGAGACTGGAAATTCTGAATCCCAGAATGCACAGCATTACCCATTTTCAAGAAAGTTCCTAGGAAGGAGGATTCACAGCTGGAATCCCAATGGCATCATAGGTTTACAAAACTCTGGCACGCAGCAGAATGCTTCCCGTTTACTTGCTGAGGTTTACCGGCACAAGGGGAGACACGCGTGACTAGCTGTCTTAAACCTTTCTTTCTGAGCTTCAGCAGAAAAAGAATCTGAGCCAAAGATTCCCTAAGAAAAGACAGTGTCTCTAACTACGTCGAGTGAAGCTGCTTTTCCTTTCACTCCCCTGAGCGTAGGAACCACAACCTCGCACACTTTCCTGTGTTCGTCCGAGCAGAAGCCCCACCCAGCTGCTACTGAGAGCAGCCGCCACGGCTCCTTTGTTCACCTAGACCAGCTGAACTCGCTGCCTCTATATGACGTCCTCCTATTCATCAGAACGGTTCATTCTTTAAGTTTCATTTTCTTTGTGGTGCTAAACTGCTTCAGTGCTAACAAATGCTAAAAAATTGTTTTAGGTTGTGTTTTAAAGTTACGACAAACTGTGTTTCAATAAGAGGTTTAAACACAGATTATGTGCCGCCAGCACTCATACATGCATTAAAATTTTTATTAGTGACACTTAAAATCACATGTGGAACTAAACAGGTTTTAAGTAAATATTTCCTTTGTGTTAGCTGAACCGCTAATCTGGATGTGACATCATGTCTGAATGCATAAATGTTTCTCGTCACCATTTTAGTAGTCCATCACTCCCTGTGATGGCTGGTTAGCATATTTATTAAGAATCATCCAAAAGGGTTTTGATTTGTAATTCGGCAAATGATAATATTTAAATATTAATCAAATATTTTATTTACCTTTCTGATTTGCATTGTGAACTAGTTGTATGAGCACACACAAATTGTTGTTCCTACTTAGTTTTAAAGTAACCTCATAACAAACCATGGTTCTTAAACAAACGTATTCACATTGAACTGTGATATAATTGTATTGGTTACTGGTTTCAGTTTTATTCTTTTGTTCCACTTTTCCCATAGTTTATTAGTTTTTTTCATTCTTTTCATTTTTTATAGTAGCCTAGTTGAATATTATTAGCCTACTTAGTTTGTTGACTAAAGTACTTTAACTTGAAGTTTAATTATTTTGCTAATAAATTCAAATATTTTTGGAAGTGTTTATTCTATAAATGTGTGCAGGGCTTGCTGTTTGAGAACTCTGTTAATAATTTTGTTAAAATTATAATAATTATTAATAGTTGCTAAAAGCCAAATCACACCTATTGTTGCACAACACTCCTTCATGGTTTAACCTATGATAATTAGCATGTTGTTCAGTTACTGTGTTTTATCCAAATGAGCTTAGAAAGCTACAGCTTGGGACTTCTTTAGATTTTATCCTTATATTTTCAACACACTTTGTCATGTTTTGTGTAAGCCTCTGCTGAACCATTTTCAGTAGGACAACTATGAGTAAAGAGTTTTCTGTGTTGGCACAACAGCTTCATCTGACAAAACCAAGTGAAGCTGGAAGTTGGTCTCGTTTGAAGTAAAGAATCACATTTTTTAAGCAGAGAACTATGTTAGTGAACTAAAGCCTCTGTCAAATAACTCTTAGCAGTTTTTAGCTAATCCTATGAACCACCATCCATGTTCCCAACCACTGTCCAACCACACTGGACTGTTGGGACACCAATCAACTTTGCAGACTGTGAATTTATCCATTACTTTTCGCTGATATAAATGCTGCATGTTTTTCTGATATTTTAGGATCATCCATGAAGACGGCTACTCAGAAGATGAGTGTAAGCAGTATCGAGCAGTTGTTTACAGTAACACCATCCAGTCGATTATGGCCATTGTTAAAGCCATGGCCAGCCTCAAGATAGACTACAGTGACCCTGCCAGAGTGGTAAGACTCACAAGCTCAAGGCATTGATTAAAGTTATTGGAATAACTAAATCCGAAGCAATTGTGGATTAGAGGTCCCCCCTTTGGCCTCAATGAACCCTATTTTATCCACACCATCTGACAGTTGTGTCTAGTTCAGACTTTAAAGTTTAATTAATTGCTATTTATTTATTTGTCAGAGACCATGTACAAAAACATAAATCTCACAATGAAAAGAGATGCTCTAAATGAGACTTAGCTAAAGCTCATTTCCAACTGCAGTCCCTGGGTAAGTGTGCGCAACAATAAATCAATATACAATACAAAATTACCATTAGCTCATGCATAAAATACTTTCTTCGTATTTCATATACAATAAAAAAAACATTTCATAAAAATATTAATTGGCCTGAATTAGTCAATACTAAAATACTAGGAACAGATACTTCAATAGTCAGTAATACAAAATAAAAGGTAAGCATAACAGTAGAACGTATGTTGGTCGAGTTGATTATTATTAATGTATTTTTAGAGTT